>NC_137102.1:54824000-55539000 GCF_949357685.1 Gobio gobio | reverse complement strand
GTGAAAAGTGTAAAGTTTGGTGGAGGGGGGATTATGGTGTGGGGTTGTTTTTCAGGGGTTGGGCTTGGCCCCTTAGTTCCAGTGAAAGGAACTCATAATGCTTCAGCATACCAAGACATTCTGGACAATTTCATGCTCCCAACTTTGTGGGAATAGTTTGGGGACGGCCCATTCCTGTTCCAACATGACTGCATACCAGGGCACAAAGTGTAGGTCCATAAAGCCATGAGCGAGTTTGGTGTGGAGGAACTTGACTGGCCTGCACAGAGTCCTGACCTCAACCCGATAGAACTCCTTTGGGATGAATTAGAGCGAAAGCCAGGCCTCGTCCGACATCAGTGCCTGACCTCACAAATGCGCTTCTAGAAGAATGGTCAAAAATTCCCATAAACACACTCCTAAACCTTGTGGAAAGCTTGCCAGAAGAGCTGAAGCTGTTATAGCTGCAAAGGGTGGGCCAACTCCATATTAAACCCTACCGATTAAGAATGGGATAAGTTCATCAGGCGTCCCAAAACTTTTGGCAATATAGTGTATCTATCTTCCTGACCCCAGCTAAGCTACAGTTGTACAGGAAGGAAGTTGAAGACATCTCTTGCAAACACACATAAAGTTGAGAAATACTGTTTAATTTTATAGTTGTGCTGCATATGACCAGGCTTGGTCTGTTTGCACAAAGAAAGAGAGAGAGGAGGGAGGAGATAAGAAACTGTAGGATAAAGGTGAGGTTTCATATCGACATACAGGCAGAAAGAGGATCAGTTTTACACAGTCCACGGCAGTACAAAGGTGAGTTACACAGTTTTATTCATTTAAATAATTTCTTACAAGATATTAAAATCAGGGATGCATCAAAAAACATACGATTTATTGATCTACTCTTGGCCAGTGCACTCCTTCAGACTATTTACAGTAATGGTTTGTTTTATGTTTAAGAAGCTTTGGTTTGGTTGAAATTGGTTTGTTGCTGTCTAGTATGTGAGTTATATTCTTGTCTTTTAATAATAAATAAATGAGAGTCGCTTTTCTTCGATTTGTTCCACAGAATGATGAAGTTCCTCATGTTGGCTGTTGTTCTCATGCTGGTCGTAGCAGGCGGTGAGTGTAATGATTGATTTCCCGTCATAATACGCACTTCAGATCATCTATGATGCTGCTTTGTGTGCTGAAATACACATGAGAATATTCATTCAGAAAAATAAATTAAGAAATCAGTTAATACTTGTAGTTGAACTATTCTCTAGGTTTTGTGTTTGAGATGACATTTCCAAAAATGTCAACGGGAGAATAGCAAAAACATGTTTAAACTACAAGCACAAAGGGTTCACAATACAAACAAGGTTGAGTCTATGTGTTGGTAAGAGTTTGTATGCACAAAAATGTAAGTGTGAATTCAAATAATGGCCCCTGTGTGTTTAAGGCACGGCCCTGGACTGCAATCACTGTGTCCCAGCTAAAGCAGGAGGGGCCTGTGAGGTCACCGCGGTAACCTGCCCACCGGAGAAAAATGCATGTGCCGCTGCCAAGTTCCGCACAAACCCATGTGAGTGTTGATGTCCATTCAGACAATAACAAAAATTGGCTGTTTTTGGGCAATGCATGTAATATTATGGAAGCTTGTTTCCGGCACGGAATAAAAAATAAAAAAGGAACAAGATTTAAAGTCGCAATTGAGTCAGAATTGTGTGATATAAAGTCGCAATTGCGAGAAAAAAAAGAACTGCGAGATATAAAGTCAGAATTGCGAGATGTAAAGTCAGATTTCCTTGTTATAAAGTCAGAATTGCGAGTTATAAAGTCAGAATTGCGAGTCATAAAGTCAGAATTGCGTGTTATAAAGTCAGAATTGCGTGATATAAAGTCAGAATTGCGTGATATAAAGTCAGAATTGCGTGATATAAAGTCAGAATTGCGAGTTACAAAGTCAGAATTGCGAGTTATAAAGTCAGAATTGCGAGTTATAAAGTCGGAATTGCGAGTCATAAAGTGGGAATTGCGAGATATAAAGTCGGAATTGCGAGTCATAAAGTCGGAATTGCGAGATAAAAAGTCGGAATTGCGAGTCATAAAGTCAGAATTGCGAGATATAAAGTCGGAATTGCGAGTCATAAAGTCGGAATTGCGAGTCATAAAGTCAGAATTGCATGATATAAAGTCAGAATTGCGAGATATAAAGTCGGAATTGTGAGTCATAAAGTCAGAATTGCGAGTCATAAAGTCAGAATTGCATGATATAAAGTCAGAATTGCGAGATATAAAGTCGGAATTGTGAGTTATAAAGTCAGAATTGTGAGTTATAAAGTCAGAATTGCGAGTTACAAAGTCAGAATTGCGAGTTACAAAGTCAGAATTGCGTGATATAAAGTCAGAATTGCGTGATATAAAGTCAGAATTGTGAGTTACAAAGTCAGATTTGCGAGTTATAAAGTCAGAATTGCGAGTTATAAAGTCGGAATTGCGAGTCATAAAGTTGGAATTGCGAGATATAAAGTCGGAATTGCGAGTCATAAAGTCGGAATTGCGAGATAAAAAGTCGGAATTGCGAGTCATAAAGTCAGAATTGCGAGATATAAAGTCGGAATTGTGAGTTATAAAGTCAGAATTGTGAGTTACAAAGTCAGAATTGCTAGTTATAAAGTCAGAATTGCAAGTTACAAAGTCAGAATTGTGAGTTACAAAGTCAGAATTGCGTGATATAAAGTCAGAATTGCGTGATATAAAGTCAGAATTACGTGATATAAAGTCAGAATTGCGAGTTACAAAGTCAGAATTGCAAGTTACAAAGTCAGAATTGCGAGTTACAAAGTCAGAATTGCGAGTTACAAAGTCAGAATTGCGAGATATAAAGTCAGAATTGCGAGTTACAAAGTCAGAATTGCGAGTTACAAAGTCAGAATAACATGATACAAAGTCGGAATTGCGAGATATAAAGTCGGAATTGTGAGTTATAAAGTCAGAATTGCGTGATATAAAGTCAGAATTGCGAGATATAAAGTCGGAATTGCGAGTCATAAAGTCAGAATTGCGTGATATAAAGTCGGAATTGCGAGTCATAAAGTCGGAATTGTGAGTCATAAAGTCAGAATTGCGTGTTATAAAGTAAGAATTGCGTGATATAGTCAGAATTGTGAGTTATAAAGTCATAATTGCGAGATATAGTCAGAATTGTGAGTTATTAAGTCAGAATTGCGAGATATAGTCGGAATTGTGAGTTATAAAGTCAGAATTGCGTGATATAAAGTCAGAATTGCGAGATATAAAGTCGGAATTGCGAGTCATAAAGTCAGAATTGCGTGATATAAAGTCGGAATTGCGAGTCATAAAGTCGGAATTGTGAGTCATAAAGTCAGAATTGCGAGTCATAAAGTCGGAATTGTGAGTCATAAAGTCAGAATTGCGTGTTATAAAGTAAGAATTGCGTGATATAAAGTCAGAATTGCGAGATATAGTCAGAATTGTGAGTTATAAAGTCATAATTGAGAGATATAGTCAGAATTGTGAGTTATTAAGTCAGAATTGCGAGATATAAAGACAGAATTGCGTGATATAAAGTCAGAATTGCGAGATATAGTCAGAATTGTGAGTTATAAAGTCATAATTGCGAGATATAGTCAGAATTGTGTGTTATTAAGTCAGAATTGCGAGATATAGTCAGAATTGTGAGTTATAAAGTCAGAATTGTGAGAACCTGTGAATGTTTAATTCTCGCAATTCTGACATTTTAACTCGCAATTGGTATTTTATATCACGCAAATCTGAATTTTTTTTAAAATTGTGAGCTGTAAACTTGCAATTGTGAGATAAAACGTCGCAATTATCTTTTTAAATGTTTTATTCCATGGTGGAAACAAGATTCCATATAATATTAAAAAAAAAAATTCTGGTTTTGTTTGAAACAGATGGCCATTTCCAAAAGTGCATGTCCATGTCAGACTGTGAGATGCAGAAACAGAACTCCTACATCAACATCAAGTGCTGCCAGAAGGACTTTTGCAACACCTTTGACTGATCTGACTGAACTGATTCATAAAACATTGTTTATTAAAATACGTTGCATGCCTGCTTCTGATTTGTTACTTAAAAAATATAAATCAACATTTCCTCATTGAATTTTGAGTTGTGCAAGTTACAAAGTCTAAAAGTGGCAATGGTCGTTAAAATAAACTAAAATAAAAGCATTTTGGTGGTGTGATTTACTTGCTTTTTAATTCAGATATCATACAAAAATACATAATTCTCATTCACACAAAATTGTTTATCAAATCAGGGCCCTAAAATAATCCTTCTTTTATTTTTTTTGTCCATCAGAAAGCTTATATTATTTAATTTTTGTAATATTTGTTCTAGTCTTTAATGCATTATAAATATATATATTAATAAACTTATTTAGGCCAAACCAGCCTAACTAGCTCAAATTTATGACCTTGGTGATTATAAAACCCTTCCTATGGCCCTGCCCCTGCACGACTTAAATAACAAGCATTGTGTGTGATGATTTCTTAAATAAATCTGTTTTATTCTGCTTTTCCTAAGTACAATAATGGACTGGAGTACGAGTTCAGGTGCTACGCCGAAGCCCCGCCCACAGCGCTGCACGGAATTCTCGGCGGCTCTGGAATGTCATTTAGAATGTGATGTCACAGTAGCTCGGTATAAAGAATCTTACTTTGCTCAATCTGCACCACTTGCTGTTCGTTGATGATCGATTTACTGCTTCTCGTGTCTTTCACTCGATTCCTGCTTAAACCACAACAACTTGCTTGCATTTTAACTACATTAATTTATTGCGCACTGGATGTTACACCATTTTTATCTGTACACAACGTAAATTCAGCAGCGATAAATAACAAACGTTGACCTCGCTTCACACTGCAGGTTCGCCTAGTAAAGGCATCAAAATGCTGTTTACTTTGCTAGGATTGTACGCCTTTTTCCAGCGTGAATGGAAAGTCAACAACACCCACTCACAGAGTGATGATGGTAAGTGAGATGTTCATGTTATGAGAATATGTAACTGCTTATTGGAGTCTGCACTGGCTCTACGCTTATTTTTGCTTTACGGTTTTTTGGAGGAAAGTAAAAAATGTAGAAGCACAGTAATTTTATTAATACTGTAATATGTATGTCATTACCATCTTTAGATGAGCCTTCATATCAGGATATCCCCAGCGACCCCGAAGTCAGCGATGACTGGAGTGAAGACGATACGGACTCGAGTAATGACGAAGCCTATTACAACTTCCTTACTCCTTCTCAGTTGAGCCTGGATGAACAGAACGCAATGGGGGGTCAGTTTGTTAACAAAACCCTAACATAACCCAACACACACACACACACACACACACACACACACACACACACACACACACACACACACACACACACACACACACACACACACACACACACACACACACACACACACACACACACACACACACACACACACACACACACACACACACACACACACACACACACACACACACACACACACACACACACACACACACACACACACACACACACACACACACACACACACACACACACACACACACACACACACACACACACACACTTTAATCAGCTGTTTAATGGTTTATACTTCAAATTTACTTTAAAACATGCTTTGTTTAAGGGTAGTTGAAAAATAAAACAGATTTCATTTAAATGTGTGTATGTATGGGTGAAGTTGTATATTTGACACTGATTTCTGTTTTTTTTTTTTAATGCCTACAGTTTTCTTAAATAGTCCTGTAGTGATGAATTTAATGAATAATATGATGAACGTTATGAATGAATGAATATTTAAAGGCACAAATATTCAATTTAGTAACTCAATTAATCAGACAAATCTTGTTGAAATAGTTTTAGGTACAGTAGCTGCTGTCACTGCTTATTATTAACACCTCTTATTTTTCTTTTAACAGACATTAATTACTACAGCTACGAAATCGGCTTTCAACTCGACCAAAGAGGCTTTGGAGATGGTGGTCCAGTGGGTTAAACCACTGAACTGATATACAGATGCTGGTTTGATCCCAGCGGAGAAAGAAGCGAATTGAACTGGAGAAAGTCAGTCTTTTTTTTAAAAGTTATATTTACTTTATATTTTTTATATATATATTTTTAAATGTTGCCTCTTTTTGTTTGTGTGTGTGTATATATATATATATATATATGTTGTTTGTGTAATGTATTTAAACAATTACCGGATTTCTTTTATTGTTTCAAATTGCAGACGTATAATGAGGAGGGGGAAAAAAGCAAACCAGCATCCCATACTTGACCAGCAAACCAGCATCCCATACTGGACCAGCAAACCAGCATCCCATTTATTAAAAATAAATCCCATTTATATTAAAAATATATCCCATTTTATAAGTTTTAATATATTTTTTATTAATTATTTAATATATATATTACATATACAATTTTAATATATATAATTTTTTTTTGTAAAGATGCATGAATTTAAAGTATATTTAAGATATTTTAAGAGACTTATTGACCTTTCCTTGTGTGATAGTATAAAGACTCACTTGTTAATAAATTAATTATGGAAAATAATGCAGGACATGTCACAGTACAGGCTGTTTTTTCACAAATTATTTCTACCCCTTTCTTTAGGGGTGAACACGAGGAACTACAGCTCCTTCTCCTTCATGGTAAGTTCTTATACTGTACCTCATGCTTATTCATAATGATCTGCAGGGGCTGTTTAATGTTTTTGGTATGTTGTTTATATATAGTTAAGCTCGAAGTCAAAAATACACCAAGATTTTTTGCATAGGTATATCTTTTTCAGAGAAGGACAAAAGTTAGAAATTAAAAAAAAATAGTGCTAAATGGGTATGTATTCAATTAAATATAGATTAATCCTTGATTAAAGCTATGAAAGTCATTTAAACAGGAACAGTGAGTAACTGTGCTTCTTAAGTAAATGTATCTTAATTAAAAATGTTTAGGTATTTGTATACTGAAAAACAAGACAAAAATAATAATTAAGCAAATATTTTTTTTCCTTTTTCTGTAAATGTATAAAAAGAGCCTTTGAAAAATGCACAATATTTCTTAAAGTGCCCCTATTATGATATTTTAAAGGCTCCTGATGAACATAGGTGAGTCGGCTACATATTTATTTATGGGTACCCAAGACGTCTCCGGCGTGATGACTCCGATCTTTCGAATATTCCTATTTTATAATTTTTTAAACGACATGTCATCCTCAATAAACCAGTCTCTGGCGTGATGACTCCGATCTTTTGAATATTCTGATCTGATATGACCTCTGACCTGTAAAGTTGCCAGAATAATAATCATACACTGTTTGTTAATTGGCCAGAGGAGAACTGGCACCCCGACTGAGCCTGGTTTCTCCCAAGGTTTATTTTTCTCCATTAGGTCACCTGATGGAGTTTTGGTTCCTTGCCACTGTTGCCTTTGGCTTGGCTTGCTCAGTTGGGGACACTAAATTTATAAAAAAGTTACACAGTCCTTAAGCGCGGCGTTTTCTATAATACTCTACCCTACAATACAATAAACTACCTAAATACAAGTCATTGGACAACATTACTTAGGCTGCATATAAAGAACCAAAATGCATGTGCCATGGATAAATAGAATTAAAAAAATTAACATTTCTAATATTACAGTAATAGTAAACATTAGGGATGCCACAATTCTCAATATAATATTGAACCGTTCGGTACAGCATTCACGTTCAATATGAGCTTGTGAATTGCGTTTTTTTATTTCTCTCCGAAATGGCTCTGTTTGAGTGTGCCTGTGAGTCTACGCGCTGATATGAGCAAATATCCAATCACTATGCACTAAAGTTAGTGGTGTTTAGCCACGCTTGCAATGCTGTTCACACTTTAACAGAGCGGGGAAGTGAGGAACGTGTGTCTGTATATTAGATGCGTGCAGGTCTTAAATTGACAGCAGTGCAGTAGTGAACACGCTGACGCTAGTCCTTAAAGGGATAGTTCACCTCTAACTGTCATTATTTCCTCACTCTAATATTGTTCCAAACCTGTATTGAACCGTGGACTAACTGCGCTGAAGAAAATGAACACTGGTAAACTGAAGAGCTTGTTCTTCTCAACAACACGCTGAAACATGGCAACTAAGCCCAAAGAATTCACAACATTTTATTACAATAGTGTATGTGGCGAGGTTGGCGAGGGACATGGGAGGAGCGAGCGGGACCGGTGGGTGATTGAGAATGAGCACCACCTGCGAGTCACACCGGTCTCGAGTTCTCTCATGAGGGAGCCCGGAGACATACAAGTGGAGGACGAGAGAGGGCCAGGCCTGGAATTTTATGTTGTGTAAACGGGTTTCCTTTTTTGGCTATGCCTTTTTCACCGAACTATAGAGTGCTTGGCGAACGCCGGCGACTCCTCCGCTCCCTCCAGGACGGCAGCCACCCCACCTCGACCCAGGGGCACAGCAGCGAGCTCTCCGTCCCACCGGATCTCTCTTCACTCGTTCCAGCACCACTGCCTTGTAAATACCTTAATATTACGATAATACGATTTATATCTGCTTGAACTAATCAGAATGTGTAAGCCGTAGACGCGCTCTTCTCACAAAAATGCACTGAAACAACTACCGTTTATTACAATACTGTTCTCATTATAATTATAGTTGACCTCCTCTTTGTTAATAAAATATCATAAGTCATCATTGTCGTCATCACTGTGGTTTTTTTCACTGTGTCAATGTATTAAAAGCATCACTCTTTCATTATTATAGTAGGCTAATTGTGACTTTGACAGTGATTTATTTCTTGTGTTTGTAATTTCTTGTTGTTTAGACAGTTTTCACACTTACACTGCAGATCTATATCATTTTGGTAACACTTTACAATAAGGTCTCATTTGTTAACAATTGCATTAACTAACAATTAGTGATATATTTTTACAGCATTTATTAACCTCAATTGTTCATGTTAGTTCACAGTGCATTAGCTAATGTTAACAGATACGACTTTTGATCACACAAATGTATAAGTAAATGTTGAGATTAACTAATGTTAATGAATTGAATATTATTTTATAGTTACCATCATTTTTTTATTAGTCACTTGAATTGTTGCATTTGCAAAATATAAACTTGGAATTACAATAAGATATTTTTTTTTTTGATCACTAGTTTTCAGGTGTAATTTTGAGAAAGTCAGTTTGAGATTTGAATGCAAAATATCAAACATCTTGTACAAATAAACTGATAGGACACAATTGCAACAGCACAAAGATGTGAATTTGTTAGTGTGTAATGCAATTGGCTTCAATGAAACATTTATTTATTTGATGTTAAAGTGTGTTGTTGTATATGTTGCTTTACTCAGATATATTTTTCAGCAATGCCACATCTCGCAGCTTTAGATGAAAAATAACATTCACACTGTGTGAATATGTGTGTGTGTGTGTGTGATTTTGTGAGTTGACATCAAGAAGGTCCAATAAACAGCACTTCGAGAAGGATTACTTGTGGAAAGATCTCAGAAGAGCTCCATGCTGCTGTGTCTGCTGCCCTGAGGGAATGGGAACAAGAGATATTCCTCTCCTCCACCTCCATCTACAGATCAGAGAAAGAAAATGATAATAATAATTAAGAGTGCAATCAAGAAGAAATTTACATGTGTGCAATTTGTGAACTTGGAGAATGTAAGAGGTTTTCAGTCCCATGACCAAAACTTTATATTTGACAGTCGAAAGATCTGGTTATGAATTCATCCATTCATCCGCCACTTACAATACACACTATTTTAAGAGACTTTCCCCTGGTTTCACAGACAAATCTTAAGCCTAGTCCCAGACTAAAATGCATGTTTGAGCTGTTTTAACTGGGGAAAAAAGCCCTGTCTGTGAATCCAGGAGAGAGTCATTAATCCCCAAGCGCATAACAGCCCTTAATCCCGCCTTCGTGGACAAATTTGGGCACGAAGGTCTCAGGTGTGATCCCCCTTAAAAAAAAAAAAAAATGTTATATCACCACCTACGATAAAATAAATTCTATTAATTTGTGCCTTTTTTATGATTTTTGGGGTATTAATGAATTGATTTACCTCTAAAAGTACCATTTTTTAAATGTAAAATATGCTTATTTTTATGTTATATTTAATATTTTTTTTAACTTCAGTAAAAAAACATATCAGCAAGTCCAGAGAGCCAAAACCTAAAAATGTGGTGACTTTGGTGACATATGATGGTATTAATAATTTTTTAAAGCTACAATATCAATAGCCACTAGATGGCAATAGAACTCAATGGCTGCATATGGGCTGAACTCTGTAAACCAATGTTTTTGTAGCGGATCTGGTCTCACACCACAAGAAAACCCCCACGACACCACTGGCTTCGGTGGACCACGTCTGCAGTTTATTGACAAGAGGACAGACAATTAACACACACGCCTTCAGGTTCACTCTCTCTCTCTGCTGACTCTCTCCAGTCACAGGCTGTTCTCTGGTTTATACAATAAAGTCTTGATTTACAACAATCAATTTCTCTGTCTTATTTATGAAAATTCACATTCACAAAAATCAAATTAAAGAAATAAAATTCCATTAAAAGTACATATTACATTAAGATTTTAGCCAAAATGTCTCAATTTGTTAGATCGTATAGTGGTTTTTTTTCTTATTGCTGTTAAACATACCTGCAGTTTATTGACAAGAGGACAGACAATTAACACACACGCCTTCAGGTTCACTCTCTCTCTCAGCTGAAGGATGTATGAAAAAAGACACATCAAGTACTGTCCTCCATTACAGAAACTGCAATTCATCTAATACAGGTCACACACATGGCTATAAACATACATTCTAGCATCCAAACGAAGTTACAGACATTCAATGTACAAAACAACATTTCTACAGACTCAATCCACCGAAATTATATTTCAAGAAACGTTTTTTACAGGGAAAAATCCGCACTCTAGTTTGGCGCGCGGGCGGCAACATCAAACAAACACGTGCGTTCATAAAACTCCGAAAATGCATCAAACTGTACTCAGAAAAGTGAATATATCAACTTGTTTCGGTTTCATGACATTTCTATGATAAACATTGACTTCAAACATCACTTTATACAGTATATTTTACTCTTAATTGAAGAGCACCGTACGGACATACCTGACTCTCTCCAGTCACAGGCTGTTCTGAGAGAGCAGGCGCGACCGGTCCATTATCAATGACGTCACCCACGGAACAAACTCAAAATGTTAATTATAAATAAAAATACACATTTTCCCTATTGCAGAGCAAAATAAAAATTGCATTGAAAATGTTTAAAGTATTTGTTTTGACTTATATAACCGATTTAATTATTGAACAAATAAAAGTTTGCTGGAACAGTTACCATGAAAAACTCCATTCACTACACTTTAACAACCTTTTTTTTTTTTTTTTATTGCTTACATAGTTATTGGCTCATTTAATTCCTTTGTTTGTGTATATGTGAGTGACTGTTTTTTATTTGACAAAAAAAACCTTCTGTTATAGGCTCATTCAATGGCTTTCAATGCTATGCTTTTGTGGATATGTGTGTGTGTGTGTGTGTGTGTTTGACACTTTGAGAATGTTGTATAGGCTCACTCCTTCATTTGTGTGTATGTATGATCTGCATTGTGTTGGATTTATTGATTTTTATTGGACAAATAAATAAAAAAATGCTCTGAATTAAAGTTTTTTCCATTCATTCCTATGGGTGACCATTTTTGTCCATGAAGGGGGGATTAAGGAGGTTTTTTTTTTTCAAGCACTTAACATTGTATAATCGAGTCAATTTGTTTTGTGTGTGTTCAGGTGGTAAACTTAGAAAAAGTAGCCAAGTCGTGTACCGCTCAGATTAAGGAAAGTATTTAAAAAAAAATTGTTTACAATTATTTTGCCCACATTTGTCCCCAAAAGGAACACAACACTCTTTTTTTGTTAAATAGGCTAATTTTCCAGCTCCCCTAGGATTAAAAAGTTGAGTTTTACTGTTTTCGGATCCATTCAGCCGATCTCCGGTTCGGGCGGTAGCACTTTTAGCATAGCTTAGCTTAGCATAGATCATTGAATCTGATTAGACCGTTAGCATCTCGCTCAAAAAATGACCAAAGAGTTTTGATATTTTTCCCATTTAAAACTTGACTCTTCTGTAGTTACATCGTGTACTAAGGCTGACGGAAAATAAAAAGTTATTATAGGCCGATATGGCTCGGAACTATACTCTCATTCCTGCGTAATAATCAAGGAACTTTGTGTCGTACCATGAGTGCGCAATGATATTACACAGTACCTGAAAATAGGCTAACTTCAACATAACCAACGTGACAACCTAATCTTCAGTGTATTCCGGTTCAAATACGGTTCAGGATCTGCACCAAAGTAAATATCTTCTGAATCGTCTCTCACAAATGTCTCCATTATTACAAGGCACGCTCCTTGTGCACCGCGTAACTCAAATAGGACACACATTATGGCGAATGGTTTTAAAGACATGCAATACGTACCATCCGAGACGTCCAAATACGTGACATCATCGCGCTACAGTCTGCAGTGAGGGGCATCTCCGGTAATCCACTGCTATTCCTGCAGTTCCCGGATCTGAAGTGTTGAATTTTCTGTCAAATTTGAGCCAATGAATTTGTGGAAGTGAATTTGTAAAGCAAAATAAAATGGACCGGAAATTGGCTGTCGAATATTATAGGTTGTATTTTTAAAGCTGCAGTCTGTAACTGTTTGCGCTCTAGCGGTTAAAGAGCACCTATTATGGCATTTAAAATGTTCCAAATATTGTTTTAGAAGTCCCCAACAACAGTTTTGCATGCATGCAATGACAAAAAAAGACTTTAGTTTTCTTATAATATGCATTTATTTTTACCTGTTTTGACAGCGATTCTCAAATTATTCCTTTAGTGATTCACTTTTCAAAACTCACCTTTACGTGACGCTAATCTGCGGTGATTGGTCCGATGACCCAGTCAGTTGTGATTTGTATAGTCTGTGCAGATATTTTCGGAAACGGAACGCCCATCAAAGTCTTAAAGTGACAGTAATTTGTTAATATGTGTCAGGAGTTATGAATATGAAAACCATGTCTGTACCGTTTGATTGTAATATGAGCCTCAGCTGATCTCATTCATAAAAAAACTCCTCCATTCTCCTCACGAAGACTCGCGACAAATCAACATCCCTCAGGGTTTTTAGTTCAAAAGTGTGCAGATGAGGAGAAATATTGATAGATTATCATCTGTCTGTGTCAAATTTCTAAACAGAGGAGTATTTTTTATTCAATACTTCCTCAAAATGCGCAGATGTAGCCTAATTGAGCGACTGAGTCTCTTATGTGTTGTTTTCAATTCTGGCAGCCGGAGGGCGCTCTGTGCACATGTAGTCCATATATGGTACAGACAGACGAAGAAGAACCATGTGCCATAATAGAAGTCCATAATAAAAGCTTCCTGAGATCGCGAAACATGCAGACATTTGAAGACTAATAAACACTCAATCGCGACGATGTATGGTTTGTCTTCAAGCCACTTAGTCTTCAAATGCTCATCCTTGGGCAGATGAAAAAAGTTTGCTTTTGCGTCGCACTTCAGAACACAGCGTCTCGTCGCCATGATGTTTTCTAGTTTTCACTGGCGTCTTGGAGCGCAATAAGTATCGTATTCAAATAACTTGACAAGTTGACGTCATCTAGTCAGAGAAAAAGCTTCGGCCTTCTAACGATTCTAAAAAATGACACAGATTTGACTCTTACTTTTGAAAGAAAATAACTATATATACGGTGCACTGTCATATTTCAAACTTTGCAGGATGTTTTTGTTCACTTAGATCTATGTTACACACTACATGAAAGGTCAATTTCAAAATTCCATGATAGGTGCTCTTTAATAAACAGAACAGCATGTGTCTTGCGGAAGAACATTGCAGCCGGAGCTACTTCTCTGTTTATGTCTATAAATGTCTATCTCTATGGCGAGTCACGCAGAGACTGTGCTCCTCCACAGCGGTTCCTACCAGACCAGTCTGAAATAATCCCAATATAAACACTTATTATAAGTTTACCATAATGATTCAGGGTAAGACAAAAACACAGTTTGGAATAGATTCATTTTGTACATTCTCATTATATAATTTTTGTAAATCTTGAACACAAAAAAGTTACGGACAGCAGCTTTAAACATTTGTGAAGTGAAATCTGAGGTGAATTTGGATTATTTGGAATTTTTAATAATGAAAATGTGCGTGAAATGTTTTCAATTGAAATATTCACATCTTAAATATACAACCATGTTGACTTTCAGCCCATAAAAATGCAAGCATGGTTAATGCAGTGCATATGCAAATAAAATGCCCACTGCTGTGATACTTTCGTTTAAACGCCCACTGCTGTGATTGGCTGCTGTGATACTTTCATTTAAACGCCCACTGCTGTGATTGGCTGCTGTGATACTTTCATTTAAACGCCCACTGCTGTGATTGGCTGCTGTGATACTTTAGTGTAAACGCCCACTGCTGTGATTGCATGGTTAACTAATTGTGAAAAGTGTTTATAGTGTTATAGAATGAATGCTTTCATTATAACCAACAGTGCAAAAAAAGATTTGTTGACCAATTACAGTCACAATTTAATCACAGTTTAAATAACAGATAATTTTCATCCTAGAAACAATGTGACCGTTTAGTCCAGTGTTCCTCAAACTCGGTCCTGGAGGGCCGCTGTCCTGCAGACAGGGTTCCTACACAATTTTAATTTCAAAATTCCATACTTTTCCAGACTCAAATTTCCCGACTTCCCTACAGATTTTTCATACCATATTTAACTTGTTCTGATAAATAGTTTTAAAATTCCAACTGCTAACAAGTATGTTACATTCTAAAGATTTAGTATTGGCGTTTTTACCTTTTATTAGGATAGGAAAGTAGCTAGACAGGAAGTAGTAGTAGCTAGTACAGGGAGAGGGGGGCGGGATTGCGAAAAGTCCACGAGGCAGGACCCGAACTTGGATCTCCCGAAGCACAACAGCACTAAATGGCGACGCACTTACCCACAATGCTATCGGCGCTGACATGTATGTTACACTCTGAGTCAAAACCTCTATGTAGGCTATCATGTTAAATTTGTAAATTTGAAAATTGTAGCTACTTTGCTTGTACAAGTCAATTTAACACCAAACCCAGTCAAGTTCAAAGCACAGCATTTTATTAAAACTGCAATGCTAAATCAGTGCAATGTTATTCATATTTGTAATTTTGTACATTTAAATAACTGTAAACCCCTACAGAAACAGAAGGGACGTTCATGTACAATTAACCAGAAAATTAGAAAATAGAGACAATTGTCAATTGACAATGCTTAAAGCTACACTATGTAACTTTTCCGTCCACTAGAGGTCGCCTGTTCAAAACAAAGGCGTAGTTTGATGACGCCACGTTTGAGCGCAGAATCTCGGGACATGTGGTCTTCACCTCACAGCCGGTGGGAAACAGTCAGGATAGGACTCGGGCAGAAATCATGTTCATGGATGCGATTATTAACATTACTGTAGTCTGAAGCAGAGCAGGAGCGAGTGTTGTGGAGCTGAGCAAGGCCGCAGGAGCGATTGAAGAGCGGGACTGTTATTATGGCATAGTCGCTGGCGGGACTTTTATTATGACACGGTTGCCGGCGGCACTTCCTCTTCTCCAGTGCTGAGTGTGAGGTAACGCAGCTCTGTTTATCGTATTAGATATATCTGAGTGTGTTGAAAAGGAAGTTATGACGTTCGCTCGGCGGCTGCTATGACACTTGTTCACACTGCAGTGAGAGTAAAGTGTTTCACTGAATAAAACCGGAGATCGAGGGTGACGCAGATATGACGCAATCGACAGGCGACTCCCTCACACGCATAGCTCACACGTCCCGGCTCCTTGGTTAAAATAGCAATTTTCTCACGATTTACAAATAGTTGAAAACATTTGGGATATTCTAAGTACTCAACTGAACAAAATATATAACACTGGCCTAGTGGTTTCTGGATGTTTTACTGCAAAAATCCTACATAGTTCACCTTTAATTGGCTGTTAGGTACAGCAAATTGCTAATGTGATTAAAAGATGTCACTGATAACTTTTTTATAACAATGAAAAGATATGCACTCCAGTATAATAATGTTTGCGACACTATACAATTATTTAATTTATTAGAAAGCCTTGTAAGACGTTGTTGTCCATCAAAGACCTCTAGAATATTCCTTCTAGAAATGGTCTTTATCTTCTCACCAACACTATATTCACATAATTATCTTGGTGTGGTAACGTTACTGAATTGATAAGCTCGACGTTAGCTTTAGATCGTCAGCTTTCTAGACTTCCTGCTAATGTTAAGTAGTAAGTTAAGTTAATTAAAGGATAACGTTAGACTGACTAGTTCAAATGCTCACCTTTGATCAATCTGTACATTATGGGCTTCGTGACTTGATGTGGTCGGTCTTAGTCCCACCTTGGTCTGGGCCATTAACGTTGTGAGACTTTGTGTGGTGGATGCTATGGTGAGACGAGGATGCTTTTGGCCTAGCATATGGCTTACAATTGTCGCCTCCCCCATGTTGGAGATGTCAAATGATTTGACACAAAGTTTGCAAATAGCTTTCTTTGTAAATTTTAAATCTTTGGATAACCAGGCTTTATATTTAGGATTGGCAAGCCAGCCCTCGGAAAACTTAATATTTTTCCATACTCTGATTTATTTTTTCCATACTTTTCCAGACCTGGAAATTACTCAAATCACATTCCATACTTTTCCATACTTTTCCAAACCCCGTAGGAACCCTGTGCAGAGTTTAGCTCCAACCCTGAGCAAATGTTGCAGGCCCCGGCGCCTCCGGAGACCCGTCAGACAGATTACTGTAAAAAACAGGATGAAATGAAAAGGACGGGAGAGTCGCGTCTGCTCTTTCCACAGTTCCTCTGTTAATGTATTTATTTAGAGCACAATCCATTTCAAGTACATACAATCACTTTTAAAGCTTTGTTTCACATTCTGTTCTCTCTTTCCATCACTTTAGTGTCACAATAGATTTCTTTTTACCCTTTTTCTTGTCTCATGTCTTCAATTTATCTTTCGTTGACACCTGAATACTCCATAGACATTTTATACACATCAATATTCATTTTTATAGAGACAATATGACTTAGAATTGGTCTTACTCAATATACGTATATTTATATATATTATAAAAGTGTATATTTTAAACCACTTCCTTCTCTAAAAAAAACTGTATAACACAAGTTACTTTTACAAGTTAAAAGTAAAACTCAGCGTTACTCAGCGATCACAGAACGAGCTTCCCAGAGACATTTAACGCTGTATTTTAACACATTAACTCAAACAATTAAACATTTTACAACCCAAAAAACGATTGATAAAACTCTATAGTTAGATATAATGATCACTGGAGCATGTTTAGATAATTTTCCTCAAGTTAGAGAGAGAACATACATTACAAAACAAAACGTCATCAGCTAAATCACATTCAACACTGTACATTCCTCAAACATCAAAATAGTGCAATCACTGTTATATATTTAACGATTTCTCCTATAATGTCCGTGTTTTTACCTGTAAAAAACAGGATGAAATGAAAAGGACGGGAGATTCGCGTCTGCTCTTTTCACGGCTCCTCTGTTAATGTGAGGGAGCATGCGCAGTTCACCAGTCCGTTCGCGACTCCCGGGTCAGAATGTCAACCTTTTTCAAGAATGAGAGTCCCCTTTTTTTGTCCATATAATTCAATATCTGGTTAATTTGCACACTGCATAGGAAAATAATGTAATTATTAAACTTATAACAATATACAGAGTTGTGAGAAAATAAAAAAAATACACAATTGTATACATACTTTGTGTGTATCACACAAACTAATCAAGGTATTCAGGATCACTAGAAAATCACATGAAGGTGTGTTTGATTAGGGTTGGAGATAAATAAACTCTGCGGCCCTCCAGGACCGAGTTTGAGGAACTCTGGTTTAGTCACTAAACCGGTTTGATTTACTGCACATAAGCCCTATTCGGACAGTAATTGTTTCCAAGCTATGAACAAATACTTATTTTGTCAGTAACATAGTTGACTGGGGGGCAGGAATCCAAAACCAGGAAACCCTGAGTTTGGCTAATATATTGATTTTAAGGGTTTTATGTAAGGTCCTGTTTGTGTTTTGGGGGAAAAGAAAACTTGATTTATTTACATTGTCAACTTCCAAATGCACCCCTAATTATAGAATTATAGAAATTATAGAACATCCTCCATGCTAACGCCAGGCTCAGCCACAGCCACACACCTGCAACCATTTCACATCGACAGGTGTGGGTTTACCTGTACAGGGTCAGACGCCATACCAACGCCACGGAAAAACACCACGAGCGGCTTAAAAGACAGAATACTTCTATACACGCTCACTCCAACCAACATGCTCCACTTTACTCACCACACTCGCACACGCGCACACACACAGAGAGAGAGAGAGAGAGAGAGAGAGAGAGAGAGAGAGAGAGAGAGAGAGAGAGGCATTACTATGGTAGAGACTGCCATATTACTGTAGCTCATCTGTAAAGGTCAACTATAGATTCAGTTACGTATGGTACAGTGAGAACATTTACTGAAAGAACGTTTACATCTACATTAACTGATTGTTAAAAGTACTAAATTGAAAGAAGAACATGTTGTGTTTTGGTGATTAAACCAAATATAACAGTTATCCTCTCTTAAAAATGTACATTACTTTCACAAAATCACAAAAATTGTGATTTGATGCAAAAGGTAATATAATGCAAAGTATATAGTGTTATAAATGTACATAGATCTTTTTTTTATGAACATATTAAAAAACTTTGCAGAATTTGTAAAAAATGTTTTTATTAATGCCAAGGTATCAGAAATTCAAATAGCCTATAGTGAAAATTAGTAAAAAGTTACATACAATGAAAAGATAATAAAAGCAAAGCATCATTTATACACATATAGGCACAGGGTAAACTGGGGTAAATCATACTAGAGCGGGGTAAACTGGGGTAAATCATACTAGCACGGGGTAAACTGGGGTAAATCATACTAGAGCGGGGTAAACTGGGGTAAATCATACTAGAACGGGGTAAACTGGGGTAAATCATACTAGAGCGGGGTAAACTGGGGTAAATCATACTAGCACGGGGTAAACTGGGGTAAATCATACTAGAGCGGGGTAAACTGGGGTAAATCATACTAGAACGGGGTAAACTGGGGTAAATCATACTAGCACGGGGTAAACTGGGGTAAATCATACTAGAGCGGGGTAAACTGGGGTAAATCATACTAGCACAGGGTAAACTGGGGTAAATCATACTAGCACGGGGTAAACTGGGGTAAATCATACTAGCACGGGGTAAACTGGGGTAAATCATACTAGCACGGGGTAAACTGGGGTAAATCATACTAGCACAGGGTAAACTGGGGTAAATCATACTAGAGCTGGGTAAACTGGGGTAAATCATACTAGAGCTGGGTAAACTGGGGTAAATCATACTAGCACAGGGTAAACTGGGGTAAATCATACTAGAGCTGGGTAAACTGGGGTAAATCATACTAGAGCGGGGTAAACTGGGGTAAATCATACTAGCACAGGGTAAACTGGGGTAAATCATACTAGAGCGGGGTAAACTGGGGTAAATCATACTAGAACGGGGTAAACTGGGGTAAATCATACTAGCACAGGGTAAACTGGGGTAAATCATACTAGAGCGGGGTAAACTGGGGTAAATCATACTAGCACAGGGTAAACTGGGGTAAATCATACTAGAGCTGGGTAAACTGGGGTAAATCATACTAGAGCGGGGTAAACTGGGGTAAATCATACTAGCACAGGGTAAACGGCTCGGGTTATGTATATAACCCTTGTTCCCTGAGAAAGGGAACGAGCACTGCATCGGTAACGACGAATTTGGGGACACTCCCTAAGCAACAGCGCGTCTGAAGTATGAATGAAATCAGGCCAATCCTGATTGGTGTTGCGTCATGACGTAACTATGACGGCGTACCCGGAAGGTACATATAGGGCAGCCCAGGCATAGTAATGGCAGTTATCGCGATGAAGCATGCGCTCCAGGCCTGCCGAGGTGTGGCGACGAGATGCAGTGCTCGTTCCCTTTCTCAGGGAACAAGGGTTATATACATAACCCGAGCCGTTCCCTTTCGAGGGAACTCCCACTGCATCGGTAACGACGAATTTGGGGAACGAGTACCCACTAGGCCACACCGACGGTAGCACCAGTCCTAGTGTGAAGCCGGAAACCGGGCACAGCTAGGACTGGAGTACCCTAGCACCGGGCGTCGCAGGGAGGTGCAGACTATAAAACCTAATAAAGGTGTGTGGAGTAGCCCATCCGGCCGCCTCGCAAATGTCCTGCAAGGGGACCCCAGAAAGGAGGGCCACCGAAGAGGCCATGCCCCTGGTGGAAAGTGCCCTCACGGCCATAGGTGAAGGCAGGTTGCGCACCTGATAGGCCGTGGCTATAGCCTGGACAATCCAGTTACTAATAGTCTGGGTTGACGCAGGCAGCCCCTTCTTAGATGAACCAAAACACACTAATAGCTGCTCAGACTTCCTCCACTGCGCAGACTTCTCCACATATAATTTAAGGGCTCTGACCGGGCAGAGCAGGTGAAGCCTCCCTTCTTCCGCCGTCACGTGAGGCGGAGGATGAAATGCCTGAAGAACCAAAGGCCTGACCACGTTGATGGCACCTTGGGCACATAACCGGCCCTAGGGTGTAAGATGGCCTTCACTTCGCCAGGGGCAAACTCCAGGCAAGTCGGCGTAAGCGCCAAGGCCTGAAGGTCCCCCACCCTCCTCAGAGAAGTGATGGCTAAGAGAAAGGTCATCTTAAGGGTCAAGCTCTTTGGGTCTGCTGACTCTAGTGGCTCGAAGGGGGCCTCAGCCAATCCCTCGAGAACCACTGCCAGGTCCCAGGTTGGGACACTGGACCGAGCCGCAGGCCTCATCCTCCGAGCCCCACGGAGGAACCGTACAACCAACTGGTGCCTACCCAAAGGCCCATCACCCAACGGTGTGTGGAAAGCCCCAATGGCAGCCACGTACACCTTGAGTGTGGACGGGGTAAGCCCTGCAGAGAAACGATCTTGGAGGAACTCCAGCACTGAAGCCACTGGGCAGTTAACTGGGTCCACCTCACGCTCTCTACACCAAGTGGAAAACACATTCCACTTGAAGCTGTACAGTCTCCTTGTAGATGGAGCCCTGGAACTGAGTAAGGTCTCGATCACATCGGCCGGCAGGCCAGCCTCTAGGTATCTGGCCCCCTCAGGGGCCAGACCCAAAGGTTCCATAACTCGGGCCGGGGGTGAAATATCGTGCCCCCTGCCTGAGACAGGAGATCCCTCCTCAGAGGAATCTCCCAGGTTTGACCTGCCAGCAGAGATATGATGTCCGAGAACCAAACCCGAGTCGGCCAACGTGGCGCCACCAGAAGCAGGTTGGCGCCTTGTCGACGGACCCGCTCCAGGACTCCCGGGAGCAGAGCGATCGGGGGAAATGCATACAGACGTGGCCTCGGCCATGTCTGCACCATGGCATCCAGCCCCAGAGGGGCCGGATGCGTGAGAGAAAACCACAGTGGAAAGTGGGTCGTCTCTCGAGACGCGAATAAATCCACTTCCACTGGGCCAAATCTCTCGCACATGGCCTCCACCACCTCCGGGTGGAGTCGCCATTCCCCGGGCCTCAGCCCCTGCCTCGACAGGATGTCTGCTCCCTGATTTTGGACCCCCGGGACATACATTGCCCTGATGGACAACAGTTTCCCTTGGGACCACAGGAGGATGTGATGCGCCAGTCTGCATAGAGGGCGCGACCTCAACCCCCCTGATGCCGTGCCCCAACCAGTGAGGGAGGCGTCTGTTGAAACGGATTTTCCGGCAACAGGACGCTCCCAACACTGGCACCTGGGACAGAAACCAAGGTTTCTTCCATATGACTAGGGAACGAAGGCCACTGCGCGTTACCCTGATCATACAGAATGGATTTCCCCTTAAGGAAAGCCACCTGGTTTACTTCGTATAGGGCATGGTGGCCGCGGAGGTCCGGGAAAAAGCTCCTCAGAGCTTTGTAGACCGCCAGCATTTCCAGGCAAAAGATGTGCCAGGAGAAATGCCGGGTCTCCCACAGACCTCTCGCAAGGCGGCCGCCATGACCACGTCCCAGCCAGTGAGGGAGGCGTCTGTTGAAACGGATTCCCGGCAACAGGACGCTCCCAACACTGGCACCTGGGACAGAAACCAAGGCTACTTCCATATGACTAGGGAACGAAGGCCACTGCGCGTTACCCTGATCATACAGAATGGATTTCCCCTTAAGGAAAGCCACCTGGTTTACTTCGTATAGGGCATGGTGGCCGCGGAGGTCCGGGAAAAAGCTCCTCAGAGCTTTGTAGACCGCCAGCATTTCCAGGCAAAAGATGTGCCAGGAGAAATGCCGGGTCTCCCACAGACCTCTCGCAAGGCGGCCGCCATGACCACGTCCCAGCCAGTGAGGGAGGCGTCTGTTGAAACGGATTCCCGGCAACAGGACGCTCCCAACACTGGCACCTGGGACAGAAACCAAGGCTACTTCCATATGACTAGGGAACGAAGGCCACTGCGCGTTACCCTGATCATACAGAATGGTTTTCCCCTCGAGGAAAACCCCTTGATTCCCAGCCATCACTGTAAGGATCTCATGCAGCAGGCCAAGAGATATTCTGTTGGACACAGCCGCAATGAGCCCCAGCAGTCCTTAAACTGCTTCACAGTGATGCTGTGGCCTAGCTTCCTTCTAGAGACCACCGCCCGTATGGACTCGATACGTGCGGGAGACAATTGTGCCCCCAACGTAGAGAATCCCATACGACTCCCAGGAACACAGTTCTCTGAGAAGGCGTCAACACGCTACTGCGTGTAGAGTCTCAAAGGGCTAGGCCGCCTGGAAGAACCCGATATTGGTACGCTTTGCCCCCAAAAAGCGAACCTCAGGAACTTCCTGTGACACAGAAGGATGGATACAGGGAAGTATGCGTCCTCTTCAGACCCATCGTGACAGACCAGTCCTCAGACTGGATCTGAATCACAATGGAGGAATTGCTAAGCATCTTGAATCTGAATCTCCTCAGAGAACGATTCAAGTACCTCAGGTCTAAAGTTGGGCACAACTCGCCATCCCTCTTAGGAACTATGAAGTACCGGCATTAGAATCCGGACTTCCTGTCTGCCAGAGGGACCCGCTTTTCTATGGCCTCCTTGGCTAACAGGGCTGTACTTCTTGTTCCATAACCCGAACCTGCCCTGGGCCGACCACAGTCCGGACCACCCCGTTGAACTTCGGGGGAGGAGAACCGAACTGAAGCCTGTAACCCAGCTCTACAGTCTGCAGGACCCACGTAGACACACTCGGAAGGCATGACCATGCGCCGAGATAATCTACTAAGGGAACCAGCCTCTCGAGGCTGGCCTCGGGTGTCAACCGAAACTCATTCCCGACCCCCTGAAGCGGCTAACCGGCAGGGAGCAGTCGAGAACGTTTTTCGGTTGGCGCACACGTTCGCTGCCCAGTCGCAAGTCCTACTGGAGGCGACGACGGCGGCGTGCGTGCGCGGGAAATCAGTGAGGCCCGAAGCGTCTTTGACGGCGGGAACACAACACTGATTTCCCGAGAGCTCCTGGGGGAAAACGACCTCGGTCGCTCCTACCCGGGAGAGGGGGCTGGCCAGCAGGGGCCTCATCTACACTGCGATTTAGCCCTTGCCTAAACCTGATGTGTCCCGCAGGCCACAAGGCGGCGAGAACGACATCACTTCAGGAGGGCTCCATCTTAGATGAATATCCAGTTCACAAGTTAAACACGCTTGGGCGACAGAATTAAAGTATCCAATTTATCAAAGTCGGATAACACGACACTCAATTCCTTGGAATTAAATGCCATCATAATCACCAACCCCGTGCCAACTGAACTGAATGACAGGCTGCATAAAATACATCTAACTCCTCAAAGTCAGATAATATTTTAATTTAATTCCTCAGAATTAAATGCAGCCACAATAAGGTGAAACAAAGTCTGAATGATAGGCTGAATATCTAACTCCTCAAAGTCAGATTATATTTTATTTAATTCCTCAGAATTAAATGTGGCCGTAATCATCAGACGAACTGTTTATTTGTATTATATGGACTCATAAACCCCGCGTTGCCTCAGCAACGTGGTTCAAGCCGTCATAATACAATTGGCTTTCATCCCTCGAGAAAGAAAGCCAAACAGTTTCAAACAATACGGTGAAACATGGTCTGAATGACAGGCTGAATATCTAACTCCTCAGAGTCAGCTCATATTCCATTTAAATCCTCAGATTTAAATGCAGCCATCCAGTATCTCATGCACACCGATCGCGTGTGTTCACTTTAATTGCATATATAAGGAGTGCTTCATGACTTTGACTGCCTCGATGCTGAGCGCGTCTAATTCCTCAGAATCAGACCGCTGAAGCATCGGGTCCTCCGCCCCGGGGGAAGAAGCCGCAGCGCGGGCTTCCACACGGGGAAGGAGAACATCTGAACTGTCAGACAAAGACTGGGAAAATGCCTCAGCAGTCCCAAGTCCCGCTGACAGTCCATCCGTGAGCCCCATGACCGGCCTCGCCGCACCGCCTCGGCGGATGCGGGACCGATCCACAGGGCTCACGAGGCTGGCTGGTCTCACTGAACACGGCCAGCCGAGAGCGGAGCAGCCTGAGTGTCAGCTTTCATAACGCTCGTAAGCGGCTCCCTCGAGAGCCGCCCGAGTATGCTGAACACCCAGACACTGCACACACAGCAGGTGTGCATCCGAGCCCGACATGTAACGGGGACACGGATGCACACACTGCTTAAACTCTCTCACTTTCCAGTCGCCATTTCACACACACTTTCACTTTTTGACAAACAACAATAAATAGACAGACAGATTTCACACAGAGCGCTATGCTGAAGAGCGATAACTGCCATTACTATGCCTGGGCTGCCCTATATGTACCTTCCGGGTACGCCGTCATAGTTACGTCATGACGCAACACCAATCAGGATTGGCCTGATTTCATTCATACTTCAGACGCGCTGTTGCTTAGGGAGTGTCCCCAAATTCGTCGTTACCGATGCAGTGGGAGTTCCCTCGAAAGGGAACTGGGGTAAATCATACTAGAGCTGGGTAAACTGGGGTAAATCATACTAGAGCGGGGTAAACTGGGGTAAATCATACTAGAGCGGGGTAAACTGGGGTAAATCATACTAGCACGGGGTAAACTGGGGTAAATCATACTAGAACGGGGTAAACTGGGGTAAATCATACTAGCACGGGGTAAACTGTGGTAAATCATACTAGCACAGGGTAAACTGGGGTAAATCATACTAGAGCGGGGTAAACTGGGGTAAATCATACTAGCACGGGGTAAACTGGGGTAAATCATACTAGAGCGGGGTAAACTGTGTTAATCCATCTATCTATCTATCTATCTATCTATCTATCTATCTATCTATCTATCTATCTATCTATCTATCTATCTATCTATCTATCTATCTATCTATCTATCTATCTATCTATCTATCTATCTATCTATCTATCTTCTGATAGACTGTATTAACTTCAAAACAGTCAACCTTTTAAACTACTTTAAACTGAAAATTTTAAACTTTTTAAAAAACTTTTTCAAACCTTCTGGTCAACTTCCCAAGCCAACTTAAAGTTTGTCTCGACAAAAAGAATGTTGTTGTTGTTTTTTTTAACTTGAAACAAGTTTATTGCCTTAAGACAGGGGTGTCCAAACTTTTTTTAAAGGGGGCCAGATTCAATGTTGTGGACACACCCACATGTTTTGTTTCTTGGAAACATGACAGATTTGACAACCTTGAGCTGACAGTAGAGTAGCTTGTGAGATATTTAACAATATCGGGCCGCTTCTCCAGTAATTCTCCAATAATTAGAACAATTACAAATTATTATTCAATAACTAAATTAATTGAGTTTTTATCTTAAAACAAACACAATGTTTGGGACAGAAACAAGATTACAAACAGAAACAATATTATTTTTCTTACCCCATTGGCAGATAATTTCGCTTGTTTTAAGCAAAAACTCACTTCAATTTCATTTTATTTTCCAGAAAACAAGAAAAATATCTTGTCATTTTACTTATCTAGTTAATGCATCTTGATTTAAGAATTTTTAGATATATTTAGACTAGAAACAAGACAAAAATACTAAATAAGAGCTTTTTTTGCAGCGCACACATTTAAATACAAATGCACAAAACTGCAAGTTTAGGACTAAAATAATCTGTAATTTGGCCTTTATTACTCATTTAATACATGTCTACATTAAAAATTCAATAAAATGAACCTACATTTCTGACAAATTACCACGGTTACAGGTAAGTTTGTGTTAGTGTTACCACATAAACCATGATAAATGTTGGTGAAGTGTTGGTTGGAAAGTATTTTAACTGGATTGGCTCAGTGTTTCTCCTGATTTGCATGTTAGTGTTGTAAGTCAGCGCAGTTTCAATTGGCTTTAAACTAAATTAAATCACTGAGAGATTTGCAGCTTGTACCAGACATAGATATGTATTATGGTACCAGAGACCTCTACGCCAACCTCGAACGCTTCTCACGGGTTGTTTAGTGGTCACGTGATCGAAACACTCGCGAGT
This sequence comes from Gobio gobio, assembly GCF_949357685.1. Taxonomy (NCBI): domain Eukaryota; kingdom Metazoa; phylum Chordata; class Actinopteri; order Cypriniformes; family Gobionidae; genus Gobio; species Gobio gobio. The sequence continues at coordinate 55,512,254 of NC_137102.1, read as the reverse complement.
TGCTCTTTCATTCCGCTTTTGGCGCGTTAATGTTTCGCTGGCCTAAAACCCCGTACTGCCACCTTGTGTTGACATTGTGAAACTGCACGATTAGTAAATCATAAATAATATATTTTAATAGACACACTGCGGGCCGTTTGAAATTCATCCCCGGCCCGCATTTGGCTCGCGGGCCGGACTTTGGACACTCCTGCCTTAAGAGGTTATATTTTGGATGCACTGTCCGACCTCTCTTCTAAAAACAATGAATAAATGATTTTGAAACCGAAACCTTGCAGGATTTACTATGCTGGTGACCGTTAAAACGCGTAATCATCACCAACGCGGTCTGTCAGAAGGGTCCATCAAAATATTTGGGATGAAGAAGCTTCAGTAAACGGCCATAAAGTGCGAGACAGATGTAAGAACAGCTAAATTAAACAATTCATATTTGACAGCTGTTTTAGGACAGAAATGTTAATCTGACAAACGAATACACTTTTGTCTAATTTCGAAAACAGGCCTTTATAATTTATGTGATTCATGTAATAACTAGTAACTTTCGATGTGAAAAGACAAGAAACATTAAAACAAAGCTGTGTTCATTAGGAATCAGATTAATAATTAATGTGTACATATTGTGAATGAATTAATAAACTTATTTAGGCCGAACCAGCCTAAGCTCAAATTTATGACCTTGGTGATTATAAAACCCTTCCTACGGCCCTGCCTGTGCACGACTTAAATAACAAGCATTGTGTGTGATGATTTCTTAAATAAATCTGTTTTATTCTGCTTTTCCTAAGTACAATAATGGACTCAAGTACAAGTTCAGGTGCTACGCCGAAGCCCCGCCCACAGCGCAGAACGGAATTCTCTGCGGCTCTGGAATGTCATTTAGAATGTGACGTCACAGTAGCTCGGTATAAAGAATCTTACTTTGCTCAATCTGCACCACTCACTGTTCATTGATGATCGATTTACTGCTTCTCGTGTCTTTCACTCGATTCCTGCTTAAACCACAACAACTTGCTTGCATTTTAACTACATTGATTTATTGCGCACTGGATATTACACCATTTTTATCTGTACACAACGTAAATTCAGCAGCGATAAATAACAAACGTTGACCTCGCTTCACACTGCGGGTTCGCCTAACAAAGGCATCAAAATGCTGTTTACTTTGCTAGGATTGTACGCCTTTTTCCAGCGTAAATGGAAAGTCCACAACACCCACTCACAGAGTGATGATGGTAAGTGAGATGTTCATGTTATGAGAATATGTAACTGCTTATTGGAGTCTGCACTGGCTCTACGCTTATTTTTGCTTTACGGTTTTTTGGAGGAAAGTAAAAAATGTAGAAGCACAGTAATTTTATTAATACTGTAATATGTATGTCATTACCATCTTTAGATGAGCCTTCATATCAGGATATCCCCAGCGAGCCTGAAGTCAGCGATGACTGGAGTGAAGACGATACGGACTCGAGTAACGACGAAGCCTATTACAAATTCCTTACTACTTCTCAGTTGAGCCCGGATGAACAGAACGCAATCAAGGGTCAGTTTGTTAACAAAACCCTAACATAACCCAACACACACACACACACACACACACACACACACACACACACACACACACACACACACACACACACACACACACACACACACACACACACACACACACACACACACACACACACACACACACACACACACACACACACACACTTTAATAAGCTGTTTAATGGTTTATACTTCAAATTTACTTTAAAACATGCTTTGTTTAAGGGTAGTTGAAAAATAACACAGATTTCATTTAAATGTGTGTATGTATGGGTGAAGTTGTATATTTGACAATGATTTTTTTTTTTTTAGTGCCTACAGTTTTCTTAAATAGTCCTGTAGTGATGCATTTAATGAATGAATGAATATTTAAAGGCACAAATATTCAATTTAGTAACTCAATTAATCAGAAAAATCTTGTTGAAATAGTTTTAGGTAAAGTAGCTGCTGTCACTGCTTGAAATTTCATGTCAACACCTCTTATTTTTCTTTTAACAGACATCAATTCCTGCCGCTACAAAATCGGCTTTCAACTCGGTCAAGGAGGCTTTGGAACTGTTCATGCAGCAACTCGTTTGAAAGATAACCTTCAGGTATCAATTTTCATTACTTACAATATCTATCTAATGTTGTACTAATGTTGTATCTAGATAATGTTGTATTAATGTTGTATCTAGATAATGTTGTTTAATCGTCTGAGGCTGTGTTCACACTTGACGTATTTTTTTACAAGAAAAAGTTGACAAGAGCGCTCTTTTAGTAGGCTAGGCTAAAAAAAAAAAGCTGGCAGCGTTTGGTTCAAAATAGCAGTGAAATGTAGTTTTAAGACTTTTTCAGGTGATAATTTACTTGTTTAAAGCTCAAATCTGTGGTTTATTTATAAAGAAAGCGCCGTTTTGAATATTTTATCTGGTGTTTTCGGAGTTGTGAGATCCAGTCGATCAGCGGCGCTCAGCTCATTAACCCGCCGAGAGCTGCCTTTCCTCGGCTAGTCCCTCTGACATTTGCCACTGGCTCTGATGTCCTGTGGTGGTTAAACACAATATATGTTTTGTGTATATCTAATGGGCGATCTTTGGTCTCATGGATCTAGAATTTGTTCCCTACAATATTATTGTAGACTAAAATATACTGTTCAGGTTTAATGATGGAAATATGTGAACTTGGAATAAATTAATTCTAACGCAAATCCATTTTCTGTTTTTGTCCATCAGGTGGCGGTGAAATTTGCATCTAAAAAGGGTGTAAAATATGTCAGCGTTGTAAGTAGTCTTTGCTCTCTCTGTTTTTCCTCTGCAGTCACTGCTTTTTAAATTCATACAGCTCATATTAATATTAATCACAGACTATATAAATGGTTTTTCAATAGACAAACTACCACTGTCAACAGTTTGTCCAGGACTAGTCTAAATCCTTCTCCTCCTCATAACATCTGTGTTTTCCTAGGACCGTTATTCCACACCAGTTCCGCTCGAGGTTGCTCTACATGTTCAAGCAAATGAGCCCAGGGTTCCTCAAATAGTCCAGCTTCTGGACTGGCAGGACGAAGCTGACCGCTACATTATGGTGCTGGAGCGGCCCATGCCCTGCCAGTCCTTGGATGATTTTTTAGTGGGCTACACGGGCACCATGGATGAGGAGGATTTGGCCCGTGTTATCATGTGGCAGGCCACTCTCGCTGCTCAGGTGTGCTGCAGGAACGGAGTGTTCCACAGAGACATCAAATTAGAAAACCTGCTGATTAACCCGAACACACTTGAAGTCAAATTAATTGACTTTGGATGCGGCGAAATGCTTACATCCGAGGGTTACACATCCTTTATTGGTATGTATAATTATTCTTGCATAATAATGGATATCTAGTCAAAATGGATGTGTAAATATAAGACAACATCTTTTCCCTCCAGGCACAGACGAGTACAGCCCCCCGGAATATTGGATGAGTGAAAGATATCACGGGGAACCAGCGACAGTATGGTCACTGGGAATAACCTTGTTTGTAATTATGAGCGGGGGGGATTTTCCAAAAAGAGAAGACCATTTAAAGATCATCCAAAACACCTGGAGCAGTGATGACTTGTCGCAAGGTGAGATCTTAACTTTTTAAGCAATTTTAATCCTGAATCTTACTAGATAGAACAAAGCAACAATGCAGGAAAAGGAACATGTGAGCCTAGTGGCTTTTGTGAAGTGTAAGGTAATAATCAGACGTCTCTCCGATCTTTCTCCACAGAATGCTGCGATTTTATTTGCAGTTGTTTGCAGAACAACCCAACGAAGCGAATTGAACTGGAGAAAGTCAGTCTCCACAACTGGTTTAAGGTATTAATTACATTTAGAAGATTTTGACACTGGCTTTAATTACGCTACCTTTCAATATGTGCCGAATATGTCATATAGTCAAATGACAAACTTTTACTCTTGCTTTTTTTAAAAGTTATATTTACTTTATATTTTTTATATATATATTTTTATATGTTGCCCCTTTTTGTTTGTGTATATATATATATATATATATATATATATATATATATATATATATATATATATATATATATATATATATATATATATATATATATATATATATATATATATATATATATATATATATATGTTGTTTGTGTAATGTATTTAAACAATTACCGGATTTCATTTATTGTTTCAAATTGCAGATGTATAATGAGGAGGGGGAAAAAAGCAAACCAGCAACCCATACTTGACCAGCAAACCAGCATCCCATTTATTAAAAAAAATTTTTTAAATATATTTTTTATTAATTATTTAATATATATATTACATATACATTTTTAATATATATATATATTTTTATTTTTTTAATTTTTTTATTTTAAAGATGCATGAATTAAAATTATATTCTCTACAATTTATCTGATATTTTAAGAGACTTATTGACCTTTCCTTGTGTGATAGTATAAAAACTCACTTGTTAATACATTAGTTATGGAATATAATGCAGGACATGTCACAGTACAGGCTGTTTTTTCTCAAATTATTTCTACCCCTTTCTTTAGGGGTGAACACGAGGAACTACAGCTCCTTCTCCTTCATGGTAAGTTCTTATACTGTACCTCATGCTTATTCATAATGATCTGCAGGGGCTGTTTAATGTTTTTGGTATGTTGTTTATTTATAGTTAAGCTCGTAGTAAGAAAATGCACCAAGATTTTTTGCATAGGTATATCTTTTTCAGAGAAGGACAACAGTTAGAAATTCAAAAAAATTGTGCTGAATTCTTAAAGGGCCAAAGCAATAACACAGCAATTTTATTGGCTGTCTTCAGGTCTGGTGACGTAGAGAAGTGTGTCATCAAGACTAATATGGCATCTCCATTTTACAGTCTTCAGCTTCTTTGTCTTCAGGAAGCCGCATATCTGAGTGTTTGTCAAATTGTTAATCTATTTTGTGTCAAATTAGAACAGTTAAGATGGCAAAGTTGTGCATTGCCATGCCCTTGTTTTTAACCAGGGACGACATGCATGATCTATGTTTGATCTGTCTGGGAGCGGAGCAGGCTTGGTCAGGTCCCGAGGGAGTTGGCTGTAGGGCTGGTCCGAATACCATTTTTTTGAGCTTCGAAGCTTTGGTAGTAATCAACATCGAATATTTGAAGCTTCAGAGGGAAGGGGCTGAACATATTCTTTCTCTCGAATAAAAGCAGGAATCTGGAGAAGCAGCGCGCGCCTCATGCGGGCAGGGCTTATATGCTCCGAGAACGGACACTGCATTAGTGATACAAAACACAGATCTGTTACATCCCAGTTTTGATATATTATAGTAGTAAAAATAATTTTGTTCAGTTAGAGAAAAGATTAACTACAATTAAAAACTGAACGTGCAGTGTGAGCCGAACGAGAGTCAGATTTCATTCATCAGAGAGCGAGGAGCCGAATGACAAGATGATCGCGGAAGATTTGGTTTCAAAGCGAAATGTAAAAGCGCCTATTCAAGGGAGTTTGTCATTGCACTGTTTTGTTGTTGTGTTTTTCATTAAGAATAATAGGCTAATGAACCCACCATTCAAGTAACCCGCCCCCGAATTGGCAAACCGAAAGTAAACTGCGCACGACTGCATTCATTCACAGCCGCTCAGTGCACAAGCACTGCTATGTGACCGAGAGGGAAAATGTCCTCACGTCACATCCCTAACAGGTAAAAAGGCTAATGAGTCATTCCACGAAACCAGTAGAATTTGAGTCCCTCTGACCTTTTTAAGTGTATTTTATCTATTGGGTCACCAAAATCTATTTTTAAAAGCTTTTTGTATAAATTGAAATGTCTCCTTTAATAAACTTTAAAAAACATGACATCAATTTTATCTTTATATTAGAAATTATCTTGTTTTTTCAGTTGACACCACCTATTTTGTCACGTCCCTCATGGCCTTCTTTGAAAGTGTACTTGGGATATGAATAATAAAATTAGAAAAAAGTCCATACATTTTGCCATAACCATAAATATCTATCTTAGCTTTTTAGCTGGTAATGTTTTTTTTCTAAGCAAATAAATTATTATTCATTAAAATCACATTATTTAGTTCCGTACCTCAGTAACCCCTCAACCCCGTTACACACATCATTCTCCCCCCATAAAAATAATGAATTGATCCTTACGTGACATCAACAACTGGAAGTGACATCATATAAGTCTTCTGAACAACATTGTGTGCAGACACAGGTAAATTACCACCTTCTCTTATAATTATAACTTATTTATATTGTGATATTGTGGTTGTCAAGCTTAACGACTCAACCCCGTTACATCAAATAAAGATAGAAAACTATTACTTGTGAAAATGAACTTTGTTATTTTAACAATATACATGATTTCTTAATATCATGCATGCCAAGTGCTCTCCTGTTACTCACTACATGTAGAGCAGTGGCCATTTTGAGCAAAAAATCACAACCCCGTCACACTCAACCCCGTTACTTCTTCGATCATAACGGGGTTGTGAGATTGTGATGGGGTTGTGTTTAACACTTTGGTTCTGAAGTTATCCAGTAATTTAAATTAATTATCATATTTGATCAAAAGTCTTTTACCACAGGCATATGTTGAGTGTAGTAATGTCAATGTTAAAGCTGTGTGTGTGTGTGTGTGTGTGCATAATGTGTGTTCTGCCTAGATTTTCACATCTCAATGTTAAGTATTGCTCTGAAAGAATGTTTGATTTAATGATTTAAACATCTACAGACATCTATGAGTCTGAGATGGCACCGACAACAGCAGCAGAAAGGCAGAGGCAGTATCGTGCATGCCTAAATGCTGATCCTGAAAAAAGGGAGAAATACCTGAAGAATGAGCGCCAGAGATGGAGAAAAAAATGTAGAGACAGGGAAAAAGAAAGGAATCAATGAGATGAGTGAAAGACAACAGCGGTTGAAGTGTAGAAAGTGGAGAGAAGCTTACAAAAGAAGCAAGGAGAGGAGAGAAGCACTGAAGAACTTAAAGGGTTCGTTCACCCGAAAATGAAAATTCTGTCATTAATGACTTCCCCTCATGTCGTTCGACACCCGTCAGACCTCCGTTCATCTTCAGAACACAAATGAAGATATTTTAGCTGAAATCTGATGGCTCTGAAAGGCCTCCATTGGCACAATGGCACTTTTCACTCTCAAGACCCTTAAAAGGCACTAAAGACGTCGTTACAAAGTCCATCTCACTACAGCGGCTCTACAATAACTTTATGAAGACGAGAATAGTTTTTGTGCCCAAAAAAAACCTAAATAACGACTTATATAGTGATGACGATTTCAAAACACGGCCTCATGAAGCTTCGAAGCGTTATGAATCAGTGAGTCGTGTTTTGAAATCGTCATCACTATGTAAGTCGTTATTTAGGGTTTTTTTGCGCACAAAATCTATTCTCGCCGATTCATAAAGTTATTGTAGAGCCGCTGTAGTGAGATGGACTTTGTAACGACGTCTTTCGTACCTTTTAAGGGTCTTGAGAGTGTAAAGTGCATTGTGCCAATGGCCTTTTCAGAGCCATCAGATTGGCAGATTTAACTAAAATATCTTCATTTGTGTTTCGAAGATGAACGGAGGTCTGACGAGTGTCGAACGACATGAGGGGAAGTCATTAATGACAGAATTTTCATTTTTGGGTGAACTAACCCTTTAACCACTCCTCCACAAAGTCCAGATCATGCCCCAAGACACTATCCACAGCCAGAATCTTCAAGGTAGAGCAATGAGCGGTTAAGAGTGTTGGTAAATGACTAGGCTGAGTGATAGAAAGTGTTAGAAAATTAAACGTGTAGTTAAAGGTGCAGTGTGTAAATTTTAACGGCATCTAGTGGTGAGGTTGTGAATTGCAACAGCACACTGCTCACCCCTCCCTTTCGAAGCTCATAGAGAAGCTACGGTGGCGACACAGGACAAAGATGCCGTCATCTGAGACAGCAGAGAGTAGCTAACGCTCTGTAGAGCAGTTTGTCCGTTTAGGGTTACACAGTGCACCTTTAATAAAAGTACTATTAGTTGTTTAGGTTGTATGTTATCGTTTTACTGACTGAAAAACCATCTGATTGATAGCTGCTCGTCGTTTTGACAGCCATCCACCAGATTCCTTTTTTCTGGGCCAGACTTTGAATGCCACAACACACACACACACACACACACACACACACACACACACACACACACACACACACACACACACACACACACACACACACACACACACACACACACACACACACAATGTTATTGTGTACATTTATTGTTTTCCTGCAGTTGGGTTAATAAAACTCAGTTCAATTGCAATTTATATCTGTTATCTTTCTTGGTTACATTATGAAATAGTGTTTGTAGAAAATATTTAATTGAATTTGAGTAACTGAGTAACTATTTATATGTCAAGCTGTATTTGTCTCTTCAACTCCGTTACCACATTCAACCCTGTTACCCCAGTCTCAACCCCGTCACACCTACATTTTTTTTATTTTTTTTATTAAGTGTATAAAAAAGTAAATACATTTTTGTTGAACTCAATCTGAAATGTTCAGAGCAATCATAACAATACTGATTTTAGTTAAAATTCTGAAGTTAAGATGCATCTTTGATCCAAAATGATGAGGTTCCGGTTACAAAAAGGGCCCATTTCAGACTTTAGTACAGCAAAAGTATGACATTTTATGCAACTTTTATATTTAAAATTACTGAATTAGCGTGAGGGACATCTGATTAATAGGAAAATGTTGATTTCATTACAAATACATTATATAATCGCATTCAGAGAGCTCCCATCGTGTCCATAACGGGGTTGAGGATTAATAGTGCCCATATCTTGAAAAAGTAACCAATAATAATAGGGATTTGATGCCTGAGATGGGAAAATATATTTTTCTGCAAGTTAAGTATGTCATTTATGTTGTGGGGTGTTCAGAAAAGTAATACATTTTAGTAAAAAATCTAAAAATGTGTAAGCCCAAATCGTACCGGTTTCGTGGAATGACTCTAATACATTTTGATTCTATTATTCTATTTTCCACAATGTCAAACCAATGCAGCTTAACCCAAATTGCAAGCTCAGGCATTCGCTTCTTCCATATAAGCTCATGCAGTTGTGCACTCTAGACAGAGAATACTCTGTTGCAGGGAACGCTAAGAAGCAAATATATTTATTAAGTATAACGAGGTTGGGTTTCTATTCAACTGTCCATCCTATTAAAAACTGCTAGGCTATAAAATAATTCTTAAAAAAAAAGAGTATTGTATTTTGCCAGATTTTATAGTGTGAACATATCAAGCACGAATGAGAACCGTTTCGAGGGGATGCCAGGTGTGCGCTAGCCTGACAAGCCAGACCCACATCATGATGTTGGGTCTGGGAACTCACCATTGGCAGGGCTCAATCCGAGGGGCGGGATAAACGGTTGTCTTTCAGATTCCCTCTGCACGCAATAGGATAGCGCTACAACCAACCAGAGCAACGAAGAAGGTGAAGCGGAACTAGTTGATAGATTAAACTTTCGTCGTGTCTGGACGGCAAAACTCCGAACACATCTTCTTTCTTAAGAATGACTTCAGTGCCGTTCTTTGTTCTTTTCTCAAAGAAAAGCTTAACTCCAAGTCTTCCAGAGTCGCGACCAAAGCCGATTCGAAAGGCTGCTGTTCGTTAGCTTCTTTGTTTACAAGTAGCACGCGGAACTGCGTCAACTCTGCCGTCATTATGTGAAGCCCGCCCACCGACTCTATACACGATGTGATTGGCCTGATCAGAGTTTGGTTTTTCCAGCTCGCAAGCCAACAGAGAGTTGCTATACGACCCTGGCTGCATATTACATTTGCTGCTGCTAGGGTGCGTCTAGATTTCTAGGCTAGGTGTGCGCGAAAAAAACAAACCAAAATTTGAAAATTGAATACCAACCCCTCGAACGAATATTCTGGTCCAGCCCTAGTTGGCTGTCCTCATTGTGAGCGCTTAACGCTGAGGAAGCTCCACTCCCGCCTGGCTCTTCTCGAGGGATGGAAATCAGGCATCTTCACCCCGTCATGGTTCGGGTTGCGCATCTGCTGAGACAGCACAACAGTTTTAATCATGTGGGTTGCAGGTTGAGTTGACAGAGCTTGAGATGGGTGTTCCCATTTCTCTCGCTCTGTTCCCTGACTCTGATATCCCCGTTTTGGATCCAGCTCCAAGCTCGCTTGGTGATCTCTTCCGATCTAAATGACGACCTATTGTTAACTTTATCCAGGGTTTCAGAAGAGCAGCAGCCTTTCTCACTCTCTTATGAGGAGCTGCTTGGAGTTGTGACCTGTGCAGTGGCCAAAATAAATCTAGACTGAAAGATTTTTATTGAACGATAAACCAGGAAGTGACAACTGCCCATGGTAACAGATATCCGCTTAATTTGTATTTTCCAGAGTCAGACATTTAAGAATTCTTAAATACTGAATATTGATGAGATGAGTAATATTAGGGTAAAAATACAACTATATCAAATAAAACTGCACAGTAGTCAATGTATTCAATTAAATATAGATTAATCCTTATTAAAGCTATGAAAGTCTTTTAAACAGGAACAGTGAGTAACTGTGCTTCTTAAGTAAATGCACAATATTTCTTAAAGTGCCCCTATTATGATATTTTAAAGGCTCCTGATGAACATAGGTGAGTCGGTTACATATTTATTTATGGGTACCCAAGACGTCTCCAGCGTGATGACTCCGATCTTTCGAATATTCCGATCTGATTTGACTTCTGACCTGTAAAGTTGCCAGAATAATAATCATACGCTGTTTGTTAATTGGCCAGAGGAGAACTGGCACCCCGACTGAGCCTGGTTTCTCCCAAGGTTTATTTTTCTCCATTAGGTCACCTGATGGAGTTTTGGTTCCTTGCCACTGTCGCCTTTGGCTTGGCTTGCTCAGTTGGGGACACTACATTTATAAAAAAGTTACACAGTCCTTAAGCGGGGCGTTTTCCCCCACTCTACCCTACAATACAATAAACTACCTAAATGCAAACAAGTCATTGGACAACATTACTTAGGCTGCATATAAAGAAACAAAATGCATGTGCCATGGATAAATAGAATAAAAAACATTAAACATTTCTAATATTACAGTAATAGTCAACATTAGGGATGCCACAATTCTCAATATAATATTGAACCGTTCGGTACGGCATTCACGGTTCAATACGCGCTTGTGAATTGCGTTTTTTTATTTCTCTCCGAATTGGCTCCGTTTGAGTGTGCCTGTGAGTCTACGCGTTGATATGAGCAAATATCCAATCACTATACTCTAAAGTTAGAGGTGTTTAGCCACGCTTGCAATGCTGTTCACACTTTAACAGAGCGGGGAAGTGAGGAATCACAAAAGTTCATTTTTGCTTGCGTTTTAAAGCCTTGCCGGTTAGACATTTCATTCGTTTTAACATGTGCACTAAAAGACTGTCAAACACGTGATTACGGGACTAATACTGTCAAATACACACAAGGTTAACATAAAGACAGTTGGTTATATCTTAAGTGAAAGTAAAATCAATGTGTGTCTGTATATTAGATGCGTGCAGGTCTTAAATTGACAGCAGTGCAGTAATGAACGCGCTGACGCTAGTCCTTAAAGGAATAGTTCACCTCTAACTGTCATTATTTCCTCACTCTAATATTGTTCCAAACCTGTATTGAACCGTGGACTAACTGTATTGTTGCATCCCTAGTAAACATCTTTAATATTACTGCGCTGAAGAAAACTAAAGAGCTTGTTCTTCCCAACAACACGCTGAAACACGGCAACTAAGCCCAAAGAATTCACAACGTTTTATTACAATAGTGTATGTGGCGAGGTTGGCGAGGGACATGGGAGGAGCGAGCGGGACCGGTGGGTGATTGAGAATGAGCACCACCTGCGAGTCACACCGGTCTCGAGTTCTCTCATGAGGGAGCCCGCTCGCTCCTCCCATGTCCCTCGTCAACCTCGCCACAGTTTACACAATTATAATGTTATGAATATGACAGCCCTAATCCTAGTTATTATGTTTTGCGTTACTGTTTGAGCGCGCTGAAGCTCAAGATGATCAATGGTACAATGAAGTTCTGCGGGTTATTTACCTCAACGAAACGCATCTATATGAGATTATCAGATATTTATACAAAATAACTTAATATTATGACAATATGATTTATATCTGCTTGAACTAATCAGAATGTGTAAGCCGTAGATGCGCTCTTCCCACAAAAATGCACTGAAATAACTACCGTTTATTACAATACTGTTCTCATTATAATTATAGTTGACCTCCTCTTTGTTAATAAAATATCATAAGTCATCATTGTCGTCATCACTGTTTTTTTTTTCACTGTGTCAATGTATTAAAAGCATCACTCTTTTATTATTATTGTAGGCTAATTGTGACTTTGACAGTGATTTATTTATAGTGTTTGTAATTTCTTGTTGTTTAGACAGTTTTCACACTTACACTGCAGATCTATATCATTTTGGTAACACTTTACAATAAGGTCTCATTTGTTAACAATTGCATTAACTAACAATTAGTGATATATTTTACAGCATTTAGTCATTTGAGCTGATTTAAACAAATAAAGCTTAAGGACGAATGCGCCCTCAATCCGTTTAAGAGGTTAACCTCAATTGTTCATGTTAGTTCACAGTGCATTAGCTAATGTTAACAGATACGACTTTTGATCTTAGAAATGTACAAGTAAATGTTGAGATTAACTAAATGTTAATAAATGAAATATTATTGTATAGTTACCATCATTTTTTTATTAGTCACTTGAATTGTTGCATTTGCAAAATATACACTTGGAATTACAATACGATTATTTTTTTTGATCACTAGTTTTCAGGTGTAATTTTGAGAAAGTCAGTTTGAGATTTGAATGCAAAATATCAAACATCTTGTACAAATAAACTGATAGGACACAATTGCAACAGCACAAACATGTGAATTTGTTAGTGTGTAATGCATTTGGCTTCAATGAAACATTTATTTATTTGATGTTAAAGTGTGTTGTTGCATATGTTGCTTTACTCAGATATATTTTTCTCAGCAATGCCACATCTCGCAGCTTTAGATGAAAAATAACATTCACACTGTGTGAATATGTGTGTGTGTGATTTTGTGAGTTGACATCAAGAAGGTCCAATAAACAGCACTTCGAGAAGGATTACTTGTGGAAAGATCTCAGAAGAGCTCCATGCTGCTGTGTCTGCTGCCCTGAGGGAATGGGAACAAGAGATATTCCTCTCCTCCACCTCCATCTACAGATCAGAGAAAAAAATGATAATAATTAAGAGTGCAATCAAGAAGAAATTTACATGTGTGCAATTTGTGAACTTGGAGAATGTAAGAGGTTTTCAGTCCCATAACCAAAACTTGATATTTGACAGCCGAAAGATCTGGTTATGAATTCATCCATTCATCCGCCACTTACAATACACACTATTTTAAGAGACTTTCCCCTGGTTTCACAGACAAATCTTAAGCCTAGTCCCAGACTAAAATGCATGTTTGAGCTGTTTTAACTGGGAAAAAAAGCCGTCTGTGAAACCAGGAGAGAGTCATTAAAGGAACTCAACACTTTTTCCAACTCCCCTAGAGTTAAACATTTGAGTTTTACCATTTTCGAATCCATTCAGCCGATCTCCGGGTCTGGCGGTAGCACTTTTAGCATAGATCATTGAATCTGATTAGACCGTCATTTCAAAAAATGACCCAAGAGTTTTGATATTTTTCCTCTTTAAAACTTGACTCTTCTGTAGTTACATTGTGTACTAAGGCTGACGTAAAATTAAAAGTTGTGATTTTCTAGGCTGATATGGCTCGGATCTATACTCTCATTCCTGCGTAATAATCAAGGAACTTTGTGTCGTACCATGAGTGCGCAATGATATTACGCAGCGCCTGAAAATAGGCTAACTTCCATCAACATAACCAACGTGACAACCTAATCTTCAGTGTATTCCGGTTCAAATACGGTTCAGGATCTGCACCACAGTAAACATCTTCTGAATCGTCTCTCACAAATGTCTCCATTATTACAAGGCACGCTCCTTGTGCACCGCGTAACTCAAATAGGACACACATGCGCTGTCACCACATTATGGCGAATGGTTTTAAAGACATGCAATACGTAACATCCCAGACGTCCGAATACGTGACATCATCGCGCTACAGTCTGCAGTGAGGGGCATCTCCGGTAATCCACTGCTATTCCTGCAGTTCCCGGATCTGAAGTGTTGAATTTTCTGTCGAATTTGAGCCACTGAATTTGTGGAAGCGAATTTGTAAAGCAAAATAAAATGGACCGGAAATTGGCTGTCGAATATTATAGGTTGTATTTTTAAAGCTGCAGTCCATAACTGTTTGCACTCTAGCGGTTAATAAACAGAACTGCATGCGTCTTGCGGAAGAACATTGCAGCCGGAGCTACTTCTCTCTGCTTATGTACTGTTAGACATTTATAAGAGATTTTACAGTAACTTACTGGCAACACTGTTGCCAGTAAGTTACTGTATTTGAGATTTACAGTACAAGAACCGCATTTCAGTTTACAGTAACTACATGTTACTGTAATTTTGTAATACAGTACCGTTACTGTAAACCTTGGTTAACAGTGCATTAATCCTAATCCTATTCAATCATTAATACTTACTGAATTACATTAATTCTTACATTAATCTATCCTACAGAAGTAATCCAAACAGACAATTATTATGAAATATAAAATTCTTTATTTAAAACATTTTAAGTGCTTTAACTTAAACATTTAAATGTGTGGAAAAAGTTCACTTTAAAACATCCTCGAATCAAATCTTATTTTCAGAAAATCATGTATAAAAGTAATCAGATTGCATTCAATATCACTTATTATTTAAATTTACATTTATGCATTTGGCAGACGACTTGCATTGCATTCAAGATACACATTTTACATTTTGTCAGTTCTTGCTTTCCCTGGGAATTGAACCCATGACCTTGCTAGCACCACACACTATTGTTTGAGCTACAATTTTAAAAACTCTGCAGAAAATAGTTGGTAGAATACTGTAAATAGTTGGTTGAAGAATACTGTAACTTTGGTGCAAAATACACATATACATGAATAAAATATAAACAAAGAGCAAATTAATTCTGAAACAAGTTATCACAACACAACACAACACAAACACAAGTTTCATGTCTGTACCGATCTGTGCCATCTTCCACATTGGATGATTTCAAACAGGAACCAGGATTCTGCTCCATTATGGCAAGAAGTCCCTCTAGATAAGAATGATATGAAGTTAGTCATACAATTTGAGTATACACAAACTTTTTACACTGTTGGAATTTAATAAAAAATAATAATCCCATTACAATTCATCATAATGGTAAAATACTATTTTATAGACAGTTAACACTTTGAGGTGCACCTAGCTCAACGTATGCTGTCTAGTCTAATCCAGTCCTGCAATGCCTTCATGAAGATGTGAAATGAAATGTTCAGTTTTTTTTTAGCTGGTGATTCAATGTAATGAATATTTTGAAGAATGTACTTTGTAGTGATGCTGAACCTGATTGCATATTAGAGAGGTGTCTCTGTTATTTAGCTTAACAAAATTGATATTGAGTAAAAAACTAAAGAAAACTGTCAGTACATAATAGTAGCAGCAGCACAAACTACATGCTCCAAAAAAGTAATATTACTAAATCACCTCAACATGATTTCACAAACTATTTAATCAAAAACAACAATGTAAACTTTTATTGCAGGATGGATTACATGTATACTGCATTAGCTTTAGTAAGGTATCCTCAAACTTAATGCTGCATTCACACGGGGCGCCGGCGTTAACGCTTCTCATTTACTTTGAATGGGTGACGTCATGCGTTGCTGAACTGAATTGTGGGTTCCGTCGCGTCGCTTCACTCACGTTGCAAGCGGCAGAAGTTGAAAGGTGTGTTGGACATCAGCTGTGGCCGGATGCAACCAATCGGCGAGAGTAGCCACATGCAGGCGGGGAGGAGCTGCAAACACAGACGTGAAGTCGGACACTTTCTGCTTCCCGCAGTGACGCTCGCGCGGTGTTTGCACACTTTATCAGCTGAAGTGAAATAAATGCAATATTTGTCAATACACAGATGTTTCAGAGACATTTTTTGTCATGTAATACTTTATGCACTGATTAATACAGCGTGTGTTTGTACAAGAATAAAGTTAACATACAAGCCTAAACTATCAATGAAGTGGGGGTCTACATTTTTCATCTATTTTATTTTGATAAACATGACAATATAACATCGCAACTACATGAAAAGAGGTTTAACTGTTATAAAAAACAGATTTGTGCACATTAGAGGAACTGAAGGTTTTAGAATAAACACGAAACACATGTGATCGCTGTCATGCGGAGAATCTGGCCAATCGTGGAACAGCTGTGTCATCATCAAAGTCTGTGCAGTCGCTCTAGAGAAACTGCACCGGCTGTATTAGCCGACTGCTCTCGAATCGCTCTCGAATCGCTCTCGCGGTGCTTTGATGCCATACGTCACTGTCACGTGGCGTCGGCGCTGTCAGGTCAGACAAAATTTCTAACCGGCATGACGCCCTGTGTGAATGCAGCGTAAGTGTCTGTGTACATTACATATCCTATTAAAAAAGTGCCTCACCTAGTCCAAGTTTTTCCATTCAAACTCCATTAGGTGGCGAAGGAAGGATGACACTCTGTTGTTGATTACAGTTGTCTTCCTGTTCACAACTTCCCCGGTCTTCCGACTCACTCCGGTTTAGGTGGTGCA
This sequence comes from Gobio gobio, assembly GCF_949357685.1. Lineage (NCBI taxonomy): Eukaryota > Metazoa > Chordata > Actinopteri > Cypriniformes > Gobionidae > Gobio > Gobio gobio. Next base: position 55,495,426 of record NC_137102.1, on the reverse strand, counting down.
TCTTGTTCCCACCTCTGGGTTTTTCCTCACGAAAAAAAACTTAAAGCAAGAGAAAATTAAGAGAATAAAGATATTTTAAATTTCATCACCCTTAGTGCCTTTGCTTTAAATGTTTTTGGTAACACTTTAGAATAATGGTCTGTCATTAAACGGATAGTTCACAAAAAAAAAAAAAAAGTAAATTCTGTCATTTACTCGCCCTGTAGTTCTAAACCTTTTAAAGAATGTTTGTAACCAGATAATTTTGAGGCACCATTCACTTCCATAGTAGGAAAAAATTACTATAGAAGTGAATGGTGCCTCAATCTGTTAGGTTACAAACATTCTTCATCTTCTTTTGTGTTCAGAAATGTATTCAGGTTTGCACTTGAGCAACATTATTCTAAAGTTTTGCCATGTTTTTTTCATAAATTATATTTCATCTGCCAAAATCATCCAAAAATTGTCCAGGACTGCTTAAATTCCAGAAAATAAAATTATAATCTGTCAGTCCTGGACAAACACAGTCTTGGATTATTTTAGTATAATATAATTTATGAAAAAAAAACATGGTACATGGCTAGTTACAGCTAAAAAGAGGTGGAAAAACTAAATAATTTTGTGATTCAGTTAAACAGACCCGACTAAAACATACAAGAAAAACTTTGAATTATCAATAATATGTGGAGAAACAAAGAGGAGTAACGTTACTTACCGTTGTATGAGTTCCAGTGTCGCACAGCACAGGCAGGCTCCTGGTATTCTTATCTAAAATGTTAAATAAATAATGTCAATCCAAATGTAAACTTTGCTTGTTAACGACATTATTTTTTGCAACTAGTGGCCAACGTTAATTTACTAACTAACGTCGTCCTAATGTACGCTTAATATGCTCGATAAACAACATCTTCATTGTATTGGTAAAGTTAATTCAATAAACTCACTAACGTTAAGTCTTTTTAAAAATAAAACGTTAGGTTTATGTTACCTCAGTTTTAGTACCAAAGCTGAAGCAAATGATAACCTAACGTTATGTAAAGTATGTTGTCCGGGCCGTGAGCTCTCCCCTCGGGCAGTAACGTTACACACGACGCTGGCTGCACTGGTTCTTAATCTAATTCAATAAACTCATTTTTTTTTAAAAAAGAAAACGTTAGGTTTAGTCTAGACCGGGAAAGTCTATGCCAGGGTACTGGAGAGGAGAATCCGGCCGATAGTGGAACCTCGGATTCAGGAGGAACAGTGTGGTTTTCGTCCTGGTCGCGGAACACTGGACCAGCTCTATACCCTCTACAGGGTGCTGGAGGGTTCATGGGAGTTTGCCCAACCAGTCCACATTTGTTTTGTGGATTTGGAGAAGGCATTCGACTGTGTCCCTCGCGGCATCCTGTGGAGGGTGCTGGGGGAGTATGGGGTCCGGGGTCCTTTGCTGAGGGCTGTCCGGTCCCTGTATGACCGAAGCAGGAGTTTGGTCCGCATTGCCGGCAGTAAGTCAGACTTGTTCCCGGTGCATGTTGGACTCCGGCAGGGCTGCCCTTTGTCGCCGGTTCTGTTCATAATTTTTATGGACAGAATTTCTAGGCGCAGCCAAGGGCCGGAGGGTGTCAGGTTTGGGGACCACACGGTTTCGTCTCTGCTCTTTGCGGATGACGTTGTCGTGTTGGCCCCTTCTAACCAGGACCTTCAGCATGCATTGGGACGGTTTGCAGCCGAGTGTGAAGCGGCTGGGATGGGGATCAGCACCTCCAAATCAGAGGCCATGGTCCTCAGTCGGAAAAGGGTGGCTTGCCCACTCCAGGTTGGTGGAGAGTTCCTGCCCCAAGTGGAGGAGTTTAAGTATCTAGGGGTCTTGTTCACGAGTGAGGGGAGGATGGAACGGGAGATTGACAGACGGATCGGTGCAGCTTCTGCAGTAATGCGGTCGATGTACCGGTCTGTCGTGGTGAAGAAAGAGCTAAGCCGTAAGGCGAAGCTCTCGATTTACCGCTCAATCTACGTTCCTACTCTCACCTATGGTCATGAGCTTTGGGTCATGACCGAAAGGACAAGATCCCGGATACAGGCGGCCGAAATGAGCTTTCTCCGCAGGGTGGCTGGGCGCTCCCTTAGAGATAGGGTGAGGAGCTCAGTCACTCGGGAGGAACTCGGAGTAGAGCCGCTGCTCCTCCACATCGAGAGGGGTCAGCTGAGGTGGCTCGGGCATCTGTTCCGGATGCCTCCTGAACGCCTTCCCGGGAAGGTGTTTCGGGCATGTCCAACCGGGAGGAGGCCCCGGGGAAGACCGAGGACACGCTGGAGGGACTATGTCTCCCGGCTGGCCTTGGAACGCCTCTGTGTCCCCCCGGAAGAGCTAGAGGAAGTGTCTAGGGAGAGGGAAGTCTGGGCATCTCGGCTTAGACTGCTGCCCCCGCGACCCGGCCCCGGATAAGCGGAAGAAGATGGATGGATGGGTTAGGTTTACCTCAGTTTTTAGCAGCAAAGTTTAAGCAAATGATAACCTAACGTTATAAAGTATGTTGTCCGGGCCGTGAGCTCTCTCCTCGGGCAGTAACGTTACACACGACGCTGGCTGCACTGGTTCCTAATCTAATTCAATATACTCATTTTTTTTTAAATAAAACGTTAGGTTTACCTCAGTTTTAGCAGCAAAGTTTAAGCAAATGATAACCTAACGTTATGTAAAGTATGTTGTCCGGACTGTGAGCTCTCTCCTCGGGCAAAACTTACAACGCTGCACCGGTTCCTAATCTAATTCAATAAATTCATAAAACGTTAGGTTTACCTCAGTTTTTAGCACCAATGCTGACAAGCTAAAATTGGGATGCAGACAACCGCGGATAGTACAAATCACACTTACCTTGCTTGTTTGCCGTTCTCACGGGGGATGAAAAAATCTTCGCAGGGTGTCCGGACACAGTTCATATGTTCTCTGGAACCGTGAGCTCTCTCCTCGGGTGAAACTTTCAACGCTGCACTGATGGTTCCTAATATAAATCTCAAGCAAATCCTGTCGATCCCAATTGTGCCAAATAGGCCGTTGTGGTAAATACAGTATTATACTTTATTTTTTAAAAATACAGGAAATCACTGTATTTGGTGTTTGACGTCATAGAAAATACCCATGATGCAACGGGAATTACAGTTATTTACTGTAAAGAGAATTTACAGTATTATACTGGGTGATATATAGTAAATAACTGTACAAATTACAGAAATGTCTAACAGTGTATATGGCGAATCACGCAGAGACTGTGCTCCTCCGCAGCAGTTCCTACCAGACCGGTCTGAAATAGTCCCAATATAAACACTTATTATAAGTTTACCATAATGATTCAGGGTAAGACAAAAACACAGTTTGGAAAATAGATTCATTTTGTACATTCTCATTATATAATTTTTGTAAATCTTGAACACAAAAAAGTTACGGACAGCAGCTTTGAACAGAATGAATATTTTGAAGTGAAATCTGAGGTGAATTTGGATTATTGAATTTTTAATAATGAAAATGTGCGTGAAATGTTTTCAATTGAAATATTCACATCTTCAATATACAACCATGTTGACTTTCAGCCCATAAAAATGCAAGCATGGTTAATACAGTGCATATGCAAATAAAATGCCCACTGCTGTGATACTTTTATTTAAACGCACACTGCTGTGATTGGCTGCTGTGATACTTCAGTGTAAACGTCCACTGCTGTGATTGGCTGCTGTGATACTTTAGTGTAAACGCCCACTGCTGTGATTGGCTGCTGTGATACTTTTATTTAAACGCCCACTGCTGTGATTGGCTGCTGTGATACTTTAGTGTAAACGCCCACTGCTGTGATTGGCTGCTGTGATACTTTAGTATAAACGCCCACTGCTGTGATTGGCTGCTGTGATACTTTCATTTAAACGCACACTGCTGTGATTGGCTGCTGTGATACTTTAGTGTAAACGGCCACTGCTGTGATTGGCTGCTGTGATACTTTAGTGTAAACGCCCACTGCTGTGATAATTTAGTGTAAACGCCCACTGCTGTGATTGGCTGTTGTGATACTTTAGTGTAAACGCCCACTGCTGTGATTGCATGGTTAACTAATTGTGAAAAGTGTTTATAGCGTTATATTTAGAATGAATGCTTTCATTATAGAGTGCCGAAGTAATGACGTCACTTTGTAGGCCAAAACGCGGAAGTGAGTTAGCATTTTAGCCCTACCGGTTCCCTCACCCTAAAGTCTATGGGTTTTTGCTAAATCGCCTGAAATAAGGTCTGTGGTTAACAAAGCCTCTAAATATTTTCACGTTTTGATCTATGACATAAAACACATTAGTTAAAACCTTTTTGTGATTTTTTTAAAACTTTATTGTGTCTTAAAAACGATGGTTGCTAACAAGTTGCTAAAAGGGACTACATCCTTTGGCGGGGACTTTAGACGTCATCGTGACAAACAGGCAATCTCTCACTAGCCCGCGTTTCAGCCTTATGAAGAAATTATGTGGCGTGAATAAAAGTTGGATGCTTGAACATCTGGAGTTTACTCTCTTCACATGTTCGTCTCGTTGAGAAATGGCTGACATGGGCTGTGTTTACACATCTTTTTGTGTTAAAATCTACTGTTAATGTGTGACAAAACGTAGTTTTAAGACTTTTTCAGTCAATAATGTAGTTGTTTAAAGCTCAAATCTGTGGTTTATTAATAAGAAGAGTGCCTATTTTAAAATTTTATCTGGTGTTTTCGGAGTTGTGAGCTCCAGTGGGTCAGCGGCGCTTGTTTAGCCGGCGAGAGTTGACTTTCCTCGGCTAGTCCTTCTGACGTCTGCCGCTGGCTCTGATGTCTCTGTGGCGTCTCCAGCTATAATTCGTCTTGTGGAGATTTAACGGCCCATATTTGCTCTCATGGATCTATAATTTGTTCCCTGGCAAATCGTTTAGGCTGAGTGCAAAGTGAAGTTTCATTACTTGTTTATTTTTAGGCTATAACTGTACGTTACCGTTGTAAGTTAGCCGACTAGCACTGACTTTGAATATTTGACTGAATTGTTTGCTTTATTTCATGTATAGCTTATTATATCTTTTGTATTATTGATCATACATAAACTTGCATCTAACCAAAAGAGACTGGGTTGTGTTTCATGTCATTTAATGTTATCACAGTGATAATCATATTGTCTGAAAAAACATTAACAAAAGATAAATCTCAGAGAGGCACGCATAAACAAAATTAGTTTCTAACATTTTTGGAAAAAACGAATGGGCAATATTTCTCATGAAAAAGTGGATAAGTGTTCATACACAGTGCAGATCATAATGAGCGAGCGTTTTTTTAAATACAGTTTGAGGAAGCTTGATGATGACGTTGATCCGCGACCATGGTGTGCTGTAGTCCGTTTATAGCCTACCGTTAGCATTTTATGACGGCTTTATTTAGGCTTCAAAATTTATACATTTTGGATTAATTTGTAAAGATTATCTTGATAGACAAAACGTGTAAGGGTCATAACTCTTTGTTGAACACAGATCTTATTTTTGGCGTTTTTCCAAAAGTCTATGGGGAAAATGCATGGCTTTTCGATCGAGGGAACCCATGCGCCGCTAACTTCCGGGTTGGCCTACAAAGTGACGTCATAACTTCGGCACTCTATAACCAACAGTGCAAAAAAAGATTTGTTGATTATAATGGGAGTTTTGGGGACGGTCCAGAACTTAGTCACTGATAAACTCGGCCTGTGTGATTGACAGCTCCATGATTGAAAAGGGAACGTTCTTTGATCACTTTCTATATCCAATTACAGTCACAATTTAATCACAGTTTAAATAACAGATAATTTTCATCCTAGAAACAATGTGACCGTTTAGTCCAGTGTTCCTCAAACTCGGTCCTGGAGGGCCGCTGTCCTGCAGAGTTTAGCTCCAACCCTGAGCAAATGTTGCAGGTTATTAATTTATAATAACCATCCAGATAATGTTTATAGACAGTTTACAAACCAACTAGTAACCCTTAAGTATTCCCAAAGTGTTAAGAATAGCTGGTCCGTCTATCTATGTAATGTTTATAGATGTTTAAAAAATGGTTTCTTAAAGGTTTACAAAAATGTTTTAATGATATAGTGGTGTTTTTTGCAAATGTTTTCAAATTTTATGCACAGTATATGCAACAACAGTATTTGCACTGTAAACCTTTTTATTTATATAAAGTGTGGGTGAACTTAAACTGTATGGCTATGCTGTGGTTCCTGTAGGCTTTTCCGTGCGTGCGAGTGGAGTGGGGGGGTATTGGGGGGGCCTCCATGTCCATTTTGCTTGGGGCCCCCAAATTTCTTCAAACAGCCCTGCGTCAGACAGATTACTGTAAAAAACAGGATGAAATGAAAAGGACGGGAGAGTCGCATCTGCTCTTTTCACAGCTCCTCTGTTAATGTATTTATTATAAGTACATACAATCACTTTTAAAGCTTTGTTTCACATTCTGTTCTCTCTTTCCATCACTTTAGTGTCACAATAGATTTCTTTTTACCCTGTTTCTTGTCTCACGTCTTCAATTTATCTTTCGTTGACACCTGAATACTCCATAGACATTTTATACACATCAATATTCATTTTTATAGAGGCAATATGACTTAGAATTGGTCATACTCAATTTTATAATTTTATTATATAATATTATTATAATTCTTATACATTTTATAATTTATATATATTATAAAAGTGTATATTTTAAACCACTTCCTTCTCAAAAGTACTGTATAACACAAGTTACTTTTTTTTCCTCACATAGGAGAGCATTTACAATGGAAGAACAAAGATTGAGTGGCTTTTCACTCTTCCCTCAGCGACTGTAGTAGTGGGAAGTTCGGATCATTTTACTGACTCGGATCTTTGAGTCTCGTTCATCAAAATGAACTAATCTTTTTTCGAGTCATTTCGAGTCATTTCGTTCATTTCAGAAAAATATAATTAAAATGACATGTTAAATAGTCCAACCCATCTAGTACTTATGAAAATGTTGATTACATTTGTAAAACTAAATAAAAATAAACTATAGAGTACTGCAACCAAAGCCAAATGATAAGAAACAGAAAGGTTTAATTAATTGATTAGTTGTTGGGTCAGGCTATTGCCGTCTAACTCTGTTAGTTCACCTCACCTCCTGATCCGAGACATTCTTTTGCAACTTTTGCATATTTATCACGTTTGTTCTCCGCCTCTCGTGTCTTCAAACTCCTCGAGACGTTAGTTGTCGACTCGTCTGTGTCTGACTCTGATCTGGCTGGGGCTGGGCCGGGCCGGGCCATGTGACACAGGTCCGGGAACAGAATGATTAGTTCATCTTTCGAGTCTCGAGTTCGGGTTTGAGTCTTTCGTTCTTCCTGTCAGTCCCATAGAGTCTATGCTGTCAGTATCCAGTTTTAAGTATGGAGGGAGAAATAGCTGTGGAGGATGGAGATAAAGTGAAAATGTTTTTAAAGGCATTTATAAAAGTAAATAGTTCAGAAAATTTGAATGAACAGAGTAAGGAAATGAGGGAGGGTGTGATGAAGGAATATCCTGATATAAAGAAGAAAAAAGAGGCTGAAGATAATTTGTTAGATGTACCATTTTCTATGAGTGAGTTAAAGAATGCAGTAAGAAGAATGAAACAATCTACTCCAGGAGTGGATGGGATTAGTTACTGTATGATGAAGCATTTTAGTGAAACATCAATGGAAGTGATTTTAACATTTTATAATAGAATATGGATAGAAGGTATAATTCCTCAAAGTTGGAAGGAAGCATTAATTATACCTATTAAAAAGCCTGGGAAAGATCCAAGTAACCCTATAAATTATCGTCCAATAGCTTTAACTTCTCATTTATGTAAGGTAATGGAGAGAATGATAGCTGATAGATTGAATTATCATTTGGAAAAAATGAAGTGGTTTTTCTCTTATCAAAGTGCGTTTAGGTGTGGTAGAGGGACTATGGATCCAATAGTATCTTTAGAAGATGAAATAAGAAAGGCATTTATAAATAAGGAAAGTGTCTTTGCTGTTTTCTTTGATATAGAAAAGGCTTATGATATGTTGTGGAAAGAGGGGTTATTAATAAAGTTACAGAAAATGAGTAAAAAAGGAAGAATGTATAATTGGATAAAAGAGTTTTTAATTGGAAGAAGTATTCGAGTAAAGGTGGGTGGAGCTATATCTTTAAGTGGAGCAATTGATAATGGTACACCTCAGGGCAGTGTAATAAGTCCACTTTTATTTATTATCATGATTAACGATGTTTTCTCAAGGATTGATAGAAGTATGGGGAAATCATTGTTTGCTGATGATGGGGCTATTTGGTTTAGAGGAAAGAATATAGATTATAACAAAGAAATTGCAAAGTGCGATAAATGAAGTTGAAAAGTGGTCAGGGGAAAATGGTTTTAAGTTTTCAGTGGAAAAGACAAAAATAATACTTTTTACTAAAATGAGGAGGAATGTGGATGTTAAGTTAAAATTATACAAAAAAGAATTAGAGTGTGTAAGTATAGTAAGATTTCTAGGAGTTTGGTTTGACAGTAGATTAACTTGGAGAGAGCATATTGAAAAAATGGTGGGAAGATGTAAGCGTGTAGTGAATGTAATGAGATGTATTTCAGGTCAGGAATGGGGAGCAGATAGATTGGCTTTAAAAACTATATATATCTATGATAAGATCTATAATTGATTATGGTTGTATTGTATATGGTTCTGCAAATAAATCTCATTTAATTAAATTAGAGAGAATTCAGTCTCAAGCATTAAGAATTTGCTGCGGAGCATATCCAACTTCTCCAGTTTCGGCTCTTCAGGTAGAGATGGGTGAAATGCCTTTGCAGATAAGAAGACAGCAATTAATGGCATCTTATTGGGCAAATTTAAAAGGTCAGAGTGAGGAACACCCAACAAGGAAAGTAATGAGTCCTAGTTGGGAATATGAGAAGAGAGAGTGTAATAGTTTTGGATGGAGTGTGAGGAAATTGGTTAGAGATATGAGATTGGAGGAGGTTGGATATGCTCCAATAATTCCTTTATCTCGAGTACCATTATGGATCATGCCCCAACCAGAAGTAGATTTAAGTTTATTAGAAAAAAGGCAAAAGGAAGGTTCATATGAAACAGAAGTATATAATGTAAGGGAGTATATTGGGTCAAGATATGGGGAATATATGCACATTTTTACAGATGCTTCAGAAGATTCAATAACTGGTCATGTGGGTTCTGCATTCATTATTCCAAAGGTTAAAGTGTATAAGAATAAAAGGATATCAGATTGTTTATCGGTGTATACTGGAGAGATGTTTGCAATAATTATGGCAATAAGGTGGATTAGGGAATTTAAAATATCCAAGGCAGTAATATGTTCAGATTGTAGTTCAGCTCTAATAAGTTTGAAGGAGATAAAGTCAGAAACAAGACAGGATATGGTAATAGAGATAGTTCTAGAATTATATTCAATAAAAAAAGCTAATTTAGAGGTACAGTTTTTGTGGGTTCCAGCTCACATTGGGTTGAGAGGTAATGAGGAGGCGGATGCATTAGCAAAAAAGGCAATAGAACGAGAAATAGTAGATATACAGATTTTATTTAGTAGGTCAGAAATTAAATCAATTATTAAAAAGAATATTCTGAAATTATGGCAGCAGTATTTGGACAATGAACTAAAAGGTAGACATATGCATCAAATACCGTCAACAGTGGGTAAGGGAAGAATATCAGGTAGGAGTAGGAATGAAGAGAATATGATTACAAGACTAAGATTGGGGCATACAAGATTGAATAGTACATTGCACTTAATAAGTAAGCATCCAACGGGTTTATGTGAGGTATGTGAAGATAGTGAAACAGTTGAACATGTAATAATGCACTGTAGGAGATATAAGGTTGAAAGGAAAGAGTTGAAGGAGGAATTAAATAATATAGGAGTTAAGTTGAATATTCAAAATGTATTAAAATCAGATAGGACTATAATAAATTTATTGGTAGATTATTTGGGAAGTACTGGGTTAAATAAGCGTATTTAAAATAGGTGGTTTTTTGTTTTGGTTTTTTTTTTTCCTGTCAGGGGGCTGAGAGTGGACGGAGGAGCTGAACACGCAGCGCCGGATGAAATTCGATGATGTCTCTATGCGGGTAAATAAAGGGAATTTATGTTGGGTAGAGAAATATAGGAAGTGTCAATGGTTCATTTCTGCTATAGGTGGCGGTAATGCACGTATTTGTTTGCAATCCGCCGTAAAATTATATTGACTCGTCAGAAGAGAATGCATTGTTCGAGGTGGACTTCCAAAACAACAAGGTAGTGTTTTATTATATTATAACTGCATGTTTTATTGTATTGTACTGCGTTTGATGTGTTCTTCTCGCCGTGTTTGTTTGGATACAGCAGGCGTGTGGAGTGTGTGCGTGTGTGTGTTTGTGTTTATTTGTGTGCTTGCTTGCTTGCGTGCATGCATGTCTGTCTGTGTGTTAGTGTTTTATTATATTATAACTGCATGTTTTATTGTATTGTACTGCGTTTGGTGTGTTCTTCTCGGCTAACCTCTGCCGTTTTTGTTTGGATACAGCAGGCGTGCGTGTGTGTTTGTTTGTTTGTGTTCGTGCGTGCGTGCGTGCGTGTGTGTGTGTGTGTGTGTGCGTGCGTGCGTGCGTGCTGTGTGTGTTTGTTTGTTTGTTTGTTTGTGTTCTTGCGTGCGTGCATGTCTGCGACTGCGTGTTAGTGTTTTTTTAAATGTATTTATTTATTCTTTGTTTTTTTATGTCACAGATTATCATCTTTGAGACCGTGAGAGCATTTTGGACACGGAGGGGAGCACGCCTGCTGAGATGCCACACTCCCAGAGAGGCAGAAGAGGAGGAAAGGGAGACATGTAAAGTGTGCTAATGGTTTGATTAGATATTCTTATTATATATGAGTGTGAGTTGTAATATTAAAGAGCTTTATAAATACTATAACACTTGTTTTGTCTTTATTTGCACAAAGTTTAGTTTCATGAATTGCAAAAACACTATATACACTATAAAAAAACACTATAATGTTCATGTCTCAGCAATTATTCACAAAATTATTTTAAATCTGGATAAGGAATAGTGTAAGTGCAGAAAATGTTTGTCTTTTATTTTGTATTTTGAGTAGGTGTTTCCGGGTAGTTGGTCACGTGTGTAGGTGGGTATTTACCTGAGAGTGTTTGATGCATTTGATTCAGACCGCGTGTAGAGAGGGGGTGGGCAGGGAGGAATGCTCACTTTTGTTGACCGTTTGTAACGTTTACTATTAACTGCCTCATGCCAATAAAACGTTCCTGTTACATGTTTTAAAAGGCATGTAAACGCGTCACGAATCTTTCCTGCTGCTTAGCCTCTCAGCGGCTGTAGGTGGCCGCTTCATTAGTCAACAAAATATGCACGCTATCCTGGGATTATGGACGCGAGCGGTATCTGCACAGACACATCATGTTGTCGCGGACCCGCATCGTGAAGTGGATCAAAGGACACGACACGCATGAAACGGCAGAAGAGGTATGTCAGCGATTTAAATAGACATGAGTGCATCGCTGTTGTGGAAGACGCTGTTATTGCCGTTGCGTTGAATGGAACGCAGTTTGTGTTGCTCTTGCGTATGGATAGGCTCTCTTGCCGCCTCACTACGCTCATTCATTCATTGTTTGGCTCTGTGCGCGCTAAATACGGCGCCGTTTGGAATTGAGTCACTTGTCTGGTGCGTTGGAGAATGAACTCCGAGGATATGGAGCACGCTGCTGATAGTGGCAAACGGGAGCTTAAGCCCACGGCAAAAGCCTTGGTGGCTAAAATTGAAGCCTTGCAAAAGGACCGCAAGAGTAAAGTGAATAAAGTGAAGAATGTGATTGCGTCAATGAAAGGGTTGATGAAATGTGATGACAACGTCTCACAAGTGTGCTCAATGCTGAAAATGGTACAATTGCTGATGGCTGACGCATCTGTGCTACATAAAAGTATACTGCCTTTACTACCTCCAGAGGAACAAACCAAACAAAATGAATGGTTTGACTCCATTTCTAAACATTACAATGGCTTTGTAGAAGATGTGAAACTATGGATGACTGAAACCGGGAAATCACTTTCTGATATTCAGGAACCCAGGATTGTGGAAGTGGATGCAACAACTCAAGGGATTCGTCCATCTGGTATTTCCCCCTCTGTTGAAGTTGTGTCTACAACACATGATACTCAGCTCTCTAATGCACATCTACATGTTGGAATGGATTCTGGGGATGAAATTCAACCAATGGATAGTGTTTCAAATATAAGCAGCAAAAGATCTACTAGAGTGACATCTCATGGATCTCGATTCAGTCGATCTTCCATTTCTTCCACTCGTCTGAAGGCTGAGGCAGATGTGGCTGCTTTATTGGCCTCTCAACAAATGCTGCAAAAGAAACACGAATTAGAGGAACAGGAGGAACAATTGAGGCGGAAGAGGGAAAAACTCAACTTGGAAACCAAATTAGCAGAATCAATGGCCAGGGTAAAGGTGTATCAAGATGTTCATTCAGAATCTCATATCTCTGTTAATAGAATTGTATCTAAGCATCTTCGCTCTGATGTGGAACCATTTGTTCCTTCGGCTAGTGTGCCAGTGGCATCAGATTTCTTGCCTGCAACTTGTACATCACAAATCGATAACGCACAAGGGATTTCAAGTTATTCTCAACCCCAGTCAGTACAACAACAACCATCAACAAGATCCAAAATGAAACCTCTACAGTCTGCATTGCCATCATTTGATAATCAGAATGGATATGCTCCTGGATCAAGTTTTCAAAATGATGTGAGCCACCCAAGCATGCTTCAGCTCATTGGTAAGCAAAATGATATTGCTACTTTATTGGTTAAGCAGCATAAATTGTCTTCACTTCCACCCAGAGAAATTTCGCACTTTGATGGAGATCCATTGCGCTTTCATGAGTTCATGCGCTCATTTGAGGAGGTGGTGGAAAAGAAAGCAGACAGCCCAGGGGATTGTCTGCACTTCCTGGAGCAATATACACGAGGACAGCCGAAAGAGCTTGTTAGAAGTTGCCAGCACATGAACCCTTCACAAGGTTACCCAAGGGCTAAGGCTTTGCTTAAGGAGAACTTTGGCAATGAGGTAAAAATATCTGCTTCATATATGGAAAAGGCTCTTTCTTGGAAAGTTATAAAATCTGAAGATGCTAAGGCTTTACAAGAGTATGGTCTTTTCCTAAGGAGCTGTTGTAACGCTATGCAAAACATTCACTATATGCATGAGCTGAACCTCACTACTAACATGCAAGTTATCCTCTCAAAGCTTCCTTATAAACTTAAAGACAAATGGAGAGTCGTTGCATATGAGTTAAAAGAACGACGCCATAATCAGTCCACCTTTCCTGATATTGTGGACTTCATTGAGAGACAAGTAAAAATTCTCTCCGATCCTGTGTTTGGAAATATTCAGGATGCATCACCTGTTGGAGGTAGGAAGATGAATACCAGAATAATTCCGCCAAAAGCCAGAAGCAGCTTTGCTACTACTATCACTGCTATGCCGGAAATAAAAGAACACATTAAGATATCAACCAACCGAATCTGCCTCTTCTGTGGTGGTGAGCACCAGCTGGATGTTTGTAATCAACTTACCAGAAAAAGTCATAGAGAAAAGATGAATTTCTTGATGACGAGAGGAATTTGCTTTGGTTGCCTGCATACAGGACACATCAGCAGGGACTGTAAAAGGAGAAGTATATGTAGCATATGTGGTCTTAAACACCCAAGTCTTCTTCACATTTATCTTCATGAGAAGGAAGACACTTCAAACAAGAAGAAAGTCGAATTCAAGCCAGCCGTAGACAGTGCCATGGTCTCTCTGCAGACCAGTGGTCTTACTGGGGCTGGTACAGACACCTGTGCTTTATCTATCGTTCCAGTGTGCGTCAAATCGAAGAATGGAAACAGTGTGGTGATGACGTACGCTTTTCTTGATTCAGGAAGTTCTGCTTCTTTCTGTACGGAAAGTTTGATGAACAAACTCAACCTCCCTGGGAAGCGAGTTAATATTCTTCTCAGAACGATGAGTCAAGACAAATCCGTTGCTAGTTACGTTCTGAAAGACCTGGAGGTTTCTGGGTTGAATCAAGAATATTACTGTGCGTTGCCGGAAGTTTACACACAAAAGACCATGCCTGTGACCACAGCAAACATTGCCTCACAGAAAGATCTTGAATGTTGGCCTCATTTGAGTCATATCTGCTTACCTGCGATTAATGCAGGTATTGAGCTTTTGATTGGAGCTAATGTTCCAGTAGCATTGGAGCCTTGGGAGATTATACGTAGTCAGGGTAACGGCCCGTTTGCTATAAGAACTATGTTTGGATGGACCGTTAATGGACCACTGAAAGGTGTGGGCTTGAATAGAGAGGATGCTGCTGCCCAACTTCCTGTGACTGTAAATAGGATTACAGTAATGAAGTTGGAAGAGTTGTGGAAGCAGCAGTTTAAGGCTGATTTTCCGGAGACTGTTCACGAAGAGTTGACAGGAATGTCGAAGGAGGATACGCAGTTTCTGGATTTTGTGTCCCATTCAGCAAGACTGAAAAATGGTCATTATTACATCGGTCTACCATTCAGAAATGCTGAAGTGGTCATGCCAATGAACAGGAGAATTGCAGAACAACGAGCTTTAACTCTTCAAAAAAGGTTTAAAGCAAATTCTTCCTTTCACGCAGATTACACCACCTTTATGGAGGACGTCATCCATAAGGGTTATGCAGAAAAGGTACCTGTGGCCGAACTGAAGAGATGTGATGGACGTTTGTGGTATATACCCCATCATGGTGTATACCATGCCAAAAAACACAGGATCAGGGTTGTGTTCGATTGTGGAGCCTCTTATCAGGGTACATCACTGAATAGTAAGCTTCTGCAAGGTCCCGACTTAACCAGTGCATTGGTGAGCGTGCTTGTACGATTTAGACTGGAATCTGTTGCCCTGATGGCTGACATTGAATCCATGTTCCATCAAATACGAGTTCACCCAGAAGACTGCGATCTCTTGAGATTCCTGTGGTGGCCTGAAGGTAATGTGAATGGTAATCCAGAGGAATATAGAATGGTGGTTCATTTATTTGGAGCTACATCATCACCGAGTTGCTCAAGTTTTGCATTGAGGAAATGTGCAATGGATCAAAAGGATCTATTTGACTCCAAGACACTGGATGTTGTTTTTAATAACTTCTATGTGGATGACTGCCTTGTATCCGTACCTTCTGAATTAGATGCTGTGAAATTGTACAAGGATCTCACTATTATGTGTGCCAAAGGAGGATTTCATCTAACAAAATGGATGAGTAATAGCCGTGCTGTATTGGGCGCTATACCGGAAAAGGACAGAGAGAAGAAGGTAAAGGATCTGGACTTGGATTATGACACTTTGCCACTTGAAAGGGCATTGGGAGTGCAATGGTGTGCTGAATCAGACGCCTTTAATTTCAAAGTGGTTGTCAAAGATAGACCTCTTACCAGGAGAGGAATTCTCTCAGTGGTCAGCTCCATCTACGACCCTCTGGGGTTCTTATCACCTGTAATTTTGTCGGCCAAGAGGATACTGCAAGATCTGTGCAGAGAGGGAATAGGATGGGACAATGTTATTCCTCCAGTGTATGTTCAACGTTGGATGAACTGGCTGGATGATCTGCATCGCTTGGAGAGTTTTAAGGTCAGAAGATGTTTGAAGCCCGATGGATTTGGAGAAGTTACATCTGCTGAAATGCACCACTTTTCAGATGCAAGCGAGCAAGGATATGGTGTGGTATCCTATCTGCTGCTTCGTAATGACCAACAACTATCCTATTCTACTCTTCTGGTAAGTAAGGCAAGAGTTACACCCTTAAGACCCATTACAATCCCTCGCCTGGAACTTACAGCTGCCACGCTTGCTAGTCGTATCGACCAGATATGGACAAAGGAACTCAAGATGCCCTTTCAGGATTCTGTTTTTTGGACGGATAGCACTTCAGTACTCAAATATCTTCGGAATAAGACCTCAAGATTCAAGTGCTTTGTGGCTAATAGAGTATCCGAAATTTTGAAGGTTTCTGATGTAGCACAGTGGAGATACGTTAATTCGTCAAGCAATCCAGCAGATCTGGCGTCAAGAGGAGCAAAAGTGGATTCTTTCTTGAAGAGCGAGATGTGGATTTCTGGTCCCCCATTTCTCGTTCGACCAAAAGAAGAGTGGCCAATGGATCCCACCGATAGGGATGTAATACCATCTCATGATCCTGAGATCAAAAGGAGTGCTTTGGTAAACACGGTAGAAGTCAAAGAAGAATCTGACTCCATATCATGCCTCCTCAATTACTTCTCCTCTTGGATTCGACTAAAGAAAGCCGTAGCATGGATCCTTCGTCTAAGAAAAATCTTGATGGACCTTAGCAAAGAAAGGAAACGACTACAGACTGCTCTTGTTTTCTTTAGTGCAGATCCATATCAACAAGGGACGACTATTATTAAGGAAATGCAGAAGTTCAAATCTACTGTGTGTAAGGACTTGCTTTCTTTGGGAGAACTAGAAAATGCTGAAATGGAAATCATCCAACTTTCACAAAGGAAGAGATTTCCTGAGGAACTGATCAGTCTACGAAAGGATGGAGTAGTCAAGCGAAACAGTCCTCTCTATAGTCTTAATCCAATACTTCAGTCTGATATCATCAGGGTTGGAGGACGCCTTGATAAAGCATTGATTCCTGAAGACTCTAAGCACCCAATCATATTGGCTAAAGACTTGCACATCTCTAGTTTGATTCTGCGTCAAATTCATGAAGAAGTGGGACATGGTGGGCGGAACTACATGTTGGCTACCCTTCGACAGCGATATTGGATCCCTGGAGCGAGCGTGGCCATAAGAAGAGTTTTGTCAAAATGTGTCGTTTGCAGAAGGTTCAATGGAATTGCAGGTCATCAACAGATGGCCGATCTGCCTCTAGATCGAGTTTCACCGGACAAACCACCCTTTACTCATGTCGGAGTGGATTGTTTCGGCCCTTTTGAGGTAAAACGAGGAAGAACCATCTTAAAGCGCTACGGAGTCATCTTCACCTGCTTGGCCATTAGAGCTGTTCATATTGAAATGATTGCATCCCTGGACACAGACTCATTCATTCATGCACTGAGACGTTTTATCGCTCGACGAGGACAAGTGGCCGAAATTCGTTCAGATAACGGAACGAACTTTGTCGGGGCTGAGCGTGAGTTACAAGAGGCGATCCAAAATTGGAACCACAGTCAGATCAATACTGTTCTTCTTCAAAAGAATATAAAATGGACTTTCAATCCTCCTACCGGCTCACACCATGGAGGAATTTGGGAAAGGCTCATCAGATCAATAAAGAAGATACTGAATTCTATTCTTCGAGGGCAAAGTTTGGATGAAGAAGGTCTTCATACATTTTTGTGTGAAGCAGAATCCATACTTAACAACCGACCCATAACCAGATCATCATTTGATCCTAATGATTTGGAGGCGTTAACACCGAATCATCTTCTCCTTCTGAAAACAAAGCTTACCTTACCACCTGGATTGTTTGAGAAGGAAGATTTGTTTGCCTGTCGACGATGGCGTCAAATTCAATATCTGGCTAACTTATTTTGGAAAAGATGGATTGGTGAATATCTACCCCTACTACAGGAACGCCAAAAGTGGATGGTAAAGACACGCAATCTTCAGCTGGGAGATGTCGTACTGGTAGTGGACGATAACGCACCTAGAAGTTCCTGGATCATGGGCAAGATTATTCACACTATAAAGGACAAAAAGGGATTCACACGGCAAGTGAAAATCAAGACCATGAGTACCTGCTTGACCAGACCAATTACTAAATTATGTCGTATTCTTGAAGCCGAGGAATCTAAAGACTAACTATGACTGACATTTGAGAGCTCTCAACTGACCCTTTGACTTGACTTTTGACTTTTACTTGATTGTATTATTGACAATTGACTTTACCGACTTAGACTAGACTTGAACATTAACTTTTACTCCGCTACAAGAATGAACTAAAGGAACGTTTGAGTTTTTTGGACATTCTCACACACACACACATTTTTTTTATTTTTTAAGTGTTTTGTAAAAAAAAAAAAAGGAAAAAAAAAATAACAAGGGTAACAATAATGAATTATGTAATGTGCAAGTTTATATTATCTGTATTTTGACTGTGTTGGTGATTATTACCGTGTTTTTGTGTGTAATAATCAGGGGCTGGAATGTAAGTGCAGAAAATGTTTGTCTTTTATTTTGTATTTTGAGTAGGTGTTTCCGGGTAGTTGGTCACGTGTGTAGGTGGGTATTTACCTGAGAGTGTTTGATGCATTTGATTCAGACCGTGTAGAGAGGGGGTGGGCAGGGAGGAATGCTCACTTTTGTTGACCGTTTGTAACGTTTACTATTAACTGCCTCATGCCAATAAAACGTTCCTGTTACATGTTTTAAAAGGCATGTAAACGCGTCACGAATCTTTCCTGCTGCTTAGCCTCTCAGCGGCTGTAGGTGGCCGCTTCAAATAGAACAGCTCTAAGTGTAACCTTTCATTAGAGCCCAAAAGTATGTCTGTACATAAAAGCATTCAAGAATAGCAGCATTGTATGTGTCAATGGTTACAAAGGGTCATTTGGAGTCTCCAAGTTGCTTTTTTTGGAAAGCGCCTAGACATGAACTTAGATAAGCATGTGCAAAACACTTATTTTCTAAAGGTATAGTTATCAAATAAGAAGTTGGACTTGGTAAGGCTTCATGCTGTGATCCCATTGTGTTTTCCAGCTAATAGCTCCCAGCTATAGTCATATGCAGGCATCTTTTTACAACATTTTTTTTTAGCGGAATTACATATTTTCTTTTTTCAGTGTTTTAAAAGTTCTATTACTCAATACCAGTATGACTTGCAGTGATTCTGACTGTTTAGGAACAAACCTTAGATTGTCACCTTTTAAAAGAGACCAAAAATATGCATATACTCCAAATGTTTCAAGAACAGCATGCAATTTACTTTGGGTATGGTTTTTTTAGGCGTTTTTGGTAAATTTTGCAGGAATGATAAGAGGTAAAATAATAGCATAAATACTGCTCGGTTTCTCACAGAAACTGATCGTTTCGCTAGATAAGACCCTTATTCATCGTCTGGTATCGTTTAAAGCCCTTTGAAGCTGCACTGAAACTGTCATTTGGACCTTGAACCGTTTGTAGCCCATTGAAGTCCATTATACTGTATGGAGAAAAACCCTGGACTGTTTTCATCCAAAACCTTAATTTCTTTTCGACTGCAGAAAGAAAGACATGGACATCTTGGATGTCATGGGGGTGAGTAAATTATCAGCAAAAGTTTATTTAAAAGTGAACTAATCCTTTAAGTATTTTGATGATGAGGGTTTAAGACGTGCTTTTTTGGGGCGGTAAATAGGCCTAATGGCGCAAACATGTAGATCACAAGCTGATTGACGAGCGCAAACCTTAGTAAATTTAACTTTGCGTGATTCATTGAAATACTCTCCTCCACTAAATTTTGTGTCTGAAAGGGAAACTCCTACAAAAGCATATGCAATAAGGTCAGTCGCAACAATAACTGTGTCCACGCTTTTTCAACACTAATTTTTCACTGCATGTCTTTAGTAAATCCTGAAAGTGGGTTTGCGCTGGCGCAAGCTGTTAGTAAATCTGGCCCTAGAATGTTTCAGAAAAAAAGTTTCATGAAGGATGTATAAATAACATTTTGAGGATGTTCTCAATGTTCTATTAACATCACTGGAGAACTTGCCAGAACGTTCTGAGAACATTCCCTGTTCACTGCCCTTATATGGACAAGCACAAGCAGAACATTTTTTATTTCTCCTTTTGTGGCCCAAAAAAAGAAAGAAAGGCATGTGGCATTAGAACAAAACCAGGGTAAATAGTAAATAATCACTGAATTTTCATTTTGGGATGAACTATGCCTTTAAATCATTTCTTCTACTGCATAATTTAAACACCATGTTAACGTTTTTACGTTATGAAACATATGTTTGTTCTGTTTTGATGGAGGGATGAGTTTGGAAACAGAGGGTGCTCCACACCTGGTCTGGGCTCCCCCGTCTGCCTCTCCTCCTCCTCGGCCTGCAGGACATCGGTCACCAGGTCAGAGACTGAGGTGTAGCGTGAGCCGGTGAGCAGGTAGCGCGACTGCACCAGGCTCTCCACTAGTGAGCGCTGGAAGCCCATCTGCAGCACCGCCTGCACCACAGGAGACAACATGGCTGCCGCCACTGAGCTCTGCCCACCCAACACCTCTGCCAGCAGGAACACAAAAATGCCAAAGGTGTCTTTAAGGGTGTAGTAATTTGTCTAATGTAAAATGTAATTTTCTTGGTCCTCACAAGTAGAACTTAGTATAAGCAGAGCTTGGGTGTACAATAAATTATTAGGGGCTTTCGCACGCGAGGAACCTTTTCATAGTTCCTACAGAACTATTGGCGGAAGTACTAGGAATGATTTTAGGTCTAGGAACACCTTTTGGGGGAACTAAATTAGCTCCTGCTTTAGAGTAGAGTCTAACCCAACACAATAGTGGTGCAGGTATGACTTCACTTTGTAGGCCAAAACGTGGAAACGGGTTAGCATTTTAGCACTTCCAGTTCCCTCGTCCCGAAGTCAGTGTTTTTTTTTAATGGGATTTTGGTAAAATGACTGAAATAAGGACTGTGGTGAACATGAGCTCAAGACACTTTCATGTTTTATTCTATGACATCAAATACATAAGTATTACTCCACTCAGGGTTTTTTGAAGCTGTTACGTGTCTTGTAAAAGGCGGTTGCTAACATATAGCTAAATGGGACTACAGAGGCTGTCTGGGACCTTTTTGCGATAATCCAAAAGCCTATGGGAAAATCCTATTGGGTTTTTCACGAGGGAACCAGTGTGATGCTAACTGCCAGCTGGCCTACAAAGTGACGTCATACCTGCACCACTCTATAGGAACTACCCGCCATTTTTAAAAAGCTGTGGAAACACAGATTATAGCCTATTACTCCACGAACTAACTCTACTAACATGGAAAACAGTGATAGATGGAAGATGCTCAACCTTTACGCTAAAGAGAAAATCCAACGCAATTTGAGCGGACCAAGAAAAACATGATTAGGTATTTCTGCTCAGCTGGCGACATTGGACATCAACCACACGGCAAACGCTAATACTTTCTTTGTATAATAGTTCAATGTAATAATGTATTAGACAGGACTGTTAAACAGATCGTAAACCAATGAAGACTGAGGAAGCAAGATCTGTGTGCTCAGGCTCTGGCGTTCTCAACGCCATCAAAATAAAAGTCACAACAACAAGAACGGCTTACGTCACTTCAGAGTTCCTCCTGGCGGCGCGAATGCAACCAGGAAAATGTTCCTAGAACCACCTGATGGCTAGTTCCTATAACTGAGTTCCTACCCGGTACGAAAGCCCCTATTCACACTCTTAGAAGAAAAGGAAGATTTAGGCAAAGAATCAGTTCAGGTATGTTTGTTTGCCAGCAGCGTACAGTGATTTAAAGCTTCAAAAATCACAAAATACTAAACGTTAGAGTAACACTAATCATCATCATCATTGTTAGTTGAATAAAAGGAACAGTTGGTGAGGACAGAGAAGAAGAGAAGGGCATTTGCCTGGGTGAAAAGAAAATTGTGAGAGCTGGAACAATAACAGCAACTCCTGAGGAACAAAAAATGTATAGCAGCATAAAACACAACCTGATATTATCCTGCTTATTACACGGCTCTTTGCCCCAAAAATAAATACAGAAAATGTTGATTTGAGTTGAAGTTATTTTACTCCAGAGAGACAGAGCATGAGCACAGCTATGTAGGAAACATGGATTTCCAGGACAAGCAGTAAGTTATACTGTGTCATGGACAATGGTTATTATTCAGAAATATCTGACTGCTGAATGTTGTGAGTGACCAATCAGAACCAAGTATTCCAGAAAGCCGTGTAATAAACACACATAAGAGTCTGTTTATCCATAGAACACAAGCACAACTCACAGCAATGGAGACATTTTACAGGACATTAGGATTGCAGAGAATCCATAAAGGCAGGGGTTTTCAAACCGGGACCTGTTGAGACCCAAGCGGCCGCAGGGGGAGCTAAGGCTCATTGGAAAATTTAAAGTCCCCATGAAATAAAATGTTTTTTGTTTAAAAGTTTTTTGGCTTTTAGTATATGTTAGTCCTACTTTTATCTATATGATAGTCTGCTCCAAAACAATGACAAAATTCACATTTGAAAGATAAGCATTTCAATTCAGCTTTTCTGCCCAATCAAATGCTCTCTCTATGTATTTTAACAGAAATAAGAAATAAAAAACAAATATGTTGTAGCATGAGGTTTCGGTTTGACCTGTGTACACGACAACAATGTAAAAATGGAAGCGTTTTTCCTATGCACTTTCCGCGTACAGACAACAACGTTGTCAAAACAATCCTTTTTCACACAGATCTGCGAAAACTATTAAAACCGCTGTATTATTAGGGATGGCAGACGCGAAACAGACGTTTCGGGGCTTTGCCGAGATCCCGAAGCGCAGATGTTTCGAAACACTGCTCCGAACTGTGATTCGAAACACCCATGTCACGTGACTATGGGTAAATGAAGCTTCAAAGTGTTTCATCAGGGGCACGTTCAAAGCTCAAACCGGTGCGCAACGTTTTGCTACGGTTTCCGGTTGAACGTCATGTTTCCTGGAAACGGTGTGCAACGGTGTGCAACGGGTTTGAGATGCGTTTGATCTCGTTTGGTGGGTGTGTCAAAAATGTCAGCCCAATCAGCGGCAAAATGTATATAAACCACGCAGTTTTAAAGAGACAGCTCACACAATGGAAGTAAAGTTGTTTAATGTGTCCGCTGGTATTAGAAGACATGATTGTCGTAAGAGTTTAATATATATATATATATATATATATATATATATATATATATATATATATATATATATATATATATATATATATATATATATATATATATATATATATCATGATGATGTATTTATTTATATCTTTAGCTTAATTGCAAGGCAAGTTTATTTATATACCAAATTTCATATATGGCAATTGCTTGACATAAAGTGAGAAAGAAAATACAAGCTATTAAAAAATTAAGAACTAGAAATAAAATGATTTAAGTTAGAATTGATTACCAGGAGATGAAAAAGGTTCATTAAATGGGATTGGGATGTTGTCTTTTATTCTGGACGGCAAGGGCAGTGATTGCATGTATTTTGCAGTATTAAACACGTATTTATATCGATTTCATCAGGCTCCGAAAATTCCACAAAAAGAACACAAAGAATGGCCTTCTCGGCTGCCATAGTTACAACTCTTGCGTCAACAGAACAGGGTGTTCAACGCAGCACCGTTACCGTTTAAAAAACGTTTTGCAACGTTTTGTCGGGGCTGAACGCAGCCCAGGTGGCGCCTTCCGAAACTGCGTTGATTAAAGGGGGCGGGAACAAGCCACACAGTCACACATCTGTAAACCTAATTTACCACAGTTTAAAAGTGAAGTAAATACATCTTCACCTCGTGGGTTTTTTTTGAGAGGAGAGTGATTTTGTGATAGCAGTGAGATTTATAGTGCGCTTTGGTTAGTTATATTTAGGCTAGATTTAAATTAGATATATTGACTGATAGGTATAGACAGTGACATATAGTATATATATAGTGACACATTCATATAGGCTAAGTTAGATAGTGACAAATAGATAGCACAGCATAAGTTAGATATATAGAATTATATAGATATAGATTCATAGGTGATATATAGATAGATATATTAATAGAATATATAAAAATGGAGGCTGCACGCAAGAGATGCCGTACATCTGTGGTGTGGGAGCATTTCCATTTGGAAGCACCAAATAAAGTGAGATGTGTGTATTGTGATAGGCAGCTAGCCTTCTGCAACAATACATCATCCATGTATTTACATCCAAAAATATTTGTGCATGCCAGCAACAAGTGTCCCTTGTGAGAGGATTTTTTCAAAGGCTGGAGAAATTATATGTAAAAAAGAAGTCAGCTGAGTCCTTCAACAGCAGAGCAATTCATATTTTTGAATAAAAATGTTTTGTGACAAATGTGACACATTGTGGCTTTATTTATTTTATTAATGTTCATTTTGTATAACAAACAAAATATATATAGTTCTTTACAATGACGAGGCTACAGGTTACAAAACCAAGATCATGTAATTGTCAGACAGATATTAAAAACAATTTTTTTTACATGGATCATTGTCAAGGTATTTCAGATCAACACATGGAAATGACCACTAGATGGCGCCGTAGAGACGGGTGTCAGATTGATTCGAAGCTTCGAAACAATATGACACATTTGCTTCAATGCTTCACGAAGCCTCGGTCTGCCCATCACTATGTATTATTCATGTCAGTCGATGTCACTTCGCAAAGAAACACTACGCGCATATAGACACACACATACAAAGCTTAATGCTACATCACTGAAGTGACCCTTTAAATACACAAGGACTAATGACTAAACAAGACACACCTGTGAACAATCAAGACAATGAACCAATGACAACATGACACAAGAGAAGCACATGATAAGATCACATGAGGGCAAGAGGATCACATGACTAACAGGAACCATGACTGTGATCAACTTCAGAATAAAAGACATGAAACATGAACAGGAAACAAAACCAAACACACGTGACACATTCTGCTACATTAAATATGCCTTTTATTGACTGTAAGGTATAAAATACAAAATTTGTATATTTATGAGAGCAGTTAATGTAAAGGGACTGTTGTAATGGTAATATAAAAATAAGATTAATAGAATGAATATATTTAGATCAGTAAATGTGTGTGTGTTTAGTCCGTGCTTTTGTTTTTCTGTGTTACGGTGGGCAAGTTTTTGAAAGTGTTTATATTTGAACCGTTTTGCATTTAATGTTCAGCACTGACTATAGACACACTCACTATATGTGTTAGGCTTTTATTTACACATTGTTTTAATCCTTGTCATGGTTTTTATAAATAATTTAAAAAATACAATAGATATATAAATATAAATATTAATTAGTTGATCCTGGGTCTCTTGTTTTGCAGGAAGGGTTTAATTCAACTTAAGCTCTGGGTTTAATTTCTTGTATTTTCTATTTCTTAATTTTATTTCTGTTCCTTGTCCTTGTAATAATAAATAAACCTTATTATGCTAGTTTACACTCTGCAGTTCAATGACTTTCACACACACCCTCTACCTCATCGTACAATATGTTAGTTATTGTTCTGAGCATAATAAATGTATTTAGTTTATAGATGCTTCTGTGTGTCTGTCTCCGCCTACTGGACTGTTTGTATTTTTACTGTCCTAGTTTCAAAAAGAGAAAAACAAGCACATTATGCTAGTTAACACTGCCTCAGACTGTTCTGGGCTGGATTTCTCGTCGTTCTTAAGTTATACCTTAAGGTGCACCTTAACGTTAATACGTGTTTCCTGAAACGATCTTAGTTAAGGATACCTTCTGTAAGTCCTACTTTCGTAAGGTTGGTCTGAATCACTCTTAGCTATACCTTATCATTATTGACAGTTCATTCCACTGGTGGCCACCACTGTGCAAAAAGCTTCTTTACATGTCAGTCCATATGAATATAATTCTGAAGTTGTAATATACTGTACACCCAGTGTTCAATTAGGCTAATTTAATTGTTTGTTTTTATGCAAGGATTAAAATTGTCATTACACTAATGGTTGTTAGCTTTTTAATTATATTATCCAAAGGTTCATCAGCTGGCAAACCATTATGGAGTCTATTTAAAGGGAATGATTGTGGAGGGGAGTTTGGTCAAACTATGGCAGCGATACAGCGAATATTTGTGCTAAATCAAAGACGGCGCCGTCCGCGGAGCCATTTCTATGTGCACTATTTCATCCGTGAAAACTTTAGTCCCCTGGCTACCCTGTCCAAAGCTGCAATTCAAAATTAATTTTGCCTGCCACGACAGCAAATTCAGCAGCTTTTAGATCTTGTTGGTCCGACTTTTTCAAGACAAACTCAACGGAGCAGCCCCGAAATTCAGCTGCCGCCACTCTTCTCTTTCTTTCTTTTTTCTCCGCTATAGCTGTTGATTATGTTTTGCGTGTTGCGCCTTTATTGAGTAGGTCATCCAATAACCGAAATTAGTGATTTACACCAATAATGTTATGCGGGCAATCAACTCTGCTTGTGATGAAGACTATGGTAAAATATATTATGATAATATAAATGGCATACTGCCCGTTAGTGGGTTGATGCATGATACCTTTGGGCATAAGAGGTTGCAGGTTCGCACAATCATTTCAAAATTATATAAATTATCCACGGTTTTGAATTTAGTTTGCAATTTGGATTATATTTATAAGATCTCACGAGTCCTGATAAATGCAATTTCAACAATTTCTGAAGTGCTTCTATTATAAAGAACACCGCTGTCTCACATAACGCAGTTAAACAGCCCCTGCATAGAGTGATTCATCTATTTTTGAGTCATTGATAAACTAATTCAGCACCTGCTGACGCCGCACTTAAGAAGGTAAACCTTAAGCAACCTCCTAAGATATAGTTCGGGGCACGCCTAGAAATGGGATACCTTTAGTTAAGTTATACCTTTAGAGTCTTCGTAGCGCGCTAAGAGACAACGTTATCGGGAAATGCAGCCCTGCGCTCTGTCCCAGTGTTTTTTCCCCTTTGGTCTATTGAGGTACAAACTACGTGTTTTGCTACTCTGGAATAGCAGATCTCTGGCCCATTGGGCTCTGGTTTCAGCTGGCGCTGCGTGTTCAGCTCCTCCAGCGTCTACACAGCTTCACAGAGCGCAGCAGACACTGATCTATATTTATGACAAATACAGTGTGTCTATATTTGTGTAGATCAGTGGGAGCAGAGGATGTAAACTGTAGTTGATGGTCCACTTCTGTAGGTGATCAGGAAGCTCTCTGCAGTTCCGGTGTCACTCCTGCTCACCCTAAACACATAATCAAAACCGTTTATCTACACTATCCTAACAATACAATCCAAGCCATGAATGCTGTGATTCAGATAAGTGTAATGTCACTGGTCACCTGTTCACTGCAACCAGGGATGGACCTCAATGTCGTCTAAAGTGGGACGGTCTGCCGCCGCGTACCTGAGACACCAGCTGATCAACTGATGGCACTCTGTTACACACAACACAGTCTTCAGAAACACAAACCAACAAACTCATCCTGGGTTTCTACCTCTGAATGTTTGCTATCTCTTGCCTGTAGACAGCTCTCTAGGGAAGATCAGTCTGCTTCTAAAGGAGATTCTGTCTGCGGCTATGAAGGGGAAGCACAGGATGTTATAGAGCGTCACCCCCACAGACCAAACAGTAGCCGGTCCTGCATGATAGCGGCGCTGATTAAACCACTCAGGAGGGGCGTATTCGAGAGTACCTGAGAGACACAAGAAGACCAGAAACATCCACTGAATAAACTCCGGTCCAAACTAATTCTCTCACCAAAAGTTCACAAACATCCACAGAGCGTTTCCTCCTGTAACACAAACCCACCTGCAAAAGACGTGTAGGCCGAGTCCTTCATCAGCGCTCCACAACCGAAGTCCAGCAGCTTGATGTGGTGTGAAGCTGTGGAGATGAGCAGGTTCTCTGGCTTGACGTCCCGGTGCAGGACTCCGCGGCTCTCGCAGTGCTTCAGAGCGGAGATCAGCTGCACCAGCACTTTCTTGGCCAAGCTCTCATCCAGACAGCCGTTCTCCTCGCAGAAACTCTGCAGATCTTGGCAGGGAACTGGCCGTTCCAGGATCAGGCTGTAGCGGGTGTCACGCTCAAACCACTCCACGAGCTGCAGGACGTTGGGGCAGGCGGGAGCCGAATTGACCCGGGCCATCAATGCCACCTCCAGAGGCAGCAGACCCTGACCTTCCTGCAGGGACAAATGCTCCATTATATCCAGCGCTGAGCGAAACGGAGGAAACAGAACAACAGATTCACGCTGGAACTTACATCTTTCAGCATCTTTAGGGCCCTGTCCTTAGAGACGTACTTGATGGCCACCTGTAGACGATAAGCCACAGTAAATCACACCTGAATTTACTGATATCAACATTTATAAAGGCTGTCTGAACAAATGAGGGAAGAAAATGTCTTACTGGCAGTCCGTCAGACCTGCGTATCCCAGCATACACGGCGCCGAATCCGCCCTTTCCCAGCAAACGGCCCTTCGCATATGCTTCTGCAAAACATACGATCAAAGAAACGTCTTAAGAGAAAACATGTTGCAGTCTCTAAAGCTGTACAAAGACATAACTTTAATGCAGTCCTTACATCAAACAGCTGAGGAATATTTTTTAATGACAAATCATTTAATAATTGAGCCATAACTTTTTAATATAAGTCTATTCTGACCTTTGCGAGAACGTTTCGCAGGTGTTTTAAATGAAGTGGATGGACTTCCATCATCTGGTTCCTCCCGGCTCCCGCTCTGCCCCTTCCTCTTCCTGTCAGCCGGACCTGTGGACACAGACACAGCCAAATCAGAAGGCAGGGGGGCAAAATATCCTGGTAGTTCCTGGCCCAGTGTCGGGGTGGGGTCTGGCAGCGGCTCGTGATCGTGGTCTTCCGAACTGATGATCCAAACCTCCTGACTGGAAGCAGCTCTGCTGGATCTGCAGCGGCCTGGAGCTGGAATATTTAAAGTATTAGAAACTGTGTTTTAATATTATGAATAATTAATGTCAGTGGTTACAACAAATTGTTACTTTATTTTTTCAACTTTCTATGTTAATGACAAATAATTGATTAACTGAGCCATACATTTTTTAATATAAGTCTATTCTGACCTTTGCGAGAGCGTTTCGCAGGTGTTTTAAATGAAGTGGATGGACTTCCATCGTCTGGTTCCTCCCGGCTCCCGCTCTGCCACTTCCTCTTCCTGTCAGCCGGACCTGTGGACACAGACACAGCCAAATCAGAAGGCAGGGGGGCAAAATATCCTACTAGTTCCTGGCTCAGTGTCGGGTGTAGCAGCGGATCCTCGTGGTCATCCGAACTGAGGATCCAAACCTCCTGACCAGCCGACTGACTGGAAGCAGCTCTGCTGGATCTGCAGCGGCCTGGAGCTGGAATATTTCACATCAAATAATTAGTCATATTTTAATAATAATCAATTACAAATTGTTCTTTGAGTAACTCAAGTTTATTTCATATGCAAGGAATCAAATACATGTGATCACTTAGCCCGGGAAATTTAGGGATCACATGTGGTTACCTCGCACAAGTTTCTTCACATTAATTTAGTCAATTATTGTACAACATCACACCAAAGAGTACAGAAGCCCAAGAGGCGAAACTCAATAGAACGCTCCATAGCAACCGTTGCCCCATGACGGCCGCCATTATGGACTGAAAACTGAAGGAAAACGCCGAAAAATAATGGAAGTCAATGGCACTGAACCAACTTAACATAACAAAAACTTAACATAACATAATTTTTTCTGGCCGTCATATCTAAATATGAAAACAATTTCAAATACATTAATGAGGATGACCGACGTTAAATGACAGAAAATGTTACGTCTATGTGCTGGTTATGAATGGCCTAATTATCCTTAGGAAAATAGTATTTTGGGACAAAATATTACTATAGTACTATAAGACTACTATAGAAATACTATAGCGGCTCTAGGATATTAGAGGCATTACAGAACATTACATACTTCTGTGATGTTCTGTAATACCTCTATAATAATTTAAAGCTGCTATAGAAGTACTTCTATAGTATGTCCCAAATTACTACAGTATTCCTATAAGATTACTATAATATTTTGTCCCAAAATACTATAAGATTCCTGTAGTACTTTTTCGTAAGGGTATGCCCCACCGATTCGGCTTCATTAGCCTACCACTTACGGTTTGCAAAGATACAATTATAAAATTACTGCAAACCTTTTATCTATCAATATTTATGTTCTATTATGCATTTTCCTTGTTTTATGAATAACAGAAATTCATGAAATCATATATAGGCAGACACACAGTAATAAGATATTTATTCAAATGTTGATTTTGATAATAGTGAACATCACCATATATATGATTTGGAAAAATAAATTAAGTCATAAAATAATAAATGAACATTTCTAAAGAAATTTCTTTTCCATAGAATATCCCAAAAATATTAACAACTTGTTTTTCAACATCTTCAGTGAAAGTGCACACAGTGAACGTTTCAATGGCAAGAACAAAAACAAAATCAATCTGTGAATGTCCTATTACAGGCGGAAAGGTACAAAAAAGATGTGCAATCTAGCAAGTGCACACATGAACTATAAACAAGACTAAAATGGAAGTGGTGTCATAAGATCTCAGTAATTAATTAGAGACCACCATCTATTGTGTGTGCATTTGTGTATAATTTTTGCAATTTATTGCAGAACACTGCTTGCGTTTTGACAAAACTTATATTCATCTTCACAGTTGTGACTGGCGCGCTAACGATTTCAGCAGCTTTCAGTCAATAATGGCGGCCGCGCCTCAGCAGCGCCATCTACAGACTGTTACCCATAACACAACAGAGTTTCGCCTCTTGGGCTTCTCTACTCTTCGATTATACCATAACCCAAACCAATCAACAAATACAGAAACAAAAATAAACACTCACCTCTTCTTTCACCCATGAGAGCCATCGACATCGACATCGTCCTCCAACCTGTAATAGAAACAATACAAAATACAATACAAAAAAAGAGAATATAATACAACCTTCTTCAGAAATACCCCTCCCCCCCAAAAATAATCAAATCAAATAAAAAAACGAAATAAAACTCCAAACTCCGTCGAAAATTACAATAAAATAAAATTGTAATCAGAAATAATATGAACTCTTTCAAAAAATAAAAGTCGATGGAAAGAAAATATCTTCCGATCTCCTTCTAGAATAAAAGCCTCCTCAAAACTCTTTCAAACAGCCTCAAAATCTCGAGATTTGCACAGGAAACAATCTGCAACCGTGTCGGTGTCTCGCCTCCGCTCAACCAACAAACAGCGACGGATTCTACTGTTTATATTTAAAGTTCATATTCACAGGATGCGTCGCTATAGCAACTCATATGAGCACGCTCATATGCACGCACGCAAAAACACAAATAACGTCGCGTGCGTGAGTGCAGTTACGCTCTCGGTTTTGTACTTGTTTTATAATTCCTGGAATTTATCATTTTCAAAGCCTTAATTGTTCATCATAAGAAAACCGAGTACAATTAATGAATTCACAGTTGCAAATGACACCCCTTCAATTCAAAATATAGACATTTGATTTAAATGTAGCCTATTTCTTTGATTGGGACTCTATTTAATTTACCTAAAATTTAGAAATGTATGTAGGCTATTTAAAATAGCGGGGCAAACTACATACTTGTTTGCCGTCCATTGAAGTCAAACTTTGAAGTTTTATTTTATTCATAAAGTTTAGGCCTATTTTATTTCGATGTATGATTTTGTTTTATTACCATACATTATTCCTAACCGTAATATTTAAGTCCGAATCGTCACATGACATCGCAGATACATTTAACTCTTAATAAACTTAAATGATATGTGTTCATAAACACTGAGAGATGGTGCTTATGATCATTATACATCATGAACGTCATCACCCGTTCCTTCATTAGTAAAATCATATAATGGGCTTTTTCGTTTTGTTTTGGGCTCGTTTATTAATTTTAATTTCTTCACCCCTCGACCAAAATGTCACTGATGTGTGAGAGCAATTCCAAAATAAATGTAAATCTAGAGTTTATAATAAGATGATGTCCGATTTATTCTCCCTTGAGCATTTTTGGACGCATTTTGGACAGAAGCAGTGACTATGGGTTAGACTGGAAGTGCCTTGCGAGGTTTTGCTCCATTAACGTTTATGAGCTATAATGATGAAGATTTTGGACACGAAGCATTCACGGATTATAATAATAATATTTACGTTAACTGTTGTGTGCATACATATTGTAACTGTTCAATAAATGTGTTGACATTGGATGTGCACTCGCTCACGCGACCTCATGTGTGTTTTTGCATATCAGTGACTTTAATCTGATAACCAACAAAATGAGATAAATTACTGTTAAATTAATTCATAGGTTTTATCCAGATAAGTGCTCTCTCAAAAGACTTAAAATGACATTAATACCCTCAGTTCTTTCTGTTTAGAGAAACTTTAATCTACTTTACATTTATTTTGGAATTGCTCTCACACATCAGTGACATTTTGGTTTGATATTTGTGATTTTATCAAAGATTGATCCTAATATTAATTAATTCATAAAAATGTAATTTTTGGTTTTGATTAAGGTGAAAAATTATATTTATTTTGTCAATCTTATTTTCCTGTTAGCCAAATACCACATTAATAAATGTAATTTTTTTTTAAAGATTTAAACTTGAGATGTATTTTGTATCCATTGAGTTTTCTAAAAGCGTAAAAGCTACGAGAACAGTGTCTGTGTTTAAGGACTTGGAACTTAATCTTGACTGAAAGACTGAAGGACATTTGTGTATTATTCCTTTAGCGTGGTATGACAATGATGAAAATTGATGTTATTATTCACGGCAGTTCGTGACATAGTCACGAAATTTAATCTATTGATTCGTGTTCATTGACACGAATTTCCCCATTTTTTCGTGTCACTCAGCACGACTTTCAATCTAATGTATTTCAACGGGACGTATTTTTCGTGCCTGCACCATGTCTTTCTTCCGAGAGCACACTATTTTTTTTTTTACAATTGTTATTCATTTTGTAAACTTTAAGGGCTACATTACTCAACATTTAATCAGGAGATTTTAATCCTTGTTGTATTGCTTTATATTCGGTAGGCTACTCAACACGAATTGGTTCGTGTCCTCTAGCACGAATTTTCTTCTTTTTTTCGTGTCACTCAGCACGACTTTCAATCTAATGTATTTCAAAGGGACGTATTTTCCGTGCCTGCACGTCTTTCTTTGCAACACGGTCTCACCCCTATTCGTCACTTGACAACGGAGAGGGTCGTCCGATAGATTTGAGTGCAAATCCCTCATCTTTGAATTTTGAACTTTGATTATTTTTCTAACACTAACTCTTTTTCCTCTCTTTTTTATTTAATTTTATACATTAAAATTACATAATTTCAGGACGGTATATTTTCTATATGCTTAAAACATTCATCATTATATTTGATAATTTTCGATCACATATTGTGGTAATTTCCCCCTCACGTCCATAAGCCGACGTTGAGGGTAGCTAGCTGAAACCCTTTTCTCATTCGGTAATATCACGATTTTTCCTCTCTTTTTAATATAATTTCGGAATACATTAAAACGACATAATTGCAGGACTGCACATCTGCTGTAGGCTTAAAACATGCCTTAATTTATTGTGGGATATTTTATAATTGTCGATGGTATTTCAATTTGCAATAGTGAGCCTACTTTGTTGTTTTTTTGCGCCAAAAAACGAAAAGAAATAAATAATAGCCTACTTTTATATAACTTTCATCTCAATACTGATTATGAAGTTGTAATAAATTAATTATATAGCCTACTGAAAAAATGTTTATTACTTTATATGGACATATCCTTTGGCAAAGAGATGGATGCATTCTGGGAAGTGATATGTGTTTAAATGTAACGGCTACATACTCGTTTTTCCTTCACTTGGACATTTATGCTGACCCCTTTAAAATTGAGCACGGATATAAAATATTAAGACTGTACTTTTTAATTATGATTGATATTTTGGCGCAATTTTGTGCAACACGTCACTGTGTGCGACCATCGCAGAAACCATTGCCCAGCGCGATTCCACCACGGTAAGTCGCTTACAACAGTCTAATAAGCAAGATGAATTCATGAGCATTATTTACACGTCCAAAATTAATACAATTACGAGTTTATAAAAAAACATGTTCTAGGCCTAGATATAGGTTCTAGATATATATGTAGGCCTATATATATTAATACAAATTAATTAAAAAAAATGTTACGTGACTTTTAACAGTAGCACAGGAAATAAGAACGTGATCTGTATTTATTTATCCTAAGCATTTATAAGAAAATGGGAATCACTCACTATTAGGGTACACTTTAAATCTTATATCAACATAACACTACATAATTAATTTAATTTATTAATTTGATTCTCCCTGCAGATCCTGTCAAACATCTGTCAAACATATCTGAAACTGCTTTTTAAAACCCAAAGGCACTTTTAAGAGCCATCTCTTCATTATTTTCTATATCTTACATCCTCTCTGTTCTCACTATCTATATTTCTGTCCATCTCTTCAATCTTTATCTATCTCACGGTCTTTATCTATTGCTCTTTCTTTCCTCCCTGTCTGTCTTTTGTCTACTTGTCTGTCTTACCCATCTTTTGTCAGCCTGTCTGTCTGTATCTGACTGTCTGTCTGTCTGTCTGTCTGTCTTTTGTTATAATGCCAGGGGGGTCTACAAAAAAGATCTGCCCCTTTTGTCAGGGGATAATATTTTGCGCTCAAAAAATCTGCTCGCATTGTAAAAAGGAGCAGCCTCTGAAGCAGCGCCTCAAGAAGAAGCTTCAGAGGTTTGATGAGAAGCGAGAGGAATGGGTGGCTGGTCGTAAGAAAAACACAACACTGCATCCATCAAGGATGAAGCCAATATCATGGTACGTACAATTTCATACATGACAGTAAACTGTCCAGATCATCTAGGAAGTACATTCAGTGGTACCATTTGTTATTGAGCATGCCAGTCGCAAGGTCAGAAAAGCATTATTTTTTGCCAATATAGATACATTTGAATTTTTTTTTTTCCAATGATATTTTGTCCTCCCTGTGTCATCAGAATCTATTTAAAAGTATAATTTAACTATCAACTTTGAAGGCACACGTAATTGTGATTTGTAGTTTTTATTTTAGTGGTGGTAATACAACCATAAAGTTATCACATCTTCACCGTAATACATCACACACCTAAATTATCTACCAGAGCAAAATTTGAACACACAGCAAATATAATTGAAACTCAGGAATTCTTAAGTTCATAACAAATACAGGCATGCATTATGACGGAATTACAGATGCAATTTAATAATCAAACTTTCTTATCGAGTGGATGAGAAATAACACATGAACTGCATTCATATTGTACTACTCAAAGCACTTTAAAATGTGAATGCGTCAACTGTAAATATGTGCAGCATTCACCCATTTGGTCAAGTAATCACTAAGGTTCTGCCTTTATTTTTAATAAATCTTTAGATTGTCATTGTCCAGTTGCACAATGGTTACATAATCTTATCAATGTAGATGCCAAACCCGAGCTACTAATGTTACGAAAATAAATATTTATATAAAGTTATATAAAGGGTACCCTCATGGTGTCAGGTTCATCTTTTTACTGTTTTTCTATATAGAGTTGTTTTTTGCTTCTATTGTATGAGCCTTTCCTGTTTGCACATAAAGCTAAACTCACCATTAGGTTCAAAATCCTGAATGGCAGTAACCTGGATGCTGTCATTAATAATGTTATATATTTTTTAATTAATTAATATTCTTAGTTATTTTTTATGTTGTTTTTCTATTACTTTAAACAGCAAACACACAATTTTGTCATTGCAGCTTGAGAAACTCCATGCCATTGGCTACAAACCTGTTCTGCTACTAGGAAAGGAGAACAAAAATATGCGAAATATTAACGCCTCGCTGTACACTATCCACCTTTGCCCAGGACTACCTACAGAAGATAGGTTCATTTTATGAATACCTTTGTGAAGGTGAGATGCATGCACTGTATCTTAAAGTCACAGTTCACAACTTGTGTTGAGAATGCAAAATATTTTATTAATGTTTAAATCTTAAAGGAATGGCTCACCTCTAAAACTTAAATTCAGTCATTCTTTTTTTCTGCTGCTGAATGCTTGTATGATCATAGTCTACTCTATGTGACGTCTCTACCAACACATTTAATGTAGACGCAAATGGGTAGAAAAACAAAAATTCACACTTGGTAATTGATTATGGGAATTGAAGTAAACTGTTTTAAAACAACTGCAACTGCAGATGTAGACATGTAGATTCTAAGTGTATTGAGCCCTGTTTGTATTAATAGCATGCAGCACACTGGTCTACAATGGGATTTGGCACCCAGAGTTAAGTGCATTCAAGCATATGTGTGGTATGTTTTTGTAGGAGCCATATTTCATTTCTGTTTTCAGCCCACATACAATAATATTTTTAATGTTTAGGCACACTGAGTGACCACAGCATTTTTTGTAGTGACATACTAATTGAACACATTACATTTGCAAAGACCCGTTTTGGTCACTGGGTCAATGAATCAAATGATGATGAATCTATATATACTCATTGAAACAATATCGAGGACAGTGCTAAAATGTAGATCATTAACGGAAATTACACAGAGAAAAAGAAAACCATCAAATTTTTGCTGGATACACCACAAACTTACACTGCTACTAACTTTGAGGCATAAAGCCCAAAGTTTTTTAGCACACACAGTCTAGTCTTAACTGAATAGTTTGACCCAGACTGTAAACAAACATTATACTTGTCATTTTTTCAAATGATATTATGAGCACTCTGGGTTTTATTTTCCTGACTTAAAGATATATTGTATTGGTTATCGTCATAGAAAATCAATCAAATATATTACAGATATCTAATACATCCAGTAGACTCTCAATAGTTCTCCTGCAATCAAAAGTGCCTTCAAATCTGGTTGGGGAGAATTTGGTATATATTATTCAAACACATTTACCTAACAGTTAAAACAGGTACAGATCAAGCTTATGGTTAACCTCTATGTTTTAAATAAGCAAAACACAACACTTGTTAACTTGCACAGGATGGACCCAGGATTCCAGTGGCAATGAGGATCATCTGATTACTCTGCAGCTCACACCCTGCGAGGCGAGCCCCACAGAGGGGCAAGTGGAGCAGCCAGAATCCACGGAGGGGCAAGTGGAGCAGCCAGAATCCACGGAGGGGCAAGTGGAGCAGGCGGAATCCACGGAGGGGCAAGTGGAGCAGCCAGAATCCACAGAGGGGCAAGTGGAGCAGGCGGAATCCACGGAGGGGCAAGTGGAGCAGGCGGAATCCACGGAGGGGCAAGTGGAGCAGGCGGAATCCACGGAGGGGCAAGTGGAGCAGGCGGAATCCACGGAGGGGCAAGTGGAGCAGGCGGAATCCACGGAGGGGCAAGTGGAGCAGGCGGAATCCACGGAGGGGCAAGTGGAGCAGGCGGAATCCACGGAGGGGCAAGTGGAGCAGGCGGAATCCACGGAGGGGCAAGTGGAGCAGGCGGAATCCACGGAGGGGCAAGTGGAGCAGGCGGAATCCACGGAGGGGCAAGTGGAGCAGGCGGAATCCACGGAGGGGCAAGGTAATAAGAACAAATTTAAAGAGTTACAGTTTATATTTGTAAAGGCCAAAAGTGTTTGACCCATGGGTTACCTTAACTTTACTTGACTTCCAGTGTTTTTCCCCCATAGAGCTTGATGCAGGTTAGGGCTCTTTTCAATTAAATGAACTCAAACACACCATGCTATAACTTTTTTGCTGCTAGATAAAGTAAAACTCACTAGGTGATGATACACAGGGCAACTTTTTGAGCAATTTTGCTGGGCAATCTTGCTGAGCGATTGTTCCATGGGCACTTTCACATTGAAAATGGGCAACACATTTCTATCTGGATAATTTAGATGGGTTGTGGGCCCTGTGTCTCATCTGGTTGCCCGTTGACGGCAACATTGCTCAAAAAGTTGCCCTGTGTATCATCACCTACAGGGTTCTCATTTTCAATGGATAATCAACAAAGTTGATCTGATATTACATAATTAGATAGATGATAGGTCTATCTGATTCTGTGCTAGGGCTGTTGGAAGAAATTTTGTGAGTCTAATATAAATCTAAAAGTAAAATAAGTACTACTAATCAAATGCTGAAATTACTAGGCCAAATTTTATTATTAAAGATATTAGGATTATTCAAATATTCCAAATAATTGGCAATGTCAGTCTCCCATGAACACTTAACTTAACCATTCTCCCACCCCTTGCGTTCCCTGAACAAGTCAGCGCAGGATCGGCGCTTGTTGAAACAAATTAGGATAATCACAAACAGGATGGACATAAATGAGAAAATGAAACACGTAGAGTTAATGGAGCAACCTTAATTCAATCGCAATAAGAATGCATGTACTTTACACCTATTAATACATGTACTGCCACACTTGAGCGATGTTGTGATCTTCAAGAATTTTAAATAATAAGTTAAAGATTTATTTGGTATATGAGTAATTTTCTTTCTCCAAACCCGCAGCTGTCTTCACAGGGTCAGCAAGGGGCACAGTCGCAAGTCGGAAAAAAAAGAAGTCAGGTATGTAAATAATGTTTGTCCGTCCTTCGGATGAGATGTTAAATTGAGGTCCCGACTCTCTGTGGTCATTAAAAATCCCAGGGTGTCCTTCGAAAAAGTAGGGTGCGGTGGGGTGTAGGGGTGTAACCCCAGCATCCTGGCCAAATTTGCCCATTGGCCCCTGTCCATCATGGCCTCCTAATCACCCCCATATACTGATTGGCTTCATCACTGTCTCCTCTTCACCAGTAAGCTGGTGTATGGTGGGCGTTCTGGCGCAATATGTCTGCCGTCACATCATCCAGGTGGATGCTGCACATTGTTGGGGGTTGAGGAGATCCCCCCCTTCAATGTAAAGCGCTTTGAGTACCCAGAAAAGCGCTATATAAATGTAATGAATTATTATTATTATTATTATTAGGATAATTATTGGTGGTTCTGATAACTGTTACCATAGCTTGGTAACTATGAAACTCATTAGTCAAGCAGATTCTCTAATAAGTAAATTAATTACTTAAATAGAATTTAAAGGGGACCTATTATGCTAATTTCCAGTTCTATATTTTTATTCTGATACTCCACTAGAGTAGCTTTGCATGATCCTAAAAAAGTCCTTATTTATCTTAAACTGGTCCTTTATGCAGACCCTGTCTGAAACAGGTCCTTTTAGATGGAGTATTCTAAAAGCCTACAATGATTACTATTTTCCAATGAGCCTGCATGTGATGTAAAATCTGGAGCCAAATTAAACAGCGTGTTTGCACACACATTAACTGAGAGGATGGTCTTTTCTCATATTTCAGGGGTGTCTAGACACACCAGGGACACATATTTATGTTGAAAAGACATTACAAAGTGCATTTTGTCTAATTATTGTAAATGTGTTTTGTTTTGTTTTGTTTTCTGAGTGGAAATATGACTGGACTGTAATCTTATATCCCACAGGGGGACCAAGGCATATGCCTGAAAGGAAAAGGCCACAAAAGAGTAAGTGCATGTAAATGCAATGATTCATACTTTGCTAAACATTGCAACTTAACCCCTGTTAATTCGCTTTAGTTCAATTGCTTATTTTTTTTAACTACTACAACAGACAATTTCCGGTAGTCACAATTTTATTTATTTAAAGGGTTAGTTCACCCAAAAATGAAAATTCTGTCATTAATTACTCACCCTTATGTCGTTGGACACCCGTAAGACCTCCGTTCATATTCGGAACACAAATGAAGATATTTTTGTTGAAAGCTGATGGCTGAGAAAGGCTTCAGATAGGCCTCCATTGGCATTCAGTACATTTACACTCCCAAGACCCATAAAAGGCACTTAAAACGTCGTTACAAAGTCCATCTCACAACAGTGACTCTATAATAATTTTACGATGCGACGACAATAGTTTTTGTGCGCAAAAAAAATCAAAATAACACCTTTATCCAACTTGTTATTGTCTTCCGTGTGTGCCTCCACGACGCATGTGCGAGAATATGACGTAGCGCCAGCGTTCGGGAATCAATGAAATGCACACTTAAGCCCCATTTTGAGAACTACGCCGAGACCTAAAGCACGATCAATGTAGAATTCAACAGCTTAGACACGCGCGTCTTCCTCAGCTTGTCAACAAATCGCTTCTGGGTCATGTGTCCGAGCGCCGGATCTGCGTCATATTCTCGCACATGCGTCGTGGAGGCACACACGGAAGACAAGAACAAGTTGGATAAAGGTGTTATTTTGATTTTTTTTTGCGCACAAAAACTATTGTCGTCGCATCGTAAAATTATTGTAGAGCCACTGTGGTGAGATGGACTTTGTAACGACGTTTTAAGTGCCTTTTATGCGTCTTGGGAGTGTAAATGTACTGAATGCCAATGGAGGCCTATCTGAAGCCTTTCTCAGCCATCAGCTTTCAACAAAAATATCTTCATTTGTGTTCCGAATGTGAACGGAGGTCTTACGGGTGTCGAACGACATGAGGGTGAGTAATTAATGACAGAATTTTCATTTTTGGGTGAACTAACCTTTTAATGAATTATTTAGCAAACGCTTTTATCCAAAGTGACTTACAAATAAATACAATATTTACAATACATGCAGTCAAATCAACAACAGGGCAACAATACTGTATGTAAATGTCATGACCAGTCCATCTAGTCCAGCGTAGCACACGTAACCATGATTATTCATAATAGATAGCCTATAGAATAGGAATTAGTGTTATTGAGATTATTACAATTGACAAGCTATAAAATCCAACAGGCTTAATTTGTCAAATTTGACCAAAATGCATTGCCAAGTAGTAGAAGTAGCAGCAGTGTTCTTAGTTGTGAGCTGTGGCTTAGCAGTAGTATGGTTATTCAAGCAAGCATACCACATTGGAACCGAGAGTAATTTGGTTCCATGATACATGTTTTGATTAGTGATAAACATCACTTGTCATCCTTGCAAGTCTGGTCACTACTTAAGTATTCATAGTTGTGTTTATTTTGTTTCTAATCTAACTATCTAAAAAATATTTGAAATGTGTTTTTGATGTTCACAGATTGCTCCTACCACACTCGCCTAGAGGCTTTCCCTATCAGGAGGGTATTAAGAGAAAGAGTGAGAAAGGTTAGACAGTCATAAAGAAACTGCAGAGTGTAGGCAGTATGCAGAGTGTAATATAAGATTTAGAAACTTCCGTGTGTTTTGGCAAATACATATATTATACATGCCATAATTGTTAGGTAGATACTTTTTATGTATTTAGTCTTTTTGAATTACAGTTTATGAAGGAGTGTCTTCTGAAAATCAGTGAAACTCAATGCCTATAATCAGACATAATAGCCTTATGCTAAGAATGGATTTTATTTTTTGTCTTTTCTTACATTAGGGCAAAGCAGAAATGCTGGTTGACTGGGAGCCCTGTCCAGTATGGTATGTATTATTCTGTTCTTCTGCTTTATGAATTAATGCATTCATTATTTATTTAATTAAACTTTTTTTTTTTTTGCTAACATTTTTTTATTAATCTGTTCTGTTTCAGCTTAAACAAGCCTTTTAAACAAGTGTAAAGCACACATCATTACCGAACATGTCTTTTATAAGTATAAGTTTCATTTTCCATCTATGAAGGACCACCACCATTAATGCATGCATGAAGGTGGTGGTCCTTCATAGACGGAAAATGAAACTTATACTTATAAAAGACATGTTCGGTAATATTTTACGTTTATTGGAAACCCCAACCAGTAACATAAAAAAAATCCCTTCTGTTTTTAGTGGTGAGCAGTGGGCCCATTCCTGGCAGCCAAAGGATTCACTCCAAAATAATGAAAATAAATAAAATGTATGTTTTGAACCCCATTTTGGTTTCAGCCTATTTATTAAATTGTTTCTGTGCTGCATTTGAAGTCATATCTCATCTTTCTGTAGTAATGAAAAGGGGAACATCTCCAAGAATATGACCTGGAGTTTAATCTCGAAAGGGAATGTACTAGAAATGTACTTAATCCAACTGAATTTTCTTTTTCAGATGTTATTCAAAAGCATGTTTCATATTTCATGATCATAAATTGCTCTGTTATTTTTTTTACAGTTGACGTGTAATTTGATTTCATGTTCTGTTTTCTGTGCTTTTCAAGTTCACTTAACCTCACAGTCCACTGTTAAGAAATACAACCTTATGGCTTGTTTGACAGGAAGCTAAAATATGAAGTTCAAAAAAATAAGACTGTCCTTCTTTATACTCTCACATTATATCATATCTTTTACATTGTCTCTCTCACTCTCTTCTACTCCAAACTCATCAGCTGACTGGGTGTTTTATGTCTTAAACCAAATGTATTTTCATCTCAACCCTCTTGAGGCAATCGTGTCATACAGTAGGTCCCTCCACTGTGGTCATCAGGAGAAGAGCTCCACATTCATCTAGATCTCAGCATTGCTACTCACCCCTTCACCACCACCAGTGTCTCCATGTAGGGGATATCCCTTTTCATATCATGCATTTCTCTTAAAAGAATGAAGTCTTGATGTGGTCCAATTGCCTATGAAACTATATAGTTTCAATTTGTTATGCACCTTGTCAATAAATTTGTTTGATCATTCTTTAAGCCTCTAGTGAGTAATTAAGCAATAAATAAGCATTTGGAATATTTTCACTTATATTTTTGTGAAAGAACACAAATACACTACAATAACACTTGCAAAAGATGATAATTTTTGTTTTTACTTTTCCATACATAAATTTAATTCAAAACAATATGAGGATGAAGTGGTTGAGACAAAAGGAACAGACTACATTGAGCATATTTATATGTGAAACTTGTGGATTCTTTTTTAATTAAAATTTAGATTTTCGAATTATCCATATATAATTTAATCAGGGCTCTCAAGTTTTTATAAAAAAATTGGAGTGTGGTTACATTTGTTAAGGTGGATGATTCTGGATATATACTGGATGATTCAACAAGGTGCTGAAAGCATTCTTTAGAAATGTTGGCCCATATTGATAGGATAGCATCTTGCAGTTGATGGAGATTTGTGGGATGCACATCCAGGGCACGAAGCTCCCGTTCCACCACATCCCAAAGATGCTCTATTGGGTTGAGATCTGGTGACTGTGGGGGCCATTTTAGTACAGTGAACTCATTGTCATGTTCAAGAAACCAATTTGAAATGATTCAAGCTTTGTGACATGGTGCATTATCCTGCTGGAAGTAGCCATCAGAGGATGGGTACATGGTGGTCATAAAGGGATGGACATGGTCAGAAACAATGCTCAGGTAGGCCGTGGCATTTAAACGTTGCCCAATTGGCACTAAGGGGCCTAAAGTGTGCCAAGAAAACACCCCCACACCATTACACCACCACCACCAGCCTGCACAGTGGTAACAAGGCATGATGGATCCATGTTCTCATTCTGTTTACGCCAAATTCTGACTCTACCATCTGAATGTCTCAACAGAAATCGAGACTCATCAGACCAGGCAACATTTTTCCAGTTTTACCCGGTGGGGTCTTCAGACCAGGCATCAGACCAGGCAACATTTTTCCAGTTTTACCCGGTGGGGTCTTCTGCTGTTGTAGCCCATCCGCCTCAAGGTTACGGTGTTGTGGCTTCACAAATGCTTTGCTGCATACCTCGGTTGTAACAAGTGGTTATTTCAGTCAA
This sequence comes from Gobio gobio, assembly GCF_949357685.1. Classification (NCBI taxonomy): domain Eukaryota; kingdom Metazoa; phylum Chordata; class Actinopteri; order Cypriniformes; family Gobionidae; genus Gobio; species Gobio gobio. The sequence continues at coordinate 55,451,857 of NC_137102.1, read as the reverse complement.
AGTTGCTCTTCTATCAGCTTGAATCAGTCGGCCCATTCTCCTCTGACCTCTAGCATCAACAAGGCATTTTCGCCCACAGGACTGCCGCATACTGGATGTTTTTCCCTTTTCACACCATTCTTTGTAAACCCTAGAAATGGTTGTGCGTGAAAATCCCAGTAACTGAGCAGATTGTGAAATACTCAGACCGGCCCGTCTGGCACCAACAACCATGCCACACTCAAAATTGCTTAAATCACCTTTCTTTCCCATTCTGACATTCAGTTTGGAGTTCAGGAGATTGTCTTGACCAGGACCACACCCCTAAATGCATTGAAGCAACTGCCATGTGATTGGTTGATTAGATAATTGCATTAATGAGAAATTGAACAGGTGTTCCTAATAATCCTTTAGGTGAGAGTATAGTAAAGCTACAATTTTATAACCCTAAAACCAACCCTACTCTGGAAACTGGAAGAACTTCAAGTATGGACGCTGATTTGTACGCTTGGTAACAAGTTCAATGGCACGTCTCTACAGGGGGGAGCATGCCTATGTTCCCACAGCCCTGTGTTACCACAGCCCTATGTTCCCAGAGCCCTAAGTGCCCACAGCTCTTCGTTCCCACAGAGGGTTAGGGTTACCCTAACCCTAACCCTAACCCTAACTAGCTGTAGCATAACATGTAGCTGTAACATAGAGCTGTGGGAATAGAGGGATAACCCCAACTAGGGAGCTGGCACAAATCTCATCTGAGACTGCTTGTCTCTTTTCCCTTTCCCTTTCTCCTCCCCCTCTCATCTTATCCGTTTCATCGATCTGTTGAAGGTTATGATTGCTGTGTGATCAGTTTTGACTCTTTGTGTAGTGCTTTCTAAATTACAACATTGTGTAGGCAATGATAAATGGATAATGTGTGTAAAGTTTTTTTTCAGTGAAAGTTTAACAAATCTGACTCATGTGTCAAAACTGGGGCGTAGTGTTTATAGTTTGGGGGAAAGGGTGTGCTTTTTGATAAACAGTGTTGTGTTTTTGAAATTTGAGTTCAAATCCATAGTTATAGTGTTTCAGCAATCGAGAAAACTGTAACATATACACCTAACAGATACACATTACTTATTATGATAGATCTTGTTTAATTACAAACAAGGTTGATTGTTTGAAAATAAGTAAAAAGACATGCATTAAAGTAATTAATAATGCAGTTTTATGTTAAACAGAGTTTAAACTGTTAAACAGTTTATCTGTAAACAAGATTCCACAGTGTGATGTTTTTTATCAACTATAAAAACATAAAATATTGTTTTTCAATAAAGTATGAAAAAGTAAAAACAAAATATTCATCTTTGGAAATACTTTATTTCTTGTCTTTCACAACAATACCAGTGAAAATACACCAAATGCATATTTGTCAAACAAGCCATAAGGCTATATTTTAAAACATTGGACTGTGAGGTTAAGTTCACTTGCAAAAAGCTCCAGCAGAACAAAGTCATCTGTCAACTGTAATAATATACAATATAAATTATAATCGTAAAATAAAAAACGGTGTATTTTTCTGTTACACACTATAATGCATCTTTGCAGTGATATAAAGTTACACAACAGTTATATACACTCAATCAAGTAGTGATCCATAGGCAGCCTCCTCTGGGGAAAAACAAAATATCATAGACTGACACAGACACTGCTGCTGCACCACAGAATAAGTGAATATTGAGAAATGCAATAAAGAATGAGTTTTTACATTAAGGCCTAAATGTGATGATAGAGGAATTGTCATCATGTGCTTACAAGATTTCATGGCAATCTGCCCAATTAGACAATATTCAATTTTACATTCTGGTCTAATGATTGTGCTACAGGGAATGTCATAAGGTCAACATGACATGATTCATTGCTGAGCAAATTACAGAAATCGGTTCATAACATTTGTTGTATGCAAGTCAAAAGTTTGGCCTAACGTTGGTGCAAAAGAAAAGGTCACAGGGTCACCACAATTAATGGGAGTCTCTCTTAAAAGAGTATACACTACCCTAATATCATTTGAGCCCAGTAATTACATCTGGTAATATCATACATGCAAAGTTGACATTTTTGGATAAGATTGGTGCACCTATACTGAGAGGTTTGTGCATTTTCAATGAACTGCAATGTGCTTACTAAATTGCTTGTAAAATCTAAAGATACAGTTTGAATTTTCAACAAGATTTTGATGTGGTTAATCAATAAGCATAATAATAATACACAGATTTAGGGCAAGTCCATTTCCTTCAACATAGTCCTTCCTGCAGCTTCCATCTGGGGAAATACAGAAAAACAAAAAAGCAAGAATTAGGATCAGAGGGTGATTTTCAGCTGTTTTAGAATAAGTAAGGTGTGTAAAGCATTAATAAAATACACAAATAAATTAATAAGAATATCAGTAAAGGTCTTTGCACACATGCGAAAAACCTAGAAAATCGAACCTGTTTCAAATTTTTTTTATGATGGACGAAAGCTTCGTAGGCAGTGTGCAAGCGTGATTGACATAACGTGAGGTCGTATTTATTTTTTAACGTGCAGAAATTTCGGACTCAGTGTGCAATGGCCTTAACAGGGGATTATTCCAAAAAACAAACAAACAAACATACATAATAATATATAAATTACCTAAATTGTGTTTTCCTCTTCATCCTCACTGGTGTCTGGACTACTGAGGCCACTTTGATCTTCCTCTTCAACATGTAGAAGGACAGAGGCCTCAGGACCTAAGGCAGTCTTGTACTGTTGGTACAAGAACATCCGCTAGCTGCCCGCCCCATAAGCAAGCCGTCAAAAAAACGCGTCTCTGTAGGCAGCCTAGGCTCTGAGATCTGCACACAAAAACAATTGCGCTTACCACCACTCAAAACCAAAATAAATAGTGTTCCAACCAATCACCGACAGGGGTGGGTATTGTGAGGTTTTCGCATGCAGCCGTCATAGGCAGCCATGCACGAGTGCAAAACCTCACAACACCCGCTGTGATTGGTTGGAACATTATTTATTTTGGTTTTGAGTGGTTGGTGAACCCAATTGTTTTTGTGTGCAGATCTCAGAGCCTAGGCTGCCTACAGAGACGCGTTTTTTTGACGGCTTGCTTATGGGGCGGGCAGCTAGCGGATCATTAGGAAAGATTAGATGAATGTGATCATTTATGTTTGGGCCTGAAATCACTGATACAACCTTTAAGATTGTTTCAAAAGGCCAAATAACTTAAATGGAGTAAAAAGATATCACCAATTCAAATCTACATAGCAGGATGATTGCCATTTTTATGTGTATCGCTGACATGGGACCAGGCTAGCTTCTGTATAAAACAACTTAAAGCAACATGGCTCACTGAGGTGACTTTATGGAGGGAGGCCCAAAGCAGCATATATATGTCTGATAGCTGTTTTAAGTTAACAGTTTTCTTCTTCACTACAGTTTTGCTGAAGTAACACATTTTGTTACTTGCTGACCAGCAAGGTTTTCTATGTTGACTGGGGGAGATAATAATAAGATTAATCTTGATGTTATGCTAACCCCATGTAACACATCAGGACAAAAATTCTTTTGTTCATTTCCGCTTTCCAGTAACAGACATAGTACAACAAATCTGCACATCTTTCAAGCAAATGTGAATCTTTATAGCCTTACTGACTTGTTACCATAGCTACAGTAACAACTTTAATCCCCATTTTATGTATATCCCAAAGGACTACGGCAAAGAGAGCCATAACCGTTCTACTCCATCCAAGTTCTGTGACTGACGTGTTTTGTTGTATGTTTTTTTAAAACACATTATATGGACAGGGTTTTAATTAAACTTACCCTCCTCAGCCAACTTGTTCTTGAGAACCATTGCCAGGCTCTGCAACCACGTGCAGTGTTGTGCCATCTCCAAAACCAAAACTCTTGTTTCCTCATGTAGTCGCCTTGTTAACATCACTTGGTCGTGCACTCGTTTCTTGATTGAAATGTTTGCTAAGAATCAATAACAGTTATAGTTGTATACATGAGACAATCTTGGATAATCACTACAAACATTGACTTTTTTTATCAAATTGATACATAAGAAAACTGAAAATACACCATTAAACTAAATTAATATTACAACACTCAATATGTAACATGCATGCCTTAGTTCAGTATACTCTATAAAGCAGAACTGTAAATAAATTCCTGGGAAGCATCTAAAAACAGACATACCACTGCCATGAACCTCCCACGGCCATATTTGAGACACAGTGCTATCTCCAGTAAGGGAATGCTCCACCACAGCTACATCAATGGTTGTTGCAGAGTCTAGTACAAGATCATTGTATTTCTGTATCTCCTGAAGAAGGAGTTTTTTGTCTTCTGCCAGCTTCCTTCGAAGGCGATGGCGAAACTTGCTGCTGTCTAGAAAGACATTAAGTACAGAGGCAGAGGTTTTTGACAGAACTCTTCAACAAGAAAAAAATTATAGCACCAAAAATTTTAAAAGCAAAGCTGCAGTTATTGAAGTATGTGAAAATTATAATGTAGACTGACATGGGAAACAAATTGTCCAGTGTGTAACATTTTGGGGGGAATCTATTTGCAGGAATAACCAACACACACACACTTTTCATGATTGCCTGAAAATAATAATTGTGCATTAATTAATTTAGAATGGGCAGTTTTTTATCTAAATACGTTCCCTTTCCACGGAGGCCGCTATGTTGCACCTCCATGTTCCTACAGTAGCCCACAACGGACACACAAACACTGGGTTTAGATTGTACCTCTCACATTTTCTCGTCGGCTACCGTAGCTTGGAAAGATAGAGGTGAGGGAAGCTGGTTGCAATCGTCAAACCTCACTGATAGATACGACTAAATCCTACCGACTGGTCATTTAAAGAACAGAATTCAATGATTGAGCTGAACTGTGCAACTACATTATTAGCTAATTCCATGTTGGTGGAGTAGGATGCATACAGTAGCCTGAATTTATCAACCTATTATATTATATAGTTATACCATTCTGACGGTAGAGGGTTCGCTTCCGGTGCCTCACACTAAGGTAGAGCCCCTCAATTGATTGCTGCATTCCTCTGTGTGTTGTGCCTTGACTGGCACGAGATGTATCAGGTGTCTCTGTAGAAGATTTAGTGAAAGCAAATTCACTGTTAAAACAACACAGAACCGTTTCTCTGTTTGAATTTTATGTAAAACCTTTTAATCCAACTTATTTAAACTTTGTATGTGCACTTCCTGCAGGGAACTGGAATATACTAATAAACCTGAGAAAAATGTGGCATCACATTAGATGATGATCCACCTACTATTTTCTGCTGCTCTTTAATATCAAACATACAATTTAGATTGTAGAAAGGGATGTTTGTTGTTTCTTTTATCTGGTCATGCTTACCACCAGCTGCCCATTCCTTTACATCAGATAGCCACTGTGTCACCACTTCATCTGTGCAATCTAGCTCTGTTTTTAGGTCAGCTAGCCTTGCAGTCTCATCATTGAGTCTCTGACAAGTCTGATGAACAGTGTTATACAATAATCAGGATTAAAACTTTGTATGATTAACAACAGGCCAAGTAAACACAACAAAAGGACACACAAAACAATTAATATGAGACTTACCTTCACATATCTCGTGGAAAGTGCCTGATGTAAAGAGAGATTTTTTTTCTCATTCCACCCTATTGCATGCAGTGTAAGCATGTCCACCCGTGCTGTTGAAAGCAAATAATGAGGTTATGATGATCAATCTAAAAAAAAGTATACACGAATATTGCAAACTCTGATCACCTGCTTTGGACATATATTTGGTCGTCAGGGCACAACGTGAGAGGTAGCTGTTCACTTGCTCCACCTCCTCACCAGCGGTTGTCCCTGCTCCTTCCTGGTTCCTGCCACTCCAATTAATCTGTTAGTAAAGGGTGGAAGAAATTCAATGTAATTTTATTTATATAGCCCAATATCACAAACCAAAATTTGCATCAAAGGGCATTACATTCCATGCAAGAAATGGTTATGCAAAAAGACAAGATAATATAGTGTAGCTTAACTTATATTTCATATTATTAATGTGCTTGTAAATATTACAAATGTACATATGATGCCAAAATATTATACACACCTCACACTTAGTAGCATGGGCTCGAGCATGCATTACACTGAGAAAGGGTTTCATAGTGGTCAGTTCCTGAAGAGCAGGAAGGACACTAGCAACTTTCTCCAGTATTTGCATGCCACGTCCATTGCGAAGAATTGTGCCTTGGCTGACATGAGCTCCCTTTGAAGGTACAGAGGGTAGGCAAATATCTCCCCCCTGTACATATTAAGGGCTTTCAAAAGGAACCCATGGCGACACACAGCAACCTCCATCCCCTCTTCATCCAATTTTGAAGCCCTCCTTGAAGTTTCCCTCGCTGCTGTCCACTGGGAGTCCCCACATGTGCCTCTTCCCTGTGTCTATGACACACAAAACAAACACGACAAATCAAATTTCAATACAATGGCGTCATTCAATATATGGCATTTATTCTCTCAATTTGATTTTGTAATTGGTAGTCAACAGTAATTGAAGTGGGGGTTACGTTTATTATTGTAACAACTATTTTGTCAACTTGCATTTTTCACTGCTTTCTGTATGGTGTCGACAAATCTAGACACCGCACTGTCTTCAGCCACAAAGAGCCCCTCAAAAAAGCCAGGATCATCAGAGCTGAGGAAGAAAGAAAAATAGAAACTCCATTCATGAAATATATGAAGTAAGAAAATAAATCAATAAAAAGACTGGAAGAAAGATCACCTTCCGTTTCGGCGAAAGCGATATAGCTTTCTGTTTCCATCTGCTGAAACAGCCAACATTTCCGGCGTGCAGGCTGGGCAAGTGAAAGGAGCACTACAGCAGAGCTGGTCTTCCTCAAATGATGCATACGAAAGCTCTAAGAAGCTTTGCTGCAGTGCATCGCCGTTGATAGGTCCAGACTGGACAATATATAGAATTAAATTATATTTTGATATTGTCTGCTTATGGATTTTTTTTTATATAAAATGGTAATAACATTTACACTTACTCTTCCTCCACACTTAGTGCGATGTTCCAGCAGCTTTGCGAAGGCTTGTCTGGAGAATCCCGGAGAAATGATCTTGAGTTCCTGAAGGGAGCTCAAGAGGTCCAATGTATAAAGTGTGGAATTGGTGACGGAGGCTGGCCAATATCCACTTCTTAGGAGGTCTTTAAAGTCAGGGGTCCACTGCTGCTGGCATGTTTGACATTCATACAGTGGCTGATGCAAGTCAAAACGCCCTTGGAACAAAAAAATTTTTTTTTAAATATAATACACATTTACCACATACTTAATTTTACAACACTTAGTTCATTATGCACATTGTGAATGGTTGAGAGACATTGCACAAGTTCCTATAATCCCACATTTATATTTTCTAATTCACTAAATTCCACACTGCTGTGTTGATTGGACATCATGCTGGAAAGATGCTAATAATTTTTTTCTTTGCGGAGGACAAAAAAAAACAAACAAACATCTGTCTTTGTTTCAGTTAATAACAATACCATGTGCTATTCCATATGTTCTGTCACTTCTGCAATTATAAGCACAATGCCACAGCACACTATATATATATATATATATATATATTTTTTTTTTTACCATTGATGGTAATTAAAATCACTGGTTTGCCTGGTAACACAGTAAAGTTTGTGCCTCCACAGGAGCAGTCTGGCACCTTCACAGTTGGCAAAATGCAAGCTGGCAAAAAGAAGAAAAACCAATTATTTAGATTATCTATAACTGTCTGCTAACACACATTGAACAGCAAAATTAAAGCTTTCGTGAGAACGTACCTTGCTCATGGGTGCAATATCCATCTTCCCCTTTAATGATGCATGTGGTCGGAGGAATGGCTTCAAAAAAAACACGAATCACGCATTCCCTGTTGTGGAGTGGCTGTTTTTTGTGATGCAATACATCAAAGTCCCCACAGAACCACTCCTCAGGAAGACACTCTCTGCACCTAAGGAGAAAATAAAACAATATTATAATATAATAAATTATTACAGGTTAATAACTCATATAAAGTACTGTACACTCTATTTAAGCTATTTCACTTTTACTAGGTTTGATTTTATTGTATAGGATTGCATAGTGGCTCAGTGTTTAGCACTGTCACCTCACAGCAAGAAGGTCCTAGATTTACTTTTCTCATTAATGTGTTTTTCATCTGGGTATCTAAGTCTTCTCCCATCCCAAAAGACATGCATCTTAGCCTATAAAGCAGGGCACTCAGCAAACCTACCCTGGGTAATTGAAGTTTGGTATTAATGAAAACCAACCTAATAACAGCAGGCTCGTTGCAAAGGCAACACAGGGGATGACCAACAGCCTCTTTTGAAATAAGGCATTTTAGGTGGTATGGTCTTGCTTCTTTCCAGCGCTCAGAGGCTTTCTGCTGCCGAAAAGACCATGATGATGCAGAGCTACTTTGAGGCTGAGCAGCAGAAGAACATGACGCCAAAATATCAGAGAGCCTCTCCATATTTTTTTCTGTAAAGAAAATCCAAAAATAAAGCGGTAAGGGATCATTTACTGTAGATAAGGAACAATTAAAAGTCAACTGATCAGTATTAGAATGAACACTTTTTTTATACTGTACATGCATAAATTCATCACTGTGAATTACCAAATTCCTCTTGAGGATTTAGTTTTGTTGAGGTTGCAGCAAGTGGAGCAATCAACCGTGGGGTGTGTGGCTGTAAAACAGTAATAGAAGAATAAGAACAAGTTAGGCTATCACACTCTATTCTTGTTCTTCTTTTCAAACTATATACTAAACAATTTATGAAATCAGACATATGTTTGTTAAGTACTTGGTAGTGTCTTCTACAATAATGTCACTGAAAGGTTTATCTACTTTTTAATGTCTTTTTAGATATTTGAATATTTTAAACTCTCAATAAACAATTACATTGTTCTAATTTGAGTTGGTCCAACATTGTCATAGTAAATTCCTACAAATGTCAAATAATCCAGATATAACCTGTAGCGGAGGCTTGGCGTCGCCCTCGGCTTACCACGTCCTACAGAGTCCCTTTTAGAGGTGTGTGGAGGGTCTCGTACACGTTTCCTCTCATCAGCTGCTCTCTGTGTATTGGAGTGAATATTTCTTGTACGACTGATGTTGATAAAAGTATGGTAACCAAAAGGCAGGTAACTTGTGAAGGGAAAACACAACATAGTGTGTTAGTAAGGTGTTGAACAGCTTAAATGAGCCTTGGAATAGATTCTCCAAGTCTCTGTAACTCAGAGGAATGGAACTGCATATACTATTATTATTATTATATTCCCTTATTAACACGTCACAGAGCATGGCAGGATGCATCATGCAATATACCTGTATTAAATCTTCTGCACTCATCATTCTTACATATTCCTCATCATGTTTTACTTTAATTTGTTATGTTTGTTATAAAATGATTGAGGTGTACAAAAACTCTAACCTTGGCTTCAGCTAGAATGTGTTCATGTTTCAGCTCCAGAGCCATGCGTCTCCCCTCTTGGTAGTGGGGATCCTTTGAATCAAGTTTATGCTTGGTGGCCATTGCAATGCAGTCAGATACAGACAGACAGACAGACAGACAGTCAGAGTGAGATACAGACAGACAGATACAGACAGACAGTCAGAGTGAGATACAGACAGACAGTCAGATACAGACAGACAGACAGACAGATACAGACAGACAGTCAGAGTGAGATACAGACAGACAGTCAGATACAGACAGACAGTCAGATACAGACAGACAGACAGACAGACAGTCATATACAGACAGACAGTCAGAGTGAGATACAGACAGACAGACAGACACAGTCAGATACAAACAGACAGGCTGACAAAAGATGGGTAAGACAGACAAGTAGACAAAGACAGACAGGGAGGAAAGAAAGAGCAATAGATAAAGACCGTGAGATAGACAAAGATTGAAGAGATGGACAGAAATATAGATAGTGAGAACAGAGAGGATGTAAGATATAGAAAATAATGAAGAGATGGCTCTTAAAAGTGCCTTTGGGTTTTAAAAAGCAGGTTCAGATATGTTCGACAGGTGATATGTTTGACAGGATCTGCAGGGAGAACAACAGAAAATGTTAATTATGTAGTGTTATGTTGATATAAGATTTAAAAAGTGTACCCTAATAGTGAGTGATTCCCATTTTCTTATAAATGCTTAGGATAAATAAATACAGATCACGTTCTTATTTCCTGTGCTACTGTTAAAAGTCACGTAACATTTTTTTTTATTAATTTTTATTAATATATATAGGCCTACATATATATCTAGAACCTATATCTAGGCCTAGAACATGTTTTTTTTATAAACTCGTAATTGTATTAATTTTGGACGTGTAAATAATGCTTATGAATTCATATTGCTTATTAGACTGTTGTAAGCGACTTACCGTGGTGCAGAGCCATTGAGAGAGAGCCATTCAGAGCCATTCTCTCTCTATGGCTCTGCCGTGGTGGAATCGCGCTGGGCAATGGTTTCTGCGATGGTCGCACACAGTGACGTGTTGCACAAAATTGCGCCAAAATATCAATCATAATTAAAAAGTACAGTCTTAATATTTTATATCCGTGCTCAATTTTAAAGGGGTCAGCATAAATGTCCAAGTGAAGGAAACACGAGTATGTAGCCATTACATTTAAACACATATCACTTCCCAGAATGCATCCATCTCTTTGCCAAAGGATATGTCCATATAAAGTAATATAAACATTTCTGCAGTAGGCTATATAATTCATTTTTTACAACTTCATAATCAGTATTGAGATGAAAGTTATATAAAAGTAGGCTATTCTTTTTGTCTTTTCTTTTTTGGCGCAAAGAAAAGCAAAGTAGGCTCACTATTGCAAATTGAAATACCATCGACAATTATAAAATATCCCACAATAAATTAAGGCATGTTTTAAGCCTACTGCAGATATGCAGTCCTGCAATTATGTCGTTTTAATGTATTCCGAAATTATATTGAAAAGAGAGGAAAAATCGTGATATTACCGAATGAGAAAAGGGTTTCAGCTAGCTACCCTCAACGTCGGCTTATGGACGTGAGGGGAAAATTACCACAATATGTGATCGAAAATTATCAAATATAATGATGAATGTTTTAAGCATATAGAAAATATACCGTCCTGAAATTATGTAATTATAATGTATACAATTAAATAAAAAAGAGAGGAAAAAGAGTTAGTGTTAGAAAAATAATCAAAGTTCAAAATTCAAAGATGAGGGATTTGCACTCAAATCTATCGGACGACCCTCTCCGTTGTCAAGTGACGAATAGGGGTGAGACCGTGTTACAAAGAAAAACGTGGTGCAGGCACGGAAAATACGTCCCTTTGAAATACATTAGATTGAAAGTCGTGCTGCATTTAATAATTATTAAAAAAATAAATAAATGAGTGATTTTAAATTTAGTCCTGTGAATTAAACCGGTTAGTAGTCGAGGGGTGAAGAAATTAAAATTAATAAACGAGCCCAAAACAAAACGAAAAAGCCCATTATATGATTTTACTAATGAAGGAACGGGTGATGACCTTCATGATGTATAATGATCATAAGCACCATCTCTCAGTGTTTATGAACACATATCATTTAAGTTTATTAAGAGTTAAATGTATCTGCGATGTCATGTGACGATTCGGACTTAAATATTACGGTTAGGAATAATGTATGGTAATAAAACAAAATCATACATCGAAATAAAATAGGCCTAAACTTTATGAATAAAATAAAACTTCAAAGCTTGACTTCAATGGACGGCAAACAAGTATGTAGTTTGCCCCGCTATTTTAAATACATACATTTCTAAATTTTAGGTAAATTAAACAGAGTCCCAATCAAAGAAATAGGCTACATTTAAATCAAATGTCTATATTTTGAATTGAAGGGGTGTCATTTGCAACTGTGAATTCATTAATTGTACTCAGTTTTCTTATGATGAACAATTAAGGCTTTGAAAATGATAAATTCCAGGAATTATAAAACAAGTACAAAACCGAGAGCGTAACTGCACTCACGCACGCGACGTTATTTGTGTTTTTGCGTGCGTGCATATGAGCGTGCTCATATGAGTTGCTATAGCGACGCGTCCTGTGAATATGAACTTTAAATATAAACAGTAGAATCCGTCGCTGTTTGTTGGTTGAGCGGAGGCGAGACACCGACACGGTTGCAGATTGTTTCCTGTGCAAATCTCGAGATTTTGAGGCTGTTTGAAAGAGTTTTGAGGAGGCTTTTATTCTAGAAGGAGATCGGAAGATATTTTCTTTCCATCGACTTTTATTTTCTGAAAGAGTTCATATTATTTCTGATTACAATTTTATTTTATTGTAATTTTCGACGGAGTTTGAAGTTTTATTTCGTTTTTTTATTTGATTTGATTATTTTTTGGGGGAGGGGTATTTCTGAAGAAGGTTGTATTATATTCTCTTTTTTTTTGTATTGTATTTTGTATTGTTTCTATTACAGGTTGGAGGACGATGTCGATGGCTCTCATGGGTGAAAGAAGAGGTGAGTTTATTTTTGTTTCTGTATTTGTTGATTGGTATGGGTTATGGTATGATCGAAGAGTAGAGAAGCCCAAGAGGCGAAACTCTGTTGTGTTATGGGTAACAGTCTGTAGATGGCGCTGCTGAGGCGCGGCCGCCATTATTGACTGAAAGCTGCTGAAATCGTTAGCGCGCCAGTCACAACTGTGAAGATGAATATAAGTTTTGTCAAAACGCAAGCAGTGTTCTGCAATAAATTGCAAAAATTATACACAAATGCACACACAATAGATGGTGGTGTCTGATTAATTACTGAGATCTTATGACACCACTTCCATTTTAGTCCTGTTTATAGTTCATGTGTGCACTTGCTAGATTGCACATCTTTTTTGTACCTTTCCGCCTGTAATAGGACATTCACAGATTGATTTTGTTTTTGTTCTTGCCATTGAAACGTTCACTGTGTGCACTTTCACTGAAGATGTTGAAAAACCAGTTGTTAATATTTTTGGGATATTCTATGGAAAAGAAATTTCTTTAGAAATGTTCATTTATTATTTTGTGAATTAATTTATTTTTCCAAATCATATATATGGTGATGTTCACTATTATCAAAATCAACATTTGAATAAATATCTTATTATTGTGTGTCTGCCTATATATGATTTCATGCATTTCTGTTATTCATAAAACAAGGAAAATGCATAATAGAACATAAATATTGATAGATTAAAGGTTTGCAGTAATTTTATAATTGTATCTTTGCAAACCATAATTGGTAGGCTAATGAAGCCGAATCGGTGGGGCATACCCTTACGAAAAAGTACTATAGGAATCTTAAAGTATTTTGGGACAAAATATAGTAATCTTATAGGAATACTGTAGTAATTTGGGACATACTATAGAAGTACGATAAGACTACTATAGCAGCTTTAAAATATTATAGAGGTATTACAGAACATCACAGAAGTATGTGAAGAAACTTGTGCGAGGTAACCACATGTGATCCCTAAATTTCCCGGGCTAAGTGATCACATGCATTTGATTCCTCGCATATGAAATAAACTTGAGTTACTCTAAGAACAATTTGTAATTGATTATTATTAAAATATGACTAATTATTTGATGTGAAATATTCCAGCTCCAGGCCGCTGCAGATCCAGCAGAGCTGCTTCCAGTCAGTCGGCTGGTCAGTCGGTTTGGATCATCAGTTCGGATGACCACGAGGATCCGCTGCTACACCCGACACTGAGCCAGGAACTACCAGGATATTTTGCCCCCCTGCCTTCTGATTTGGCTGTGTCTGTGTCCACAGGTCCGGCTGACAGGAAGAGGAAGGGGCAGAGCGGGAGCCGGGAGGAACCAGACGATGGAAGTCCATCCACTTCATTTAAAACACCTGCGAAACGCTCTCGCAAAGGTCAGAATAGACTTATATTAAAAAATGTATGGCTCAGTTAATCAATTATTTGTCATTAACATAGAAAGTTGAAAAAATAAAGTAACAATTTGTTGTAACCACTGATATTAATTATTCATAATATTAAAAAACAGTTTCTAATGTTTGAAATATTCCAGCTCCAGGCCGCTGCAGATCCAGCAGAGCTGCTTCCAGTCAGGAGGTTTGGATCATCAGTTCGGAAGACCACGAGGAGCCGCTGCCAGACCCCACCCCGACACTGGGCCAGGAACTACCAGGATATTTTGCCCCCCTGCCTTCTGATTTGGCTGTGTCTGTGTCCACAGGTCCGGCTGACAGGAAGAGGAAGGGGCAGAGCGGGAGCCGGGAGGAACCAGACGATGGAAGTCCATCCACTTCATTTAAAACACCTGCGAAACGTTCTCGCAAAGGTCAGAATAGACTTATATTAAAAAGTTATGGCTCAATTATTAAATGATTTGTCATTAAAAAATATTCCTCAGCTGTTTGATGTAAGGACTGCATTAAAGTTATGTCTTTTGTACAGCTTTAGAGACTGCAACATGTTTTCTCTTAAGACGTTTCTTTGATCGTATGTTTTGCAGAAGCATATACGAAGGGCCGTTTGCTGGGAAAGGGCGGATTCGGCGCCGTGTATGCTGGGATCCGCAGGTCTGACGGACTGCCAGTAAGACATTTTCTTCCCTCCTTTGTTCAGACAGCCTTTATAAATGTTGATATCAGTAAATTCAGGTGTGATTTACTGTGGCTTATCGTCTACAGGTGGCCATCAAGTACGTCTCTAAGGACAGGGCCCTAAAGATGCTGAAAGATGTAAGTTCCAGCGTGAATCTGTTGTTCTGTTTCCTCCGTTTCGCTCAGCGCTGGATATAATGGAGCATTTGTCCCTGCAGGAAGGTCAGGGTCTGCTGCCTCTGGAGGTGGCATTGATGGCCCGGGTCAATTCGGCTCCCGCCTGCCCCAACGTCCTGCAGCTGGTGGAGTGGTTTGAGCGTGACACCCGCTACAGCCTGATCCTGGAACGGCCAGTTCCCTGCCAAGATCTGCAGAGTTTCTGCGAGGAGAACGGCTGTCTGGATGAGAGCTTGGCCAAGAAAGTGCTGGTGCAGCTGATCTCCGCTCTGAAGCACTGCGAGAGCCGCGGAGTCCTGCACCGGGACGTCAAGCCAGAGAACCTGCTCATCTCCACAGCTTCACACCACATCAAGCTGCTGGACTTCGGTTGTGGAGCGCTGATGAAGGACTCGGCCTACACGTCTTTTGCAGGTGGGTTTGCGTTACAGGAGGAAACGCTCTGTGGATGTTTGTGAACTTTTGGTGAGAGAATTAGTTTGGACCGGAGTTTATTCAGTGGATGTTTCTGGTCTTCTTGTGTCTCTCAGGTACTCTCGAATACGCCCCTCCTGAGTGGTTTAATCAGCGCCGCTATCATGCAGGACCGGCTACTGTTTGGTCTGTGGGGGTGACGCTCTATAACATCCTGTGCTTCCCCTTCATAGCCGCAGACAGGATCTCCTTTAGAAGCAGACTGATCTTCCCTAGAGAGCTGTCTACAGGCAAGAGATAGCAAACATTCAGAGGTAGAAACCCAGGATGAGTTTGTTGGTTTGTGTTTCTGAAGACTGTGTTGTGTGTAACAGAGTGCCATCAGTTGATCAGCTGGTGTCTCAGGGACGCGGCGGCAGACCGTCCCACTTTAGACGACATTGAGGTCCATCCCTGGTTGCAGTGAACAGGTGACCAGTGACATTACACTTATCTGAATCACAGCATTCATGGCTTGGATTGTATTGTTAGGATAGTGTAGATAAACGGTTTTGATTATGTGTTTAGGGTGAGCAGGAGTGACACCGGAACTGCAGAGAGCTTCCTGATCACCTACAGAAGTGGACCATCAACTACAGTTTACATCCTCTGCTCCCACTGATCTACACAAATATAGACACACTGTATTTGTCATAAATATAGATCAGTGTCTGCTGCGCTCTGTGAAGCTGTGTAGACGCTGGAGGAGCTGAACACGCAGCGCCAGCTGAAACCAGAGCCCAATGGGCCAGAGATCTGCTATTCCAGAGTAGCAAAACACGTAGTTTGTACCTCAATAGACCAAAGGGGAAAAAACACTGGGACAGAGCGCAGGGCTGCATTTCCCGATAACGTTGTCTCTTAGCGCGCTACGAAGACTCTAAAGGTATAACTTAACTAAAGGTATCCCATTTCTAGGCGTGCCCCGAACTATATCTTAGGAGGTTGCTTAAGGTTTACCTTCTTAAGTGCGGCGTCAGCAGGTGCTGAATTAGTTTATCAATGACTCAAAAATAGATGAATCACTCTATGCAGGGGCTGTTTAACTGCGTTATGTGAGACAGCGGTGTTCTTTATAATAGAAGCACTTCAGAAATTGTTGAAATTGCATTTATCAGGACTCGTGAGATCTTATAAATATAATCCAAATTGCAAACTAAATTAAAAATAAAAACCGTGGATAATTTATATAATTTTGAAATGATTGTGCGAACCTGCAACCTCTCATGCCCAAAGGTATCATGCATCAACCCACTAACGGGCAGTATGCCATTTATATTATCATAATATATTTTACCATAGTCTTCATTTACTCCACAAGCAGAGTTGATTGCCCGCATAACATTATTGGTGTAAATCACTAATTTCGGTTATTGGATGACCTACTCAATAAAGGCGCCACACGCGAAACATAATCAACAGCTATAGCGGAAAAAAAAGAAAGAAAGAGAAGAGTGGCGGCAGCTGAATTTCGGGGCTACTCCGTTGAGTTTGTCTTGAAAAAGTCGGACCAACAAGATCTAAAAGCTGCTGAATTTGCTGTCGTGGCAGGCAAAATGAATTTTGAATTGCAGCTTTGGACAGGGTAGCCAGGGGACTAAAGTTTTCACGGATGAAATAGTGCACATAGAAATGGCTCCGCGGCCAGCGCCGTCTTTGATTTAGCACAAATATTCGCTGTATCGCTGCCATAGTTTGACCAAACTCCCCTCCACAATCATTCCCTTTAAATAGACTCCATAATGGTTTGCCAGCTGATGAACCTTTGGATAATATAATTAAAAAGCTAACAACCATTAGTGTAATGACAATTTTAATCCTAATTTAATTTAAAAAAAAAATTAAATTAGCCTAATTGAACACTGGGTGTACAGTATATTACAACTTCAGAATTATATTCATATGGACTGACATGTAAAGAAGCTTTTTGCTCAGTGGTGGCCACCAGTGGAATGAACTGTCAATAATGATAAGGTATAGCTAAGAGTGATCCAGACCAACCTTACGAAAGTAGGACTTACAGAAGGTATTCTTAACTAAGATCGTTTCAGGAAACACGTATTAACGTTAAGGTGCACCTTAAGGTATAACTTAAGAACGACGAGAAATCCAGCCCAGAACAGTCTGAGGCAGTGTTAACAAGCATAATGTGCTTGTTTTTCTCTTTTTGAAACTAGGACAGTAAAAATACAAACAGTCCAGTAGGCGGAGACAGACACACAGAAGCATCTATAAACTAAATACATTTATTATGCTCAGAACAATAACTAACATATTGTACGATGAGGTAGAGGGTGTGTGTGAAAGTCATTGAACTGCAGAGTGTAAACTAGCATAATGAGGTTTATTTATTATTACAAGGACAAGGAACAGAAATAAAATTAAGAAATAGAAAATACAAGAAATTAAACCCAGAGCTTAAATTAAATTAAACCCTTCCTGCAAAACAAGAGACCCAGGATCAACTAATTAATATTTATATTTAAATATCTATTGTATTTTTTTAATTATTTATAAAAATCATGACAAGGATTAAAACAATGTGTAAATAAAAGCCTAACACATATAGTGAATGTGTCTATAGTCAGTGCTGAACATTAAATGCAAAACGGTTCAAATATAAACACTTTCTAAAACTTGCCCACCGTAACACAGAAAAACAAAAGCACGGACTAAACACATACACATTTACTGATCTAAAAATAGTCATTCTATTAATCTTATTTTTATATTACCATTACAACAGTCCCTTTACATTAACTGCTCTCATAAATATACAAATTTTGTATTTTATACCTTACAGTCAATAAAAGGCATATTTAATGTAGCAGAATGTGTCACGTGTGTTTGGTTTTGTTTCCTGTTCATGTTTCATGTCTTTTATTCTGAAGTTGATCACAGTCATGGTTCCTGTTAGTCATGTGATCCTCTTGCCCTCATGTGATCTTATCATGTGCTTCTCTTGTGTCATGTTGTCATTGGTTCATTGTCTTGATTGTTCACAGGTGTGTCTTGTTTAGTCATTAGTCCTTGTGTATTTAAAGGGTCACTTCAGTGATTTAGCATTAAGCTTTGTATCAGTAGAAACCCCATAGTAGATTTGAATTATGGTTCTTTCCCCCCCCCTCATATCCCCCTGAGACGAGAGAATTATGCATTTTATTTCTGGAAAAAATCCTCCAATGACGCGTAATCTGAGGATTTTTTGGCCAGAGGCTGGAGACTACAGCCAGTAGATGTTTTCAACCCGCCCACAGTGGGGAGATCTCACTCACTCACTTCCAGGCCCGGATTGGCTAATCGGTAGCACCGGGAAAATTCCCGGTGGGCCGGTCTGTTTTTTTGGCCACAAGGGCCGTTGTTGTCATGGCACTGGGTTGAAATATGGATGCTGTCCCTATAGCTGCCTGCACTCACAGCAGCCCCACTTTTTTATTTATTATTTTACCGCAGTCCCACTCTTTTTTATTTAATATTATCACGCAGAGTGCAGCCTGCAGGTTAATGATGACGTGATTATCTTTTCACTCCCTGGCCCCGCCCCCGACACAGCACCTTGCAAATTGCTCAAAATAAAAAAAGTCCGATTTTGGATAATAGGAAGCGCAAAGGCGGCGCTGAAAAGGCCAGGATAAAAAAGAAGAAAGCTTTGGAAACTGACGCGGCCAAATGTTCTAAGCTGAGCACATTTTAAATAAATGAAGACGACGAGGCCGGTAATAAGCTAACGTTAAGGTAGTTAGGAGCAGTGCGAGATGCTAGCGACCGTGCAAAACAACGTTGTCTGCAAACCACGTTCATGTATCAAACTTTTTCTTGTAGCTCTTCAGCAGCAGCCGCCTCTAGTCCGGTTTGCTGCTAACAGTGAAGAGCAAGGCCCAGTAACGTTACTAAGCACCAGTCATGAGCCCAACACACCAGATTGTCATTCAGAAGAACTAGTAATAGTAACGAAGCGCCCTAGTCAATGAAAAATGCCCTGAGATAATTAATGATACCTGATGATTCAGCAATACATTCATGAAACTGACTTGACTTGATTTAAAAGCTTTGTAAAAAGGGGATATTTGTGATGAGAAATAAATGTAACAAATTTAAGTTAGTGTCAGAAAGAGAGCCAGGACCCAGTTGTGAAGAGACTTATGCTCTCACTGTGAAATACACAGGTAAGCTGCTATTGTACCATAGTGTGTGAATAAGCAAACATTATCACTGAAAAAATGCTTTTCTTACTTAGTATCTTACTTGTTTCCAGTTCAAATATATAAATTATTCTTAATTCAAGATACATTTACTAGACAAGTGAAATGGCATAAGAAATGATGTCTTGTTTTCTGAAGAAAAAAAACACCCTAAAATTATTATTTTGCTTAAAACAAGCTAAATCTAAAACAATTATTTTTTAGATAAGTGCAATACTTGTTTAATTCTTTAACTAATGTTCTCATATTTGTGAAAAATATTTGAAGTTGTAAAGCAGCTGTTTCCTTGAAAAAGATGCTACTGTCATTAGAAAGTGCAATACATTTTATTTTAATCTTTATTTTTTATATAATTATTTTTGTTAAAATTTTTTTTCTTTTTTTCAATGTTTGGATATGAATACTAATTCTTAAAGAAAATAGATTCTGATACTGTCCTGTTATTTACTGTTCTAATAAATCTTCAACTGTGAAGCAAAACTTAGGCTACTGTTTTTGCACTGAATTGGAAATGATGATGTTTTTCAAAACTACAAAGAATTACAAGGCTGTAGAGAACAGTGCGCCTATTGCAGACTTATATTCCGAGGTTTTAATTACATTATTTTAATATAGTCAGTCGTGAACTAAAGTGGGCCGGTCTAAGGCATGAAACTCCAGGGCTGAAAATGAGTCGCAATCCGGCCCTGCTCACTTCAGACGCTTGTAAGTCAGCGTTTGGGCATGAAGGCACCTCACCAAACTGATTTCGGACAGACTTCTTAGGCAGTGTAACCGTTTAATGATCTACAGCAAAATAGAGAGAGCTTTGGTGAGAACTAAACACATATTTAATTACTACATTAGTCATTTCTCGCTAGAAATGACATCAGAAGTAGAAAATGTTGGTAAAAAACTTACATTTACACACAAACTGACCAGCAAACGCAACTTTGGGGCGGCGTCTTTTTTCCCAGCTCAACTGTCACAGAATGGAACGCACAGGATTGTGGGAAATCAAAGGCAGCGAAGGATACACATATGCTGCCTTCAAAAATCGATCAGATGAAGGGATCTCAGGAGACAGGAAGTGAAGCGAACATTAGATTCGGACGTGCCTTGGTGCCTTCCTGCCTTGAAATGTGTCCTCCGAAGGCAGCATTTTCCAGGTTTCGGACGCAGCCCTCATGTTTGCCATGTTCCCAATTGTCTAGCTTTGTTATATGTACCCATGGTGGTGAGGTCATGTGTCAAGTCTGTGTTTGTGTCAATTCCTTGTTTGTTTTGTTCACTTATAATTAAACTGCACTTGGGTTCTCACTTCAACTTGCCTCCAGTGGATCCTTCATTACACAGAATGTCCATCAGTTTGACGCACATGCGCACATCGGCCCTCATTCAGTGAAGTCTAAAACATATTGTCATGTTCAAAAAAGCCTAACAGCTAAAACCGCACCAAACTAGCACTTCTAGTCTGGACCAGACTGTGTTGATCTAGAAGCTGATCAGAAGGGATCCTCACATGATTCATTTATAATGATTTACAAGAAGAATATAATGATTGACAAAAGGTATGCGATTTTCTCTTAGACCGTTTGATAATAAATACATTAAAATAGCTATTAGATTGTGTAGCAACTCATAATGTTGCACAAGCCCCCATGCCCCAAAGTAATTCTTTAAAACTCAGCTCAAATCTCACATTGGGCCAATTTTTGTCTTTGCCGACCTCTTGTGGAAAAATAAATATATATATATATATAACATGATATTTCATATGGCCTTATAGCAGTTCTCGAGTTTATCACTTCAGTATGCATTCAGATCCACATGTAGACATTATAAAATCATTTTGGGTGAATAATTTTTTAGGTTTTTCTATATAAGCTGAAGCATTCCTCGCATTCCATTCATTCCTCAGGGGGTCAAATTGACCCGTGAGGAAAGGATTTTTTACTTATTTAAATTTCAACCACAAAACTCCTCGAATCCAGTCATTATGTTTGTGTGTATTCGTGGGTTCAAGTGTGACAAAAGTCCCAAGGTCTTGGACCACTCAATTTTATTTATATATATATATATATATATATATATATATATATATATATATATATATATATATATATATATATATATATATATATATATATATATATATATATATATATATATATATATATATATATATATATATATATATATTAATAAACTTACTTAGGCCAAACCAGCCTAACTAGCTCAAATTTATGACCTTGGTGATTATAAAACCCTTCCTATGGCCCTGCCCCTGCGCGACTTAAATAACAAGCATTGTGTGTGATGATTTCTTAAATAAATCTGTTTTATTCTGCTTTTCCTAAGTACAATAATGGACTGGAGTACGAGTTCAGCGGCTACGCCCAAGCCACAGCGCAGAACGGAATTCTCTGCGGCTCTGGAATGTCATTTAGAATGTGACATCACAGTAGCTCGGTATAAAGAATCTTACTTTGCTCAATCTGCACCACTTGCTGTTCGTTGATGATCGATTTACTGCTTCTCGTGTCTTTCACTCGATTCCTGCTTAAACCACAACAACTTGCTTGCATTTTAACTACATTGATTTATTGCGCACTGGATTTTGCACCATTTTTATCTGTACACAACGTAAATTCAGCTGCGATAAATAACAAACGTTGACCTCGCTTCACACTGCGGGTTCGCCTAGTAAAGGCATCAAAATGCTGTTTACTTTGCTAGGATTGTACGCCTTTTTCCAGCGTGAATGGAAAGTCCACAACACCCACTCACAGAGTGATGATGGTAAGTGAGATGTTCATGTTATGAGAATATGTAACTGCTTATTGGAGTCTGCACTGGCTCTACGCTTATTTTTGCTTTACGGTTTTTTGGAGGAAAGTAAAAAATGTAGAAGCACAGTAATTTTATTAATACTGTAATATGTATGTCATTATCATCTTTAGATGAGCCTTCATATCAGGATATCCCCAGCGACCCCGAAGTCAGCGATGACTGG
The DNA here is from genome assembly GCF_949357685.1 of Gobio gobio. Classification (NCBI taxonomy): domain Eukaryota; kingdom Metazoa; phylum Chordata; class Actinopteri; order Cypriniformes; family Gobionidae; genus Gobio; species Gobio gobio. Next base: position 55,429,371 of record NC_137102.1, on the reverse strand, counting down.
AGTGAAGACGATACGGACTCGAGTAACGACGAAGCCTATTACAACTTCCTTACTCCTTCTCAGTTGAGCCTGGATGAACAGAACGCATAAACGCATTAACATAACCCAACACACACACACACACACACACACACACACACACACACACACACACACACACACACACACACACACACACACACACACACACACACACACACACACACACACACACACACACACACACACACACACACACACACACACACACACACACACACACACACACACACACACACTTTAATCAGCTGTTTAATGGTTTATACTTCAAATTTACTTTAAAACATGCTTTGTTTAAGGGTAGTTGAAAAATAACACAGATTTCATTTAAATGTGTGTATGTATGGGTGAAGTTGTATATTTGACACTGATTTCTGTTTTTTTTTTTTTTATGCCTACAGTTTTCTTAAATAGTCCTGTAGTGATGAATTTAAAGAATAATATGATGAATGTTATGAATGAATGAATATTTAAAGGCACAAATATTCAATTTAGTAACTCAATTAATCAGACAAATCTTGTTGAAATAGTTTTAGGTACAGTAGCTGCTGTCACTGCTTGACATTTCATGTCAACACCTCTTATTTTTCTTTTAAAGGGGTGGTAAAACACATTCTTTTGAAGGCTTGACTGTGTTTGTGGGGTGCACTGTAACATGTGTTCATGCTTCGTTTTAAAAAAAATTGCCTTATTTTTCATATATTTGACCTTTATTCTACACTGCTCTGTCCCTCCTTGTAAAACGGTCTGATGCTTTCCGGGTTGTATGAAGCCAGTCCCTCAAAAATACGCAGTGGGCTCAGATTGGTTAGCTGGCCCAGTGTGTTGTGATTCGCTAACCGCAGTGCACGTCGGAAACGTCACGCCCCTTACCGGAGGCTGTGCTTTGGTCAGTGTTAGAAACAACGGCGTCAATAAAACCATATGAGCCTGAATCAGATCCAGAACATTTGAGTGAAGATGATCGAGCAGAACCTGTTCAGTCCTCAGGAGTAAAGACTGCGGATCTATAATGATCGCTACTGAATGGCACTTTAACTTTTGTATTTTTAGAATGATTACAGCCAAATATCTGTCGCAAGAACTAACCCAAAACAAACACTAAGCACTGGCTTTAACTAGTAAGTTAGCCAAATCACACACAGAACCATGTTTAGCATGCCTGTAGATTACAATACATAAAAGCTCTAATCAAAGAATCATGTACACTAATGCCAAGTTTGCTGTTGAGATTTTAACGTTAGTGTTTGTAATGTTAGGTGTTCGTCGGATAACGTTAAGTATGAATGAGCATTTAACAAACTGGTTTGCAGAACAGCATTGTCATCCTGTAACAACCTATTACAGGAAAACACATCGATGAAAAATAAATCAGACTTACAGGTTGTGGCCCGTGAACAGCTTCTGTTTGTAAATCCAGCTTTCAGGACAAGCCGTTGTGCATATCCTGTATTGAACTCGCGAAGTTTGTGGAAGTTTGTGTTGTCCTCCGTGAAATGTGCAGCGCGCGCGTCGTGCATCCACGCACCGGCAGTGTTTTTTTCACGCAGCTGACGTTGTGCAAATCCGGCATTGAAATCGCGAAGACGGTGGATGTTTTCCTCTGTTAGATGTAGGATTATTTAGCTGCAGGAGCCCCGCGCGCGCCTGATTCCCCGCTGACTCAAACACACGTGCATATAACATGCTGTGTGTTAAACGCTCTGCAACGCACCCCCGTCCCTATGAAGGCTGAACAGAGCAAGTACCCCAGACCTGCAATCCGGATGAAAATAACAGCGTTTCCTCGGCATCGCGGCAACAACACTCCAGCCTAACTAACTTATACCACAACAGCGCCGCGATACAAAATGGCCTCACCCCCCCTTATTTAATATTCTCGGAGGAGGGGTTTATGTAAATATTGAGCCTGGTGATGTCAGCAAGCCCTGGAGGAATGTGTGTAGTCCCTACTGGCCGTTTGCTGTAGTTCTTAGAAACTGATTTCTTTAAAAGCAAATATCTCCCTTTGCTTTAAACTTTGAACGTTGTAACTTTGCAGATGTTGTTTATGCTCAAGCAGCAACATTACACGTTAGCTAAAGTTAGAATAGTGAAATCGTGGTTTACCACCCCTTTAACAGACATCAATTACGAAATCGGCTTTCAACTCGGCCAAAGAGGCTTTGGAGATGGTGGTCCAGTGGGTTAAACCACTGAACTGATATACAGATGCTGGTTTGATCCCAGCGGAGAAACAAGCAAATTGAACTGGAGAAAGTCAGTCTTTTTTTTTAAAGTTATATTTACTTTATATTTTTTATATATATATTTTTAAATGTTGCCTCTTTTTGTTTGTGTGTGTGTATATATATATATATATATATATATATATATATATATATATATATATATATATATATATATATATATATATATATATATATATATATATATGTTGTTTGTGTAATGTATTTAAACAATTACCGGATTTCTTTTATTGTTTCAAATTGCAGACGTATAATGAGGAGGGGGAAAAAAGCAAACCAGCATCCCATACTTGACCAGCAAACCAGCATCCCATTTATTAAAAATAAATCCCATTTATATTAAAAATATATCCCATTTTATAAGTTTTAATATATTTTTTATTATTTATTTAATATATATATTACATATACAATTTTAATATATATACATTTTTTTTTGTAAAGATGCATGAATTTAAAGTATATTTAAGATATTTTAAGAGACTTATTGACCTTTCCTTGTGTGATAGTATAAAGACTCACTTGTTAATAAATTAATTATGGAAAATAATGCAGGACATGTCACAGTACAGGCTGTTTTTTCACAAATTATTTCTACCCCTTTCTTTAGGGGTGAACACGAGGAACTACAGCTCCTTCTCCTTCATGGTAAGTTCTTATACTGTACCTCATGCTTATTCATAATGATCTGCAGGGGCTGTTTAATGTTTTTGGTATGTTGTTTATATATAGTTAAGCTCGAAGTCAAAAATACACCAAGATTTTTTGCATAGGTATATCTTTTTCAGAGAAGGACAAAAGTTAGAAATTAAAAAAAAATAGTGCTAAATGGGTATGTATTCAATTAAATATAGATGAATCCTTGATTAAAGCTATGAAAGTCATTTAAACAGGAACAGTGAGTAACTGTGCTTCTTAAGTAAATGTATCTTAATTAAAAATGTTTAGGTATTTGTATACTGAAAAACAAGACAAAAATAATAATTAAGCAAATATTTTTTTTCCTTTTTCTGTAAATGTATAAAAAGAGCCTTTTGAAAAATGCACAATATTTCTTAAAGTGCCCCTATTATGATATTTTAAAGGCTCCTGATGAACATAGGTGAGTCGGCTACATATTTATTTATGGGTATCCACGACGTCTCCGGCGTGATGACTCCGATCTTTCGAATATTCCTATTTTATAATTTTTTAAACGACATGTCATCCTCAATAAACCAGTCTCTGGCGTGATGACTCTGATCTTTTGAATATTCTGATCTGATATGACCTCTGACCTGTAAAGTTGCCAGAATAATAATCATACACTGTTTGTTAATTGGCCAGCGGAGAACTGGCACCCCGACTGAGCCTGGTTTCTCCCAAGGTTTATTTTTCTCCATTAGGTCACCTGATGGAGTTTTGGTTCCTTGCCACTGTTGCCTTTGGCTTGGCTTGCTCAGTTGGGGACACTAAATTTATAAAAAAGTTACACAGTCCTTAAGTGCGGCGTTTTCTATAATACTCTACCCTACAATACAATAAACTACCTAAATACAAGTCATTGGACAACATTACTTAGGCTGCATATAAAGAACCAAAATGCATGTGCCATGGATAAATAGAATTAAAAAAATTAACATTTCTAATATTACAGTAATAGTAAACATTAGGGATGCCACAATTCTCAATATAATATTGAACCGTTCGGTACGGCATTCACGTTCAATATGAGCTTGTGAATTGCGTTTTTTTATTTCTCTCCGAAATGGCTCTGTTTGAGCGTGCCTGTGAGTCTACGCACTGATATGAGCAAATATCCAATCACTATACTCTAAAGTTAGAGGTGTTTAGCCACGCTTGCAATGCTGTTCACACTTTAACAGAGCGGGGAAGTGAGGAACTTGTGTCTGTATATTAGATGCGTACAGGTCTTAAATTGACAGCAGTGCAGTAGTGAACACGCTCTTAAAGGGATAGTTCACCTCTAACTGTCATTATTTCCTCACTCTAATATTGTTCCAAACCTGTATTGAACCGTGGACTAACTGCGCTGAAGAAAATTAACACTGGTAAACTGAAGAGCTTGTTCTTCCCAACAACACGCTGAAACATGGCAACTAAGCCCAAAGAATTCACAACATTTTATTACAATAGTGTATGTGGCGAGGTTGGCGAGGGACATGGGAGGAGCGAGCGAGACCGGTGGGTGATTGAGAATGAGCACCACCTGCGAGTCACACCGGTCTCGAGTTCTCTCATGAGGGAGCCCGGAGACATACAAGTGGAGGACGAGAGAGGGCCAGGCCTGGAATTTTATGTTGTGTAAACGGGTTTCCTTTTTTGGCTATGCCTTTTTCACCGAACTATAGAGCGCTTGGCGAACGCCGGCGACTCCTCCGCTCCCTCCAGGACGGCAGCCACCCCACCTCGACCCAGGGGCACAGCAGCGAGCTCTCCGTCCCACCGGATCTCTCTTCACTCGTTCCAGCACCACTGCCTCGTAAATACCTTAATATTACGATAATACGATTTATATCTGCTTGAACTAATCAGAATGTGTAAGCCGTAGACGCGCTCTTCTCACAAAAATGCACTGAAACAACTACCGTTTATTACAATACTGTTCTCATTATAATTATAGTTGACCTCCTCTTTGTTAATAAAATATCATCAATAGTCATCATTGTCGTCATCACTGTGGTTTTTTTCACTGTGTCAATGTATTAAAAGCATCACTCTTTCATTATTATAGTAGGCTAATTGTGACTTTGACAGTGATTTATTTCTTGTGTTTGTAATTTCTTGTTGTTTAGACAGTTTTCACACTTACACTGCAGATCTATATCATTTTGGTAACACTTTACAATAAGGTCTCATTTGTTAACAATTGCATTAACTAACAATTAGTGATATATTTTTACAGCATTTATTAACCTCAATTGTTCATGTTAGTTCACAGTGCATTATCTAATGTTGACAGATACGACTTTTGATCACACAAATGTATAAGTAAATGTTGAGATTAACTAATGTTAATGAATTGAATATTATTTTATAGTTACCATCATTTTTTTATTAGTCACTTGAATTGTTGCATTTGCAAAATATAAACTTGGAATTACAATAAGATATTTTTTTTTTTTTATCACTAGTTTTCAGGTGTAATTTTGAGAAAGTCAGTTTGAGATTTGAATGCAAAATATCAAACATCTTGTACAAATAAACTGATAGGACACAATTGCAACAGCACAAACATGTGAATTTGTTAGTGTGTAATGCAATTGGCTTCAATGAAACATTTATTTATTTGATGTTAAAGTGTGTTGTTGTATATGTTGCTTTACTCAGATATATTTTTCAGCAATGCCACATCTCGCAGCTTTAGATGAAAAATAACATTCACACTGTGTGAATATGTGTGTGTGTGTGTGTGTGTGATTTTGTGACTTGACATCAAGAAGGTCCAATAAACAGCACTTCGAGAAGGATTACTTGTGGAAAGATCTCAGAAGAGCTCCATGCTGCTGTGTCTGCTGCCCTGAGGGAATGGGAACAAGAGATATTCCTCTCCTCCACCTCCATCTACAGATCAGAGAAAGAAAATGATAATAATAATTAAGAGTGCAATCAAGAAGAAATTTACATGTGTGCAATTTGTGACCTTGGAGAATGTAAGAGGTTTTCAGTCCCATAACCAAAACTTGATATTTGACAGTCGAAAGATCTGGTTATGAATTCATCCATTCATCCGCCACTTACAATACACACTATTTTAAGAGACTTTCCCCTGGTTTCACAGACAAATCTTAAGCCTAGTCCCAGACTAAAATGCATGTTTGAGCTGTTTTAACTGGGAAAAAAAGCCGTCTGTGAAACCAGGAGAGAGTCATTAATCCCCAAGAGCATAACAGCCCTTAATCCCGCCTTCGTGGACAAATTTGGGCACGAAGGTCTCAGGTGTGATCCCCCTTAAAAAAAAAAAAAAAAAAATGTTATATCACCACCTACGATAAAATAAATTCTATTAATTTGTGCCTTTTTTATGATTTTTGGGGTATTAATGAATTGATTTACCTCTACAAGTACCATATTTTTTTAAATGTAAAATATGCTTATTTTTATGTTATATTTAATATTTCTTTAACTTCAGTAAAAAAACATATCAGCAAGTCCAGAGAGCCAAAACCTAAAAATGTGGTGACTTTGGTGACATATGATGGTATTAATTATTTTTTAAAGCTACAATATCAATAGCCAGTAGATGGCAATAGAACTCAATGGCTGCATATGGGCTGAACTCTGTAAACCAATGTTTTACAACCTTTTTTTATTTTTTATTGCTTACATAGTTATTGGCTCATTTAATTCCTTTGTTTGTGTATATGTGAGTGACTGTTTTTTATTTGACAAAAAAAACCTTCTGTTATAGGCTCATTCAATGGCTTTCAATGCTATGCTTTTGTGGATATGTGTGTGTGTGTGTGTGTGTGTGTTTTTGCCACTTTGAGAATGTTGTATAGGCTCACTCCTTCATTTGTGTGTATGTATGATCTGCATTGTGTTGGATTTATTGATTTTTATTGGACAAATAAATAAAAAAATGCTCTGAATTAAAGTTTTTTCCATTCATTCCTATGGGTGACCATTTTTGTCCATGAAGGGGGGATTAAGGAGGTTTTTTTTTCTTCAAGCACTTAACATTGTATAATCGAGTCAATTTGTTTTGTGTGTGTTCAGGTGGCAAACTTAGAAAAAGTAGCCAAATCTTGTACCGCTCAGATTAAGGAAAGTATTTAAAAAAAAATTTTAACAATTATTTTGCCCACATTTGTCCCCAAAAGGAACACAACACTCTTTTTTTGTTAAATAGGCTAATTTTCCAGCTCCCCTAGGATTAAAAAGTTGAGTTTTACTGTTTTCGGATCCATTCAGCCGATCTCCGGGTCTGGCGGTAGCACTTTTAGCATAGCTTAGCTTAGCATAGATCATTGAATCTGATTAGACCGTTAGCATCTCGCTCAAAAAATGACCAAAGAGTTTTGATATTTTTCCCATTTAAAACTTGACTCTTCTGTAGTTACATCGTGTACTAAGGCTGACGGAAAATAAAAAGTTATTATAGGCCGATATGGCTCGGAACTATACTCTCATTCCTGCGTAATAATCAAGGAACTTTGTGTCGTACCATGAGTGCGCAATGATATTACACAGTACCTGAAAATAAGCTAACTTCAACATAACCAACGTGACAACCTAATCTTCAGTGTATTCCGGTTCAAATACGGTTCAGGATCTGCACCAAAGTAAACATCTTCTGAATCGTCTCTCACAAATGTCTCCATTATTACAAGGCACGTTCCTTGTGCACCGCGTAACTCAAATAGGACACACATTATGGCGAATGGTTTTAAAGACATGCAATACGTAACATCCGAGACGTCCAAATACGTGACATCATCGCGCTACAGTCTGCAGTGAGGGGCATCTCCGGTAATCCACTGCTATTCCTGCAGTTCCCGGATCTGAAGTGTTGAATTTTCTGTCGAATTTGAGCCACTGAATTTGTGGAAGTGAATTTGTAAAGCAAAATAAAATGGACCGGAAATTGGCTGTCGAATATTATAGGTTGTATTTTTAAAGCTGCAGTCTGTAACTGTTTGCGCTCTAGCGGTTAAAGAGCACCTATTATGGCATTTAAAATGTTCCAAATATTGTTTTAGAAGTCCCCAACCACAGTTTTGCATGCATGCAATGACAAAAAAAGACTTTAGTTTTCTTATAATATGCATTTATTTTTACCTGTTTTGACAGCGATTCTCAAATGATTCCTTTAGTGATTCACTTTTCAAAACTCGCCTTTACGTGACGCTAATCTGCGGTGATTGGTCCGATGACCCAGTCAGTTGTGATTTGTATAGTCTGTGCAGATATTTTCGGAAACGGAACGCCCATCAAAGTCTTATAGTGACAGTAATTTGTTAATATGTGTCAGGAGTTATGAATATGAAAACCATGTCTGTACCGTTTGATTGTAATATGAGCCTCAGCCGATCTCATTCATAAAAAAACTCCTCCATTCTCCTCACGAAGACTCGCGACAAATCAACATCCCTCAGGGTTTTTAGTTCAAAAGTGTGCAGATGAGGAGAAATATTGATAGATTATCATCTGTCTGTGTCAAATTTCTAAACAGAGGAGTATTTTTTATTCAATACTTCCTCAAAATGCGCAGATGTAGCCTAATTGAGCGACTGAGTCTCTTATGTGTTGTTTTCAATTCTGGCAGCCGGAGGGCGCTCTGTGCACATGTAGTCCATATATGGTACAGACAGACGAAGAAGAACCATGTGCCATAATAGAAGTCCATAATAAAAGCTTCCTGAGATCGCGAAACATGCAGACATTTGAAGACTAATAAACACTCAATCGCGACGATGTATGGTTTGTCTTCAAGCCACTTAGTCTTCAAATGCTCATCCTTGGGCAGATGAAAAAAGTTTGCTTTTGCGTCGCACTTCAGAACACAGCGTCTCGTCGCCATGATGTTTTCTAGTTTTCACTGGCGTCTTGGAGCGCAATAAGTATCGTATTCAAATAACTTGACAAGTTGACGTCATCTAGTCAGAGAAAAAGCTTCGGCCTTCTAACGATTCTTAAAAATGACTCAGATTTGACTCCTACTTTTGAAAGAAAATAACTATATATACGGTGCACTGTCATATTTCAAACTTTGCAGGATGTTTTTGTTCACTTAGATCTATGTTACACACTACATGAAAGGTCAATTTCAAAATTCCATGATAGGTGCTCTTTAATAAACAGAACAGCATGTGTCTTGCGGAAGAACATTGCAGTCGGAGCTACTTCTCTGTTTATGTCTATAAATGTCTATCTCTATGGCGAGTCACGCAGAGACTGTGCTCCTCCACAGCGGTTCCTACCAGACCAGTCTGAAATAATCCCAATATAAACACTTATTATAAGTTTACCATAATGATTCAGGGTAAGACAAAAACACAGTTTGGAATAGATTCATTTTGTACATTCTCATTATATAATTTTTGTAAATCTTGAACACAAAAAAGTTACGGACAGCAGCTTTAAACAGAATCAATATTTTGAAGTGAAATCTGAGGTGAATTTGGATTATTGAATTTTTAATAATGAAAATGTGCGTGAAATGTTTTCAATTGAAATATTCACATCTTAAATATACAACCATGTTGACTATCAGCCCATAAAAATGCAAGCATGGTTAATGCAGTGCATATGCAAATAAAATGCCCACTGCTGTGATACTTTAGTTTAAACGCCCACTGCTGTGATTGGCTGCTGTGATACTTTAGTGTAAACGCCCACTGCTGTGATTGGCTGCTGTGACTTTCATTTAAACGCCCACTGCTGTGATACTTTAGTGTAAACGCCCACTGCTGTGATACTTTAGTGTAAACGCCCACTGCTGTGATAATTTAGTGTAAACGCCCACTGCTGTGATTGGCTGCTGTGATACTTTAGTGTAAACGCCCACTGCTGTGATTGGCTGCTGTGATACTTTAGTGTAAACGCCCACTGCTGTGATTGGCTGCTGTGATACTTTAGTTTAAACGCCCACTGCTGTGATTGGCTGCTGTGATACTTTAGTGTAAACGCCCACTGCTGTGATTGGCTGCTGTGATACTTTAGTGTAAACGCCCACTGCTGTGATTGGCTGCTGTGATACTTTAGTGTAAACGCCCACTGCTGTGATTGGCTGCTGTGATACTTTAGTGTAAACGCCCACTGCTGTGATTGGCTGCTGTGATACTTTAGTTTAAACGCCCACTGCTGTGATTGGCTGCTGTGATACTTTAGTGTAAACGCCCACTGCTGTGATTGGCTGCTGTGACTTTCATTTAAACGCCCACTGCTGTGATACTTTAGTGTAAACGCCCACTGCTGTGATAATTTAGTGTAAACGCCCACTGCTGTGATAATTTAGTGTAAACGCCCACTGCTGTGATTGGCTGCTGTGATACTTTAGTGTAAACGCCCACTGCTGTGATTGCATGGTTAACTAATTGTGAAAAGTGTTTATAGTGTTATAGAATGAATGCTTTCATTATAACCAACAGTGCAAAAAAAGATTTGTTGACCAATTACAGTCACAATTTAATCACAGTTTAAATAACAGATCATTTTCATCCTAGAAACAATGTGACCATTTAGTCCGGTGTTCCTCAAACTCGGTCCTGGAGGGCCGCTGTCCTGCAGAGTTTAGCTCCAACCCTGAGCAAATGTTGCAGGCCCCGGCGCCCATTAAGTACAGAGGCAGAGGTTTTTGACAGAACTCTTCAACAAGAAAAAAATTACAGCACCAAAAATTTTAAAAGCAAAGCTGCAGTTATTGAAGTATGTGAAAATTATAATGTAGACTGACATGGGAAACAAATTGTCCAGTGTGTAACATTTTGGGGGGAATCTATTTGCAGGAATAACCAACACACACACACTTTTCATGATTGCCTGAAAATAATAATTGTGCATTAATTAATTTAGAATGGGCAGTTTTTTATCTAAATACGTTCCCTTTCCACGGAGGCCGCTATGTTGCACCTCCATGTTCCTACAGTAGCCCACAACGGACACACAAACACTGGGTTTAGATTGTACCTCTCACATTTTCTCGTCGGCTACCGTAGCTTGGAAAGATAGAGGTGAGGGAAGCTGGTTGCAATCGTCAAACCTCACTGATAGATACGACTAAATCCTACAGACTGGTCATTTAAAGAACAGAATTCAATGATTGAGCTGAACTGTGCTACTACATTATTAGCTAATTCCATGTTGGTGGAGTAGGATGCATACAGTAGCCTGAATTTATCAACCTATTATATTATATAGTTATACCATTCTGACGGTAGAGGGTTCGCTTCCGGTGCCTCACACTAAGGTAGAGCCCCTCAATTGATTGCTGCATTCCTCTGTGTGTTGTGCCTTGACTGGCACGAGATGTATCAGGTGTCTCTGTAGAAGATTTAGTGAAAGCAAATTCACTGTTAAAACAACACAGAACCGTTTCTCTGTTTGAATTTTATGTAAAACCTTTTAATCCAACTTATTTAAACTTTGTATGTGCACTTCCTGCAGGAAACTGGAATATACTAATAAACCTGAGAAAAATGTGGCATCACATTAGATGATGATCCGCCTACTATTTTCTGCTGCTCTTTAATATCAAACATAAAATTTCGATTGTAGAAAGGGATGTTTGTTGTTTCTTTTATCTGGTCATGCTTACCACCAGCTGCCCATTCCTTTACATCAGATAGCCACTGTGTCACCACTTCATCTGTGCAATCTAGCTCTGTTTTTAGGTCAGCTAGCCTTGCAGTCTCATCATTGAGTCTCTGACAAGTCTGATGAACAGTGTTATACAATAATCAGGATTAAAACTTTGTATGATTAACAACAGGCCAAGTAAACACAACAAAAGGACACACAAAACAATTAATATGAGACTTACCTTCACATATCTCGTGGAAAGTGCCTGATGTAAAGAGAGATTTTTTTTCTCATTCCACCCTATTGCATGCAATGTAAGCATGTCCACCCGTGCTGTTGAAAGCAAATAATGAGGTTATGATGATCAATCTAAAAAAAAGTATACACGAATATTGCAAACTCTGATCACCTGCTTTGGACATATATTTGGTCGTCAGGGCACAACGTGAGAGGTAGCTGTTCACTTGCTCCACCTCCTCACCAGCGGTTGTCCCTGCTCCTTCCTGGTTCCTGCCACTCCAATTAATCTGTTAGTAAAGGGTGGAAGAAATTCAATTTAATTTTATTTATATAGCCCAATATCACAAACCAAAATTTGCATCAAAGGGCATTACATTCCATGCAAGAAATGGTTATGCAAAAAGACAAGATAATATAGTGTAGCTTAACTTATATTTCATATTATTAATGTGCTTGTAAATATTACAAATGTACATATGATGCCAAAATATTATACACACCTCACACTTAGTAGCATGGGCTCGAGCATGCATTACACTGAGAAAGGGTTTCATAGTGGTCAGTTCCTGAAGAGCAGGAAGGACACTAGCAACTTTCTCCAGTATTTGCATGCCACGTCCATTGCGAAGAATTGTGCCTTGGCTGACATGAGCTCCCTTTGAAGGTACAGAGGGTAGGCAAATATCTCCCCCCTGTACATATTAAGGGCTTTCAAAAGGAACCCATGGCGACACACAGCAACCTCCATCCCCTCTTCATCCAATTTTGAAGCCCTCCTTGAAGTTTCCCTCGCTGCTGTCCACTGGGAGTCCCCACATGTGCCTCTTCCCTGTGTCTATGACACACAAAACAAACACGACAAATCAAATTTCAATACAATGGCGTCATTCAATATATGGCATTTATTCTCTCAATTTGATTTTGTAATTGGTAGTCAACAGTAATTGAAGTGGGGGTTACGTTTATTATTGTAACAACTATTTTGTCAACTTGCATTTTTCACTGCTTTCTGTATGGTGTCGACAAATCTAGACACCGCACTGTCTTCAGCCACAAAGAGCCCCTCAAAAAAGCCAGGATCATCAGAGCTGAGGAAGAAAGAAAAATAGAAACTCCATTCATGAAATATATGAAGTAAGAAAATAAATCAATAAAAAGACTGGAAGAAAGATCACCTTCCGTTTCGGCGAAAGCGATATAGCTTTCTGTTTCCATCTGCTGAAACAGCCAACATTTCCGGCGTGCAGGCTGGGCAAGTGAAAGGAGCACTACAGCAGAGCTGGTCTTCCTCAAATGATGCATACGAAAGCTCTAAGAAGCTTTGCTGCAGTGCATCGCCGTTGATAGGTCCAGACTGGACAATATATAGAATGAAATTATATTTTGATATTGTCTGCTTATGGATTTTTTTTAAATATAAAATGGTAATAACATTTACACTTACTCTTCCTCCACACTTAGTGCATTCATACAGTGGCTGATGTAAGTCAAAACGCCCTTGGAACAAAACAAAAAAAATTTAAATATAATACACATTTACCACATACTTAATTTTACAACACTTAGTTCATTATGCACATTGTGAATGGTTGAGAGACATTGCACAAGTTCCTATAATCCCACATTTATATTTTCTAATTCACTAAATTCCACACTGCTGTGTTGATTGGACATCATGCTGGAAAGATGCTAATAATTTTTTTCTTTGCGGAGGACAAAAAAAAACAAACAAACATCTGTCTTTGTTTCAGTTAATAACAATACCATGTGCTATTCCATATGTTCTGTCACTTCTGCAATTATAAGCACAATGCCACAGCACACTATATATATATATATTTTTTTTTTTTTTTTTTTACCATTGATGGTAATTAAAATCACTGGTTTGCCTGGTAACACAGTAAAGTTTGTGCCTCCACAGGAGCAGTCTGGCACCTTCACAGTTGGCAAAATGCAAGCTGGCAAAAAGAAGGAAAACCAATTATTTAGATTATCTATAACTGTCTGCTAACACACATTGAACAGCAAAATTAAAGCTTTCGTGAGAACGTACCTTGCTCATGGGTGCAATATCCATCTTCCCCTTTAATGATGCATGTGGTCGGAGGAATGGCTTCAAAAAAACCACGAATCACGCATTCCCTGTTGTGGAGTGGCTGTTTTTTGTGATGCAATACATCAAAGTCCCCACAGAACCACTCCTCAGGAAGACACTCTCTGCACCTAAGGAGAAAATAAAACAATATTATAATATAATACATTATTACAGGTTAATAACTCATATAAAGTACTGTACACTCTATTTAAGCTATTTCACTTTTACTAGGTTTGATTTTATTGTATAGGATTGCATAGTGGCTCAGTGTTTAGCACTGTCACCTCACAGCAAGAAGGTCCTAGATTTACTTTTCTCATTAATGTGTTTTTCATCTGGGTATCTAAGTCTTCTCCCATCCCAAAAGACATGCATCCTAGCCTATAAAGCAGGGCACTCAGCAAACCTACCCTGGGTAATTGAAGTTTGGTATTAATGAAAGCCAACCTAATAACAGCAGGCTCGTTGCAAAGGCAACACAGGGGATGACCAACAGTCTCTTTTGAAATAAGGCATTTTAGGTGGTATGGTCTTGCTTCTTTCCAGCGCTCAGAGGCTTTCTGCTGCCGAAAAGACCATGATGATGCAGAGCTACTTTGAGGCTGAGCAGCAGAAGAACATGACGCCAAAATATCAGAGAGCCTCTCCATATTTTTTTCTGTAAAGAAAATCCAAAAATAAAGCGGTAAGGGATCATTTACTGTAGATAAGGAACAATTAAAAGTCAACTGATCAGTATTAGAATGAACACTTTTTTTATACTGTACATGCATAAATTCATCACTGTGAATTACCAAATTCCTCTTGAGGATTTAGTTTTGTTGAGGTTGCAGCAAGTGGAGCAATCAACCGTGGGGTGTGTGGCTGTAAAACAGTAATAGAAGAATAAGAACAAGTTAGGCTATCACACTCTATTCTTGTTCTTCTTTTCAAACTATATACTAAACAATTTATGAAATCAGACATATGTTTGTTAAGTACTTGGTAGTGTCTTCTACAATAATGTCACTGAAAGGTTTATCTACTTTTTAATGTCTTTTTAGATATTTGAATATTTTAAACTCTCAATAAACAATTACATTGTTCTAATTTGAGTTGGTCCAACATTGTCATAGTAAATTCCTACAAATGTCAAATAATCCAGATATAACCTGTAGCGGAGGCTTGGCGTCGCCCTCGGCTTACCACGTCCTACAGAGTCCCTTTTAGAGGTGTGTGGAGGGTCTCGTACACGTTTCCTCTCATCAGCTGCTCTCTGTGTATTGGAGTGAATATTTCTTGTACGACTGATGTTGATAAAAGTATGGTAACCAAAAGGCAGGTAACTTGTGAAGGGAAAACACAACATAGTGTGTTAGTAAGGTGTTGAACAGCTTAAATGAGCCTTGGAATAGATTCTCCAAGTCTCTGTAACTCAGAGGAATGGAACTGCATATACTATTATTATTATTATATTCCCTTATTAACACGTCACAGAGCATGGCAGGATGCATCATGCAATATACCTGTATTAAATCTTCTGCACTCATCATTCTTACATATTCCTCATCATGTTTTACTTTAATTTGTTATGTTTGTTATAAAATGATTGAGGTGTACAAAAACTCTAACCTTGGCTTCAGCTAGAATGTGTTCATGTTTCAGCTCCAGAGCCATGCGTCTCCCCTCTTGGTAGTGGGGATCCTTTGAATCAAGTTTATGCTTGGTGGCCATTGCAATGCAGTCAGATACAGACAGACAGACAGACAGACAGTCAGAGTGAGATACAGACAGACAGATACAGACAGACAGTCAGAGTGAGATACAGACAGACAGTCAGATACAGACAGACAGACAGACAGATACAGACAGACAGTCAGAGTGAGATACAGACAGACAGTCAGATACAGACAGACAGTCAGATACAGACAGACAGACAGACAGACAGTCATATACAGACAGACAGTCAGAGTGAGATACAGACAGACAGACAGACACAGTCAGATACAAACAGACAGGCTGACAAAAGATGGGTAAGACAGACAAGTAGACAAAGACAGACAGGGAGGAAAGAAAGAGCAATAGATAAAGACCGTGAGATAGACAAAGATTGAAGAGATGGACAGAAATATAGATAGTGAGAACAGAGAGGATGTAAGATATAGAAAATAATGAAGAGATGGCTCTTAAAAGTGCCTTTGGGTTTTAAAAAGCAGGTTCAGATATGTTCGACAGGTGATATGTTTGACAGGATCTGCAGGGAGAACAACAGAAAATGTTAATTATGTAGTGTTATGTTGATATAAGATTTAAAAAGTGTACCCTAATAGTGAGTGATTCCCATTTTCTTATAAATGCTTAGGATAAATAAATACAGATCACGTTCTTATTTCCTGTGCTACTGTTAAAAGTCACGTAACATTTTTTTTTATTAATTTTTATTAATATATATAGGCCTACATATATATCTAGAACCTATATCTAGGCCTAGAACATGTTTTTTTTATAAACTCGTAATTGTATTAATTTTGGACGTGTAAATAATGCTTATGAATTCATATTGCTTATTAGACTGTTGTAAGCGACTTACCGTGGTGCAGAGCCATTGAGAGAGAGCCATTCAGAGCCATTCTCTCTCTATGGCTCTGCCGTGGTGGAATCGCGCTGGGCAATGGTTTCTGCGATGGTCGCACACAGTGACGTGTTGCACAAAATTGCGCCAAAATATCAATCATAATTAAAAAGTACAGTCTTAATATTTTATATCCGTGCTCAATTTTAAAGGGGTCAGCATAAATGTCCAAGTGAAGGAAACACGAGTATGTAGCCATTACATTTAAACACATATCACTTCCCAGAATGCATCCATCTCTTTGCCAAAGGATATGTCCATATAAAGTAATATAAACATTTCTGCAGTAGGCTATATAATTCATTTTTTACAACTTCATAATCAGTATTGAGATGAAAGTTATATAAAAGTAGGCTATTCTTTTTGTCTTTTCTTTTTTGGCGCAAAGAAAAGCAAAGTAGGCTCACTATTGCAAATTGAAATACCATCGACAATTATAAAATATCCCACAATAAATTAAGGCATGTTTTAAGCCTACTGCAGATATGCAGTCCTGCAATTATGTCGTTTTAATGTATTCCGAAATTATATTGAAAAGAGAGGAAAAATCGTGATATTACCGAATGAGAAAAGGGTTTCAGCTAGCTACCCTCAACGTCGGCTTATGGACGTGAGGGGAAAATTACCACAATATGTGATCGAAAATTATCAAATATAATGATGAATGTTTTAAGCATATAGAAAATATACCGTCCTGAAATTATGTAATTATAATGTATACAATTAAATAAAAAAGAGAGGAAAAAGAGTTAGTGTTAGAAAAATAATCAAAGTTCAAAATTCAAAGATGAGGGATTTGCACTCAAATCTATCGGACGACCCTCTCCGTTGTCAAGTGACGAATAGGGGTGAGACCGTGTTACAAAGAAAAACGTGGTGCAGGCACGGAAAATACGTCCCTTTGAAATACATTAGATTGAAAGTCGTGCTGCATTTAATAATTATTAAAAAAATAAATAAATGAGTGATTTTAAATTTAGTCCTGTGAATTAAACCGGTTAGTAGTCGAGGGGTGAAGAAATTAAAATTAATAAACGAGCCCAAAACAAAACGAAAAAGCCCATTATATGATTTTACTAATGAAGGAACGGGTGATGACCTTCATGATGTATAATGATCATAAGCACCATCTCTCAGTGTTTATGAACACATATCATTTAAGTTTATTAAGAGTTAAATGTATCTGCGATGTCATGTGACGATTCGGACTTAAATATTACGGTTAGGAATAATGTATGGTAATAAAACAAAATCATACATCGAAATAAAATAGGCCTAAACTTTATGAATAAAATAAAACTTCAAAGCTTGACTTCAATGGACGGCAAACAAGTATGTAGTTTGCCCCGCTATTTTAAATACATACATTTCTAAATTTTAGGTAAATTAAACAGAGTCCCAATCAAAGAAATAGGCTACATTTAAATCAAATGTCTATATTTTGAATTGAAGGGGTGTCATTTGCAACTGTGAATTCATTAATTGTACTCAGTTTTCTTATGATGAACAATTAAGGCTTTGAAAATGATAAATTCCAGGAATTATAAAACAAGTACAAAACCGAGAGCGTAACTGCACTCACGCACGCGACGTTATTTGTGTTTTTGCGTGCGTGCATATGAGCGTGCTCATATGAGTTGCTATAGCGACGCGTCCTGTGAATATGAACTTTAAATATAAACAGTAGAATCCGTCGCTGTTTGTTGGTTGAGCGGAGGCGAGACACCGACACGGTTGCAGATTGTTTCCTGTGCAAATCTCGAGATTTTGAGGCTGTTTGAAAGAGTTTTGAGGAGGCTTTTATTCTAGAAGGAGATCGGAAGATATTTTCTTTCCATCGACTTTTATTTTCTGAAAGAGTTCATATTATTTCTGATTACAATTTTATTTTATTGTAATTTTCGACGGAGTTTGAAGTTTTATTTCGTTTTTTTATTTGATTTGATTATTTTTTGGGGGAGGGGTATTTCTGAAGAAGGTTGTATTATATTCTCTTTTTTTTTGTATTGTATTTTGTATTGTTTCTATTACAGGTTGGAGGACGATGTCGATGGCTCTCATGGGTGAAAGAAGAGGTGAGTTTATTTTTGTTTCTGTATTTGTTGATTGGTATGGGTTATGGTATGATCGAAGAGTAGAGAAGCCCAAGAGGCGAAACTCTGTTGTGTTATGGGTAACAGTCTGTAGATGGCGCTGCTGAGGCGCGGCCGCCATTATTGACTGAAAGCTGCTGAAATCGTTAGCGCGCCAGTCACAACTGTGAAGATGAATATAAGTTTTGTCAAAACGCAAGCAGTGTTCTGCAATAAATTGCAAAAATTATACACAAATGCACACACAATAGATGGTGGTGTCTGATTAATTACTGAGATCTTATGACACCACTTCCATTTTAGTCCTGTTTATAGTTCATGTGTGCACTTGCTAGATTGCACATCTTTTTTGTACCTTTCCGCCTGTAATAGGACATTCACAGATTGATTTTGTTTTTGTTCTTGCCATTGAAACGTTCACTGTGTGCACTTTCACTGAAGATGTTGAAAAACCAGTTGTTAATATTTTTGGGATATTCTATGGAAAAGAAATTTCTTTAGAAATGTTCATTTATTATTTTGTGAATTAATTTATTTTTCCAAATCATATATATGGTGATGTTCACTATTATCAAAATCAACATTTGAATAAATATCTTATTATTGTGTGTCTGCCTATATATGATTTCATGCATTTCTGTTATTCATAAAACAAGGAAAATGCATAATAGAACATAAATATTGATAGATTAAAGGTTTGCAGTAATTTTATAATTGTATCTTTGCAAACCATAATTGGTAGGCTAATGAAGCCGAATCGGTGGGGCATACCCTTACGAAAAAGTACTATAGGAATCTTAAAGTATTTTGGGACAAAATATAGTAATCTTATAGGAATACTGTAGTAATTTGGGACATACTATAGAAGTACGATAAGACTACTATAGCAGCTTTAAAATATTATAGAGGTATTACAGAACATCACAGAAGTATGTGAAGAAACTTGTGCGAGGTAACCACATGTGATCCCTAAATTTCCCGGGCTAAGTGATCACATGCATTTGATTCCTCGCATATGAAATAAACTTGAGTTACTCTAAGAACAATTTGTAATTGATTATTATTAAAATATGACTAATTATTTGATGTGAAATATTCCAGCTCCAGGCCGCTGCAGATCCAGCAGAGCTGCTTCCAGTCAGTCGGCTGGTCAGTCGGTTTGGATCATCAGTTCGGATGACCACGAGGATCCGCTGCTACACCCGACACTGAGCCAGGAACTACCAGGATATTTTGCCCCCCTGCCTTCTGATTTGGCTGTGTCTGTGTCCACAGGTCCGGCTGACAGGAAGAGGAAGGGGCAGAGCGGGAGCCGGGAGGAACCAGACGATGGAAGTCCATCCACTTCATTTAAAACACCTGCGAAACGCTCTCGCAAAGGTCAGAATAGACTTATATTAAAAAATGTATGGCTCAGTTAATCAATTATTTGTCATTAACATAGAAAGTTGAAAAAATAAAGTAACAATTTGTTGTAACCACTGATATTAATTATTCATAATATTAAAAAACAGTTTCTAATGTTTGAAATATTCCAGCTCCAGGCCGCTGCAGATCCAGCAGAGCTGCTTCCAGTCAGGAGGTTTGGATCATCAGTTCGGAAGACCACGAGGAGCCGCTGCCAGACCCCACCCCGACACTGGGCCAGGAACTACCAGGATATTTTGCCCCCCTGCCTTCTGATTTGGCTGTGTCTGTGTCCACAGGTCCGGCTGACAGGAAGAGGAAGGGGCAGAGCGGGAGCCGGGAGGAACCAGACGATGGAAGTCCATCCACTTCATTTAAAACACCTGCGAAACGTTCTCGCAAAGGTCAGAATAGACTTATATTAAAAAGTTATGGCTCAATTATTAAATGATTTGTCATTAAAAAATATTCCTCAGCTGTTTGATGTAAGGACTGCATTAAAGTTATGTCTTTTGTACAGCTTTAGAGACTGCAACATGTTTTCTCTTAAGACGTTTCTTTGATCGTATGTTTTGCAGAAGCATATACGAAGGGCCGTTTGCTGGGAAAGGGCGGATTCGGCGCCGTGTATGCTGGGATCCGCAGGTCTGACGGACTGCCAGTAAGACATTTTCTTCCCTCCTTTGTTCAGACAGCCTTTATAAATGTTGATATCAGTAAATTCAGGTGTGATTTACTGTGGCTTATCGTCTACAGGTGGCCATCAAGTACGTCTCTAAGGACAGGGCCCTAAAGATGCTGAAAGATGTAAGTTCCAGCGTGAATCTGTTGTTCTGTTTCCTCCGTTTCGCTCAGCGCTGGATATAATGGAGCATTTGTCCCTGCAGGAAGGTCAGGGTCTGCTGCCTCTGGAGGTGGCATTGATGGCCCGGGTCAATTCGGCTCCCGCCTGCCCCAACGTCCTGCAGCTGGTGGAGTGGTTTGAGCGTGACACCCGCTACAGCCTGATCCTGGAACGGCCAGTTCCCTGCCAAGATCTGCAGAGTTTCTGCGAGGAGAACGGCTGTCTGGATGAGAGCTTGGCCAAGAAAGTGCTGGTGCAGCTGATCTCCGCTCTGAAGCACTGCGAGAGCCGCGGAGTCCTGCACCGGGACGTCAAGCCAGAGAACCTGCTCATCTCCACAGCTTCACACCACATCAAGCTGCTGGACTTCGGTTGTGGAGCGCTGATGAAGGACTCGGCCTACACGTCTTTTGCAGGTGGGTTTGCGTTACAGGAGGAAACGCTCTGTGGATGTTTGTGAACTTTTGGTGAGAGAATTAGTTTGGACCGGAGTTTATTCAGTGGATGTTTCTGGTCTTCTTGTGTCTCTCAGGTACTCTCGAATACGCCCCTCCTGAGTGGTTTAATCAGCGCCGCTATCATGCAGGACCGGCTACTGTTTGGTCTGTGGGGGTGACGCTCTATAACATCCTGTGCTTCCCCTTCATAGCCGCAGACAGGATCTCCTTTAGAAGCAGACTGATCTTCCCTAGAGAGCTGTCTACAGGCAAGAGATAGCAAACATTCAGAGGTAGAAACCCAGGATGAGTTTGTTGGTTTGTGTTTCTGAAGACTGTGTTGTGTGTAACAGAGTGCCATCAGTTGATCAGCTGGTGTCTCAGGGACGCGGCGGCAGACCGTCCCACTTTAGACGACATTGAGGTCCATCCCTGGTTGCAGTGAACAGGTGACCAGTGACATTACACTTATCTGAATCACAGCATTCATGGCTTGGATTGTATTGTTAGGATAGTGTAGATAAACGGTTTTGATTATGTGTTTAGGGTGAGCAGGAGTGACACCGGAACTGCAGAGAGCTTCCTGATCACCTACAGAAGTGGACCATCAACTACAGTTTACATCCTCTGCTCCCACTGATCTACACAAATATAGACACACTGTATTTGTCATAAATATAGATCAGTGTCTGCTGCGCTCTGTGAAGCTGTGTAGACGCTGGAGGAGCTGAACACGCAGCGCCAGCTGAAACCAGAGCCCAATGGGCCAGAGATCTGCTATTCCAGAGTAGCAAAACACGTAGTTTGTACCTCAATAGACCAAAGGGGAAAAAACACTGGGACAGAGCGCAGGGCTGCATTTCCCGATAACGTTGTCTCTTAGCGCGCTACGAAGACTCTAAAGGTATAACTTAACTAAAGGTATCCCATTTCTAGGCGTGCCCCGAACTATATCTTAGGAGGTTGCTTAAGGTTTACCTTCTTAAGTGCGGCGTCAGCAGGTGCTGAATTAGTTTATCAATGACTCAAAAATAGATGAATCACTCTATGCAGGGGCTGTTTAACTGCGTTATGTGAGACAGCGGTGTTCTTTATAATAGAAGCACTTCAGAAATTGTTGAAATTGCATTTATCAGGACTCGTGAGATCTTATAAATATAATCCAAATTGCAAACTAAATTAAAAATAAAAACCGTGGATAATTTATATAATTTTGAAATGATTGTGCGAACCTGCAACCTCTCATGCCCAAAGGTATCATGCATCAACCCACTAACGGGCAGTATGCCATTTATATTATCATAATATATTTTACCATAGTCTTCATTTACTCCACAAGCAGAGTTGATTGCCCGCATAACATTATTGGTGTAAATCACTAATTTCGGTTATTGGATGACCTACTCAATAAAGGCGCCACACGCGAAACATAATCAACAGCTATAGCGGAAAAAAAAGAAAGAAAGAGAAGAGTGGCGGCAGCTGAATTTCGGGGCTACTCCGTTGAGTTTGTCTTGAAAAAGTCGGAACAACAAGATCAAAAAACCGCTGAATTTACTGTCATGGCAGGCAAAATTAATTTTGAATTGCAGCTTTGGACAGGGTAGCCAGGGGACTAAAGTTTTCACGGATGAAATAGTGCACATAGAAATGGCTCCGCGGACGGCGCCGTCTTTGATTTAGCACAAATATTCGCTGTATCGCTGCCATAGTTTGACCAAACTCCCCTCCACAATCATTCCCTTTAAATAGACTCCATAATGGTTTGCCAGCTGATGAACCTTTGGATAATATAATTAAAAAGCTAACAACCATTAGTGTAATGACAATTTTAATCCTTACATGAAAAAAAAAAAACAAATAAATTAGCCTAATTGAACACTGGGTGTACAGTATATTACAACTTCAGAATTATATTCATATGGACTGACATGTAAAGAAGCTTTTTGCACAGTGGTGGCCACCAGTGGAATGAACTGTCAATAATGATAAGGTATAGCTAAGAGTGATTCAGACCAACCTTACGAAAGTAGGACTTACAGAAGGTATTCTTAACTAAGATCGTTTCAGGAAACACGTATTAACGTTAAGGTGCACCTTAAGGTATAACTTAAGAACGACGAGAAATCCAGCCCAGAACAGTCTGAGGCAGTGTTAACAAGCATAATGTGCTTGTTTTTCTCTTTTTGAAACTAGGACAGTAAAAATACAAACAGTCCAGTAGGCGGAGACAGACACACAGAAGCATCTATAAACTAAATACATTTATTATGCTCAGAACAATAACTAACATATTGTACGATGAGGTAGAGGGTGTGTGTGAAAGTCATTGAACTGCAGAGTGTAAACTAGCATAATGAGGTTTATTTATTATTACAAGGACAAGGAACAGAAATAAAATTAAGAAATAGAAAATACAAGAAATTAAACCCAGAGCTTAAATTAAACCCTTCCTGCAAAACAAGAGACCCAGGATCAACTAATTAATATTTATATTTATATATCTATTGTATTTTTTAAATTATTTATAAAAATCATGACAATGATTAAAACAATGTGTAAATAAAAGCCTAACACATATAGTGAGTGTGTCTATAGTCAGTGCTGAACATTAAATGCAAAACGGTTCAAATATAAACACTTTCAAAAACTTGCCCACCGTAACACAGAAAAACAAAAGCACGGACTAAACACACACACATTTACTGATCTAAAAATAGTCATTCTATTAATCTTATTTTTATATTACCATTACAACAGTCCCTTTACATTAACTGCTCTCATAAATATAAAAATTTTGTATTTTATACCTTACAGTCAATAAAAGGCATATTTAATGTAGCAGAATGTGTCACGTGTGTTTGGTTTTGTTTCCTGTTCATGTTTCATGTCTTTTATTCTGAAGTTGATCACAGTCATGGTTCCTGTTAGTCATGTGATCCTCTTGCCCTCATGTGATCTTATCATGTGCTTCTCTTGTGTCATGTTGTCATTGGTTCATTGTCTTGATTGTTCACAGGTGTGTCTTGTTTAGTCATTAGTCCTTGTGTATTTAAAGGGTCACTTCAGTGATGTAGCATTAAGCTTTGTATCAGTAGAAACCCCGTAGTAGATTTGAATTATGGTACTTTCCCCCCCTCATATCCCCCTGAGACGAGAGAATTATGCATTTTATTTCTGGAAAAAATCCTCCAATGACGCGTAATCTGAGGATTTTTTTGGCCAGAGGCTGTAGACTACAGCCAGTAGATGTTTTCAACCCGCCCACAGTGGGGAGATCTCACTCACTCACTTCCAGGCCCGGATTGGCTAATCGGTAGCACCGGGAAAATTCCCGGTGGGCCGGTCTGTTTTTTTGGCCACGAGGGCCGTTGTTGTCATGGCACTGGGTTGAAATATGGATGCTGTCCCTATAGCTGCCTGCACTCACAGCAGCCCCACTTTTTTATTTATTATTTTACCGCAGTCCCACTCTTTTTTATTTAATATTATCACGCAGAGTGCAGCCTGCAGGTTAATGATGACGTGATTATCTTTTCACTCCCTGGCCCCGCCCCCGACACAGCACCTTGCAAATTGCTCAAAATAAAAAAAGTCCGATTTTGGATAATAGGAAGCGCAAAGGCGGCGCTGAAAAGGCCAGGATAAAAAAGAAGAAAGCTTTGGAAACTGACGCGGCCAAATGTTCTAAGCTGAGCACATTTTAAATAAATGAAGACGACGAGGCCGGTAATAAGCTAACGTTAAGGTAGTTAGGAGCAGTGCGAGATGCTAGCGACCGTGCAAAACAACGTTGTCTGCAAACCACGTTCATGTATCAAACTTTTTCTTGTAGCTCTTCAGCAGCAGCCGCCTCTAGTCCGGTTTGCTGCTAACAGTGAAGAGCAAGGCCCAGTAACGTTACTAAGCACCAGTCATGAGCCCAACACACCAGATTGTCATTCAGAAGAACTAGTAATAGTAACGAAGCGCCCTAGTCAATGAAAAATGCCCTGAGATAATTAATGATACCTGATGATTCAGCAATACATTCATGAAACTGACTTGACTTGATTTAAAAGCTTTGTAAAAAGGGGATATTTGTGATGAGAAATAAATGTAACAAATTTAATTTAGTGTCAGAAAGAGAGCCAGGACCCAGTTGTGAAGAGACTTATGCTCTCACTGTGAAATACACAGGTAAGCTGCTATTGTACCATAGTGTGTGAATAAGCAAACATTATCACTGAAAAAATGCTTTTCTTACTTAGTATCTTACTTGTTTCCAGTTCAAATATATAAATTATTCTTAATTCAAGATACATTTACTAGACAAGGGAAATGGCATAAGAAATGATGTCTTGTTTTCTGGAGAGAAAAAAAACACCCTAAAATTATTATTTTGCTTAAAACAAGCTAAATCTAAAACAATTATTTTTTAGATAAGTGCAATACTTGTTTAATTCTTTAACTAATGTTCTCATATTTGTGAAAAATATTTGAAGTTGTAAAGCAGCTGTTTCCTTGAAAAAGATGCTACTGTCATTAGAAAGTGCAATACATTTTATTTTAATCTTTATTTTTTATATAATTATTTTTGTTAAATTTTTTTTTCTTTTTTTCAATGTTTGGATATGAATACTAATTCTTAAAGAAAATAGATTCTGATACTGTCCTGTTATTTACTGTTCTAATAAATCTTCAACTGTGAAGCAAAACTTAGGCTACTGTTCTTGCACTGAATTGGAAATGATGTTGTTTTTCAAAAACACAAAGAATTACAAGGCTGTAGAGAACAGTGCGCCTATTGCAGACTTATATTCCGAGGTTTTAATTACATTATTTTAATATAGTCAGTCGTGAACTAAAGTGGGCCGGTCTAAGGCATGAAACTCCAGGGCTGAAAATGAGTCCCAATCCGGCCCTGCTCACTTCAGACGCTTGTAAGTCAGCGTTTGGGCATGAAGGCACCTCACCAAACTGATTTCGGACAGACTTCTTAGGCAGTGTAACCGTTTAATGATCTACAGCAAAATAGAGAGAGCTTTGGTGAGAACTAAACACATATTTAATTACTACATTAGTCATTTCTCGCTAGAAATGACATCAGAAGTAGAAAATGTTGGTAAAAAACTTACATTTACACACAAACTGACCAGCAAACGCAACTTTACACAGAATGTCCATCAGTTTGACGCACATGCGCACATCGGCCCTCATTCAGTGAAGTCTAAAACATATTGTCATGTTCAAAAAAGCCTAACAGCTAAAACCGCACCAAACTAGCACTTCTAGTCTGGACCAGACTGGACATGTGTTGATCTAGAAGCTGATCAGAAGGGATCCTCACATGATTCATTTATAATGATTTACAAGAAGAATATAATGATTGACAAAAGGCATGCGATTTTCTCTTAGACCGTTTGATAATAAATACATTAAAATTGCTATTAGATTGTGTAGCAACTCATAATGTTGCACAAGCCCCCATGACTTCAATGTTTGAATCGACCATTCAAACTGAACTAGGAAACACATAATGGTTTAATATTAGTACAGGGGCCCGTTTCAGAAAGGAGGTTAAGTGAAAACTCTGAGTAGGTTAACCCTGAAATAAGGGAAACTCTGGGTTTTCTGTTTCAGAATGGGAGGTATGTCAAACCCGAGAAAGCAGGGTAAGCCAAGCCCGTTTCTGAAAGAGAGGTAACTTATACTCAGAGTCAGTTACCAGGGTAACTTACTCTGTGAACCTAACCTGGTCTGGAGCAGGTTTTCTTTGGTAAACCCAGAGTTTCTTTCGTTCTCCTTCCCCTTTTTAAAGCACCAGCAGTGTTTAAATAGCCTACTTTATTCATTCATTCAAACGCCACAAATTCTTTTCTGCTTTTTTTTCTACTTACTGAGTATTTTGGTCGTATTTCAAGTATAAATATAAACAAATTTATAAATTTTATCTAAATCTAAAATAAGCGAAGTTGACTTAAAACAAATTAAATTATCTGCCACTTGACAAAAATACATAGTAAGAAAAGCATTCTTTGCAGGAACATTCATTGCTTATATTTCATCATGAGGACACTGTCAAAGAGACAAAAATGGCATGTCCTTTTGATACAGGATCCTGACCTTCACTTGATAATCCTCTAGAAGTATCCTAATAATTTGAATTTCCTTTAGGATTTACAGTGGTTGGATGCATAGATGACACTCATATTCCCATCATCACACTTTCTGAAAACGGATTACTGTATGGGATGGAAGGATGCTGCCAGATGGTAGTACGAGATATATGCCATAACCACCACCACAGCTGTTAAATACATTTATTTACAATTAATGTATTTAACGTTATTTCCTACAAATACTTTATTCTTTTTCCTGTTGGATGTTAATATTCTTCCTCCATCTCCTCTTCATCTGTCAGTGGTGCTGGTGTTTGGGCTGCCCTGAGTAGAAGTAAACTGTTTAATATCATTACCCTCATTAATAAATGTAACTGGTGGGATCAGAGAACATTTCATTATGTGAAAGAGCATAGACCCTTTTCACATTTCTGGGTTTCCGAAGCTGAAGTCGTCATAGTTGGGTTAACTCTTATAGCGGTGAATGAGAGAATACATTAAATATATATTTGTGTGTCTCCATTTGCTCAAATAGCAAAAGAAAAACTCCACAATAGTGATTTCACAACTTTCAAAAAGATGGACAAATTAGAGTGAGATTGATAACGGAAGAGAAAAGAGAGAAAGATGTTAATTTTAACTATCACTCCCATAGACACTGTATTAGAAACACTAATACACTTTTTGATGCAAAAGTAATATAATACAAAGTATTAGTGTTATAAATGTACATACATTAAAAAAAAAAAAATACAAAACACGTTTCAGGATTTATGATATTGATGACCATTAAAACACGTCGTCACAGTCTGTGAAAAGGGTCTATGTGGGAAAAGCTGCTGCACATTGGACTCTGAATGATATTTATTTAATATGTCAAATGTTTGTAAAGTCATTAAACCTACACCCATGAACATTTTATGCTTAAAGCTTTTCCTGATTGAATTATGTTTTTTTTTTTTTTTTTCATTTTTAGCTGCTGCCACATTCTTTGTTTGCCTTTTGGATACCATGAAAATTAAACTTAATTAAAATAATTAAGAATTAAACTTGTGTATTGACCCGGAAGTATGCAAACATCTTTTTGTTGGGTGCTGTTGCCATGGTGAATCGTAATTTCGGAGCTCCATTGATCGTGGCTTTTCATAGTTGGAGTGCATGAGCTTAACTCAGAGTCAGTCTACTCAGAGTTGATTAAACTACCTCAATTCAGCTGTTCTGAAACCCAAAACTCAGAGTTTCCCATCTCAGAGTTCAGGTTTAAACTCAGAGTTGGTTGAACCTCCTTTCTGAAACAGGCCCCAGGTGTATGACAAGGCTGCATTACATTTACATTTATGCATTTGGCAGACGCTTTTATCCAAAGCGACTTACATTGCATTCAATGTACACATTTCACATTTAGTCAATTCTTGCTTTCCCTGGGATTCGAACCCATGACCTTGCATTACTTCTTCAACACCGTTGTAGCGGAGCTCAGCCAATCAAACTTGAGGACCGGCGGTAAGTGGCATCTGTCTAGAAGCACTTTATTCTTCACAAATGTTTTCTTAACTCATAACTTACATTCGACTGTTATCATCATCTGTAAAGATTAAAACATAAGTATTTCTAGGTTCTCATCTTAAGCAAGTTTCAGTTAATATGTAACAGAAGCAGCGCTTAGACAAAGAAGTGCAATGCAAATCATTTTTATTCATGAAAATAAAAGTGCAATGTGTTAATACACAGATTATTATACAATATAATCTCTTATAAATTCAGTTTTATATGTTCTTAAATTCTCAAAAAGTGGTTTACTTTGGCATGACACAAAATCAACGTGTTGTCCAGAACTTACAAGCATGGAAAACATTTTAATGTTCTGTGGGATCCAAAAGTCCACAATCTGGGATTTAAACCTGAAAATGAATAATGGTTTTAGGATTTCTGATTTAGATCCTGTCTTTTTTTTAAGATCACAAATCAAATAAATACATTTTGGTGCAGACGGTCAGATGTTCTCACAGATGAACGGATGTTGTCACTCAGTGTATTCATTCAGTATTGTATACTGGCCGTGTCATGATGTCTAAGACAAATTTCCCAGGAATGGGACAATAAAGTATATTCTATTCTATTCTATTCAATCAAAGGGAAAAAACGAAGAGATTCTGAAATTCATGAATATTTCATATTGCAACTTTGGATGTAAAGTGGACTTTTGGAGCCCTGTAGCTTTAATGTATAGCCATATATTAAGCAATAAGTCTTTTGTAAAGAACACTGATGCTGATTTAGAAGCTGATTACACCATTTGTATAGTATTTTTCAGCATATATCCTGAATCACTTTTAAAAGACAGTGGTGCAGCAGAGTGTGTTGCTGTGTATGTGTGTGTGTTTCTTCAGGACATGAATGCACGCACACTCCCACGAATGACCGCCCTGCATATGGGGCAGTGGCGCAGACTGTGCAGACGACCAGATGGCCACAGGGGATGAAGACCATGGAGACCAGCTTGTCCATGCAGACCTTACAGGTCCTCTCTTCCTGAAGCTGTCTCAACTGTTCCTCTGGACTCAGATCTGATCGCACTGAAAAACACAAATACACTGACATTTCAACTCAACCTGGGTCAATTAAGATGATTATGATCTGTTCCATCCCAGAGGCTACTAGATAGAGAGAAGAAGATGATACACACACACACACATTATAAGTGCAATGAGAGCGGGTTAATATAAACCTTTCTCCCTGACTGAGACCTGCGTTCTTGACGTTCTCGGACTCTCCACAGTCTCTGAGGGGAAAAAACATTAACACATTAGAGGAGGGAAAACGGCACATATCATTTTATTACATTTTTTAGTGAACACGTGGCTATTAATATACAGTACTGTGCAAAAGTCTTAGGCACGTTAGTATTTTCACCAACAAAAAAAAATGTTTTAACACTCGGGTACTGTTCACGTGTACTGTTTTTTTTAATTATTTTTTTTATAAAATGATTGTACTAGGCTATATTTTAGTTTGATAATGTTTTTTAATACATATTTTGTGTTTTAAGGGTACTATAGTACTAATGGTTTTATGGTACTAAATTATATTTATGCAGTAGTTATAATCCATTTATTTACTTTTTGAGTGGTATTATTTTACCTCTTAACAGACGAACAGAAGCTAACTAAGTTTTGGTCCTGGTCCGAATCGAAACCACATACAATCACAATTTCATCTCAGTTTCATCTCACACAAAAAACACCCTAGTATGAGATGGACCTGTATAGAAGAAGCCAGCTTGTGCCAGCGTGTCGGGCTGAACTGATGCTCCTGTGGGCCAGTTGTGGTAGGTGGACAACCGGCTGTCCTCGGACTCCATCTCCAGGTTCACCGGCTGCCCGGGCGGCACCTGCTCGTCCACGGTCAGCCGCTGCAGTTGACTCAAGAGCTGCCCATCCACAGAGTCGGACGCGCCCCGCGGAACATAATAATAATAATATATATATGTGTTTGTGTGTGTATTCTACGCGCAAGGCTTTAAAACCCATGCAAATAATGAATTCTCATTCAAAAATAAAACAACTCATATCAAGGGCATAGTAAGTAACCTTCTCCAGCAAGCAAGCCGCTCTCTCTCCGTAGTGTACAGTCGCGGGAGTTCTTGTCTCGCAAAGTAATGCCGCCTAGCCTAGGTAAACTGTATCTTGGAATTGGCTGTTTTTGGGCAATGCATGTAATATTATGGAAGCTTGTTTCCGGCACGGAATAAAAAATAAAAAAGGAACAAGATTTAAAGTCGCAATTGAGTCAGAATTGTGTGGTATAAAGTCGCAATTGCGAGAAAAAAAAGAACTGCGAGATATTAAGTCAGAATTGCGAGATGTAAAGTCAGGATTGCGAGATATAAAGTCAGATTTGCTTGTTATAAAGTCAGAATTGCGAGTTATAAAGTCAGATTTGCTTGTTATAAAGTCAGAATTGTGAGTTATAAAGTCAGAATTGCGTGATATAAAGTCAGAATTGCGTGATATAAAGTCAGAATTGCGAGTTACAAAGTCAGAATTGCGAGTTATAAAGTCGGAATTGCGAGTCATAAAGTCGGAATTGCGAGATATAAAGTCGGAATTGCGAGTCATAAAGTCAGAATTGCGTGATATAAAGTCAGAATTGCGAGATATAAAGTCAGAATTGCGAGTTATAAAGTCAGAATTGCGAGTTATAAAGTCAAAATTGCGAGTTACAAAGTCAGAATTGCGAGTTATAAAGTCGGAATTGCGTGATATAAAGTCAGAATTGCGAGTTACAAAGTCAGAATTGCGAGTTATAAAGTCGGAATTGCGAGTCATAAAGTCGGAATTGCGAGATATAAAGTCGGAATTGCGAGTCATAAAGTCAGAATTGCGTGATATAAAGTCAGAATTGCGAGATATAAAGTCAGAATTGCGAGTCATAAAGTCGGAATTGCGAGTCATAAAGTCAGAATTGCGTGATATAAAGTCAGAATTGCGAGATATAAAGTCAGAATTGCGAGTTTTAAAGTCAGAATTGCGAGTTATAAAGTCAGAATTGCGAGTTACAAAGTCAGAATTGCGAGTTATAAAGTCGGAATTGCGTGATATAAAGTCAGAATTGCGAGTTACAAAGTCAGAATTGCGAGTTATAAAGTCGGAATTGCGAGTCATAAAGTCGGAATTGCGAGATATAAAGTCGGAATTGCGAGTCATAAAGTCAGAATTGCGTGATATAAAGTCAGAATTGCGAGATATAAAGTCGGAATTGCGAGTCATAAAGTCAGAATTGCATGATATAAAGTCAGAATTGCGAGATATAAAGTCGGAATTGTGAGTTATAAAGTCAGAATTGTGAGTTACAAAGTCAGAATTGCTAGTTATAAAGTCAGAATTGCGAGTTACAAAGTCAGAATTGCGAGTTACAAAGTCAGAATTGCGTGATATAAAGTCAGAATTGCGTGATATAAAGTCAGAATTGCGAGTTACAAAGTCAGAATTGCGAGTTACAAAGTCGGAATTGCGAGATATAAAGTCAGAATTGTGAGTTATAAAGTCAGAATTGCTAGTTATAAAGTCAGAATTGCAAGTTACAAAGTCAGAATTGTGAGTTACAAAGTCAGAATTGCGTGATATAAAGTCAGAATTGCGAGTTACAAAGTCAGAATTGCAAGTTACAAAGTCAGAATTGTGAGTAACAAAGTCAGAATTGCTAGTTATAAAGTCAGAATTGCGAGTTACAAAGTCAGAATTGCGAGTTACAAAGTCAGAATTGTGAGTTACAAAGTCAGAATTGCTAGTTATAAAGTCAGAATTGCGAGTTACAAAGTCAGAATTGCGAGTTACAAAGTCAGAATTGCGAGTTACAAAGTCAGAATTGTGAGTTACAAAGTCAGAATTGTGAGTTACAAAGTCAGAATTGCTAGTTATAAAGTCAGAATTGTGAGTTACAAAGTCAGAATTGTGAGTTACAAAGTCAGAATTGCTAGTTATAAAGTCAGAATTGCAAGTTACAAAATCAGAATTGCGAGTTACAAAGTCGGAATTGCGAGATATAAAGTCAGAATTGTGAGTTACAAAGTCAGAATTGCTAGTTATAAAGTCAGAATTGCAAGTTACAAAGTCAGAATTGTGAGTTACAAAGTCAGAATTGCGTGATATAAAGTCAGAATTGCGTGATATAAAGTCAGAATTGCGAGATATAAAGTCGGAATTGTGAGTTATAAAGTCAGAATTGTGAGTTACAAAGTCAGAATTGCTAGTTATAAAGTCAGAATTGCGAGTTACAAAGTCAGAATTGCGAGTTACAAAGTCAGAATTGCGTGATATAAAGTCAGAATTGCGAGATATAAAGTCGGAATTGTGAGTTATAAAGTCAGAATTGTGAGTTACAAAGTCAGAATTGCTAGTTATAAAGTCAGAATTGCGAGTTACAAAGTCAGAATTGCGAGTTACAAAGTCAGAATTGCAAGTTACAAAGTCAGAATTGCGAGTTACAAAGTCGGAATTGCGAGATATAAAGTCAGAATTGTGAGTTACAAAGTCCGAATTGCTAGTTATAAAGTCAGAATTGCAAGTTACAAAGTCAGAATTGTGAGTTACAAAGTCAGAATTGCGAGTTACAAAGTCAGAATTGCAAGTTACAAAGTCAGAATTGTGAGTAACAAAGTCAGAATTGCTAGTTATAAAGTCAGAATTGCGAGTTACAAAGTCAGAATTGCGAGTTACAAAGTCAGAATTGCAAGTTACAAAGTCAGAATTGCGTGATATAAAGTCAGAATTGCGAGTTACAAAGTCAGAATTGCAAGTTACAAAGTCAGAATTGTGAGTAACAAAGTCAGAATTGCTAGTTATAAAGTCAGAATTGCGAGTTACAAAGTCAGAATTGCGAGTTACAAAGTCAGAATTGCAAGTTACAAAGTCTGAATTGTGAGTTACAAAGTCAGAATTGCTAGTTATAAAGTCAGAATTGCGAGTTACAAAGTCAGAATTGCGAGTTACAAAGTCGGAATTGCGAGATATAAAGTCAGAATTGTGAGTTACAAAGTCAGAATTGCTAATTATAAAGTCAGAATTGCAAGTTACAAAGTCAGAATTGTGAGTTACAAAGTCAGAATTGCGTGATATAAAGTCAGAATTGCGTGATATAAAGTCAGAATTGCGAGATATAAAGTCGGAATTGTGAGTTATAAAGTCAGAATTGTGAGTTACAAAGTCAGAATTGCTAGTTATAAAGTCAGAATTGCGAGTTACAAAGTCAGAATTGCGAGTTACAAAGTCAGAATTGCGTGATATAAAGTCAGAATTGCGTGATATAAAGTCAGAATTGCGTGATATAAAGTCAGAATTGCAAGTTACAAAGTCAGAATTGCGAGTTACAAAGTCAGAATTGCGAGTTACAAAGTCAGAATTGCGAGATTTAAAGTCAGAATTGCGAGTTACAAAGTCAGAATTGCGAGTTACAAAGTCAGAATAACATGATACAAAGTCGGAATTGCGAGATATAAAGTCGGAATTGTGAGTTATAAAGTCAGAATTGCGAGATATAAAGTCAGAATTGTGAGTTACAAAGTCAGAATTGCTAATTATAAAGTCAGAATTGCAAGTTACAAAGTCAGAATTGTGAGTTACAAAGTCAGAATTGCGTGATATAAAGTCAGAATTGCGTGATATAAAGTCAGAATTGCGAGATATAAAGTCGGAATTGTGAGTTATAAAGTCAGAATTGTGAGTTACAAAGTCAGAATTGCTAGTTATAAAGTCAGAATTGCGAGTTACAAAGTCAGAATTGCGAGTTACAAAGTCAGAATTGCGTGATATAAAGTCAGAATTGCGTGATATAAAGTCAGAATTGCAAGTTACAAAGTCAGAATTGCGAGTTACAAAGTCAGAATTGCGAGTTACAAAGTCAGAATTGCGAGATTTAAAGTCAGAATTGCGAGTTACAAAGTCAGAATTGCGAGTTACAAAGTCAGAATAACATGATACAAAGTCGGAATTGCGAGATATAAAGTCGGAATTGTGAGTTATAAAGTCAGAATTGCGTGATATAAAGTCAGAATTGCGTGATATAAAGTCGGAATTGCGAGTCATAAAGTCGGAATTGTGAGTCATAAAGTCAGAATTGCGTGTTATAAAGTAAGAATTGCGAGATATAAAGTCAGAATTGCGTGATATAAAGTCAGAATTGCGAGATATAGTCAGAATTGTGAGTTATAAAGTCAGAATTGCGAGATATAGTCAGAATTGTGAGTTATAAAGTCAGAATTGTGAGAACCTGTGAATGTTTAATTCTCGCAATTCTGACATTTTAACTCGCAATTGGTATTTTATATCACGCAAATCTGAATTTTTTTTTAAATTGTGAGCTGTAAACTTGCAATTGTGAGATAAAACGTCGCAATTATCTTTTTAAATGTTTTATTCCATGGTGGAAACAAGATTCCATATAATATAAAAAAAAAAAATTCTGGTTTTGTTTGAAACAGATGGCCATTTCCAAAAGTGCATGTCCATGTCAGACTGTGAGATGCAGAAACAGAACTCCTACATCAACATCAAGTGCTGCCAGAAGGACTTTTGCAACACCTTTGACTGATCTGAGCCATATATGAGCCTGATTCATAAAACATTGTTTATTAAAATACGTTGCATGCCTGCTTCTGATTTGTTACTTAAAAAATATAAATCAACATTTCCTCATTGAATTTTGAGTTGTGCAAGTTACAAAGTCTAAAAGTGGCAATGGTCGTTAAAATAAACTAAAATAAAAGCAGTTTGGTGGTGTGATTTACTTGCTTTTTAATTCAGATATCATACAAAAATACATAATTCTCATTCACACAAAATTGTTTATCAAATCAGGGCCCTAAAATAATCCTTCTTTTATTTTTTTTGTCCATCAGAAAGCTTATATTATTTAATTTTTGTAATATTTGTTCTAGTCTTTAATGCATAATAAATATATATATATATATATAATTTTTTTTTTACCATTAAATTACTAGATTTTTATCAAGAAATAATATAATTTAAGCACATTTTTCGCATTATTTTAACTTAAATTCAAAGTAATTCTTTAAAACTCAGCTCAAATCTCACATTGGGCCAATTTTTGTCTTTGCCGACCTCTTGTGGAAAAATAAATATATATATATATAACATGATATTTCATATGGCCTTATAGCAGTTCTCAAGTTTATCACTTCAGTATGCATTCAGATCCACATGTAGACATTATAAAATCATTTTGGGTGAATAATTTTTTAGGTTTTTCTATATAAGCTGAAGCATTCCTCGCATTCCATTCATTCCAGGATTTTTTACTTATTTAAATTTCAACCAAAAAACTCCTCGAATCCAGTCATTATGTTTGTGTGTATTCGTGGGTTCAAGTGTGACAAAAGTCCCAAGGTCTTGGACCACTCAATTTTATATATATATATATATATTAATAAACTTATTTAGGCCAAACCAGCCTAACTAGCTCAAATTTATGACCTTGGTGATTATAAAACCCTTCCTATGGCCCTGCCTGTGCACGACTT
This sequence comes from Gobio gobio, assembly GCF_949357685.1. Classification (NCBI taxonomy): domain Eukaryota; kingdom Metazoa; phylum Chordata; class Actinopteri; order Cypriniformes; family Gobionidae; genus Gobio; species Gobio gobio. The sequence goes on along the minus strand of NC_137102.1, from coordinate 55,392,975 downwards.
AAATAACAAGCATTGTGTGTGATGATTTCTTAAATAAATCTGTTTTATTCTGCTTTTCCTAAGTACAATAATGGACTGGAGTACGAGTTCAGGTGCTACGCCGAAGCCCCGCCCACAGCGCAGAACGGAATTCTCTGCGGCTCTGGAATGTCATTTAGAATGTGACGTCATAGTAGCTCGGTATAAAGAATGTTACTTTGCTCAATCTGCACCACTCACTGTTCGTTGATGATCGATTTACTGCTTCTCGTGTCTTTCACTCGATTCCTGCTTAAACCACAACAACTTGCTTGCATTTTAACTACATTGATTTATTGCGCACTGGATTTTACACCATTTTTATCTGTACACAACGTAAATTCAGCAGCGATAAATAACAAACGTTGACCTCGCTTCACACTGCAGGTTCGCCTAACAAAGGCATCAAAATGCTGTTTACTTTGTTAGGATTGTACGCCTTTTTCCAGCGTGAATGGAAAGTCCAAAACAACCACTCACAGAGTGATGATGGTAAGTGAGATGTTCATGTTATGAGAATATGTAACTGCTTATTGGAGTCTGCACTGGCTCTACGCTTATTTTTGCTTTACGGTTTTTTGGAGGAAAGTAAAAAATGTAGAAGCACAGTAATTTTATTAATACTGTAATATTTATGTCATTACCATCTTTAGATGAGCCTTCATATCAGGATATCCCCAGCGAGCCTGAAGTCAGCGATGACTGGAGTGAAGACGATACGGACTCGAGTAATGACGAAGCCTATTACAACTTCCTTACTCCTTCTCAGTTGAGCCTGGATGAACAGAACGCAATGGGGGGTCAGTTTGTTAACAAAACCCTAACATAACCCAACACACACACACTTTAATCAGCTGTTTAATGGTTTATACTTCAAATTTACTTTAAAACATGCTTTGTTTAAGGGTAGTTGAAAAATAACACAGGTTTCATTTAAATGTGTGTATGTATGGGTGAAGTTGTATATTTGACACTGATTTCTGTTTTTTTTTTTTTTTAATGCCTACAGTTTTCTTAAATAGTCCTGTAGTGATGAATTTAATGAATAATATGATGAATGTTATGAATGAATGAATATTTAAAGGCACAAATATTCAATTTAGTAACTCAATTAATCAGACAAATCTTGTTGAAATAGTTTTAGGTAAAGTAGCTGCTGTCACTGCTTATTATTAACACCTCTTATTTTTCTTTTAACAGACATCAATTACGAAATCGGCTTTCAACTCAGCCAAAGAGGTTTTGGAGATGGTGGTCCAGTGGGTTAAACCACTGAACTGATATACAGATGCTGGTTTGATCCCAGCGGAGAAAGAAGCGAATTGAACTGGAGAAAGTCAGTCTTTTTTTTTAAAGTTATATTTACTTTATATTTTTTATATATATATTTTTAAATGTTGCCTCTTTTTGTTTGTGTGTGTATATATATATATATATGTTGTTTGTGTAATGTATTTAAACAATTACCGGATTTCTTTTATTGTTTCAAATTGCAGACGTATAATGAGGAGGGGGAAAAGAGCAAACCAGCATCCCATACTTGACCAGCAAACCAGCATCCCATTTATTAAAAATAAATCCCATTTATATAAAAAATATATCCCATTTTATAAGTTTTAATATATTTTTTATTATTTATTTAATATATATATATTACATATACAATTTTAATATATATACATTTTTTTTTGTAAAGATGCATGAATTTAAAGTATATTTAAGATATTTTAAGAGACTTATTGACCTTTCCTTGTGTGATAGTATAAAGACTCACTTGTTAATAAATTAATTATGGAAAATAATGCAGGACATGTCACAGTACAGGCTGTTTTTTCACAAATTATTTCTACCCGTTTCTTTAGGGGTGAACACGAGGAACTACAGCTCCTTCTCCTTCATGGTAAGTTCTTATACTGTACCTCATGCTTATTCATAATGATCTGCAGGGGCTGTTTAATGTTTTTGGTATGTTGTTTATATATAGTTAAGCTCGAAGTCAAAAATACACCAAGATTTTTTGCATAGGTATATCTTTTTCAGAGAAGGACAAAAGTTAGAAATTAAAAAAAATAGTGCTAAATGGGTATGTATTCAATTAAATATAGATTAATCCTTGATTAAAGCTATGAAAGTCATTTAAACAGGAACAGTGAGTAACTGTGCTTCTTAAGTAAATGTATCTTAATTAAAAATGTTTAGGTATTTGTATACTGAAAAACAAGACAAAAATAATAATTAAGCAAATATTTTTTTTCCTTTTTCTGTAAATGTATAAAAAGAGCCTTTTGAAAAATGCACAATATTTCTTAAAGTGCCCCTATTATGATATTTTAAAGGCTCCTGATGAACATAGGTGAGTCGGCTACATATTTATTTTTGGGTACCCAAGACGTCTCCGGCGTGATGACTCCGATCTTTCGAATATTCCTATTTTATAATTTTTTAAACGACATGTCATCCTCAATAAACCAGTCTCTGGCGTGATGACTCCGATCTTTTGAATATTCTGATCTGATATGACCTCTGACCTGTAAAGTTGCCAGAATAATAATCATACACTGTTTGTTAATTGGCCAGAGGAGAACTGGCACCCCGACTGAGCCTGGTTTCTCCCAAGGTTTATTTTTCTCCATTAGGTCACCTGATGGAGTTTTGGTTCCTTGCCACTGTTGCCTTTGGCTTGGCTTGCTCAGTTGGGGACACTAAATTTATAAAAAAGTTACACAGTCCTTAAGTGCGGCGTTTTCTATAATACTCTACCCTACAATACAATAAACTACCTAAATACAAGTCATTGGACAACATTACTTAGGCTGCATATAAAGAACCAAAATGCATGTGCCATGGATAAATAGAATTAAAAAAATTAACATTTCTAATATTACAGTAATAGTAAACATTAGGGATGCCACAATTCTCAATATAATATTGAACCGTTCGGTACAGCATTCACGTTCAATATGAGCTTGTGAATTGCGTTTTTTTATTTCTCTCCGAAATGGCTCTGTTTGAGTGTGCCTGTGAGTCTACGCGCTGATATGAGCAAATATCCAATCACTATACTCTAAAGTTAGAGGTGTTTAGCCACGCTTGCAATGCTGTTCACACTTTAACAGAGCGGGGAAGTGAGGAACGTGTGTCTGTATATTAGATGCGTGCAGGTCTTAAATTGACAGCAGTGCAGTAGTGAACACGCTGACGCTAGTCCTTAAAGGGATAGTTCACCTCTAACTGTCATTATTTCCTCACTCTAATATTGTTCCAAACCTGTATTGAACCGTGGACTAACTGCGCTGAAGAAAATTAACACTGGTAAACTGAAGAGCTTGTTCTTCCCAACAACACGCTGAAACATGGCAACTAAGCCCAAAGAATTCACAACATTTTATTACAATAGTGTATGTGGCGAGGTTGGCGAGGGACATGGGAGGAGCGAGCGGGACCGGTGGGTGATTGAGAATGAACACCACCTGCGAGTCACACCGGTCTCGAGTTCTCTCATGAGGGAGCCCGGAGACATACAAGTGGAGGACGAGAGAGGGCCAGGCCTGGAATTTTATGTTGTGTAAACGGGTTTCCTTTTTTGGCTATGCCTTTTTCACCGAACTATAGAGCGCTTGGCGAACGCCGGCGACTCCTCCGCTCCCTCCAGGACGGCAGCCACCCCACCTCGACCCAGGGGCACAGCAGCGAGCTCTCCGTCCCACCGGATCTCTCTTCACTCGTTCCAGTACCACTGCCTCGTAAATACCTTAATATTACGATAATACGATTTATATCTGCTTGAACTAATCAGAATGTGTAAGCCGTAGACGCGCTCTTCTCACAAAAATGCACTGAAACAACTACCGTTTATTACAATACTGTTCTCATTATAATTATAGTTGACCTCCTCTTTATTAATAAAATATCATAAGTCATCATTGTCGTCATCACTGTGGTTTTTTTCACTGTGTCAATGTATTAAAAGCATCACTCTTTCATTATTATAGTAGGCTAATTGTGACTTTGACAGTGATTTATTTCTTGTGTTTGTAATTTCTTGTTGTTTAGACAGTTTTCACACTTACACTGCAGATCTATATCATTTTGGTAACACTTTACAATAAGGTCTCATTTGTTAACAATTGCATTAACTAACAATTAGTGATATATTTTTACAGCATTTATTAACCTCAATTGTTCATGTTAGTTCACAGTGCATTATCTAATGTTGACAGATACGACTTTTGATCATACAAATGTATAAGTAAATGTTGAGATTAACTAATGTTAATGAATTGAATATTATTTTATAGTTACCATCATTTTTTTATTAGTCACTTGAATTGTTGCATTTGCAAAATATAAACTTGGAATTACAATAAGATATTTTTTTTTTTATCACTAGTTTTCAGGTGTAATTTTGAGAAAGTCAGTTTGAGATTTGAATGCAAAATATCAAACATCTTGTACAAATAAACTGATAGGACACAATTGCAACAGCACAAACATGTGAATTTGTTAGTGTGTAATGCATTTGGCTTCAATGAAACATTTATTTATTTGATGTTAAAGTGTGTTGTTGTATATGTTGCTTTACTCAGATATATTTTTCAGCAATGCCACATCTCGCAGCTTTAGATGAAAAATAACATTCACACTGTGTGAATATGTGTGTGTGTGTGTGTGTGTGATTTTGTGACTTGACATCAAGAAGGTCCAATAAACAGCACTTCGAGAAGGATTACTTGTGGAAAGATCTCAGAAGAGCTCCATGCTGCTGTGTCTGCTGCCCTGAGGGAATGGGAACAAGAGATATTCCTCTCCTCCACCTCCATCTACAGATCAGAGAAAGAAAATGATAATAATAATTAAGAGTGCAATCAAGAAGAAATTTACATGTGTGCAATTTGTGACCTTGGAGAATGTAAGAGGTTTTCAGTCCCATGACCAAAACTTGATATTTGACAGTCGAAAGATCTGGTTATGAATTCATCCATTCATCCGCCACTTACAATACACACTATTTTAAGAGACTTTCCCCTGGTTTCACAGACAAATCTTAAGCCTAGTCCCAGACTAAAATGCATGTTTGAGCTGTTTTAACTGGGAAAAAAAGCCCTGTCTGTGAATCCAGGAGAGAGTCATTAATCCCCAAGCGCATAACAGCCCTTAATCCCGCCTTCGTGGACAAATTTGGGCACGAAGGTCTCAGGTGTGATCCCCCTTAAAAAAAAAAAAAAAAAATGTTATATCACCACCTACGATAAAATAAATTCTATTAATTTGTGCCTTTTTTATGATTTTTGGGGTATTAATGAATTGATTTACCTCTAAAAGTACCATATTTTTTTAATGTAAAATATGCTTATTTTTATGTTATATTTAATATTTCTTTAACTTCAGTAAAAAAACATATCAGCAAGTCCAGAGAGCCAAAACCTAAAAATGTGGTGACTTTGGTGACATATGATGGTATTAATTATTTTTTAAAGCTACAATATCAATAGCCAGTAGATGGCAATAGAACTCAATGGCTGCATATGAACTGAAACCTTTTTTTATTTTTTATTGCTTACATAGTTATTGGCTCATTTAATTCCTTTGTTTGTGTATATGTGAGTGACTGTTTTTTATTTGACAAAAAAAACCTTCTGTTATAGGCTCATTCAATGGCTTTCAATGCTATGCTTTTGTGGATATGTGTGTGTGTGTGTGTTTTTGCCACTTTGAGAATGTTGTATAGGCTCACTCCTTCATTTGTGTGTATGTACGATCTGCATTGTGTTGGATTTATTGATTTTTATTGGACAAATAAATAAAAAAATGCTCTGAATTAAAGTTTTTTCCATTCATTCCTATGGGTGACCATTTTTGTCCATGAAGGGGGGATTAAGGAGGTTTTTTTTTTTTCAAGCACTTAACATTGTATAATCGAGTCAATTTGTTTTGTGTGTGTTCAGGTGGCAAACTTAGAAAAAGTAGCCAAATCTTGTACCGCTCAGATTAAGGAAAGTATTTAAAAAAAAATTTTAACAATTATTTTGCCCACATTTGTCCCCAAAAGGAACACAACACTCTTTTTTTGTTAAATAGGCTAATTTTCCAGCTCCCCTAGGATTAAAAAGTTGAGTTTTACTGTTTTCGGATCCATTCAGCCGATCTCCGGGTCTGGCGGTAGCACTTTTAGCATAGCTTAGCTTAGCATAGATCATTGAATCTGATTAGACCGTTAGCATCTCGCTCAAAAAATGACCAAAGAGTTTTGATATTTTTCCCATTTAAAACTTGACTCTTCTGTAGTTACATCGTGTACTAAGGCTGACGGAAAATAAAAAGTTATTATAGGCCGATATGGCTCGGAACTATACTCTCATTCCTGCGTAATAATCAAGGAACTTTGTGTCGTACCATGAGTGCGCAATGATATTACACAGTACCTGAAAATAAGCTAACTTCAACATAACCAACGTGACAACCTAATCTTCAGTGTATTCCGGTTCAAATACGGTTCAGGATCTGCACCAAAGTAAATATCTTCTGAATCGTCTCTCACAAATGTCTCCATTATTACAAGGCACGCTCCTTGTGCACCGCGTAACTCAAATAGGACACACATTATGGCGAATGGTTTTAAAGACATGCAATACGTAACATCCGAGACGTCCAAATACGTGACATCATCGCGCTACAGTCTGCAGTGAGGGGCATCTCCGGTAATCCACTGCTATTCCTGCAGTTCCCGGATCTGAAGTGTTGAATTTTCTGTCAAATTTGAGCCAATGAATTTGTGGAAGTGAATTTGTAAAGCAAAATAAAATGGACCGGAAATTGGCTGTCGAATATTATAGGTTGTATTTTTAAAGCTGCAGTCTGTAACTGTTTGCGCTCTAGCGGTTAAAGAGCACCTATTATGGCATTTAAAATGTTCCAAATATTGTTTTAGAAGTCCCCAACAACAGTTTTGCATGCATGCAATGACAAAAAAAGACTAGTTTTCTTATAATATGCATTTATTTTTACCTGTTTTGACAGCGATTCTCAAATTATTCCTTTAGTGATTCACTTTTCAAAACTCGCCTTTACGTGACGCTAATCTGCGGTGATTGGTCCGATGACCCAGTCAGTTGTGATTGGTATAGTCTGTGCAGATATTTTCGGAAACGGAACGCCCATCAAAGTCTTAAAGTGACAGTAATTTGTTAATATGTGTCAGGAGTTATGAATATGAAAACCATGTCTGTACCGTTTGATTGTAATATGAGCCTCAGCTGATCTCATTCATAAAAAAACTCCTCCATTCTCCTCACGAAGACTCGCGACAAATCAACATCCCTCAGGGTTTTTAGTTCAAAAGTGTGCAGATGAGGAGAAATATTGATAGATTCTCATCTGTCTGTGTCAAATTTCTAAACAGAGGAGTAGTTTTTATTCAATACTTCCTCAAAATGCGCAGATGTAGCCTAATTGAGCGACTGAGTCTCTTATGTGTTGTTTTCAATTCTGGCAGCCGGAGGGCGCTCTGTGCACATGTAGTCCATATATGGTACAGACAGACGAAGAAGAACCATGTGCCATAATAGAAGTCCATAATAAAAGCTTCCTGAGATCGCGAAACATGCAGACATTTGAAGACTAATAAACACTCAATCGCGACGATGTATGGTTTGTCTTCAAGCCACTTAGTCTTCAAATGCTCATCCTTGGGCAGATGAAAAAAGTTTGCTTTTGAGTCGCACTTCAGAACACAGCGTCTCGTCGCCATGATGTTTTCTAGTTTTCACTGGCGTCTTGGAGCGCAATAAGTATCGTATTCAAATAACTTGACAAGTTGACGTCATCTAGTCAGAGAAAAAGCTTCGGCCTTCTAACGATTCTTAAAAATGACACAGATTTGACTCTTACTTTTGAAAGAAAATAACTATATATACGGTGCACTGTCATATTTCAAACTTTGCAGGATGTTTTTGTTCACTTAGATCTATGTTACACACTACATGAAAGGTCAATTTCAAAATTCCATGATAGGTGCTCTTTAATAAACAGAACAGCATGTGTCTTGCGGAAGAACATTGCAGCCGGAGCTACTTCTCTGTTTATGTCTATAAATGTCTATCTCTATGGCGAATCACGCAGAGACTGTGCTCCTCCACAGCGGTTCCTACCAGACCAGTCTGAAATAATCCCAATATAAACACTTATTATAAGTTTACCATAATGATTCAGGGTAAGACAAAAACAAAGTTTGGAATAGATTCATTTTGTACATTCTCATTATATAATTTTTGTAAATCTTGAACACAAAAAAGTTACGGACAGCAGCTTTAAACAGAATGAATATTTTGAAGTGAAATCTGAGGTGAATTTGGATTATTGAATTTTTAATAATGAAAATGTGCGTGCAATGTTTTCAATTGAAATATTCACATCTTAAATATACAACCATGTTGACTATCAGCCCATAAAAATGCAAGCATGGTTAATGCAGTGCATATGCAAATAAAATGCCCACTGCTGTGATACTTTAGTTTAAACGCCCACTGCTGTGATTGGCTGCTGTGATACTTTAGTGTAAACGCCCACTGCTGTGATTGGCTGCTGTGACTTTCATTTAAACGCCCACTGCTGTGATACTTTAGTGTAAACGCCCACTGCTGTGATACTTTAGTGTAAACGCCCACTGCTGTGATAATTTAGTGTAAACGCCCACTGCTGTGATTGGCTGCTGTGATACTTTAGTGTAAACGCCCACTGCTGTGATTGGCTGCTGTGATACTTTAGTGTAAACGCCCACTGCTGTGATTGCATGGTTAACTAATTGTGAAAAGTGTTTATAGTGTTATAGAATGAATGCTTTCATTATAACCAACAGTGCAAAAAAAGATTTGTTGACCAATTACAGTCACAATTTAATCACAGTTTAAATAACAGATAATTTTCATCCTAGAAACAATGTGACCGTTTAGTCCAGTGTTCCTCAAACTCGGTCCTGGAGGGCCGCTGTCCTGCAGAGTTTAGCTCCAACCCTGAGCAAATGTTGCAGGCCCCGGCGCCCATTAAGTACAGAGGCAGAGGTTTTTGACAGAACTCTTCAACAAGAAAAAAATTATAGCACCAAAAATTTTAAAAGCAAAGCTGCAGTTATTGAAGTATGTGAAAATTATAATGTAGACTGACATGGGAAACAAATTGTCCAGTGTGTAACATTTTGGGGGGAATCTATTTGCAGGAATAACCAACACACACACACTTTTCATGATTACCTGAAAATAATAATTGTGCATTAATTAATTTAGAATGGGCAGTTTTTTATCTAAATACGTTCCCTTTCCACGGAGGCCGCTATGTTGCACCTCCATGTTCCTACAGTAGCCCACAACGGACACACAAACACTGGGTTTAGATTGTACCTCTCACATTTTCTCGTCGGCTACCGTAGCTTGGAAAGATAGAGGTGAGGGAAGCTGGTTGCAATCGTCAAACCTCACTGATAGATACGACTAAATCCTACAGACTGATCATTTAAAGAACAGAATTCAATGATTGAGCTGAACTGTGCTACTACATTATTAGCTAATTCCATGTTGGTGGAGTAGGATGCATACAGTAGCCTGAATTTATCAACCTATTATATTATATAGTTATACCATTCTGACGGTAGAGGGTTCGCTTCCGGTGCCTCACACTAAGGTAGAGCCCCTCAATTGATTGCTGCATTCCTCTGTGTGTTGTGCCTTGACTGGCACGAGATGTATCAGGTGTCTCTGTAGAAGATATAGTGAAAGCAAATTCACTGTTAAAACAACACAGAACCGTTTCTCTGTTTAAATTTTATGTAAAACCTTTTAATCCAACTTATTTAAACTTTGTATGTGCACTTCCTGCAGGGAACTGGAATATAATAATAAACCTGAGAAAAATGTGGCATCACATTAGATGATGATCCACCTACTATTTTCTGCTGCTCTTTAATATCAAACATAAAATTTAGATTGTAGAAAGGGATGTTTGTTGTTTCTTTTATCTGGTCATGCTTACCACCAGCTGCCCATTCCTTTACATCAGATAGCCACTGTGTCACCACTTCATCTGTGCAATCTAGCTCTGTTTTTAGGTCAGCTAGCCTTGCAGTCTCATCATTGAGTCTCTGACAAGTCTGATGAACAGTGTTATACAATAATCAGGATTAAAACTTTGTATGATTAACAACAGGCCAAGTAAACACAACAAAAGGACACACAAAACAATTAATATGAGACTTACCTTCACATATCTCGTGGAAAGTGCCTGATGTAAAGAGAGATTTTTTTTCTCATTCCACCCTATTGCATGCAATGTAAGCATGTCCACCCGTGCTGTTGAAAGCAAATAATGAGGTTATGATGATCAATCTAAAAAAAAGTATACACGAATATTGCAAACTCTGATCACCTGCTTTGGACATATATTTGGTCGTCAGGGCACAACGTGAGAGGTAGCTGTTCACTTGCTCCACCTCCTCACCAGCGGTTGTCCCTGCTCCTTCCTGGTTCCTGCCACTCCAATTAATCTGTTAGTAAAGGGTGGAAGAAATTCAATTTAATTTTATTTATATAGCCCAATATCACAAACCAAAATTTGCATCAAAGGGCATTACATTCCATGCAAGAAATGGTTATGCAAAAAGACAAGATAATATAGTGTAGCTTAACTTATATTTCATATTATTAATGTGCTTGTAAATATTACAAATGTACATATGATGCCAAAATATTATACACACCTCACACTTAGTAGCATGGGCTCGAGCATGCATTACACTGAGAAAGGGTTTCATAGTGGTCAGTTCCTGAAGAGCAGGAAGGACACTAGCAACTTTCTCCAGTATTTGCATGCCACGTCCATTGCGAAGAATTGTGCCTTGGCTGACATGAGCTCCCTTTGAAGGTACAGAGGGTAGGCAAATATCTCCCCCCTGTACATATTAAGGGCTTTCAAAAGGAACCCATGGCGACACACAGCAACCTCCATCCCCTCTTCATCCAATTTTGAAGCCCTCCTTGAAGTTTCCCTCGCTGCTGTCCACTGGGAGTCCCCACATGTGCCTCTTCCCTGTGTCTATGACACACAAAACAAACACGACAAATCAAATTTCAATACAATGGCGTCATTCAATATATGGCATTTATTCTCTCAATTTGATTTTGTAATTGGTAGTCAACAGTAATTGAAGTGGGGGTTACGTTTATTATTGTAACAACTATTTTGTCAACTTGCATTTTTCACTGCTTTCTGTATGGTGTCGACAAATCTAGACACCGCACTGTCTTCAGCCACAAAGAGCCCCTCAAAAAAGCCAGGATCATCAGAGCTGAGGAAGAAAGAAAAATAGAAACTCCATTCATGAAATATATGAAGTAAGAAAATAAATCAATAAAAAGACTGGAAGAAAGATCACCTTCCGTTTCGGCGAAAGCGATATAGCTTTCTGTTTCCATCTGCTGAAACAGCCAACATTTCCGGCGTGCAGGCTGGGCAAGTGAAAGGAGCACTACAGCAGAGCTGGTCTTCCTCAAATGATGCATACGAAAGCTCTAAGAAGCTTTGCTGCAGTGCATCGCCGTTGATAGGTCCAGACTGGACAATATATAGAATGAAATTATATTTTGATATTGTCTGCTTATGGATTTTTTTTTTATATAAAATGTTAATAACATTTACACTTACTCTTCCTCCACACTTAGTGCGATGTTCCAGCAGCTTTGCGAAGGCTTGTCTGGAGAATCCCGGAGAGATGATCTTGAGTTCCTGAAGGGAGCTCAAGAGGTCCAATGTATAAAGTGTGGAATTGGTGACGGAGGCTGGCCAATATCCACTTCTTAGGAGGTCTTTAAAGTCAGGGGTCCACTGCTGCTGGCATGTTTGACATTCATACAGTGGCTGATGCAAGTCAAAACGCCCTTGGAACAAAAAAAAAAAATTAAAAATATAATACACATTTACCAAATACTTAATTTTACAACACTTAGTTCATTATGCACATTGTGAATGGTTGAGAGACATTGCACAAGTTCCTATAATCCCACATTTATATTTTCTAATTCACTAAATTCCACACTGCTGTGTTGATTGGACATCATGCTGGAAAGATGCTAATTATTTTTTTCTTTGCGGAGGACAAAAAAAACCAAACAAACATCTGTCTTTGTTTCAGTTAATAACAATACCATGTGCTATTCCATGTGTTCTGTCACTTCTGCAATTATAAGCACAATGCCACAGCACACTATATATATATATATATTTTTTTTTTTTTTTTTTACCATTGATGGTAATTAAAATCACTGATTTGCCTGGTAACACAGTAAAGTTTGTGCCTCCACAGGAGCAGTCTGGCACCTTCACAGTTGGCAAAATGCAAGCTGGCAAAAAGAAGGAAAACCAATTATTTAGATTATCTATAACTGTCTGCTAACACACATTGAACAGCAAAATTAAAGCTTTCGTGAGAACGTACCTTGCTCATGGGTGCAATATCCATCTTCCCCTTTAATGATGCATGTGGTCGGAGGAATGGCTTCAAAAAAACCACGAATCACGCATTCCCTGTTGTGGAGTGGCTGTTTTTTGTGATGCAATACATCACAGTCCCCACAGAACCACTCCTCAGGAAGACACTCTCTGCACCTAAGGAGAAAATAAAACAATATTATAATATAATACATTATTACAGGTTAATAACTCATATAAAGTACTGTACACTCTATTTAAGCTATTTCACTTTTACTAGGTTTGATTTTATTGTATAGGATTGCATAGTGGCTCAGTGTTTAGCACTGTCACCTCACAGCAAGAAGGTCCTAGATTTACTTTTCTCATTAATGTGTTTTTCATCTGGGTATCTAAGTCTTCTCCCATCCCAAAAGACATGCATCTTAGCCTATAAAGCAGGGCACTCAGCAAACCTACCCTGGGTAATTGAAGTTTGGTATTAATGAAAACCAACCTAATAACAGCAGGCTCGTTGCAAAGGCAACACAGGGGATGACCAACAGCCTCTTTTGAAATAAGGCATTTTAGGTGGTATGGTCTTGCTTCTTTCCAGCGCTCAGAGGCTTTCTGCTGCCGAAAAGACCATGATGATGCAGAGCTACTTTGAGGCTGAGCAGCAGAAGAACATGACGCCAAAATATCAGAGAGCCTCTCCATATTTTTTTCTGTAAAGAAAATCCAAAAATAAAGCGGTAAGGGATCATTTACTGTAGATAAGGAACAATTAAAAGTCAACTGATCAGTATTAGAATGAACACTTTTTTTATACTGTACATGCATAAATTCATCACTGTGAATTACCAAATTCCTCTTGAGGATTTAGTTTTGTTGAGGTTGCAGCAAGTGGAGCAATCAACCGTGGGGTGTGTGGCTGTAAAACAGTAATAGAAGAATAAGAACAAGTTAGGCTATCACACTCTATTCTTGTTCTTCTTTTCAAACTATATACTAAACAATTTATGAAATCAGACATATGTTTGTTAAGTACTTGGTAGTGTCTTCTACAATAATGTCACTGAAAGGTTTATCTACTTTTTAATGTCTTTTTAGATATTTGAATATTTTAAACTCTCAATAAACAATTACATTGTTCTAATTTGAGTTGGTCCAACATTGTCATAGTAAATTCCTACAAATGTCAAATAATCCAGATATAACCTGTAGCGGAGGCTTGGCGTCGCCCTCGGCTTACCACGTCCTACAGAGTCCCTTTTAGAGGTGTGTGGAGGGTCTCGTACACGTTTCCTCTCATCAGCTGCTCTCTGTGTATTGGAGTGAATATTTCTTGTAAGACTGATGTTGATAAAAGTATGGTAACCAAAAGGCAGGTAACTTGTGAAAGGAAAACACAACATAGTGTGTTAGTAAGGTGTTGAACAGCTTAAATGAGCCTTGGAATAGATTCTCCAAGTCTCTGTAACTCAGAGGAATGGAACTGCATATACTATTATTATTATTATATTCCCTTATTAACACGTCACAGAGCATGGCAGGATGCATCATGCAATATACCTGTATTAAATCTTCTGCACTCATCATTCTTACATATTCCTCATCATGTTTTACTTTAATTTGTTATATTTGTTATAAAATGATTGAGGTGTACAAAAACTCTAACCTTGGCTTCAGCTAGAATGTGTTCATGTTTCAGCTCCAGAGCCATGCGTCTCCCCTCTTGGTAGTGGGGATCCTTTGAATCAAGTTTATGCTTGGTGGCCATTGCAATGCAGTCAGATACAGACAGTCAGACAGACACAGACAGACAGTCAGAGTGAGATACAGACAGACAGTCAGATACAGACAGACAGTCAGATACAGACAGACAGTCAGAGTGAGATACAGACAGACAGACACAGTCAGATACAAACAGACAGGCTGACAAAAGATGGGTAAGACAGACAAGTAGACAAAGACAGACAGGGAGGAAAGAAAGAGCAATAGATAAAGACCGTGAGATAGATAAAGATTAAAGAGATGGACAGAAATATAGATAGTGAGAACAAAGAGGATGTAAGATATAGAAAATAATGAAGAGATGGCTCTTAAAAGTGCCTTTGGGTTTTAAAAAGCAGGTTCAGATATGTTTGACAGGTGATATGTTTGACAGGATCTGCAGGGAGAACAAAAGAAAATGTTAATTATGTAGTGTTATGTTGATATAAGATTTAAAAAGTGTACCCTAATAGTGAGTGATTCCCATTTTCTTATAAATGCTTAGGATAAATAAATACAGATCACGTTCTTATTTCCTATGCTACTGTTAAAAGTCACGTAACATTTTTTTAAATTAATTTTTATTAATATATATAGGCCTACATATATATCTAGAACCTATATCTAGGCCTAGAACATGTTTTTTTAATAAACTCGTAATTGTATTAATTTTGGACGTGTAAATAATGCTCATGAATTCATCTTGCTTATTAGACTGTTGTAAGCGACTTACCGTGGTGGAATCGCGCTGGGCAATGGTTTCTGCGATGGTCGCACACTGTGACGTGTTGCACAAAATTGCGCCAAAATATCAATCATAATTAAAAAGTACAGTCTTAATATTTTATATCCGTGCTCAATTTTAAAGGGGTCAGCATAAATGTCCAAGTGAAGGAAACACGAGTATGTAGCCATTACATTTAAACACATATCTCTTCCCAGAATGCATCCATCTCTTTGCCAAAGGATATGTCCATATAAAGTAATATAAACATTTCTGCAGTAGGCTATATAATTCATTTTTTACAACTTCATAATCAGTATTGAGATGAAAGTTATATAAAAGTAGGCTATTCTTTTTGTCTTTTCTTTTTTGGCGCAAAAAAAAGCAAAGTAGGCTCACTATTGCAAATTGAAATACCATCGACAATTATAAAATATCCCACAATAAATCAAGGCATGTTTTAAGCCTACAGCAGATATGCAGTCCTGCAATTATGTCGTTTTAATGTATTCCGAAATTATATTAAAAAGAGAGGAAAAATCGTGATATTACCGAATGAGAAAAGGGTTTCAGCTAGCTACCCTCAACGTCGGCTTATGGACGTGAGGGGAAAATTACCACAATATGTGATCGAAAATTATCAAATATAATGATGAATGTTTTAAGCATATAGAAAATATACCGTCCTGTAATTATGTAATTTTAATGTATAAAATTAAATAAAAAAGAGAGGAAAAAGAGTTAGTGTTAGAAAAATAATCAAAGTTCAAAATTCAAAGATGAGGGATTTGCACTCAAATCTATCGGACGACCCTCTCCGTTGTCAAGTGACGAATAGGGGTGAGACCGTGTTGCAAAGAAAAACGTGGTGCAGGCACGGAAAATACGTCCCGTTGAAATAGACATTAGATTGAAAGTCGTGCTGCATTTAATAATTATTAAAAAAAAAAAAAAAAGAGTGATTTTAAATTTAGTCCTGTGAATTAAACCGGTTAGTAGTCGAGGGGTGAAGAAATTAAAATTAATAAACGAGCCCAAAACAAAACGAAAAAGCCCATTATATGATTTTACTAATGAAGGAACGGGTGATGACCTTCATGATGTATAATGATCATAAGCACCATCTCTCAGTGTTTATGAACACATATCATTTAAGTTTATTAAGAGTTAAATGTATCTGCGATGTCATGTGACGATTCGGACTTAAATATTACGGTTAGGAATAATGCATGGTAATAAAACAAAATCATACATCGAAATAAAATAGGCCTAAACTTTATGAATAAAATAAAACTTCAAAGCTTGACTTCAATGGACGGCAAACAAGTATGTAGTTTGCCCCGCTATTTTAAATACATACATTTCTAAATTTTAGGTAAATTAAACAGAGTCCCAATCAAAGAAATAGGCTACATTTAAATCAAATGTCTATATTTTGAATTGAAGGGGTGTCATTTGCAACTGTGAATTCATTAATTGTACTCAGTTTTCTTATGATGAACAATTAAGGCTTTGAAAATGATAAATTCCAGGAATTATAAAACAAGTACAAAACCGAGAGCGTAACTGCACTCACGCACGCGACGTTATTTGTGTTTTTGCGTGCGTGCATATGAGCGTGCTCATATGAGTTGCTATAGCGACGCGTCCTGTGAATATGAACTTTAAATATAAACAGTGGAATCCGTCGCTGTTTGTTGGTTGAGCGGAGGCGAGACACCGACACGGTTGCAGATTGTTTCCTGTGCAAATCTCGAGATTTTGAGGCTGTTTGAAAGAGTTTTGAGGAGGCTTTTATTCTAGAAGGAGATCGGAAGATATTTTCTTTCCATCGACTTTTATTTTCTGAAAGAGTTCATATTATTTCTGATTACAATTTTATTTTATTGTAATTTTCGACGGAGTTTGGAGTTTTATTTCGTTTTTTTATTTGATTTGATTATTTTTTTGGGGAGGGGTATTTCTGAAGAAGGTTGTATTATATTCTCTTTTTTTGTATTGTATTTTGTATTGTTTCTATTACAGGTTGGAGGACGATGTCGATGGCTCTCATGGGTGAAAGAAGAGGTGAGTGTTTATTTTTGTTTCTGTATTTGTTGATTGGTTTGGGTTATGGTATGATCGAAGAGTAGAGAAGCCCAAGAGGCGAAACTCTGTTGTGTTATGGGTAACAGTCTGTAGATGGCGCTGCTGAGGCGCGGCCGCCATTATTGACTGAAAGCTGCTGAAATCGTTAGCGCGCCAGTCACAACTGTGAAGATGAATATAAGTTTTGTCAAAACGCAAGCAGTGTTCTGCAATAAATTGCAAAAATTATACACAAATGCACACACAATAGATGGTGGTGTCTGATTAATTACTGAGATCTTATGACACCACTTCCATTTTAGTCCTGTTTATAGTTCATGTGTGCACTTGCTAGATTGCACATCTTTTTTGTACCTTTCCGCCTGTAATAGGACATTCACAGATTGATTTTGTTTTTGTTCTTGCCATTGAAACGTTCACTGTGTGCACTTTCACTGAAGATGTTGAAAAACAAGTTGTTAATATTTTTGGGATATTCTATGTAAAAGAAATTTCTTTAGAAATGTTCATTTATTATTTTATGAATTAATTTATTTTTCCAAATCATATATATGGTGATGTTCACTATTATCAAAATCAACATTTGAATAAATATCTTATTACTGTGTGTCTGCCTATATATTATTTCATGAATTTCTGTTATTCATAAAACAAGGAAAATGCATAATAGAACATAAATATTGATAGATTAAAGGTTTGCAGTAATTTTATAATTGTATCTTTGCAAACCGTAAGTGGTAGGCTAATGAAGCCGAATCGGTGGGGCATACCCTTACGAAAAAGTACTACAGGAATCTTATAGTATTTTGGGACAAAATATTATAGTAATCTTATAGGAATACTGTAGTAATTTGGGACATACTATAGAAGTACGATAAGACTACTATAGCAGCTTTAAAATATTATAGAGGTATTACAGAACATCACAGAAGTATGTTATGTTCTGTAATGCCTCTAATATCCTAGAGCCGCTATAGTATTTCTATAGTAGTCTTATAGTACTATAGTAATATTTTGTCCCAAAATACTATTTTCCGAAGGATAATTAGGCCATTCATAACCAGCACATAGACGTAACATTTTCTGTCATTTAACGTCGGTCATCCTCATTAATGTATTTGAAATTGTTTTCATATTTAGATATGACGGCCAGAAAAAATTAAGTTATGTTAAGTTTTTATGTTAAGTTGGTTCAGTGCCATTGACTTCCATTATTTTTCGGCGTTTTCCTTCAGTTTTCAGTCCATAATGGCGGCCGTCATGGGGCAACGGTTGCTATGGAGCGTTCTATTGAGTTTCGCCTCTTGGGCTTCTGTACTCTTTGGTGTGATGTTGTACAATAATTGACTAAATTAATGTGAAGAAACTTGTGCGAGGTAACCACATGTGATCCCTAAATTTCCCGGGCAAAGTGATCACATGTATTTGATTCCTTGCATATGAAATAAACTTGAGTTACTCTAAGAACAATTTGTAATTGATTATTATTAAAATATGACTAATTATTTGATGTGAAATATTCCAGCTCCAGGCCGCTGCAGATCCAGCAGAGCTGCTTCCAGTCAGTCGGCTGGTCAGGAGGTTTGGATCCTCAGTTCGGATGACCACGAGGATCCGCTGCTACACCCGATACTGAGCCAGGAACTAGTAGGATATTTTGCCCCCCTGCCTTCTGATTTGGCTGTGTCTGTGTCCACAGGTCCGGCTGACAGGAAGAGGAAGTGGCAGAGCGGGAGCCGGGAGGAACCAGACGATGGAAGTCCATCCACTTCATTTAAAACACCTGCGAAACGCTCTCGCAAAGGTCAGAATAGACTTATATTAAAAAATGTATGGCTCAGTTAATCAATTATTTGTCATTAACATAGAAAGTTGAAAAAATAAAGTAACAATTTGTTGTAACCACTGACATTAATTATTCATAATATTAAAAAACAGTTTCTAATGTTTGAAATATTCCAGCTCCAGGCCGCTGCAGATCCAGCAGAGCTGCTTCCAGTCAGGAGGTTTGGATCATCAGTTCGGAAGACCACGATCACGAGCCGCTGCCAGACCCCACCCCGACACTGGGCCAGGAACTACCAGGATATTTTGCCCCCCTGCCTTCTGATTTGGCTGTGTCTGTGTCCACAGGTCCGGCTGACAGGAAGAGGAAGGGGCAGAGCGGGAGCCGGGAGGAACCAGACGATGGAAGTCCATCCACTTCATTTAAAACACCTGCGAAACGTTCTCGCAAAGGTCAGAATAGACTTATATTAAAAAGTTATGGCTCAATTATTAAATGATTTGTCATTAAAAAATATTCCTCAGCTGTTTGATGTAAGGACTGCATTAAAGTTATGTCTTTGTACAGCTTTAGAGACTGCAACATGTTTTCTCTTAAGACGTTTCTTTGATCGTATGTTTTGCAGAAGCATATACGAAGGGCCGTTTGCTGGGAAAGGGCGGATTCGGCGCCGTGTATGCTGGGATACGCAGGTCTGACGGACTGCCAGTAAGACATTTTCTTCCCTCCTTTGTTCAGACAGCCTTTATAAATGTTGATATCAGTAAATTCAGGTGTGCTTTACTGTGGCTTATCGTCTACAGGTGGCCATCAAGTACGTCTCTAAGGACAGGGCCCTAAAGATGCTGAAAGATGTAAGTTCCAGCGTAAATCTGTTGTTCTATTTCCTCCGTTTCGCTCAGCGCTGGATATAATGGAGCATTTGTCCCTGCAGGAAGGTCAGGGTCTGCTGCCTCTGGAGGTGGCATTGATGGCCCGGGTCAATTCGGCTCCCGCCTGCCCCAACGTCCTGCAGCTCGTGGAGTGGTTTGAGCGTGACACCCGCTACAGCCTGATCCTGGAACGGCCAGTTCCCTGCCAAGATCTGCAGAGTTTCTGCGAGGAGAACGGCTGTCTGGATGAGAGCTTGGCCAAGAAAGTGCTGGTGCAGCTGATCTCCGCTCTGAAGCACTGCGAGAGCCGCGGAGTCCTGCACCGGGACGTCAAGCCAGAGAACCTGCTCATCTCCACAGCTTCACACCACATCAAGCTGCTGGACTTCGGTTGTGGAGCGCTGATGAAGGACTCGGCCTACACGTCTTTTGCAGGTGGGTTTGCGTTACAGGAGGAAACGCTCTGTGGATGTTTGTGAACTTTTGGTGAGAGAATTAGTTTGGACCGGAGTTTATTCAGTGGATGTTTCTGGTCTTCTTGTGTCTCTCAGGTACTCTCGAATACGCCCCTCCTGAGTGGTTTAATCAGCGCCGCTATCATGCAGGACCGGCTACTGTTTGGTCTGTGGGGGTGACGCTCTATAACATCCTGTGCTTCCCCTTCATAGCCGCAGACAGGATCTCCTTTAGAAGCAGACTGATCTTCCCTAGAGAGCTGTCTACAGGCAAGAGATAGCAAACATTCAGAGGTAGAAACCCAGGATGAGTTTGTTGGTTTGTGTTTCTGAAGACTGTGTTGTGTGTAACAGAGTGCCATCAGTTGATCAGCTGGTGTCTCAGGGACGCGGCGGCAGACCGTCCCACTTTAGACGACATTGAGGTCCATCCCTGGTTGCAGTGAACAGGTGACCAGTGACATTACACTTATCTGAATCACAGCATTCATGGCTTGGATTGTATTGTTAGGATAGTGTAGATAAACGGTTTTGTTTATGTGTTTAGGGTGAGCAGGAGTGACACCGGAACTGCAGAGAGCTTCCTGATCACCTACAGAAGTGGACCATCAACTACAGTTTACATCCTCTGCTCCCACTGATCTATACAAATATAGACACACTGTATTTGTCATAAATATAGATCAGTGTCTGCTGCGCTCTGTGAAGCTGTGTAGACGCTGGAGGAGCTGAACACGCAGCGCCAGCTGAAACCAGAGCCCAATGGGC
The DNA here is from genome assembly GCF_949357685.1 of Gobio gobio. Lineage (NCBI taxonomy): Eukaryota > Metazoa > Chordata > Actinopteri > Cypriniformes > Gobionidae > Gobio > Gobio gobio. Next base: position 55,372,038 of record NC_137102.1, on the reverse strand, counting down.
CAGAGATCTGCTATTCCAGAGTAGCAAAACACGTAGTTTGTACCTCAATAGACCAAAGGGGAAAAAACACTGGGACAGAGCGCAGGGCTGCATTTCCCGATAACGTTGTCTCTTAGCGCGCTACGAAGACTCTAAAGGTATAACTTAACTAAAGGTATCCCATTTCTAGGCGTGCCCCGAACTATATCTTAGGAGGTTGCTTAAGGTTTACCTTCTTAAGTGCGGCGTCAGCAGGTGCTGAATTAGTTTATCAATGACTCAAAAATAGATGAATCACTCTATGCAGGGGCTGTTTAACTGCGTTATGTGAGACAGCGGTGTTCTTTATAATAGAAGCACTTCAGAAATTGTTGAAATTGCATTTATCAGGACTCGTGAGATCTTATAAATATAATCCAAATTGCAAACTAAATTAAAAATAAAAACCGTGGATAATTTATATAATTTTGAAATGATTGTGCGAACCTGCAACCTCTCATGCCCAAAGGTATCATGCATCAACCCACTAACGGGCAGTATGCCATTTATATTATCATAATATATTTTACCATAGTCTTCATTTACTCCACAAGCAGAGTTGATTGCCCGCATAACATTATTGGTGTAAATCACTAATTTCGGTTATTGGATGACCTACTCAATAAAGGCGCCACACGCGAAACATAATCAACAGCTATAGCGGAAAAAAAAGAAAGAAAGAGAAGAGTGGCGGCAGCTGAATTTCGGGGCTACTCCGTTGAGTTTGTCTTGAAAAAGTCGGACCAACAAGATCTAAAAGCTGCTGAATTTGCTGTCGTGGCAGGCAAAATGAATTTTGAATTGCAGCTTTGGACAGGGTAGCCAGGGGACTAAAGTTTTCACGGATGAAATAGTGCACATAGAAATGGCTCCGCGGCCAGCGCCGTCTTTGATTTAGCACAAATATTCGCTGTATCGCTGCCATAGTTTGACCAAACTCCCCTCCACAATCATTCCCTTTAAATAGACTCCATAATGGTTTGCCAGCTGATGAACCTTTGGATAATATAATTAAAAAGCTAACAACCATTAGTGTAATGACAATTTTAATCCTAATTTAATTTTAAAAAAAAATTAAATTAGCCTAATTGAACACTGGGTGTACAGTATATTACAACTTCAGAATTATATTCATATGGACTGACATGTAAAGAAGCTTTTTGCTCAGTGGTGGCCACCAGTGGAATGAACTGTCAATAATGATAAGGTATAGCTAAGAGTGATCCAGACCAACCTTACGAAAGTAGGACTTACAGAAGGTATTCTTAACTAAGATCGTTTCAGGAAACACGTATTAACGTTAAGGTGCACCTTAAGGTATAACTTAAGAACGACGAGAAATCCAGCCCAGAACAGTCTGAGGCAGTGTTAACAAGCATAATGTGCTTGTTTTTCTCTTTTTGAAACTAGGACAGTAAAAATACAAACAGTCCAGTAGGCGGAGACAGACACACAGAAGCATCTATAAACTAAATACATTTATTATGCTCAGAACAATAACTAACATATTGTACGATGAGGTAGAGGGTGTGTGTGAAAGTCATTGAACTGCAGAGTGTAAACTAGCATAATGAGGTTTATTTATTATTACAAGGACAAGGAACAGAAATAAAATTAAGAAATAGAAAATACAAGAAATTAAACCCAGAGCTTAAATTAAATTAAACCCTTCCTGCAAAACAAGAGACCCAGGATCAACTAATTAATATTTATATTTAAATATCTATTGTATTTTTTTAATTATTTATAAAAATCATGACAAGGATTAAAACAATGTGTAAATAAAAGCCTAACACATATAGTGAATGTGTCTATAGTCAGTGCTGAACATTAAATGCAAAACGGTTCAAATATAAACACTTTCTAAAACTTGCCCACCGTAACACAGAAAAACAAAAGCACGGACTAAACACATACACATTTACTGATCTAAAAATAGTCATTCTATTAATCTTATTTTTATATTACCATTACAACAGTCCCTTTACATTAACTGCTCTCATAAATATACAAATTTTGTATTTTATACCTTACAGTCAATAAAAGGCATATTTAATGTAGCAGAATGTGTCACGTGTGTTTGGTTTTGTTTCCTGTTCATGTTTCATGTCTTTTATTCTGAAGTTGATCACAGTCATGGTTCCTGTTAGTCATGTGATCCTCTTGCCCTCATGTGATCTTATCATGTGCTTCTCTTGTGTCATGTTGTCATTGGTTCATTGTCTTGATTGTTCACAGGTGTGTCTTGTTTAGTCATTAGTCCTTGTGTATTTAAAGGGTCACTTCAGTGATTTAGCATTAAGCTTTGTATCAGTAGAAACCCCATAGTAGATTTGAATTATGGTTCTTTCCCCCCCCCTCATATCCCCCTGAGACGAGAGAATTATGCATTTTATTTCTGGAAAAAATCCTCCAATGACGCGTAATCTGAGGATTTTTTGGCCAGAGGCTGGAGACTACAGCCAGTAGATGTTTTCAACCCGCCCACAGTGGGGAGATCTCACTCACTCACTTCCAGGCCCGGATTGGCTAATCGGTAGCACCGGGAAAATTCCCGGTGGGCCGGTCTGTTTTTTTGGCCACAAGGGCCGTTGTTGTCATGGCACTGGGTTGAAATATGGATGCTGTCCCTATAGCTGCCTGCACTCACAGCAGCCCCACTTTTTTATTTATTATTTTACCGCAGTCCCACTCTTTTTTATTTAATATTATCACGCAGAGTGCAGCCTGCAGGTTAATGATGACGTGATTATCTTTTCACTCCCTGGCCCCGCCCCCGACACAGCACCTTGCAAATTGCTCAAAATAAAAAAAGTCCGATTTTGGATAATAGGAAGCGCAAAGGCGGCGCTGAAAAGGCCAGGATAAAAAAGAAGAAAGCTTTGGAAACTGACGCGGCCAAATGTTCTAAGCTGAGCACATTTTAAATAAATGAAGACGACGAGGCCGGTAATAAGCTAACGTTAAGGTAGTTAGGAGCAGTGCGAGATGCTAGCGACCGTGCAAAACAACGTTGTCTGCAAACCACGTTCATGTATCAAACTTTTTCTTGTAGCTCTTCAGCAGCAGCCGCCTCTAGTCCGGTTTGCTGCTAACAGTGAAGAGCAAGGCCCAGTAACGTTACTAAGCACCAGTCATGAGCCCAACACACCAGATTGTCATTCAGAAGAACTAGTAATAGTAACGAAGCGCCCTAGTCAATGAAAAATGCCCTGAGATAATTAATGATACCTGATGATTCAGCAATACATTCATGAAACTGACTTGACTTGATTTAAAAGCTTTGTAAAAAGGGGATATTTGTGATGAGAAATAAATGTAACAAATTTAAGTTAGTGTCAGAAAGAGAGCCAGGACCCAGTTGTGAAGAGACTTATGCTCTCACTGTGAAATACACAGGTAAGCTGCTATTGTACCATAGTGTGTGAATAAGCAAACATTATCACTGAAAAAATGCTTTTCTTACTTAGTATCTTACTTGTTTCCAGTTCAAATATATAAATTATTCTTAATTCAAGATACATTTACTAGACAAGTGAAATGGCATAAGAAATGATGTCTTGTTTTCTGAAGAAAAAAAACACCCTAAAATTATTATTTTGCTTAAAACAAGCTAAATCTAAAACAATTATTTTTTAGATAAGTGCAATACTTGTTTAATTCTTTAACTAATGTTCTCATATTTGTGAAAAATATTTGAAGTTGTAAAGCAGCTGTTTCCTTGAAAAAGATGCTACTGTCATTAGAAAGTGCAATACATTTTATTTTAATCTTTATTTTTTATATAATTATTTTTGTTAAAAATTTTTTTCTTTTTTTCAATGTTTGGATATGAATACTAATTCTTAAAGAAAATAGATTCTGATACTGTCCTGTTATTTACTGTTCTAATAAATCTTCAACTGTGAAGCAAAACTTAGGCTACTGTTTTTGCACTGAATTGGAAATGATGATGTTTTTCAAAACTACAAAGAATTACAAGGCTGTAGAGAACAGTGCGCCTATTGCAGACTTATATTCCGAGGTTTTAATTACATTATTTTAATATAGTCAGTCGTGAACTAAAGTGGGCCGGTCTAAGGCATGAAACTCCAGGGCTGAAAATGAGTCGCAATCCGGCCCTGCTCACTTCAGACGCTTGTAAGTCAGCGTTTGGGCATGAAGGCACCTCACCAAACTGATTTCGGACAGACTTCTTAGGCAGTGTAACCGTTTAATGATCTACAGCAAAATAGAGAGAGCTTTGGTGAGAACTAAACACATATTTAATTACTACATTAGTCATTTCTCGCTAGAAATGACATCAGAAGTAGAAAATGTTGGTAAAAAACTTACATTTACACACAAACTGACCAGCAAACGCAACTTTGGGGCGGCGTCTTTTTTCCCAGCTCAACTGTCACAGAATGGAACGCACAGGATTGTGGGAAATCAAAGGCAGCGAAGGATACACATATGCTGCCTTCAAAAATCGATCAGATGAAGGGATCTCAGGAGACAGGAAGTGAAGCGAACATTAGATTCGGACGTGCCTTGGTGCCTTCCTGCCTTGAAATGTGTCCTCCGAAGGCAGCATTTTCCAGGTTTCGGACGCAGCCCTCATGTTTGCCATGTTCCCAATTGTCTAGCTTTGTTATATGTACCCATGGTGGTGAGGTCATGTGTCAAGTCTGTGTTTGTGTCAATTCCTTGTTTGTTTTGTTCACTTATAATTAAACTGCACTTGGGTTCTCACTTCAACTTGCCTCCAGTGGATCCTTCATTACACAGAATGTCCATCAGTTTGACGCACATGCGCACATCGGCCCTCATTCAGTGAAGTCTAAAACATATTGTCATGTTCAAAAAAGCCTAACAGCTAAAACCGCACCAAACTAGCACTTCTAGTCTGGACCAGACTGGACATGTGTTGATCTAGAAGCTGATCAGAAGGGATCCTCACATGATTAATTTATAATGATTTACAAGAAGAATATAATGATTGACAAAAGGTATGCGATTTTCTCTTAGACCGTTTGATAATAAATACATTAAAATAGCTATTAGATTGTGTAGCAACTCATAATGTTGCACAAGCCCCCATGCCCCAAAGTAATTCTTTAAAACTCAGCTCAAATCTCACATTGGGCCAATTTTTGTCTTTGCCGACCTCTTGTGGAAAAATAAATATATATATATATATAACATGATATTTCATATGGCCTTATAGCAGTTCTCGAGTTTATCACTTCAGTATGCATTCAGATCCACATGTAGACATTATAAAATCATTTTGGGTGAATAATTTTTTAGGTTTTTCTATATAAGCTGAAGCATTCCTCGCATTCCATTCATTCCTCAGGGGGTCAAATTGACCCGTGAGGAAAGGATTTTTTACTTATTTAAATTTCAACCACAAAACTCCTCGAATCCAGTCATTATGTTTGTGTGTATTCGTGGGTTCAAGTGTGACAAAAGTCCCAAGGTCTTGGACCACTCAATTTTATTATATATATATATATATATATATATATATATATATATATATATATATATATATATATATATATATATATATATATATATATATATATATATATATATATATATATATATATATATTAATAAACTTACTTAGGCCAAACCAGCCTAACTAGCTCAAATTTATGACCTTGGTGATTATAAAACCCTTCCTATGGCCCTGCCCCTGCGCGACTTAAATAACAAGCATTGTGTGTGATGATTTCTTAAATAAATCTGTTTTATTCTGCTTTTCCTAAGTACAATAATGGACTGGAGTACGAGTTCAGCGGCTACGCCCAAGCCACAGCGCAGAACGGAATTCTCTGCGGCTCTGGAATGTCATTTAGAATGTGACATCACAGTAGCTCGGTATAAAGAATCTTACTTTGCTCAATCTGCACCACTTGCTGTTCGTTGATGATCGATTTACTGCTTCTCGTGTCTTTCACTCGATTCCTGCTTAAACCACAACAACTTGCTTGCATTTTAACTACATTGATTTATTGCGCACTGGATTTTGCACCATTTTTATCTGTACACAACGTAAATTCAGCTGCGATAAATAACAAACGTTGACCTCGCTTCACACTGCGGGTTCGCCTAGTAAAGGCATCAAAATGCTGTTTACTTTGCTAGGATTGTACGCCTTTTTCCAGCGTGAATGGAAAGTCCACAACACCCACTCACAGAGTGATGATGGTAAGTGAGATGTTCATGTTATGAGAATATGTAACTGCTTATTGGAGTCTGCACTGGCTCTACGCTTATTTTTGCTTTACGGTTTTTTGGAGGAAAGTAAAAAATGTAGAAGCACAGTAATTTTATTAATACTGTAATATGTATGTCATTATCATCTTTAGATGAGCCTTCATATCAGGATATCCCCAGCGACCCCGAAGTCAGCGATGACTGGAGTGAAGACGATACGGACTCGAGTAACGACGAAGCCTATTACAACTTCCTTACTCCTTCTCAGTTGAGCCTGGATGAACAGAACGCATAAACGCATTAACATAACCCAACACACACACACACACACACACACACACACACACACACACACACACACACACACACACACACACACACACACACACACACACACACACACACACACACACACACACACACACACACACACACACACACACACACACACACACACTTTAATCAGCTGTTTAATGGTTTATACTTCAAATTTACTTTAAAACATGCTTTGTTTAAGGGTAGTTGAAAAATAACACAGATTTCATTTAAATGTGTGTATGTATGGGTGAAGTTGTATATTTGACACTGATTTCTGTTTTTTTTTTTTTTATGCCTACAGTTTTCTTAAATAGTCCTGTAGTGATGAATTTAAAGAATAATATGATGAATGTTATGAATGAATGAATATTTAAAGGCACAAATATTCAATTTAGTAACTCAATTAATCAGACAAATCTTGTTGAAATAGTTTTAGGTACAGTAGCTGCTGTCACTGCTTGACATTTCATGTCAACACCTCTTATTTTTCTTTTAAAGGGGTGGTAAAACACATTCTTTTGAAGGCTTGACTGTGTTTGTGGGGTGCACTGTAACATGTGTTCATGCTTCGTTTTAAAAAAAATTGCCTTATTTTTCATATATTTGACCTTTATTCTACACTGCTCTGTCCCTCCTTGTAAAACGGTCTGATGCTTTCCGGGTTGTATGAAGCCAGTCCCTCAAAAATACGCAGTGGGCTCAGATTGGTTAGCTGGCCCAGTGTGTTGTGATTCGCTAACCGCAGTGCACGTCGGAAACGTCACGCCCCTTACCGGAGGCTGTGCTTTGGTCAGTGTTAGAAACAACGGCGTCAATAAAACCATATGAGCCTGAATCAGATCCAGAACATTTGAGTGAAGATGATCGAGCAGAACCTGTTCAGTCCTCAGGAGTAAAGACTGCGGATCTATAATGATCGCTACTGAATGGCACTTTAACTTTTGTATTTTTAGAATGATTACAGCCAAATATCTGTCGCAAGAACTAACCCAAAACAAACACTAAGCACTGGCTTTAACTAGTAAGTTAGCCAAATCACACACAGAACCATGTTTAGCATGCCTGTAGATTACAATACATAAAAGCTCTAATCAAAGAATCATGTACACTAATGCCAAGTTTGCTGTTGAGATTTTAACGTTAGTGTTTGTAATGTTAGGTGTTCGTCGGATAACGTTAAGTATGAATGAGCATTTAACAAACTGGTTTGCAGAACAGCATTGTCATCCTGTAACAACCTATTACAGGAAAACACATCGATGAAAAATAAATCAGACTTACAGGTTGTGGCCCGTGAACAGCTTCTGTTTGTAAATCCAGCTTTCAGGACAAGCCGTTGTGCATATCCTGTATTGAACTCGCGAAGTTTGTGGAAGTTTGTGTTGTCCTCCGTGAAATGTGCAGCGCGCGCGTCGTGCATCCACGCACCGGCAGTGTTTTTTTCACGCAGCTGACGTTGTGCAAATCCGGCATTGAAATCGCGAAGACGGTGGATGTTTTCCTCTGTTAGATGTAGGATTATTTAGCTGCAGGAGCCCCGCGCGCGCCTGATTCCCCGCTGACTCAAACACACGTGCATATAACATGCTGTGTGTTAAACGCTCTGCAACGCACCCCCGTCCCTATGAAGGCTGAACAGAGCAAGTACCCCAGACCTGCAATCCGGATGAAAATAACAGCGTTTCCTCGGCATCGCGGCAACAACACTCCAGCCTAACTAACTTATACCACAACAGCGCCGCGATACAAAATGGCCTCACCCCCCCTTATTTAATATTCTCGGAGGAGGGGTTTATGTAAATATTGAGCCTGGTGATGTCAGCAAGCCCTGGAGGAATGTGTGTAGTCCCTACTGGCCGTTTGCTGTAGTTCTTAGAAACTGATTTCTTTAAAAGCAAATATCTCCCTTTGCTTTAAACTTTGAACGTTGTAACTTTGCAGATGTTGTTTATGCTCAAGCAGCAACATTACACGTTAGCTAAAGTTAGAATAGTGAAATCGTGGTTTACCACCCCTTTAACAGACATCAATTACGAAATCGGCTTTCAACTCGGCCAAAGAGGCTTTGGAGATGGTGGTCCAGTGGGTTAAACCACTGAACTGATATACAGATGCTGGTTTGATCCCAGCGGAGAAACAAGCAAATTGAACTGGAGAAAGTCAGTCTTTTTTTTTAAAGTTATATTTACTTTATATTTTTTATATATATATTTTTAAATGTTGCCTCTTTTTGTTTGTGTGTGTGTATATATATATATATATATATATATATATATATATATATATATATATATATATATATATATATATATATATATATATATATATATATATATATATATATATATATGTTGTTTGTGTAATGTATTTAAACAATTACCGGATTTCTTTTATTGTTTCAAATTGCAGACGTATAATGAGGAGGGGGAAAAAAGCAAACCAGCATCCCATACTTGACCAGCAAACCAGCATCCCATTTATTAAAAATAAATCCCATTTATATTAAAAATATATCCCATTTTATAAGTTTTAATATATTTTTTATTATTTATTTAATATATATATTACATATACAATTTTAATATATATACATTTTTTTTTGTAAAGATGCATGAATTTAAAGTATATTTAAGATATTTTAAGAGACTTATTGACCTTTCCTTGTGTGATAGTATAAAGACTCACTTGTTAATAAATTAATTATGGAAAATAATGCAGGACATGTCACAGTACAGGCTGTTTTTTCACAAATTATTTCTACCCCTTTCTTTAGGGGTGAACACGAGGAACTACAGCTCCTTCTCCTTCATGGTAAGTTCTTATACTGTACCTCATGCTTATTCATAATGATCTGCAGGGGCTGTTTAATGTTTTTGGTATGTTGTTTATATATAGTTAAGCTCGAAGTCAAAAATACACCAAGATTTTTTGCATAGGTATATCTTTTTCAGAGAAGGACAAAAGTTAGAAATTAAAAAAAAATAGTGCTAAATGGGTATGTATTCAATTAAATATAGATGAATCCTTGATTAAAGCTATGAAAGTCATTTAAACAGGAACAGTGAGTAACTGTGCTTCTTAAGTAAATGTATCTTAATTAAAAATGTTTAGGTATTTGTATACTGAAAAACAAGACAAAAATAATAATTAAGCAAATATTTTTTTTCCTTTTTCTGTAAATGTATAAAAAGAGCCTTTTGAAAAATGCACAATATTTCTTAAAGTGCCCCTATTATGATATTTTAAAGGCTCCTGATGAACATAGGTGAGTCGGCTACATATTTATTTATGGGTATCCACGACGTCTCCGGCGTGATGACTCCGATCTTTCGAATATTCCTATTTTATAATTTTTTAAACGACATGTCATCCTCAATAAACCAGTCTCTGGCGTGATGACTCTGATCTTTTGAATATTCTGATCTGATATGACCTCTGACCTGTAAAGTTGCCAGAATAATAATCATACACTGTTTGTTAATTGGCCAGAGGAGAACTGGCACCCCGACTGAGCCTGGTTTCTCCCAAGGTTTATTTTTCTCCATTAGGTCACCTGATGGAGTTTTGGTTCCTTGCCACTGTTGCCTTTGGCTTGGCTTGCTCAGTTGGGGACACTAAATTTATAAAAAAGTTACACAGTCCTTAAGTGCGGCGTTTTCTATAATACTCTACCCTACAATACAATAAACTACCTAAATACAAGTCATTGGACAACATTACTTAGGCTGCATATAAAGAACCAAAATGCATGTGCCATGGATAAATAGAATTAAAAAAATTAACATTTCTAATATTACAGTAATAGTAAACATTAGGGATGCCACAATTCTCAATATAATATTGAACCGTTCGGTACGGCATTCACGTTCAATATGAGCTTGTGAATTGCGTTTTTTTATTTCTCTCCGAAATGGCTCTGTTTGAGCGTGCCTGTGAGTCTACGCACTGATATGAGCAAATATCCAATCACTATACTCTAAAGTTAGAGGTGTTTAGCCACGCTTGCAATGCTGTTCACACTTTAACAGAGCGGGGAAGTGAGGAACTTGTGTCTGTATATTAGATGCGTACAGGTCTTAAATTGACAGCAGTGCAGTAGTGAACACGCTCTTAAAGGGATAGTTCACCTCTAACTGTCATTATTTCCTCACTCTAATATTGTTCCAAACCTGTATTGAACCGTGGACTAACTGCGCTGAAGAAAATTAACACTGGTAAACTGAAGAGCTTGTTCTTCCCAACAACACGCTGAAACATGGCAACTAAGCCCAAAGAATTCACAACATTTTATTACAATAGTGTATGTGGCGAGGTTGGCGAGGGACATGGGAGGAGCGAGCGAGACCGGTGGGTGATTGAGAATGAGCACCACCTGCGAGTCACACCGGTCTCGAGTTCTCTCATGAGGGAGCCCGGAGACATACAAGTGGAGGACGAGAGAGGGCCAGGCCTGGAATTTTATGTTGTGTAAACGGGTTTCCTTTTTTGGCTATGCCTTTTTCACCGAACTATAGAGCGCTTGGCGAACGCCGGCGACTCCTCCGCTCCCTCCAGGACGGCAGCCACCCCACCTCGACCCAGGGGCACAGCAGCGAGCTCTCCGTCCCACCGGATCTCTCTTCACTCGTTCCAGCACCACTGCCTCGTAAATACCTTAATATTACGATAATACGATTTATATCTGCTTGAACTAATCAGAATGTGTAAGCCGTAGACGCGCTCTTCTCACAAAAATGCACTGAAACAACTACCGTTTATTACAATACTGTTCTCATTATAATTATAGTTGACCTCCTCTTTGTTAATAAAATATCATCAATAGTCATCATTGTCGTCATCACTGTGGTTTTTTTCACTGTGTCAATGTATTAAAAGCATCACTCTTTCATTATTATAGTAGGCTAATTGTGACTTTGACAGTGATTTATTTCTTGTGTTTGTAATTTCTTGTTGTTTAGACAGTTTTCACACTTACACTGCAGATCTATATCATTTTGGTAACACTTTACAATAAGGTCTCATTTGTTAACAATTGCATTAACTAACAATTAGTGATATATTTTTACAGCATTTATTAACCTCAATTGTTCATGTTAGTTCACAGTGCATTATCTAATGTTGACAGATACGACTTTTGATCACACAAATGTATAAGTAAATGTTGAGATTAACTAATGTTAATGAATTGAATATTATTTTATAGTTACCATCATTTTTTTATTAGTCACTTGAATTGTTGCATTTGCAAAATATAAACTTGGAATTACAATAAGATATTTTTTTTTTTTTATCACTAGTTTTCAGGTGTAATTTTGAGAAAGTCAGTTTGAGATTTGAATGCAAAATATCAAACATCTTGTACAAATAAACTGATAGGACACAATTGCAACAGCACAAACATGTGAATTTGTTAGTGTGTAATGCAATTGGCTTCAATGAAACATTTATTTATTTGATGTTAAAGTGTGTTGTTGTATATGTTGCTTTACTCAGATATATTTTTCAGCAATGCCACATCTCGCAGCTTTAGATGAAAAATAACATTCACACTGTGTGAATATGTGTGTGTGTGTGTGTGTGTGATTTTGTGACTTGACATCAAGAAGGTCCAATAAACAGCACTTCGAGAAGGATTACTTGTGGAAAGATCTCAGAAGAGCTCCATGCTGCTGTGTCTGCTGCCCTGAGGGAATGGGAACAAGAGATATTCCTCTCCTCCACCTCCATCTACAGATCAGAGAAAGAAAATGATAATAATAATTAAGAGTGCAATCAAGAAGAAATTTACATGTGTGCAATTTGTGACCTTGGAGAATGTAAGAGGTTTTCAGTCCCATAACCAAAACTTGATATTTGACAGTCGAAAGATCTGGTTATGAATTCATCCATTCATCCGCCACTTACAATACACACTATTTTAAGAGACTTTCCCCTGGTTTCACAGACAAATCTTAAGCCTAGTCCCAGACTAAAATGCATGTTTGAGCTGTTTTAACTGGGAAAAAAAGCCGTCTGTGAAACCAGGAGAGAGTCATTAATCCCCAAGAGCATAACAGCCCTTAATCCCGCCTTCGTGGACAAATTTGGGCACGAAGGTCTCAGGTGTGATCCCCCTTAAAAAAAAAAAAAAAAAAATGTTATATCACCACCTACGATAAAATAAATTCTATTAATTTGTGCCTTTTTTATGATTTTTGGGGTATTAATGAATTGATTTACCTCTACAAGTACCATATTTTTTTAAATGTAAAATATGCTTATTTTTATGTTATATTTAATATTTCTTTAACTTCAGTAAAAAAACATATCAGCAAGTCCAGAGAGCCAAAACCTAAAAATGTGGTGACTTTGGTGACATATGATGGTATTAATTATTTTTTAAAGCTACAATATCAATAGCCAGTAGATGGCAATAGAACTCAATGGCTGCATATGGGCTGAACTCTGTAAACCAATGTTTTACAACCTTTTTTTATTTTTTATTGCTTACATAGTTATTGGCTCATTTAATTCCTTTGTTTGTGTATATGTGAGTGACTGTTTTTTATTTGACAAAAAAAACCTTCTGTTATAGGCTCATTCAATGGCTTTCAATGCTATGCTTTTGTGGATATGTGTGTGTGTGTGTGTGTGTGTGTTTTTGCCACTTTGAGAATGTTGTATAGGCTCACTCCTTCATTTGTGTGTATGTATGATCTGCATTGTGTTGGATTTATTGATTTTTATTGGACAAATAAATAAAAAAATGCTCTGAATTAAAGTTTTTTCCATTCATTCCTATGGGTGACCATTTTTGTCCATGAAGGGGGGATTAAGGAGGTTTTTTTTTTTTCAAGCACTTAACATTGTATAATCGAGTCAATTTGTTTTGTGTGTGTTCAGGTGGCAAACTTAGAAAAAGTAGCCAAATCTTGTACCGCTCAGATTAAGGAAAGTATTTAAAAAAAAATTTTAACAATTATTTTGCCCACATTTGTCCCCAAAAGGAACACAACACTCTTTTTTTGTTAAATAGGCTAATTTTCCAGCTCCCCTAGGATTAAAAAGTTGAGTTTTACTGTTTTCGGATCCATTCAGCCGATCTCCGGGTCTGGCGGTAGCACTTTTAGCATAGCTTAGCTTAGCATAGATCATTGAATCTGATTAGACCGTTAGCATCTCGCTCAAAAAATGACCAAAGAGTTTTGATATTTTTCCCATTTAAAACTTGACTCTTCTGTAGTTACATCGTGTACTAAGGCTGACGGAAAATAAAAAGTTATTATAGGCCGATATGGCTCGGAACTATACTCTCATTCCTGCGTAATAATCAAGGAACTTTGTGTCGTACCATGAGTGCGCAATGATATTACACAGTACCTGAAAATAAGCTAACTTCAACATAACCAACGTGACAACCTAATCTTCAGTGTATTCCGGTTCAAATACGGTTCAGGATCTGCACCAAAGTAAACATCTTCTGAATCGTCTCTCACAAATGTCTCCATTATTACAAGGCACGTTCCTTGTGCACCGCGTAACTCAAATAGGACACACATTATGGCGAATGGTTTTAAAGACATGCAATACGTAACATCCGAGACGTCCAAATACGTGACATCATCGCGCTACAGTCTGCAGTGAGGGGCATCTCCGGTAATCCACTGCTATTCCTGCAGTTCCCGGATCTGAAGTGTTGAATTTTCTGTCGAATTTGAGCCACTGAATTTGTGGAAGTGAATTTGTAAAGCAAAATAAAATGGACCGGAAATTGGCTGTCGAATATTATAGGTTGTATTTTTAAAGCTGCAGTCTGTAACTGTTTGCGCTCTAGCGGTTAAAGAGCACCTATTATGGCATTTAAAATGTTCCAAATATTGTTTTAGAAGTCCCCAACCACAGTTTTGCATGCATGCAATGACAAAAAAAGACTTTAGTTTTCTTATAATATGCATTTATTTTTACCTGTTTTGACAGCGATTCTCAAATGATTCCTTTAGTGATTCACTTTTCAAAACTCGCCTTTACGTGACGCTAATCTGCGGTGATTGGTCCGATGACCCAGTCAGTTGTGATTTGTATAGTCTGTGCAGATATTTTCGGAAACGGAACGCCCATCAAAGTCTTATAGTGACAGTAATTTGTTAATATGTGTCAGGAGTTATGAATATGAAAACCATGTCTGTACCGTTTGATTGTAATATGAGCCTCAGCCGATCTCATTCATAAAAAAACTCCTCCATTCTCCTCACGAAGACTCGCGACAAATCAACATCCCTCAGGGTTTTTAGTTCAAAAGTGTGCAGATGAGGAGAAATATTGATAGATTATCATCTGTCTGTGTCAAATTTCTAAACAGAGGAGTATTTTTTATTCAATACTTCCTCAAAATGCGCAGATGTAGCCTAATTGAGCGACTGAGTCTCTTATGTGTTGTTTTCAATTCTGGCAGCCGGAGGGCGCTCTGTGCACATGTAGTCCATATATGGTACAGACAGACGAAGAAGAACCATGTGCCATAATAGAAGTCCATAATAAAAGCTTCCTGAGATCGCGAAACATGCAGACATTTGAAGACTAATAAACACTCAATCGCGACGATGTATGGTTTGTCTTCAAGCCACTTAGTCTTCAAATGCTCATCCTTGGGCAGATGAAAAAAGTTTGCTTTTGCGTCGCACTTCAGAACACAGCGTCTCGTCGCCATGATGTTTTCTAGTTTTCACTGGCGTCTTGGAGCGCAATAAGTATCGTATTCAAATAACTTGACAAGTTGACGTCATCTAGTCAGAGAAAAAGCTTCGGCCTTCTAACGATTCTTAAAAATGACTCAGATTTGACTCCTACTTTTGAAAGAAAATAACTATATATACGGTGCACTGTCATATTTCAAACTTTGCAGGATGTTTTTGTTCACTTAGATCTATGTTACACACTACATGAAAGGTCAATTTCAAAATTCCATGATAGGTGCTCTTTAATAAACAGAACAGCATGTGTCTTGCGGAAGAACATTGCAGTCGGAGCTACTTCTCTGTTTATGTCTATAAATGTCTATCTCTATGGCGAGTCACGCAGAGACTGTGCTCCTCCACAGCGGTTCCTACCAGACCAGTCTGAAATAATCCCAATATAAACACTTATTATAAGTTTACCATAATGATTCAGGGTAAGACAAAAACACAGTTTGGAATAGATTCATTTTGTACATTCTCATTATATAATTTTTGTAAATCTTGAACACAAAAAAGTTACGGACAGCAGCTTTAAACAGAATCAATATTTTGAAGTGAAATCTGAGGTGAATTTGGATTATTGAATTTTTAATAATGAAAATGTGCGTGAAATGTTTTCAATTGAAATATTCACATCTTAAATATACAACCATGTTGACTATCAGCCCATAAAAATGCAAGCATGGTTAATGCAGTGCATATGCAAATAAAATGCCCACTGCTGTGATACTTTAGTTTAAACGCCCACTGCTGTGATTGGCTGCTGTGATACTTTAGTGTAAACGCCCACTGCTGTGATTGGCTGCTGTGACTTTCATTTAAACGCCCACTGCTGTGATACTTTAGTGTAAACGCCCACTGCTGTGATACTTTAGTGTAAACGCCCACTGCTGTGATAATTTAGTGTAAACGCCCACTGCTGTGATTGGCTGCTGTGATACTTTAGTGTAAACGCCCACTGCTGTGATTGGCTGCTGTGATACTTTAGTGTAAACGCCCACTGCTGTGATTGGCTGCTGTGATACTTTAGTTTAAACGCCCACTGCTGTGATTGGCTGCTGTGATACTTTAGTGTAAACGCCCACTGCTGTGATTGGCTGCTGTGATACTTTAGTGTAAACGCCCACTGCTGTGATTGGCTGCTGTGATACTTTAGTGTAAACGCCCACTGCTGTGATTGGCTGCTGTGATACTTTAGTGTAAACGCCCACTGCTGTGATTGGCTGCTGTGATACTTTAGTTTAAACGCCCACTGCTGTGATTGGCTGCTGTGATACTTTAGTGTAAACGCCCACTGCTGTGATTGGCTGCTGTGACTTTCATTTAAACGCCCACTGCTGTGATACTTTAGTGTAAACGCCCACTGCTGTGATAATTTAGTGTAAACGCCCACTGCTGTGATAATTTAGTGTAAACGCCCACTGCTGTGATTGGCTGCTGTGATACTTTAGTGTAAACGCCCACTGCTGTGATTGCATGGTTAACTAATTGTGAAAAGTGTTTATAGTGTTATAGAATGAATGCTTTCATTATAACCAACAGTGCAAAAAAAGATTTGTTGACCAATTACAGTCACAATTTAATCACAGTTTAAATAACAGATCATTTTCATCCTAGAAACAATGTGACCATTTAGTCCGGTGTTCCTCAAACTCGGTCCTGGAGGGCCGCTGTCCTGCAGAGTTTAGCTCCAACCCTGAGCAAATGTTGCAGGCCCCGGCGCCCATTAAGTACAGAGGCAGAGGTTTTTGACAGAACTCTTCAACAAGAAAAAAATTACAGCACCAAAAATTTTAAAAGCAAAGCTGCAGTTATTGAAGTATGTGAAAATTATAATGTAGACTGACATGGGAAACAAATTGTCCAGTGTGTAACATTTTGGGGGGAATCTATTTGCAGGAATAACCAACACACACACACTTTTCATGATTGCCTGAAAATAATAATTGTGCATTAATTAATTTAGAATGGGCAGTTTTTTATCTAAATACGTTCCCTTTCCACGGAGGCCGCTATGTTGCACCTCCATGTTCCTACAGTAGCCCACAACGGACACACAAACACTGGGTTTAGATTGTACCTCTCACATTTTCTCGTCGGCTACCGTAGCTTGGAAAGATAGAGGTGAGGGAAGCTGGTTGCAATCGTCAAACCTCACTGATAGATACGACTAAATCCTACAGACTGGTCATTTAAAGAACAGAATTCAATGATTGAGCTGAACTGTGCTACTACATTATTAGCTAATTCCATGTTGGTGGAGTAGGATGCATACAGTAGCCTGAATTTATCAACCTATTATATTATATAGTTATACCATTCTGACGGTAGAGGGTTCGCTTCCGGTGCCTCACACTAAGGTAGAGCCCCTCAATTGATTGCTGCATTCCTCTGTGTGTTGTGCCTTGACTGGCACGAGATGTATCAGGTGTCTCTGTAGAAGATTTAGTGAAAGCAAATTCACTGTTAAAACAACACAGAACCGTTTCTCTGTTTGAATTTTATGTAAAACCTTTTAATCCAACTTATTTAAACTTTGTATGTGCACTTCCTGCAGGAAACTGGAATATACTAATAAACCTGAGAAAAATGTGGCATCACATTAGATGATGATCCGCCTACTATTTTCTGCTGCTCTTTAATATCAAACATAAAATTTCGATTGTAGAAAGGGATGTTTGTTGTTTCTTTTATCTGGTCATGCTTACCACCAGCTGCCCATTCCTTTACATCAGATAGCCACTGTGTCACCACTTCATCTGTGCAATCTAGCTCTGTTTTTAGGTCAGCTAGCCTTGCAGTCTCATCATTGAGTCTCTGACAAGTCTGATGAACAGTGTTATACAATAATCAGGATTAAAACTTTGTATGATTAACAACAGGCCAAGTAAACACAACAAAAGGACACACAAAACAATTAATATGAGACTTACCTTCACATATCTCGTGGAAAGTGCCTGATGTAAAGAGAGATTTTTTTTCTCATTCCACCCTATTGCATGCAATGTAAGCATGTCCACCCGTGCTGTTGAAAGCAAATAATGAGGTTATGATGATCAATCTAAAAAAAAGTATACACGAATATTGCAAACTCTGATCACCTGCTTTGGACATATATTTGGTCGTCAGGGCACAACGTGAGAGGTAGCTGTTCACTTGCTCCACCTCCTCACCAGCGGTTGTCCCTGCTCCTTCCTGGTTCCTGCCACTCCAATTAATCTGTTAGTAAAGGGTGGAAGAAATTCAATTTAATTTTATTTATATAGCCCAATATCACAAACCAAAATTTGCATCAAAGGGCATTACATTCCATGCAAGAAATGGTTATGCAAAAAGACAAGATAATATAGTGTAGCTTAACTTATATTTCATATTATTAATGTGCTTGTAAATATTACAAATGTACATATGATGCCAAAATATTATACACACCTCACACTTAGTAGCATGGGCTCGAGCATGCATTACACTGAGAAAGGGTTTCATAGTGGTCAGTTCCTGAAGAGCAGGAAGGACACTAGCAACTTTCTCCAGTATTTGCATGCCACGTCCATTGCGAAGAATTGTGCCTTGGCTGACATGAGCTCCCTTTGAAGGTACAGAGGGTAGGCAAATATCTCCCCCCTGTACATATTAAGGGCTTTCAAAAGGAACCCATGGCGACACACAGCAACCTCCATCCCCTCTTCATCCAATTTTGAAGCCCTCCTTGAAGTTTCCCTCGCTGCTGTCCACTGGGAGTCCCCACATGTGCCTCTTCCCTGTGTCTATGACACACAAAACAAACACGACAAATCAAATTTCAATACAATGGCGTCATTCAATATATGGCATTTATTCTCTCAATTTGATTTTGTAATTGGTAGTCAACAGTAATTGAAGTGGGGGTTACGTTTATTATTGTAACAACTATTTTGTCAACTTGCATTTTTCACTGCTTTCTGTATGGTGTCGACAAATCTAGACACCGCACTGTCTTCAGCCACAAAGAGCCCCTCAAAAAAGCCAGGATCATCAGAGCTGAGGAAGAAAGAAAAATAGAAACTCCATTCATGAAATATATGAAGTAAGAAAATAAATCAATAAAAAGACTGGAAGAAAGATCACCTTCCGTTTCGGCGAAAGCGATATAGCTTTCTGTTTCCATCTGCTGAAACAGCCAACATTTCCGGCGTGCAGGCTGGGCAAGTGAAAGGAGCACTACAGCAGAGCTGGTCTTCCTCAAATGATGCATACGAAAGCTCTAAGAAGCTTTGCTGCAGTGCATCGCCGTTGATAGGTCCAGACTGGACAATATATAGAATGAAATTATATTTTGATATTGTCTGCTTATGGATTTTTTTTAAATATAAAATGGTAATAACATTTACACTTACTCTTCCTCCACACTTAGTGCATTCATACAGTGGCTGATGTAAGTCAAAACGCCCTTGGAACAAAACAAAAAAAATTTAAATATAATACACATTTACCACATACTTAATTTTACAACACTTAGTTCATTATGCACATTGTGAATGGTTGAGAGACATTGCACAAGTTCCTATAATCCCACATTTATATTTTCTAATTCACTAAATTCCACACTGCTGTGTTGATTGGACATCATGCTGGAAAGATGCTAATAATTTTTTTCTTTGCGGAGGACAAAAAAAAACAAACAAACATCTGTCTTTGTTTCAGTTAATAACAATACCATGTGCTATTCCATATGTTCTGTCACTTCTGCAATTATAAGCACAATGCCACAGCACACTATATATATATATATTTTTTTTTTTTTTTTTTTACCATTGATGGTAATTAAAATCACTGGTTTGCCTGGTAACACAGTAAAGTTTGTGCCTCCACAGGAGCAGTCTGGCACCTTCACAGTTGGCAAAATGCAAGCTGGCAAAAAGAAGGAAAACCAATTATTTAGATTATCTATAACTGTCTGCTAACACACATTGAACAGCAAAATTAAAGCTTTCGTGAGAACGTACCTTGCTCATGGGTGCAATATCCATCTTCCCCTTTAATGATGCATGTGGTCGGAGGAATGGCTTCAAAAAAACCACGAATCACGCATTCCCTGTTGTGGAGTGGCTGTTTTTTGTGATGCAATACATCAAAGTCCCCACAGAACCACTCCTCAGGAAGACACTCTCTGCACCTAAGGAGAAAATAAAACAATATTATAATATAATACATTATTACAGGTTAATAACTCATATAAAGTACTGTACACTCTATTTAAGCTATTTCACTTTTACTAGGTTTGATTTTATTGTATAGGATTGCATAGTGGCTCAGTGTTTAGCACTGTCACCTCACAGCAAGAAGGTCCTAGATTTACTTTTCTCATTAATGTGTTTTTCATCTGGGTATCTAAGTCTTCTCCCATCCCAAAAGACATGCATCCTAGCCTATAAAGCAGGGCACTCAGCAAACCTACCCTGGGTAATTGAAGTTTGGTATTAATGAAAGCCAACCTAATAACAGCAGGCTCGTTGCAAAGGCAACACAGGGGATGACCAACAGTCTCTTTTGAAATAAGGCATTTTAGGTGGTATGGTCTTGCTTCTTTCCAGCGCTCAGAGGCTTTCTGCTGCCGAAAAGACCATGATGATGCAGAGCTACTTTGAGGCTGAGCAGCAGAAGAACATGACGCCAAAATATCAGAGAGCCTCTCCATATTTTTTTCTGTAAAGAAAATCCAAAAATAAAGCGGTAAGGGATCATTTACTGTAGATAAGGAACAATTAAAAGTCAACTGATCAGTATTAGAATGAACACTTTTTTTATACTGTACATGCATAAATTCATCACTGTGAATTACCAAATTCCTCTTGAGGATTTAGTTTTGTTGAGGTTGCAGCAAGTGGAGCAATCAACCGTGGGGTGTGTGGCTGTAAAACAGTAATAGAAGAATAAGAACAAGTTAGGCTATCACACTCTATTCTTGTTCTTCTTTTCAAACTATATACTAAACAATTTATGAAATCAGACATATGTTTGTTAAGTACTTGGTAGTGTCTTCTACAATAATGTCACTGAAAGGTTTATCTACTTTTTAATGTCTTTTTAGATATTTGAATATTTTAAACTCTCAATAAACAATTACATTGTTCTAATTTGAGTTGGTCCAACATTGTCATAGTAAATTCCTACAAATGTCAAATAATCCAGATATAACCTGTAGCGGAGGCTTGGCGTCGCCCTCGGCTTACCACGTCCTACAGAGTCCCTTTTAGAGGTGTGTGGAGGGTCTCGTACACGTTTCCTCTCATCAGCTGCTCTCTGTGTATTGGAGTGAATATTTCTTGTACGACTGATGTTGATAAAAGTATGGTAACCAAAAGGCAGGTAACTTGTGAAGGGAAAACACAACATAGTGTGTTAGTAAGGTGTTGAACAGCTTAAATGAGCCTTGGAATAGATTCTCCAAGTCTCTGTAACTCAGAGGAATGGAACTGCATATACTATTATTATTATTATATTCCCTTATTAACACGTCACAGAGCATGGCAGGATGCATCATGCAATATACCTGTATTAAATCTTCTGCACTCATCATTCTTACATATTCCTCATCATGTTTTACTTTAATTTGTTATGTTTGTTATAAAATGATTGAGGTGTACAAAAACTCTAACCTTGGCTTCAGCTAGAATGTGTTCATGTTTCAGCTCCAGAGCCATGCGTCTCCCCTCTTGGTAGTGGGGATCCTTTGAATCAAGTTTATGCTTGGTGGCCATTGCAATGCAGTCAGATACAGACAGACAGACAGACAGACAGTCAGAGTGAGATACAGACAGACAGATACAGACAGACAGTCAGAGTGAGATACAGACAGACAGTCAGATACAGACAGACAGACAGACAGATACAGACAGACAGTCAGAGTGAGATACAGACAGACAGTCAGATACAGACAGACAGTCAGATACAGACAGACAGACAGACAGACAGTCATATACAGACAGACAGTCAGAGTGAGATACAGACAGACAGACAGACACAGTCAGATACAAACAGACAGGCTGACAAAAGATGGGTAAGACAGACAAGTAGACAAAGACAGACAGGGAGGAAAGAAAGAGCAATAGATAAAGACCGTGAGATAGACAAAGATTGAAGAGATGGACAGAAATATAGATAGTGAGAACAGAGAGGATGTAAGATATAGAAAATAATGAAGAGATGGCTCTTAAAAGTGCCTTTGGGTTTTAAAAAGCAGGTTCAGATATGTTCGACAGGTGATATGTTTGACAGGATCTGCAGGGAGAACAACAGAAAATGTTAATTATGTAGTGTTATGTTGATATAAGATTTAAAAAGTGTACCCTAATAGTGAGTGATTCCCATTTTCTTATAAATGCTTAGGATAAATAAATACAGATCACGTTCTTATTTCCTGTGCTACTGTTAAAAGTCACGTAACATTTTTTTTTATTAATTTTTATTAATATATATAGGCCTACATATATATCTAGAACCTATATCTAGGCCTAGAACATGTTTTTTTTATAAACTCGTAATTGTATTAATTTTGGACGTGTAAATAATGCTTATGAATTCATATTGCTTATTAGACTGTTGTAAGCGACTTACCGTGGTGCAGAGCCATTGAGAGAGAGCCATTCAGAGCCATTCTCTCTCTATGGCTCTGCCGTGGTGGAATCGCGCTGGGCAATGGTTTCTGCGATGGTCGCACACAGTGACGTGTTGCACAAAATTGCGCCAAAATATCAATCATAATTAAAAAGTACAGTCTTAATATTTTATATCCGTGCTCAATTTTAAAGGGGTCAGCATAAATGTCCAAGTGAAGGAAACACGAGTATGTAGCCATTACATTTAAACACATATCACTTCCCAGAATGCATCCATCTCTTTGCCAAAGGATATGTCCATATAAAGTAATATAAACATTTCTGCAGTAGGCTATATAATTCATTTTTTACAACTTCATAATCAGTATTGAGATGAAAGTTATATAAAAGTAGGCTATTCTTTTTGTCTTTTCTTTTTTGGCGCAAAGAAAAGCAAAGTAGGCTCACTATTGCAAATTGAAATACCATCGACAATTATAAAATATCCCACAATAAATTAAGGCATGTTTTAAGCCTACTGCAGATATGCAGTCCTGCAATTATGTCGTTTTAATGTATTCCGAAATTATATTGAAAAGAGAGGAAAAATCGTGATATTACCGAATGAGAAAAGGGTTTCAGCTAGCTACCCTCAACGTCGGCTTATGGACGTGAGGGGAAAATTACCACAATATGTGATCGAAAATTATCAAATATAATGATGAATGTTTTAAGCATATAGAAAATATACCGTCCTGAAATTATGTAATTATAATGTATACAATTAAATAAAAAAGAGAGGAAAAAGAGTTAGTGTTAGAAAAATAATCAAAGTTCAAAATTCAAAGATGAGGGATTTGCACTCAAATCTATCGGACGACCCTCTCCGTTGTCAAGTGACGAATAGGGGTGAGACCGTGTTACAAAGAAAAACGTGGTGCAGGCACGGAAAATACGTCCCTTTGAAATACATTAGATTGAAAGTCGTGCTGCATTTAATAATTATTAAAAAAATAAATAAATGAGTGATTTTAAATTTAGTCCTGTGAATTAAACCGGTTAGTAGTCGAGGGGTGAAGAAATTAAAATTAATAAACGAGCCCAAAACAAAACGAAAAAGCCCATTATATGATTTTACTAATGAAGGAACGGGTGATGACCTTCATGATGTATAATGATCATAAGCACCATCTCTCAGTGTTTATGAACACATATCATTTAAGTTTATTAAGAGTTAAATGTATCTGCGATGTCATGTGACGATTCGGACTTAAATATTACGGTTAGGAATAATGTATGGTAATAAAACAAAATCATACATCGAAATAAAATAGGCCTAAACTTTATGAATAAAATAAAACTTCAAAGCTTGACTTCAATGGACGGCAAACAAGTATGTAGTTTGCCCCGCTATTTTAAATACATACATTTCTAAATTTTAGGTAAATTAAACAGAGTCCCAATCAAAGAAATAGGCTACATTTAAATCAAATGTCTATATTTTGAATTGAAGGGGTGTCATTTGCAACTGTGAATTCATTAATTGTACTCAGTTTTCTTATGATGAACAATTAAGGCTTTGAAAATGATAAATTCCAGGAATTATAAAACAAGTACAAAACCGAGAGCGTAACTGCACTCACGCACGCGACGTTATTTGTGTTTTTGCGTGCGTGCATATGAGCGTGCTCATATGAGTTGCTATAGCGACGCGTCCTGTGAATATGAACTTTAAATATAAACAGTAGAATCCGTCGCTGTTTGTTGGTTGAGCGGAGGCGAGACACCGACACGGTTGCAGATTGTTTCCTGTGCAAATCTCGAGATTTTGAGGCTGTTTGAAAGAGTTTTGAGGAGGCTTTTATTCTAGAAGGAGATCGGAAGATATTTTCTTTCCATCGACTTTTATTTTCTGAAAGAGTTCATATTATTTCTGATTACAATTTTATTTTATTGTAATTTTCGACGGAGTTTGAAGTTTTATTTCGTTTTTTTATTTGATTTGATTATTTTTTGGGGGAGGGGTATTTCTGAAGAAGGTTGTATTATATTCTCTTTTTTTTTGTATTGTATTTTGTATTGTTTCTATTACAGGTTGGAGGACGATGTCGATGGCTCTCATGGGTGAAAGAAGAGGTGAGTTTATTTTTGTTTCTGTATTTGTTGATTGGTATGGGTTATGGTATGATCGAAGAGTAGAGAAGCCCAAGAGGCGAAACTCTGTTGTGTTATGGGTAACAGTCTGTAGATGGCGCTGCTGAGGCGCGGCCGCCATTATTGACTGAAAGCTGCTGAAATCGTTAGCGCGCCAGTCACAACTGTGAAGATGAATATAAGTTTTGTCAAAACGCAAGCAGTGTTCTGCAATAAATTGCAAAAATTATACACAAATGCACACACAATAGATGGTGGTGTCTGATTAATTACTGAGATCTTATGACACCACTTCCATTTTAGTCCTGTTTATAGTTCATGTGTGCACTTGCTAGATTGCACATCTTTTTTGTACCTTTCCGCCTGTAATAGGACATTCACAGATTGATTTTGTTTTTGTTCTTGCCATTGAAACGTTCACTGTGTGCACTTTCACTGAAGATGTTGAAAAACCAGTTGTTAATATTTTTGGGATATTCTATGGAAAAGAAATTTCTTTAGAAATGTTCATTTATTATTTTGTGAATTAATTTATTTTTCCAAATCATATATATGGTGATGTTCACTATTATCAAAATCAACATTTGAATAAATATCTTATTATTGTGTGTCTGCCTATATATGATTTCATGCATTTCTGTTATTCATAAAACAAGGAAAATGCATAATAGAACATAAATATTGATAGATTAAAGGTTTGCAGTAATTTTATAATTGTATCTTTGCAAACCATAATTGGTAGGCTAATGAAGCCGAATCGGTGGGGCATACCCTTACGAAAAAGTACTATAGGAATCTTAAAGTATTTTGGGACAAAATATAGTAATCTTATAGGAATACTGTAGTAATTTGGGACATACTATAGAAGTACGATAAGACTACTATAGCAGCTTTAAAATATTATAGAGGTATTACAGAACATCACAGAAGTATGTGAAGAAACTTGTGCGAGGTAACCACATGTGATCCCTAAATTTCCCGGGCTAAGTGATCACATGCATTTGATTCCTCGCATATGAAATAAACTTGAGTTACTCTAAGAACAATTTGTAATTGATTATTATTAAAATATGACTAATTATTTGATGTGAAATATTCCAGCTCCAGGCCGCTGCAGATCCAGCAGAGCTGCTTCCAGTCAGTCGGCTGGTCAGTCGGTTTGGATCATCAGTTCGGATGACCACGAGGATCCGCTGCTACACCCGACACTGAGCCAGGAACTACCAGGATATTTTGCCCCCCTGCCTTCTGATTTGGCTGTGTCTGTGTCCACAGGTCCGGCTGACAGGAAGAGGAAGGGGCAGAGCGGGAGCCGGGAGGAACCAGACGATGGAAGTCCATCCACTTCATTTAAAACACCTGCGAAACGCTCTCGCAAAGGTCAGAATAGACTTATATTAAAAAATGTATGGCTCAGTTAATCAATTATTTGTCATTAACATAGAAAGTTGAAAAAATAAAGTAACAATTTGTTGTAACCACTGATATTAATTATTCATAATATTAAAAAACAGTTTCTAATGTTTGAAATATTCCAGCTCCAGGCCGCTGCAGATCCAGCAGAGCTGCTTCCAGTCAGGAGGTTTGGATCATCAGTTCGGAAGACCACGAGGAGCCGCTGCCAGACCCCACCCCGACACTGGGCCAGGAACTACCAGGATATTTTGCCCCCCTGCCTTCTGATTTGGCTGTGTCTGTGTCCACAGGTCCGGCTGACAGGAAGAGGAAGGGGCAGAGCGGGAGCCGGGAGGAACCAGACGATGGAAGTCCATCCACTTCATTTAAAACACCTGCGAAACGTTCTCGCAAAGGTCAGAATAGACTTATATTAAAAAGTTATGGCTCAATTATTAAATGATTTGTCATTAAAAAATATTCCTCAGCTGTTTGATGTAAGGACTGCATTAAAGTTATGTCTTTTGTACAGCTTTAGAGACTGCAACATGTTTTCTCTTAAGACGTTTCTTTGATCGTATGTTTTGCAGAAGCATATACGAAGGGCCGTTTGCTGGGAAAGGGCGGATTCGGCGCCGTGTATGCTGGGATCCGCAGGTCTGACGGACTGCCAGTAAGACATTTTCTTCCCTCCTTTGTTCAGACAGCCTTTATAAATGTTGATATCAGTAAATTCAGGTGTGATTTACTGTGGCTTATCGTCTACAGGTGGCCATCAAGTACGTCTCTAAGGACAGGGCCCTAAAGATGCTGAAAGATGTAAGTTCCAGCGTGAATCTGTTGTTCTGTTTCCTCCGTTTCGCTCAGCGCTGGATATAATGGAGCATTTGTCCCTGCAGGAAGGTCAGGGTCTGCTGCCTCTGGAGGTGGCATTGATGGCCCGGGTCAATTCGGCTCCCGCCTGCCCCAACGTCCTGCAGCTGGTGGAGTGGTTTGAGCGTGACACCCGCTACAGCCTGATCCTGGAACGGCCAGTTCCCTGCCAAGATCTGCAGAGTTTCTGCGAGGAGAACGGCTGTCTGGATGAGAGCTTGGCCAAGAAAGTGCTGGTGCAGCTGATCTCCGCTCTGAAGCACTGCGAGAGCCGCGGAGTCCTGCACCGGGACGTCAAGCCAGAGAACCTGCTCATCTCCACAGCTTCACACCACATCAAGCTGCTGGACTTCGGTTGTGGAGCGCTGATGAAGGACTCGGCCTACACGTCTTTTGCAGGTGGGTTTGCGTTACAGGAGGAAACGCTCTGTGGATGTTTGTGAACTTTTGGTGAGAGAATTAGTTTGGACCGGAGTTTATTCAGTGGATGTTTCTGGTCTTCTTGTGTCTCTCAGGTACTCTCGAATACGCCCCTCCTGAGTGGTTTAATCAGCGCCGCTATCATGCAGGACCGGCTACTGTTTGGTCTGTGGGGGTGACGCTCTATAACATCCTGTGCTTCCCCTTCATAGCCGCAGACAGGATCTCCTTTAGAAGCAGACTGATCTTCCCTAGAGAGCTGTCTACAGGCAAGAGATAGCAAACATTCAGAGGTAGAAACCCAGGATGAGTTTGTTGGTTTGTGTTTCTGAAGACTGTGTTGTGTGTAACAGAGTGCCATCAGTTGATCAGCTGGTGTCTCAGGGACGCGGCGGCAGACCGTCCCACTTTAGACGACATTGAGGTCCATCCCTGGTTGCAGTGAACAGGTGACCAGTGACATTACACTTATCTGAATCACAGCATTCATGGCTTGGATTGTATTGTTAGGATAGTGTAGATAAACGGTTTTGATTATGTGTTTAGGGTGAGCAGGAGTGACACCGGAACTGCAGAGAGCTTCCTGATCACCTACAGAAGTGGACCATCAACTACAGTTTACATCCTCTGCTCCCACTGATCTACACAAATATAGACACACTGTATTTGTCATAAATATAGATCAGTGTCTGCTGCGCTCTGTGAAGCTGTGTAGACGCTGGAGGAGCTGAACACGCAGCGCCAGCTGAAACCAGAGCCCAATGGGCCAGAGATCTGCTATTCCAGAGTAGCAAAACACGTAGTTTGTACCTCAATAGACCAAAGGGGAAAAAACACTGGGACAGAGCGCAGGGCTGCATTTCCCGATAACGTTGTCTCTTAGCGCGCTACGAAGACTCTAAAGGTATAACTTAACTAAAGGTATCCCATTTCTAGGCGTGCCCCGAACTATATCTTAGGAGGTTGCTTAAGGTTTACCTTCTTAAGTGCGGCGTCAGCAGGTGCTGAATTAGTTTATCAATGACTCAAAAATAGATGAATCACTCTATGCAGGGGCTGTTTAACTGCGTTATGTGAGACAGCGGTGTTCTTTATAATAGAAGCACTTCAGAAATTGTTGAAATTGCATTTATCAGGACTCGTGAGATCTTATAAATATAATCCAAATTGCAAACTAAATTAAAAATAAAAACCGTGGATAATTTATATAATTTTGAAATGATTGTGCGAACCTGCAACCTCTCATGCCCAAAGGTATCATGCATCAACCCACTAACGGGCAGTATGCCATTTATATTATCATAATATATTTTACCATAGTCTTCATTTACTCCACAAGCAGAGTTGATTGCCCGCATAACATTATTGGTGTAAATCACTAATTTCGGTTATTGGATGACCTACTCAATAAAGGCGCCACACGCGAAACATAATCAACAGCTATAGCGGAAAAAAAAGAAAGAAAGAGAAGAGTGGCGGCAGCTGAATTTCGGGGCTACTCCGTTGAGTTTGTCTTGAAAAAGTCGGACCAACAAGATCTAAAAGCTGCTGAATTTACTGTCATGGCAGGCAAAATTAATTTTGAATTGCAGCTTTGGACAGGGTAGCCAGGGGACTAAAGTTTTCACGGATGAAATAGTGCACATAGAAATGGCTCCGCGGACGGCGCCGTCTTTGATTTAGCACAAATATTCGCTGTATCGCTGCCATAGTTTGACCAAACTCCCCTCCACAATCATTCCCTTTAAATAGACTCCATAATGGTTTGCCAGCTGATGAACCTTTGGATAATATAATTAAAAAGCTAACAACCATTAGTGTAATGACAATTTTAATCCTTACATGAAAAAAAAAAAACAAATAAATTAGCCTAATTGAACACTGGGTGTACAGTATATTACAACTTCAGAATTATATTCATATGGACTGACATGTAAAGAAGCTTTTTGCACAGTGGTGGCCACCAGTGGAATGAACTGTCAATAATGATAAGGTATAGCTAAGAGTGATTCAGACCAACCTTACGAAAGTAGGACTTACAGAAGGTATTCTTAACTAAGATCGTTTCAGGAAACACGTATTAACGTTAAGGTGCACCTTAAGGTATAACTTAAGAACGACGAGAAATCCAGCCCAGAACAGTCTGAGGCAGTGTTAACAAGCATAATGTGCTTGTTTTTCTCTTTTTGAAACTAGGACAGTAAAAATACAAACAGTCCAGTAGGCGGAGACAGACACACAGAAGCATCTATAAACTAAATACATTTATTATGCTCAGAACAATAACTAACATATTGTACGATGAGGTAGAGGGTGTGTGTGAAAGTCATTGAACTGCAGAGTGTAAACTAGCATAATGAGGTTTATTTATTATTACAAGGACAAGGAACAGAAATAAAATTAAGAAATAGAAAATACAAGAAATTAAACCCAGAGCTTAAATTAAACCCTTCCTGCAAAACAAGAGACCCAGGATCAACTAATTAATATTTATATTTATATATCTATTGTATTTTTTAAATTATTTATAAAAATCATGACAATGATTAAAACAATGTGTAAATAAAAGCCTAACACATATAGTGAGTGTGTCTATAGTCAGTGCTGAACATTAAATGCAAAACGGTTCAAATATAAACACTTTCAAAAACTTGCCCACCGTAACACAGAAAAACAAAAGCACGGACTAAACACACACACATTTACTGATCTAAAAATAGTCATTCTATTAATCTTATTTTTATATTACCATTACAACAGTCCCTTTACATTAACTGCTCTCATAAATATAAAAATTTTGTATTTTATACCTTACAGTCAATAAAAGGCATATTTAATGTAGCAGAATGTGTCACGTGTGTTTGGTTTTGTTTCCTGTTCATGTTTCATGTCTTTTATTCTGAAGTTGATCACAGTCATGGTTCCTGTTAGTCATGTGATCCTCTTGCCCTCATGTGATCTTATCATGTGCTTCTCTTGTGTCATGTTGTCATTGGTTCATTGTCTTGATTGTTCACAGGTGTGTCTTGTTTAGTCATTAGTCCTTGTGTATTTAAAGGGTCACTTCAGTGATGTAGCATTAAGCTTTGTATCAGTAGAAACCCCGTAGTAGATTTGAATTATGGTACTTTCCCCCCCTCATATCCCCCTGAGACGAGAGAATTATGCATTTTATTTCTGGAAAAAATCCTCCAATGACGCGTAATCTGAGGATTTTTTTGGCCAGAGGCTGTAGACTACAGCCAGTAGATGTTTTCAACCCGCCCACAGTGGGGAGATCTCACTCACTCACTTCCAGGCCCGGATTGGCTAATCGGTAGCACCGGGAAAATTCCCGGTGGGCCGGTCTGTTTTTTTGGCCACGAGGGCCGTTGTTGTCATGGCACTGGGTTGAAATATGGATGCTGTCCCTATAGCTGCCTGCACTCACAGCAGCCCCACTTTTTTATTTATTATTTTACCGCAGTCCCACTCTTTTTTATTTAATATTATCACGCAGAGTGCAGCCTGCAGGTTAATGATGACGTGATTATCTTTTCACTCCCTGGCCCCGCCCCCGACACAGCACCTTGCAAATTGCTCAAAATAAAAAAAGTCCGATTTTGGATAATAGGAAGCGCAAAGGCGGCGCTGAAAAGGCCAGGATAAAAAAGAAGAAAGCTTTGGAAACTGACGCGGCCAAATGTTCTAAGCTGAGCACATTTTAAATAAATGAAGACGACGAGGCCGGTAATAAGCTAACGTTAAGGTAGTTAGGAGCAGTGCGAGATGCTAGCGACCGTGCAAAACAACGTTGTCTGCAAACCACGTTCATGTATCAAACTTTTTCTTGTAGCTCTTCAGCAGCAGCCGCCTCTAGTCCGGTTTGCTGCTAACAGTGAAGAGCAAGGCCCAGTAACGTTACTAAGCACCAGTCATGAGCCCAACACACCAGATTGTCATTCAGAAGAACTAGTAATAGTAACGAAGCGCCCTAGTCAATGAAAAATGCCCTGAGATAATTAATGATACCTGATGATTCAGCAATACATTCATGAAACTGACTTGACTTGATTTAAAAGCTTTGTAAAAAGGGGATATTTGTGATGAGAAATAAATGTAACAAATTTAATTTAGTGTCAGAAAGAGAGCCAGGACCCAGTTGTGAAGAGACTTATGCTCTCACTGTGAAATACACAGGTAAGCTGCTATTGTACCATAGTGTGTGAATAAGCAAACATTATCACTGAAAAAATGCTTTTCTTACTTAGTATCTTACTTGTTTCCAGTTCAAATATATAAATTATTCTTAATTCAAGATACATTTACTAGACAAGGGAAATGGCATAAGAAATGATGTCTTGTTTTCTGGAGAGAAAAAAAACACCCTAAAATTATTATTTTGCTTAAAACAAGCTAAATCTAAAACAATTATTTTTTAGATAAGTGCAATACTTGTTTAATTCTTTAACTAATGTTCTCATATTTGTGAAAAATATTTGAAGTTGTAAAGCAGCTGTTTCCTTGAAAAAGATGCTACTGTCATTAGAAAGTGCAATACATTTTATTTTAATCTTTATTTTTTATATAATTATTTTTGTTAAATTTTTTTTTCTTTTTTTCAATGTTTGGATATGAATACTAATTCTTAAAGAAAATAGATTCTGATACTGTCCTGTTATTTACTGTTCTAATAAATCTTCAACTGTGAAGCAAAACTTAGGCTACTGTTCTTGCACTGAATTGGAAATGATGTTGTTTTTCAAAAACACAAAGAATTACAAGGCTGTAGAGAACAGTGCGCCTATTGCAGACTTATATTCCGAGGTTTTAATTACATTATTTTAATATAGTCAGTCGTGAACTAAAGTGGGCCGGTCTAAGGCATGAAACTCCAGGGCTGAAAATGAGTCCCAATCCGGCCCTGCTCACTTCAGACGCTTGTAAGTCAGCGTTTGGGCATGAAGGCACCTCACCAAACTGATTTCGGACAGACTTCTTAGGCAGTGTAACCGTTTAATGATCTACAGCAAAATAGAGAGAGCTTTGGTGAGAACTAAACACATATTTAATTACTACATTAGTCATTTCTCGCTAGAAATGACATCAGAAGTAGAAAATGTTGGTAAAAAACTTACATTTACACACAAACTGACCAGCAAACGCAACTTTACACAGAATGTCCATCAGTTTGACGCACATGCGCACATCGGCCCTCATTCAGTGAAGTCTAAAACATATTGTCATGTTCAAAAAAGCCTAACAGCTAAAACCGCACCAAACTAGCACTTCTAGTCTGGACCAGACTGGACATGTGTTGATCTAGAAGCTGATCAGAAGGGATCCTCACATGATTCATTTATAATGATTTACAAGAAGAATATAATGATTGACAAAAGGCATGCGATTTTCTCTTAGACCGTTTGATAATAAATACATTAAAATTGCTATTAGATTGTGTAGCAACTCATAATGTTGCACAAGCCCCCATGACTTCAATGTTTGAATCGACCATTCAAACTGAACTAGGAAACACATAATGGTTTAATATTAGTACAGGGGCCCGTTTCAGAAAGGAGGTTAAGTGAAAACTCTGAGTAGGTTAACCCTGAAATAAGGGAAACTCTGGGTTTTCTGTTTCAGAATGGGAGGTATGTCAAACCCGAGAAAGCAGGGTAAGCCAAGCCCGTTTCTGAAAGAGAGGTAACTTATACTCAGAGTCAGTTACCAGGGTAACTTACTCTGTGAACCTAACCTGGTCTGGAGCAGGTTTTCTTTGGTAAACCCAGAGTTTCTTTCGTTCTCCTTCCCCTTTTTAAAGCACCAGCAGTGTTTAAATAGCCTACTTTATTCATTCATTCAAACGCCACAAATTCTTTTCTGCTTTTTTTTCTACTTACTGAGTATTTTGGTCGTATTTCAAGTATAAATATAAACAAATTTATAAATTTTATCTAAATCTAAAATAAGCGAAGTTGACTTAAAACAAATTAAATTATCTGCCACTTGACAAAAATACATAGTAAGAAAAGCATTCTTTGCAGGAACATTCATTGCTTATATTTCATCATGAGGACACTGTCAAAGAGACAAAAATGGCATGTCCTTTTGATACAGGATCCTGACCTTCACTTGATAATCCTCTAGAAGTATCCTAATAATTTGAATTTCCTTTAGGATTTACAGTGGTTGGATGCATAGATGACACTCATATTCCCATCATCACACTTTCTGAAAACGGATTACTGTATGGGATGGAAGGATGCTGCCAGATGGTAGTACGAGATATATGCCATAACCACCACCACAGCTGTTAAATACATTTATTTACAATTAATGTATTTAACGTTATTTCCTACAAATACTTTATTCTTTTTCCTGTTGGATGTTAATATTCTTCCTCCATCTCCTCTTCATCTGTCAGTGGTGCTGGTGTTTGGGCTGCCCTGAGTAGAAGTAAACTGTTTAATATCATTACCCTCATTAATAAATGTAACTGGTGGGATCAGAGAACATTTCATTATGTGAAAGAGCATAGACCCTTTTCACATTTCTGGGTTTCCGAAGCTGAAGTCGTCATAGTTGGGTTAACTCTTATAGCGGTGAATGAGAGAATACATTAAATATATATTTGTGTGTCTCCATTTGCTCAAATAGCAAAAGAAAAACTCCACAATAGTGATTTCACAACTTTCAAAAAGATGGACAAATTAGAGTGAGATTGATAACGGAAGAGAAAAGAGAGAAAGATGTTAATTTTAACTATCACTCCCATAGACACTGTATTAGAAACACTAATACACTTTTTGATGCAAAAGTAATATAATACAAAGTATTAGTGTTATAAATGTACATACATTAAAAAAAAAAAAATACAAAACACGTTTCAGGATTTATGATATTGATGACCATTAAAACACGTCGTCACAGTCTGTGAAAAGGGTCTATGTGGGAAAAGCTGCTGCACATTGGACTCTGAATGATATTTATTTAATATGTCAAATGTTTGTAAAGTCATTAAACCTACACCCATGAACATTTTATGCTTAAAGCTTTTCCTGATTGAATTATGTTTTTTTTTTTTTTTTTCATTTTTAGCTGCTGCCACATTCTTTGTTTGCCTTTTGGATACCATGAAAATTAAACTTAATTAAAATAATTAAGAATTAAACTTGTGTATTGACCCGGAAGTATGCAAACATCTTTTTGTTGGGTGCTGTTGCCATGGTGAATCGTAATTTCGGAGCTCCATTGATCGTGGCTTTTCATAGTTGGAGTGCATGAGCTTAACTCAGAGTCAGTCTACTCAGAGTTGATTAAACTACCTCAATTCAGCTGTTCTGAAACCCAAAACTCAGAGTTTCCCATCTCAGAGTTCAGGTTTAAACTCAGAGTTGGTTGAACCTCCTTTCTGAAACAGGCCCCAGGTGTATGACAAGGCTGCATTACATTTACATTTATGCATTTGGCAGACGCTTTTATCCAAAGCGACTTACATTGCATTCAATGTACACATTTCACATTTAGTCAATTCTTGCTTTCCCTGGGATTCGAACCCATGACCTTGCATTACTTCTTCAACACCGTTGTAGCGGAGCTCAGCCAATCAAACTTGAGGACCGGCGGTAAGTGGCATCTGTCTAGAAGCACTTTATTCTTCACAAATGTTTTCTTAACTCATAACTTACATTCGACTGTTATCATCATCTGTAAAGATTAAAACATAAGTATTTCTAGGTTCTCATCTTAAGCAAGTTTCAGTTAATATGTAACAGAAGCAGCGCTTAGACAAAGAAGTGCAATGCAAATCATTTTTATTCATGAAAATAAAAGTGCAATGTGTTAATACACAGATTATTATACAATATAATCTCTTATAAATTCAGTTTTATATGTTCTTAAATTCTCAAAAAGTGGTTTACTTTGGCATGACACAAAATCAACGTGTTGTCCAGAACTTACAAGCATGGAAAACATTTTAATGTTCTGTGGGATCCAAAAGTCCACAATCTGGGATTTAAACCTGAAAATGAATAATGGTTTTAGGATTTCTGATTTAGATCCTGTCTTTTTTTTAAGATCACAAATCAAATAAATACATTTTGGTGCAGACGGTCAGATGTTCTCACAGATGAACGGATGTTGTCACTCAGTGTATTCATTCAGTATTGTATACTGGCCGTGTCATGATGTCTAAGACAAATTTCCCAGGAATGGGACAATAAAGTATATTCTATTCTATTCTATTCAATCAAAGGGAAAAAACGAAGAGATTCTGAAATTCATGAATATTTCATATTGCAACTTTGGATGTAAAGTGGACTTTTGGAGCCCTGTAGCTTTAATGTATAGCCATATATTAAGCAATAAGTCTTTTGTAAAGAACACTGATGCTGATTTAGAAGCTGATTACACCATTTGTATAGTATTTTTCAGCATATATCCTGAATCACTTTTAAAAGACAGTGGTGCAGCAGAGTGTGTTGCTGTGTATGTGTGTGTGTTTCTTCAGGACATGAATGCACGCACACTCCCACGAATGACCGCCCTGCATATGGGGCAGTGGCGCAGACTGTGCAGACGACCAGATGGCCACAGGGGATGAAGACCATGGAGACCAGCTTGTCCATGCAGACCTTACAGGTCCTCTCTTCCTGAAGCTGTCTCAACTGTTCCTCTGGACTCAGATCTGATCGCACTGAAAAACACAAATACACTGACATTTCAACTCAACCTGGGTCAATTAAGATGATTATGATCTGTTCCATCCCAGAGGCTACTAGATAGAGAGAAGAAGATGATACACACACACACACATTATAAGTGCAATGAGAGCGGGTTAATATAAACCTTTCTCCCTGACTGAGACCTGCGTTCTTGACGTTCTCGGACTCTCCACAGTCTCTGAGGGGAAAAAACATTAACACATTAGAGGAGGGAAAACGGCACATATCATTTTATTACATTTTTTAGTGAACACGTGGCTATTAATATACAGTACTGTGCAAAAGTCTTAGGCACGTTAGTATTTTCACCAACAAAAAAAAATGTTTTAACACTCGGGTACTGTTCACGTGTACTGTTTTTTTTAATTATTTTTTTTATAAAATGATTGTACTAGGCTATATTTTAGTTTGATAATGTTTTTTAATACATATTTTGTGTTTTAAGGGTACTATAGTACTAATGGTTTTATGGTACTAAATTATATTTATGCAGTAGTTATAATCCATTTATTTACTTTTTGAGTGGTATTATTTTACCTCTTAACAGACGAACAGAAGCTAACTAAGTTTTGGTCCTGGTCCGAATCGAAACCACATACAATCACAATTTCATCTCAGTTTCATCTCACACAAAAAACACCCTAGTATGAGATGGACCTGTATAGAAGAAGCCAGCTTGTGCCAGCGTGTCGGGCTGAACTGATGCTCCTGTGGGCCAGTTGTGGTAGGTGGACAACCGGCTGTCCTCGGACTCCATCTCCAGGTTCACCGGCTGCCCGGGCGGCACCTGCTCGTCCACGGTCAGCCGCTGCAGTTGACTCAAGAGCTGCCCATCCACAGAGTCGGACGCGCCCCGCGGAACATAATAATAATAATATATATATGTGTTTGTGTGTGTATTCTACGCGCAAGGCTTTAAAACCCATGCAAATAATGAATTCTCATTCAAAAATAAAACAACTCATATCAAGGGCATAGTAAGTAACCTTCTCCAGCAAGCAAGCCGCTCTCTCTCCGTAGTGTACAGTCGCGGGAGTTCTTGTCTCGCAAAGTAATGCCGCCTAGCCTAGGTAAACTGTATCTTGGAATTGGCTGTTTTTGGGCAATGCATGTAATATTATGGAAGCTTGTTTCCGGCACGGAATAAAAAATAAAAAAGGAACAAGATTTAAAGTCGCAATTGAGTCAGAATTGTGTGGTATAAAGTCGCAATTGCGAGAAAAAAAAGAACTGCGAGATATTAAGTCAGAATTGCGAGATGTAAAGTCAGGATTGCGAGATATAAAGTCAGATTTGCTTGTTATAAAGTCAGAATTGCGAGTTATAAAGTCAGATTTGCTTGTTATAAAGTCAGAATTGTGAGTTATAAAGTCAGAATTGCGTGATATAAAGTCAGAATTGCGTGATATAAAGTCAGAATTGCGAGTTACAAAGTCAGAATTGCGAGTTATAAAGTCGGAATTGCGAGTCATAAAGTCGGAATTGCGAGATATAAAGTCGGAATTGCGAGTCATAAAGTCAGAATTGCGTGATATAAAGTCAGAATTGCGAGATATAAAGTCAGAATTGCGAGTTATAAAGTCAGAATTGCGAGTTATAAAGTCAAAATTGCGAGTTACAAAGTCAGAATTGCGAGTTATAAAGTCGGAATTGCGTGATATAAAGTCAGAATTGCGAGTTACAAAGTCAGAATTGCGAGTTATAAAGTCGGAATTGCGAGTCATAAAGTCGGAATTGCGAGATATAAAGTCGGAATTGCGAGTCATAAAGTCAGAATTGCGTGATATAAAGTCAGAATTGCGAGATATAAAGTCAGAATTGCGAGTCATAAAGTCGGAATTGCGAGTCATAAAGTCAGAATTGCGTGATATAAAGTCAGAATTGCGAGATATAAAGTCAGAATTGCGAGTTTTAAAGTCAGAATTGCGAGTTATAAAGTCAGAATTGCGAGTTACAAAGTCAGAATTGCGAGTTATAAAGTCGGAATTGCGTGATATAAAGTCAGAATTGCGAGTTACAAAGTCAGAATTGCGAGTTATAAAGTCGGAATTGCGAGTCATAAAGTCGGAATTGCGAGATATAAAGTCGGAATTGCGAGTCATAAAGTCAGAATTGCGTGATATAAAGTCAGAATTGCGAGATATAAAGTCGGAATTGCGAGTCATAAAGTCAGAATTGCATGATATAAAGTCAGAATTGCGAGATATAAAGTCGGAATTGTGAGTTATAAAGTCAGAATTGTGAGTTACAAAGTCAGAATTGCTAGTTATAAAGTCAGAATTGCGAGTTACAAAGTCAGAATTGCGAGTTACAAAGTCAGAATTGCGTGATATAAAGTCAGAATTGCGTGATATAAAGTCAGAATTGCGAGTTACAAAGTCAGAATTGCGAGTTACAAAGTCGGAATTGCGAGATATAAAGTCAGAATTGTGAGTTATAAAGTCAGAATTGCTAGTTATAAAGTCAGAATTGCAAGTTACAAAGTCAGAATTGTGAGTTACAAAGTCAGAATTGCGTGATATAAAGTCAGAATTGCGAGTTACAAAGTCAGAATTGCAAGTTACAAAGTCAGAATTGTGAGTAACAAAGTCAGAATTGCTAGTTATAAAGTCAGAATTGCGAGTTACAAAGTCAGAATTGCGAGTTACAAAGTCAGAATTGTGAGTTACAAAGTCAGAATTGCTAGTTATAAAGTCAGAATTGCGAGTTACAAAGTCAGAATTGCGAGTTACAAAGTCAGAATTGCGAGTTACAAAGTCAGAATTGTGAGTTACAAAGTCAGAATTGTGAGTTACAAAGTCAGAATTGCTAGTTATAAAGTCAGAATTGTGAGTTACAAAGTCAGAATTGTGAGTTACAAAGTCAGAATTGCTAGTTATAAAGTCAGAATTGCAAGTTACAAAATCAGAATTGCGAGTTACAAAGTCGGAATTGCGAGATATAAAGTCAGAATTGTGAGTTACAAAGTCAGAATTGCTAGTTATAAAGTCAGAATTGCAAGTTACAAAGTCAGAATTGTGAGTTACAAAGTCAGAATTGCGTGATATAAAGTCAGAATTGCGTGATATAAAGTCAGAATTGCGAGATATAAAGTCGGAATTGTGAGTTATAAAGTCAGAATTGTGAGTTACAAAGTCAGAATTGCTAGTTATAAAGTCAGAATTGCGAGTTACAAAGTCAGAATTGCGAGTTACAAAGTCAGAATTGCGTGATATAAAGTCAGAATTGCGAGATATAAAGTCGGAATTGTGAGTTATAAAGTCAGAATTGTGAGTTACAAA
Source organism: Gobio gobio (assembly GCF_949357685.1). Lineage (NCBI taxonomy): Eukaryota > Metazoa > Chordata > Actinopteri > Cypriniformes > Gobionidae > Gobio > Gobio gobio. The sequence continues at coordinate 55,332,373 of NC_137102.1, read as the reverse complement.
GTCAGAATTGCTAGTTATAAAGTCAGAATTGCGAGTTACAAAGTCAGAATTGCGAGTTACAAAGTCAGAATTGCAAGTTACAAAGTCAGAATTGCGAGTTACAAAGTCGGAATTGCGAGATATAAAGTCAGAATTGTGAGTTACAAAGTCCGAATTGCTAGTTATAAAGTCAGAATTGCAAGTTACAAAGTCAGAATTGTGAGTTACAAAGTCAGAATTGCGAGTTACAAAGTCAGAATTGCAAGTTACAAAGTCAGAATTGTGAGTAACAAAGTCAGAATTGCTAGTTATAAAGTCAGAATTGCGAGTTACAAAGTCAGAATTGCGAGTTACAAAGTCAGAATTGCAAGTTACAAAGTCAGAATTGCGTGATATAAAGTCAGAATTGCGAGTTACAAAGTCAGAATTGCAAGTTACAAAGTCAGAATTGTGAGTAACAAAGTCAGAATTGCTAGTTATAAAGTCAGAATTGCGAGTTACAAAGTCAGAATTGCGAGTTACAAAGTCAGAATTGCAAGTTACAAAGTCTGAATTGTGAGTTACAAAGTCAGAATTGCTAGTTATAAAGTCAGAATTGCGAGTTACAAAGTCAGAATTGCGAGTTACAAAGTCGGAATTGCGAGATATAAAGTCAGAATTGTGAGTTACAAAGTCAGAATTGCTAATTATAAAGTCAGAATTGCAAGTTACAAAGTCAGAATTGTGAGTTACAAAGTCAGAATTGCGTGATATAAAGTCAGAATTGCGTGATATAAAGTCAGAATTGCGAGATATAAAGTCGGAATTGTGAGTTATAAAGTCAGAATTGTGAGTTACAAAGTCAGAATTGCTAGTTATAAAGTCAGAATTGCGAGTTACAAAGTCAGAATTGCGAGTTACAAAGTCAGAATTGCGTGATATAAAGTCAGAATTGCGTGATATAAAGTCAGAATTGCGTGATATAAAGTCAGAATTGCAAGTTACAAAGTCAGAATTGCGAGTTACAAAGTCAGAATTGCGAGTTACAAAGTCAGAATTGCGAGATTTAAAGTCAGAATTGCGAGTTACAAAGTCAGAATTGCGAGTTACAAAGTCAGAATAACATGATACAAAGTCGGAATTGCGAGATATAAAGTCGGAATTGTGAGTTATAAAGTCAGAATTGCGTGATATAAAGTCAGAATTGCGTGATATAAAGTCGGAATTGCGAGTCATAAAGTCGGAATTGTGAGTCATAAAGTCAGAATTGCGTGTTATAAAGTAAGAATTGCGAGATATAAAGTCAGAATTGCGTGATATAAAGTCAGAATTGCGAGATATAGTCAGAATTGTGAGTTATAAAGTCAGAATTGCGAGATATAGTCAGAATTGTGAGTTATAAAGTCAGAATTGTGAGAACCTGTGAATGTTTAATTCTCGCAATTCTGACATTTTAACTCGCAATTGGTATTTTATATCACGCAAATCTGAATTTTTTTTTAAATTGTGAGCTGTAAACTTGCAATTGTGAGATAAAACGTCGCAATTATCTTTTTAAATGTTTTATTCCATGGTGGAAACAAGATTCCATATAATATAAAAAAAAAAAATTCTGGTTTTGTTTGAAACAGATGGCCATTTCCAAAAGTGCATGTCCATGTCAGACTGTGAGATGCAGAAACAGAACTCCTACATCAACATCAAGTGCTGCCAGAAGGACTTTTGCAACACCTTTGACTGATCTGAGCCATATATGAGCCTGATTCATAAAACATTGTTTATTAAAATACGTTGCATGCCTGCTTCTGATTTGTTACTTAAAAAATATAAATCAACATTTCCTCATTGAATTTTGAGTTGTGCAAGTTACAAAGTCTAAAAGTGGCAATGGTCGTTAAAATAAACTAAAATAAAAGCAGTTTGGTGGTGTGATTTACTTGCTTTTTAATTCAGATATCATACAAAAATACATAATTCTCATTCACACAAAATTGTTTATCAAATCAGGGCCCTAAAATAATCCTTCTTTTATTTTTTTTGTCCATCAGAAAGCTTATATTATTTAATTTTTGTAATATTTGTTCTAGTCTTTAATGCATAATAAATATATATATATATATATAATTTTTTTTTTACCATTAAATTACTAGATTTTTATCAAGAAATAATATAATTTAAGCACATTTTTCGCATTATTTTAACTTAAATTCAAAGTAATTCTTTAAAACTCAGCTCAAATCTCACATTGGGCCAATTTTTGTCTTTGCCGACCTCTTGTGGAAAAATAAATATATATATATATAACATGATATTTCATATGGCCTTATAGCAGTTCTCAAGTTTATCACTTCAGTATGCATTCAGATCCACATGTAGACATTATAAAATCATTTTGGGTGAATAATTTTTTAGGTTTTTCTATATAAGCTGAAGCATTCCTCGCATTCCATTCATTCCAGGATTTTTTACTTATTTAAATTTCAACCAAAAAACTCCTCGAATCCAGTCATTATGTTTGTGTGTATTCGTGGGTTCAAGTGTGACAAAAGTCCCAAGGTCTTGGACCACTCAATTTTATATATATATATATATATTAATAAACTTATTTAGGCCAAACCAGCCTAACTAGCTCAAATTTATGACCTTGGTGATTATAAAACCCTTCCTATGGCCCTGCCTGTGCACGACTTAAATAACAAGCATTGTGTGTGATGATTTCTTAAATAAATCTGTTTTATTCTGCTTTTCCTAAGTACAATAATGGACTGGAGTACGAGTTCAGGTGCTACGCCGAAGCCCCGCCCACAGCGCAGAACGGAATTCTCTGCGGCTCTGGAATGTCATTTAGAATGTGACGTCATAGTAGCTCGGTATAAAGAATGTTACTTTGCTCAATCTGCACCACTCACTGTTCGTTGATGATCGATTTACTGCTTCTCGTGTCTTTCACTCGATTCCTGCTTAAACCACAACAACTTGCTTGCATTTTAACTACATTGATTTATTGCGCACTGGATTTTACACCATTTTTATCTGTACACAACGTAAATTCAGCAGCGATAAATAACAAACGTTGACCTCGCTTCACACTGCAGGTTCGCCTAACAAAGGCATCAAAATGCTGTTTACTTTGTTAGGATTGTACGCCTTTTTCCAGCGTGAATGGAAAGTCCAAAACAACCACTCACAGAGTGATGATGGTAAGTGAGATGTTCATGTTATGAGAATATGTAACTGCTTATTGGAGTCTGCACTGGCTCTACGCTTATTTTTGCTTTACGGTTTTTTGGAGGAAAGTAAAAAATGTAGAAGCACAGTAATTTTATTAATACTGTAATATTTATGTCATTACCATCTTTAGATGAGCCTTCATATCAGGATATCCCCAGCGAGCCTGAAGTCAGCGATGACTGGAGTGAAGACGATACGGACTCGAGTAATGACGAAGCCTATTACAACTTCCTTACTCCTTCTCAGTTGAGCCTGGATGAACAGAACGCAATGGGGGGTCAGTTTGTTAACAAAACCCTAACATAACCCAACACACACACACTTTAATCAGCTGTTTAATGGTTTATACTTCAAATTTACTTTAAAACATGCTTTGTTTAAGGGTAGTTGAAAAATAACACAGGTTTCATTTAAATGTGTGTATGTATGGGTGAAGTTGTATATTTGACACTGATTTCTGTTTTTTTTTTTTTTTAATGCCTACAGTTTTCTTAAATAGTCCTGTAGTGATGAATTTAATGAATAATATGATGAATGTTATGAATGAATGAATATTTAAAGGCACAAATATTCAATTTAGTAACTCAATTAATCAGACAAATCTTGTTGAAATAGTTTTAGGTAAAGTAGCTGCTGTCACTGCTTATTATTAACACCTCTTATTTTTCTTTTAACAGACATCAATTACGAAATCGGCTTTCAACTCAGCCAAAGAGGTTTTGGAGATGGTGGTCCAGTGGGTTAAACCACTGAACTGATATACAGATGCTGGTTTGATCCCAGCGGAGAAAGAAGCGAATTGAACTGGAGAAAGTCAGTCTTTTTTTTTAAAGTTATATTTACTTTATATTTTTTATATATATATTTTTAAATGTTGCCTCTTTTTGTTTGTGTGTGTATATATATATATATATGTTGTTTGTGTAATGTATTTAAACAATTACCGGATTTCTTTTATTGTTTCAAATTGCAGACGTATAATGAGGAGGGGGAAAAGAGCAAACCAGCATCCCATACTTGACCAGCAAACCAGCATCCCATTTATTAAAAATAAATCCCATTTATATAAAAAATATATCCCATTTTATAAGTTTTAATATATTTTTTATTATTTATTTAATATATATATATTACATATACAATTTTAATATATATACATTTTTTTTTGTAAAGATGCATGAATTTAAAGTATATTTAAGATATTTTAAGAGACTTATTGACCTTTCCTTGTGTGATAGTATAAAGACTCACTTGTTAATAAATTAATTATGGAAAATAATGCAGGACATGTCACAGTACAGGCTGTTTTTTCACAAATTATTTCTACCCGTTTCTTTAGGGGTGAACACGAGGAACTACAGCTCCTTCTCCTTCATGGTAAGTTCTTATACTGTACCTCATGCTTATTCATAATGATCTGCAGGGGCTGTTTAATGTTTTTGGTATGTTGTTTATATATAGTTAAGCTCGAAGTCAAAAATACACCAAGATTTTTTGCATAGGTATATCTTTTTCAGAGAAGGACAAAAGTTAGAAATTAAAAAAAATAGTGCTAAATGGGTATGTATTCAATTAAATATAGATTAATCCTTGATTAAAGCTATGAAAGTCATTTAAACAGGAACAGTGAGTAACTGTGCTTCTTAAGTAAATGTATCTTAATTAAAAATGTTTAGGTATTTGTATACTGAAAAACAAGACAAAAATAATAATTAAGCAAATATTTTTTTTCCTTTTTCTGTAAATGTATAAAAAGAGCCTTTTGAAAAATGCACAATATTTCTTAAAGTGCCCCTATTATGATATTTTAAAGGCTCCTGATGAACATAGGTGAGTCGGCTACATATTTATTTTTGGGTACCCAAGACGTCTCCGGCGTGATGACTCCGATCTTTCGAATATTCCTATTTTATAATTTTTTAAACGACATGTCATCCTCAATAAACCAGTCTCTGGCGTGATGACTCCGATCTTTTGAATATTCTGATCTGATATGACCTCTGACCTGTAAAGTTGCCAGAATAATAATCATACACTGTTTGTTAATTGGCCAGAGGAGAACTGGCACCCCGACTGAGCCTGGTTTCTCCCAAGGTTTATTTTTCTCCATTAGGTCACCTGATGGAGTTTTGGTTCCTTGCCACTGTTGCCTTTGGCTTGGCTTGCTCAGTTGGGGACACTAAATTTATAAAAAAGTTACACAGTCCTTAAGTGCGGCGTTTTCTATAATACTCTACCCTACAATACAATAAACTACCTAAATACAAGTCATTGGACAACATTACTTAGGCTGCATATAAAGAACCAAAATGCATGTGCCATGGATAAATAGAATTAAAAAAATTAACATTTCTAATATTACAGTAATAGTAAACATTAGGGATGCCACAATTCTCAATATAATATTGAACCGTTCGGTACAGCATTCACGTTCAATATGAGCTTGTGAATTGCGTTTTTTTATTTCTCTCCGAAATGGCTCTGTTTGAGTGTGCCTGTGAGTCTACGCGCTGATATGAGCAAATATCCAATCACTATACTCTAAAGTTAGAGGTGTTTAGCCACGCTTGCAATGCTGTTCACACTTTAACAGAGCGGGGAAGTGAGGAACGTGTGTCTGTATATTAGATGCGTGCAGGTCTTAAATTGACAGCAGTGCAGTAGTGAACACGCTGACGCTAGTCCTTAAAGGGATAGTTCACCTCTAACTGTCATTATTTCCTCACTCTAATATTGTTCCAAACCTGTATTGAACCGTGGACTAACTGCGCTGAAGAAAATTAACACTGGTAAACTGAAGAGCTTGTTCTTCCCAACAACACGCTGAAACATGGCAACTAAGCCCAAAGAATTCACAACATTTTATTACAATAGTGTATGTGGCGAGGTTGGCGAGGGACATGGGAGGAGCGAGCGGGACCGGTGGGTGATTGAGAATGAACACCACCTGCGAGTCACACCGGTCTCGAGTTCTCTCATGAGGGAGCCCGGAGACATACAAGTGGAGGACGAGAGAGGGCCAGGCCTGGAATTTTATGTTGTGTAAACGGGTTTCCTTTTTTGGCTATGCCTTTTTCACCGAACTATAGAGCGCTTGGCGAACGCCGGCGACTCCTCCGCTCCCTCCAGGACGGCAGCCACCCCACCTCGACCCAGGGGCACAGCAGCGAGCTCTCCGTCCCACCGGATCTCTCTTCACTCGTTCCAGTACCACTGCCTCGTAAATACCTTAATATTACGATAATACGATTTATATCTGCTTGAACTAATCAGAATGTGTAAGCCGTAGACGCGCTCTTCTCACAAAAATGCACTGAAACAACTACCGTTTATTACAATACTGTTCTCATTATAATTATAGTTGACCTCCTCTTTATTAATAAAATATCATAAGTCATCATTGTCGTCATCACTGTGGTTTTTTTCACTGTGTCAATGTATTAAAAGCATCACTCTTTCATTATTATAGTAGGCTAATTGTGACTTTGACAGTGATTTATTTCTTGTGTTTGTAATTTCTTGTTGTTTAGACAGTTTTCACACTTACACTGCAGATCTATATCATTTTGGTAACACTTTACAATAAGGTCTCATTTGTTAACAATTGCATTAACTAACAATTAGTGATATATTTTTACAGCATTTATTAACCTCAATTGTTCATGTTAGTTCACAGTGCATTATCTAATGTTGACAGATACGACTTTTGATCATACAAATGTATAAGTAAATGTTGAGATTAACTAATGTTAATGAATTGAATATTATTTTATAGTTACCATCATTTTTTTATTAGTCACTTGAATTGTTGCATTTGCAAAATATAAACTTGGAATTACAATAAGATATTTTTTTTTTTATCACTAGTTTTCAGGTGTAATTTTGAGAAAGTCAGTTTGAGATTTGAATGCAAAATATCAAACATCTTGTACAAATAAACTGATAGGACACAATTGCAACAGCACAAACATGTGAATTTGTTAGTGTGTAATGCATTTGGCTTCAATGAAACATTTATTTATTTGATGTTAAAGTGTGTTGTTGTATATGTTGCTTTACTCAGATATATTTTTCAGCAATGCCACATCTCGCAGCTTTAGATGAAAAATAACATTCACACTGTGTGAATATGTGTGTGTGTGTGTGTGTGTGTGTGATTTTGTGACTTGACATCAAGAAGGTCCAATAAACAGCACTTCGAGAAGGATTACTTGTGGAAAGATCTCAGAAGAGCTCCATGCTGCTGTGTCTGCTGCCCTGAGGGAATGGGAACAAGAGATATTCCTCTCCTCCACCTCCATCTACAGATCAGAGAAAGAAAATGATAATAATAATTAAGAGTGCAATCAAGAAGAAATTTACATGTGTGCAATTTGTGACCTTGGAGAATGTAAGAGGTTTTCAGTCCCATGACCAAAACTTGATATTTGACAGTCGAAAGATCTGGTTATGAATTCATCCATTCATCCGCCACTTACAATACACACTATTTTAAGAGACTTTCCCCTGGTTTCACAGACAAATCTTAAGCCTAGTCCCAGACTAAAATGCATGTTTGAGCTGTTTTAACTGGGAAAAAAAGCCCTGTCTGTGAATCCAGGAGAGAGTCATTAATCCCCAAGCGCATAACAGCCCTTAATCCCGCCTTCGTGGACAAATTTGGGCACGAAGGTCTCAGGTGTGATCCCCCTTAAAAAAAAAAAAAAAAAATGTTATATCACCACCTACGATAAAATAAATTCTATTAATTTGTGCCTTTTTTATGATTTTTGGGGTATTAATGAATTGATTTACCTCTAAAAGTACCATATTTTTTTAATGTAAAATATGCTTATTTTTATGTTATATTTAATATTTCTTTAACTTCAGTAAAAAAACATATCAGCAAGTCCAGAGAGCCAAAACCTAAAAATGTGGTGACTTTGGTGACATATGATGGTATTAATTATTTTTTAAAGCTACAATATCAATAGCCAGTAGATGGCAATAGAACTCAATGGCTGCATATGAACTGAAACCTTTTTTTATTTTTTATTGCTTACATAGTTATTGGCTCATTTAATTCCTTTGTTTGTGTATATGTGAGTGACTGTTTTTTATTTGACAAAAAAAACCTTCTGTTATAGGCTCATTCAATGGCTTTCAATGCTATGCTTTTGTGGATATGTGTGTGTGTGTGTGTTTTTGCCACTTTGAGAATGTTGTATAGGCTCACTCCTTCATTTGTGTGTATGTACGATCTGCATTGTGTTGGATTTATTGATTTTTATTGGACAAATAAATAAAAAAATGCTCTGAATTAAAGTTTTTTCCATTCATTCCTATGGGTGACCATTTTTGTCCATGAAGGGGGGATTAAGGAGGTTTTTTTTTTTTCAAGCACTTAACATTGTATAATCGAGTCAATTTGTTTTGTGTGTGTTCAGGTGGCAAACTTAGAAAAAGTAGCCAAATCTTGTACCGCTCAGATTAAGGAAAGTATTTAAAAAAAAATTTTAACAATTATTTTGCCCACATTTGTCCCCAAAAGGAACACAACACTCTTTTTTTGTTAAATAGGCTAATTTTCCAGCTCCCCTAGGATTAAAAAGTTGAGTTTTACTGTTTTCGGATCCATTCAGCCGATCTCCGGGTCTGGCGGTAGCACTTTTAGCATAGCTTAGCTTAGCATAGATCATTGAATCTGATTAGACCGTTAGCATCTCGCTCAAAAAATGACCAAAGAGTTTTGATATTTTTCCCATTTAAAACTTGACTCTTCTGTAGTTACATCGTGTACTAAGGCTGACGGAAAATAAAAAGTTATTATAGGCCGATATGGCTCGGAACTATACTCTCATTCCTGCGTAATAATCAAGGAACTTTGTGTCGTACCATGAGTGCGCAATGATATTACACAGTACCTGAAAATAAGCTAACTTCAACATAACCAACGTGACAACCTAATCTTCAGTGTATTCCGGTTCAAATACGGTTCAGGATCTGCACCAAAGTAAATATCTTCTGAATCGTCTCTCACAAATGTCTCCATTATTACAAGGCACGCTCCTTGTGCACCGCGTAACTCAAATAGGACACACATTATGGCGAATGGTTTTAAAGACATGCAATACGTAACATCCGAGACGTCCAAATACGTGACATCATCGCGCTACAGTCTGCAGTGAGGGGCATCTCCGGTAATCCACTGCTATTCCTGCAGTTCCCGGATCTGAAGTGTTGAATTTTCTGTCAAATTTGAGCCAATGAATTTGTGGAAGTGAATTTGTAAAGCAAAATAAAATGGACCGGAAATTGGCTGTCGAATATTATAGGTTGTATTTTTAAAGCTGCAGTCTGTAACTGTTTGCGCTCTAGCGGTTAAAGAGCACCTATTATGGCATTTAAAATGTTCCAAATATTGTTTTAGAAGTCCCCAACAACAGTTTTGCATGCATGCAATGACAAAAAAAGACTAGTTTTCTTATAATATGCATTTATTTTTACCTGTTTTGACAGCGATTCTCAAATTATTCCTTTAGTGATTCACTTTTCAAAACTCGCCTTTACGTGACGCTAATCTGCGGTGATTGGTCCGATGACCCAGTCAGTTGTGATTGGTATAGTCTGTGCAGATATTTTCGGAAACGGAACGCCCATCAAAGTCTTAAAGTGACAGTAATTTGTTAATATGTGTCAGGAGTTATGAATATGAAAACCATGTCTGTACCGTTTGATTGTAATATGAGCCTCAGCTGATCTCATTCATAAAAAAACTCCTCCATTCTCCTCACGAAGACTCGCGACAAATCAACATCCCTCAGGGTTTTTAGTTCAAAAGTGTGCAGATGAGGAGAAATATTGATAGATTCTCATCTGTCTGTGTCAAATTTCTAAACAGAGGAGTAGTTTTTATTCAATACTTCCTCAAAATGCGCAGATGTAGCCTAATTGAGCGACTGAGTCTCTTATGTGTTGTTTTCAATTCTGGCAGCCGGAGGGCGCTCTGTGCACATGTAGTCCATATATGGTACAGACAGACGAAGAAGAACCATGTGCCATAATAGAAGTCCATAATAAAAGCTTCCTGAGATCGCGAAACATGCAGACATTTGAAGACTAATAAACACTCAATCGCGACGATGTATGGTTTGTCTTCAAGCCACTTAGTCTTCAAATGCTCATCCTTGGGCAGATGAAAAAAGTTTGCTTTTGAGTCGCACTTCAGAACACAGCGTCTCGTCGCCATGATGTTTTCTAGTTTTCACTGGCGTCTTGGAGCGCAATAAGTATCGTATTCAAATAACTTGACAAGTTGACGTCATCTAGTCAGAGAAAAAGCTTCGGCCTTCTAACGATTCTTAAAAATGACACAGATTTGACTCTTACTTTTGAAAGAAAATAACTATATATACGGTGCACTGTCATATTTCAAACTTTGCAGGATGTTTTTGTTCACTTAGATCTATGTTACACACTACATGAAAGGTCAATTTCAAAATTCCATGATAGGTGCTCTTTAATAAACAGAACAGCATGTGTCTTGCGGAAGAACATTGCAGCCGGAGCTACTTCTCTGTTTATGTCTATAAATGTCTATCTCTATGGCGAGTCACGCAGAGACTGTGCTCCTCCACAGCGGTTCCTACCAGACCAGTCTGAAATAATCCCAATATAAACACTTATTATAAGTTTACCATAATGATTCAGGGTAAGACAAAAACACAGTTTGGAATAGATTCATTTTGTACATTCTCATTATATAATTTTTGTAAATCTTGAACACAAAAAAGTTACGGACAGCAGCTTTAAACAGAATGAATATTTTGAAGTGAAATCTGAGGTGAATTTGGATTATTGAATTTTTAATAATGAAAATGTGCGTGAAATGTTTTCAATTGAAATATTCACATCTTAAATATACAACCATGTTGACTATCAGCCCATAAAAATGAAAGCATGGTTAATGCAGTGCATATGCAAATAAAATGCCCACTGCTGTGATACTTTAGTTTAAACGCCCACTGCTGTGATTGGCTGCTGTGATACTTTAGTGTAAACGCCCACTGCTGTGATAATTTAGTGTAAACGCCCACTGCTGTGATTGGCTGCTGTGATACTTTAGTGTAAACGCCCACTGCTGTGATTGGCTGCTGTGATACTTTAGTGTAAACGCCCACTGCTGTGATTGCATGGTTAACTAATTGTGAAAAGTGTTTATAGTGTTATAGAATGAATGCTTTCATTATAACCAACAGTGCAAAAAAAGATTTGTTGACCAATTACAGTCACAATTTAATCACAGTTTAAATAACAGATCATTTTCATCCTAGAAACAATGTGACCGTTTAGTCCAGTGTTCCTCAAACTCGGTCCTGGAGGGCCGCTGTCCTGCAGAGTTTAGCTCCAACCCTGAGCAAATGTTGCAGGCCCCGGCGCCCATTAAGTACAGAGGCAGAGGTTTTTGACAGAACTCTTCAACAAGAAAAAAATTATAGCACCAAAAATTTTAAAAGCAAAGCTGCAGTTATTGAAGTATGTGAAAATTATAATGTAGACTGACATGGGAAACAAATTGTCCAGTGTGTAACATTTTGGGGGGAATCTATTTGCAGGAATAACCAACACACACACACTTTTCATGATTGCCTGAAAATAATAATTGTGCATTAATTAATTTAGAATGGGCAGTTTTTTATCTAAATACGTTCCCTTTCCAATGAGGCCGCTATGTTGCACCTCCATGTTCCTACAGTAGCCCACAACGGACACACAAACACTGGGTTTAGATTGTACCTCTCACATTTTCTCGTCGGCTACCGTAGCTTGGAAAGATAGAGGTGAGGGAAGCTGGTTGCAATCGTCAAACCTCACTGATAGATACGACTAAATCCTACAGACTGATCATTTAAAGAACAGAATTCAATGATTGAGCTGAACTGTGCTACTACATTATTAGCTAATTCCATGTTGGTGGAGTAGGATGCATACAGTAGCCTGAATTTATCAACCTATTATATTATATAGTTATACCATTCTGACGGTAGAGGGTTCGCTTCCGGTGCCTCACACTAAGGTAGAGCCCCTCAATTGATTGCTGCATTCCTCTGTGTGTTGTGCCTTGACTGGCACGAGATGTATCAGGTGTCTCTGTAGAAGATATAGTGAAAGCAAATTCACTGTTAAAACAACACAGAACCGTTTCTCTGTTTGAATTTTATGTAAAACCTTTTAATCCAACTTATTTAAACTTTGTATGTGCACTTCCTGCAGGGAACTGGAATATAATAATAAACCTGAGAGAAATGTGGCATCACATTAGATGATGATCCGCCTACTATTTTCTGCTGCTCTTTAATATCAAACATAAAATTTAGATTGTAGAAAGGGATGTTTGTTGTTTCTTTTATCTGGTCATGCTTACCACCAGCTGCCCATTCCTTTACATCAGATAGCCACTGTGTCACCACTTCATCTGTGCAATCTAGCTCTGTTTTTAGGTCAGCTAGCCTTGCAGTCTCATCATTGAGTCTCTGACAAGTCTGATGAACAGTTTTGTACAATAATCAGGATTAAAACTTTGTATGATTAACAACAGGCCAAGTAAACACAACAAAAGGACACACAAAACAATTAATATGAGACTTACCTTCACATATCTCGTGGAAAGTGCCTGATGTAAAGAGAGATTTTTTTTCTCATTCCACCCTATTGCATGCAATGTAAGCATGTCCACCCGTGCTGTTGAAAGCAAATAATGAGGTTATGATGATCAATCTAAAAAAAAGTATACACGAATATTGCAAACTCTGATCACCTACTTTGGACATATATTTGGTCGTCAGGGCACAACGTGAGAGGTAGCTGTTCACTTGCTCCACCTCCTCACCAGCGGTTGTCCCTGCTCCTTCCTGGTTCCTGCCACTCCAATTAATCTGTTAGTAAAGGGTGGAAGAAATTCAATTTAATTTTATTTATATAGCCCAATATCACAAACCAAAATTTGCATCAAAGGGCATTACATTCCATGCAAGAAATGGTTATGCAAAAAGACAAGATAATATAGTGTAGCTTAACTTATATTTCATATTATTAATGTGCTTGTAAATATTACAAATGTACATATGATGCCAAAATATTATACACACCTCACACTTAGTAGCATGGGCTCGAGCATGCATTACACTGAGAAAGGGTTTCATAGTGGTCAGTTCCTGAAGAGCAGGAAGGACACTAGCAACTTTCTCCAGTATTTGCATGCCACGTCCATTGCGAAGAATTGTGCCTTGGCTGACATGAGCTCCCTTTGAAGGTACAGAGGGTAGGCAAATATCTCCCCCCTGTACATATTAAGGGCTTTCAAAAGGAACCCATGGCGACACACAGCAACCTCCATCCCCTCTTCATCCAATTTTGAAGCCCTCCTTGAAGTTTCCCTCGCTGCTGTCCACTGGGAGTCCCCACATGTGCCTCTTCCCTGTGTCTATGACACACAAAACAAACACGACAAATCAAATTTCAATACAATGGCGTCATTCAATATATGGCATTTATTCTCTCAATTTGATTTTGTAATTGGTAGTCAACAGTAATTGAAGTGGGGGTTATGTTTATTATTGTAACAACTATTTTGTCAACTTGCATTTTTCACTGCTTTCTGTATGGTGTCGACAAATCTAGACACCGCACTGTCTTCAGCCACAAAGAGCCCCTCAAAAAAGCCAGGATCATCAGAGCTGAGGAAGAAAGAAAAATAGAAACTCCATTCATGAAATATATGAAGTAAGAAAATAAATCAATAAAAAGACTGGAAGAAAGATCACCTTCCGTTTCGGCGAAAGCGATATAGCTTTCTGTTTCCATCTGCTGAAACAGCCAACATTTCCGGCGTGCAGGCTGGGCAAGTGAAAGGAGCACTACAGCAGAGCTGGTCTTCCTCAAATGATGCATACGAAAGCTCTAAGAAGCTTTGCTGCAGTGCATCGCCATTGATAGGTCCAGACTGGACAATATATAGAATGAAATTATATTTTGATATTGTCTGCTTATGGATTTTTTTTTAATATAAAATGTTAATAACATTTACACTTACTCTTCCTCCACACTTAGTGCGATGTTCCAGCAGCTTTGCGAAGGCTTGTCTGGAGAATCCCGGAGAGATGATCTTGAGTTCCTGAAGGGAGCTCAAGAGGTCCAATGTATAAAGTGTGGAATTGGTGACGGAGGCTGGCCAATATCCACTTCTTAGGAGGTCTTTAAAGTCAGGGGTCCACTGCTGCTGGCATGTTTGACATTCATACAGTGGCTGATGCAAGTCAAAACGCCCTTGGAACAAAACAAAAAAAATTAAAAATATAATACACATTTACCACATACTTAATTTTACAACACTTAGTTCATTATGCACATTGTGAATGGTTGAGAGACATTGCACAAGTTCCTATAATCCCACATTTATATTTTCTAATTCACTAAATTCCACACTGCTGTGTTGATTGGACATCATGCTGGAAAGATGCTAATTATTTTTTTCTTTGCGGAGGACAAAAAAAACCAAACAAACATCTGTCTTTGTTTCAGTTAATAACAATACCATGTGCTATTCCATATGTTCTGTCACTTCTGCAATTATAAGCACAATGCCACAGCACACTATATATATATATATATATATTTTTTTTTTTACCATTGATGGTAATTAAAATCACTGGTTTGCCTGGTAACACAGTAAAGTTTGTGCCTCCACAGGAGCAGTCTGGCACCTTCACAGTTGGCAAAATGCAAGCTGGCAAAAAGAAGGAAAACCAATTATTTAGATTATCTATAACTGTCTGCTAACACACACTGAACAGCAAAATTAAAGCTTTCGTGAGAACGTACCTTGCTCATGGGTGCAATATCCATCTTCCCCTTTAATGATGCATGTGGTCGGAGGAATGGCTTCAATAAAACAACGAATCACGCATTCCCTGTTGTGGAGTGGCTGTTTTTTGTGATGCAATACATCAAAGTCCCCACAGAACCACTCCTCAGGAAGACACTCTCTGCACCTAAGGAGAAAATAAAACAATATTATAATATAATACATTATTACAGGTTAATAACTCATATAAAGTACTGTACACTCTATTTAAGCTATTTCACTTTTACTAGGTTTGATTTTATTGTATAGGATTGCATAGTGGCTCAGTGTTTAGCACTGTCACCTCACAGCAAGAAGGTCCTAGATTTACTTTTCTCATTAATGTGTTTTTCATCTGGGTATCTAAGTCTTCTCCCATCCCAAAAGACATGCATCTTAGCCTATAAAGCAGGGCACTCAGCAAACCTACCCTGGGTAATTGAAGTTTGGTATTAATGAAAACCAACCTAATAACAGCAGGCTCGTTGCAAAGGCAACACAGGGGATGACCAACAGCCTCTTTTGAAATAAGGCATTTTAGGTGGTATGGTCTTGCTTCTTTCCAGCGCTCAGAGGCTTTCTGCTGCCGAAAAGACCATGATGATGCAGAGCTACTTTGAGGCTGAGCAGCAGAAGAACATGACGCCAAAATATCAGAGAGCCTCTCCATATTTTTTTTCTGTAAAGAAAATCCAAAAATAAAGCGGTAAGGGATCATTTACTGTAGATAAGGAACAATTAAAAGTCAACTGATCAGTATTAGAATGAACACTTTTTTTATACTGTACATGCATAAATTCATCACTGTGAATTACCAAATTCCTCTTGAGGATTTAGTTTTGTTGAGGTTGCAGCAAGTGGAGCAATCAACCGTGGGGTGTGTGGCTGTAAAACAGTAATAGAAGAATAAGAACAAGTTAGGCTATCACACTCTATTCTTGTTCTTCTTTTCAAACTCTATACTAAACAATTTATGAAATCAGACATATGTTTGTTAAGTACTTGGTAGTGTCTTCTACAATAATGTCACTGAAAGGTTTATCTACTTTTTAATGTCTTTTTAGATATTTGAATATTTTAAACTCTCAATAAACAATTACATTGTTCTAATTTGAGTTGGTCCAACATTGTCATAGTAAATTCCTACAAATGTCAAATAATCCAGATATAACCTGTAGCGGAGGCTTGGCGTCGCCCTCGGCTTACCACGTCCTACAGAGTCCCTTTTAGAGGTGTGTGGAGGGTCTCGTACACGTTTCCTCTCATCAGCTGCTCTCTGTGTATTGGAGTGAATATTTCTTGTAAGACTGATGTTGATAAAAGTATGGTAACCAAAAGGCAGGTAACTTGTGAAAGGAAAACACAACATAGTGTGTTAGTAAGGTGTTGAACAGCTTAAATGAGCCTTGGAATAGATTCTCCAAGTCTCTGTAACTCAGAGGAATGGAACTGCATATACTATTATTATTATTATATTCCCTTATTAACACGTCACAGAGCATGGCAGGATGCATCATGCAATATACCTGTATTAAATCTTCTGCACTCATCATTCTTACATATTCCTCATCATGTTTTACTTTAATTTGTTATGTTTGTTATAAAATGATTGAGGTGTACAAAAACTCTAACCTTGGCTTCAGCTAGAATGTGTTCATGTTTCAGCTCCAGAGCCATGCGTCTCCTCTCTTGGTAGTGGGGATCCTTTGAATCAAGTTTATGCTTGGTGGCCATTGCAATGCAGTCAGATACAGACAGACAGACAGACAGACAGACAGACAGACAGACAGTCAGAGTGAGATACAGACAGACAGATACAGACAGACAGTCAGAGTGAGATACAGACAGACAGTCAGATACAGACAGACAGACAGACAGATACAGACAGACAGTCAGAGTGAGATACAGACAGACAGTCAGATACAGACAGACAGACACAGTCAGATACAAACAGACAGGCTGACAAAAGATGGGTAAGACAGACAAGTAGACAAAGACAGACAGGGAGGAAAGAAAGAGCAATAGATAAAGACCGTGAGATAGATAAAGATTGAAGAGATGGACAGAAATATAGATAGTGAGAACAAAGAGGATGTAAGATATAGAAAATAATGAAGAGATGGCTCTTAAAAGTGCCTTTGGGTTTTAAAAAGCAGGTTCAGATATGTTCGACAGGTGATATGTTTGACAGGATCTGCAGGGAGAACAACAGAAAATGTTAATTATGTAGTGTTATGTTGATATAAGATTTAAAAAGTGTACCCTAATAGTGAGTGATTCCCATTTTCTTATAAATGCTTAGGATAAATAAATACAGATCACGTTCTTACTATTTCCTGTGCTACTGTTAAAAGCCACGTAACATTTTTTTAATTAATTTTTATTAATATATATAGGCCTACATATATATCTAGAACCTATATCTAGGCCTAGAACATGTTTTTTTTATAAACTCGTAATTGTATTAATTTTGGACGTGTAAATAATGCTCATGAATTTATCTTGCTTATTAGACTGTTGTGAGCGACTTACCGTGGTGGAATCGCGCTGGGCAATGGTTTCTGCGATGGTCGCACACAGTGACGTGTTGCACAAAATTGCGCCAAAATATCAATCATAATTAAAAAGTACAGTCTTAATATTTTATATCCGTGCTCAATTTTAAAGGGGTCAGCATAAATGTCCAAGTGAAGGAAACACGAGTATGTAGCCATTACATTTAAACACATATCACTTCCCAGAATGCATCCATCTCTTTGCCAAAGGATATGTCCATATAAAGTAATATAAACATTTCTGCAATAGGCTATATAATTCATTTTTTACAACTTCATAATCAGTATTGAGATGAAAGTTATTTAAAAGTAGGCTATTCTTTTTGTCTTTTCTTTTTTTGGCGCAAAAAAAACAAAGTAGGCTCACTATTGCAAATTGAAATACCATCGACAATTATAAAATATCCCACAATAAATTAAGGCATGTTTTAAGCCTACAGCAGATATGCAGTCCTGCAATTATGTCGTTTTAATGTATTCCGAAATTATATTAAAAAGAGAGGAAAAATCGTGATATTACCGAATGAGAAAAGGGTTTCAGCTAGCTACCCTCAACGTCGGCTTATGGACGTGAGGGGGAAATTACCACAATATGTGATCGAAAATTATCAAATATAATGATGAATGTTTTAAGCATATAGAAAATATACCGTCCTGTAATTATTTAATTTTAATGTATAAAATTAAATAAAAAAGAGAGGAAAAAGAGTTAGTGTTAGAAAAATAATCAAAGTTCAAAATTCAAAGATGAGGGATTTGCACTCAAATCTATCGGACGACCCTCTCCGTTGTCAAGTGACGAATAGGGGTGAGACCGTGTTGCAAAGAAAGACGTGGTGCAGGCACGGAAAATACGTCCCTTTGAAATACATTAGATTGAAAGTCGTGCTGAGTGACACGAAAAAAAGAAGAAAATTCGTGCTATAGGACACGAACCAATTCGTGTTGAGTAGCCTACCGAATATAAAGCAATACAACAAGGATTAAAATCTCCTGATTAAATGTTGAGTAATGTAGCCCTTAAAGTTTACAAAATGAATAACAATTGTAAAAAAAAATAGTGTGCTCTCGGAAGAAAGACATGGTGCAGGCACGAAAAATACGTCCCATTGAAATACATTGAAAGTCGTGCTGAGTGACACGAAAAAAAAAAGAAGGATATCTGTGCCCTTGGACACGAATAAATAGATTAATGTTGAGTATAGCCTACCGAATATAAAGCAATAAAAACGAGGATTAAAATCTCTTGATTAAATGTTGAGTAATGTAGCTCTTAAAGTTTGCAAAATGAATAACAATTGAGAAAAAAATACTGTGCTCTCGAAAGAAAAACGTGGTGCAGGCACGAAAAATACGTCCCGTTGAAATACATTAGATTGAAAGTCGTGCTGCATTTAATAATTATATAAAAAAAAAAAAAAAATTAGTGATTTTAAATTTAGTCCTGTGAATTAAACCGGTTAGTAGTCGAGGGGTGAAGAAATTAAAATTAATAAACGAGCCCAAAACAAAACGAAAAAGCCCATTATATGATTTTACTAATGAAGGAACGGGTGATGACGTTCATGATGTATAATGATCATAAGCACCATCTCTCAGTGTTTATGAACACATATCATTTAAGTTTATTAAGAGTTAAATGTATCTGCGATGTCATGTGACGATTCGGACTTAAATATTACGGTTAGGAATAATGTATGGTAATAAAACAAAATCATACATCGAAATAAAATAGGCCTAAACTTTATGAATAAAATAAAACTTCAAAGCTTGACTTCAATGGACGGCAAACAAGTATGTAGTTTGCCCCGCTATTTTAAATAGGCCTACATACATTTCTAAATTTTAGGTAAATTAAATAGAGTCCCAATCAAAGAAATGGCTACATTTAAATCAAATGTCTATATTTTGAATTGAAGGGGTGTCAATTGCAACTGTGAATTCATTAATTGTACTCAATTTTCTTATGATGAACAATTAAGGCTTTGAAAATGATAAATTCCAGGAATTATAAAACAAGTACAAAACCGAGAGCGTAACTGCACTCACGCACGCGACGTTATTTGTGTTTTTGCGTGCGTGCATATGAGCGTGCTCATATGAGTTGCTATAGCGACGCGTCCTGTGAATATGAACTTTAAATATAAACAGTGGAATCCGTCGCTGTTTGTTGGTTGAGCGGAGGCGAGACACCGACACGGTTGCAGATTGTTTCCTGTGCAAATCTCGAGATTTTGAGGCTGTTTGAAAGAGTTTTGAGGAGGCTTTTATTCTAGAAGGAGATCGGAAGATATTTTCTTTCCATCGACTTTTATTTTTTGAAAGAGTTCATATTATTTCTGATTACAATTTTATTTTATTGTAATTTTCGACGGAGTTTGGAGTTTTATTTCGGTTTTTTTATTTGATTTGATTATTTTTTGGGGGGAGGGGTATTTCTGAATAAGGTTGTATTATATTCTCTTTTTTTGTATTGTATTTTGTATTGTTTCTATTACAGGTTGTAGGACGATGTCGATGGCTCTCATGGGTGAAAGAAGAGGTGAGTGTTTATTTTTGTTTCTGTATTGTTGATTGGTATGGGTTATGGTATGATCGAAGAGTAGAGAAGCCCAAGAGGCGAAACTCTGTTGTGTTATGGGTAACAGTCTGTAGATGGCGCTGCTGAGGCGCGGCCGCCATTATTGACTGAAAGCTGCTGAAATCGTTAGCGCGCCAGTCACAACTGTGAAGATGAATATAAGTTTTGTCAAAACGCAAGCAGTGTTCTGCAATAAATTGCAAAAATTATACACAAATGCACACACAATAGATGGTGGTGTCTGATTAATTACTGAGATCTTATGACACCACTTCCATTTTAGTCCTGTTTATAGTTCATGTGTGCACTTGCTAGATTGCACATCTTTTTTGTACCTTTCCGCCTGTAATAGGACATTCACAGATTGATTTTGTTTTTGTTCTTGCCATTGAAACGTTCACTGTGTGCACTTTCACTGAAGATGTTGAAAAACCAGTTGTTAATATTTTTGGGATATTCTATGGAAAAGAAATTTCTTTAGAAATGTTCATTTATTATTTTGTGAATTAATTTATTTTTCCAAATCATATATATGGTGATGTTCACTATTATCAAAATCAACATTTGAATAAATATCTTATTACTGTGTGTCTGCCTATATATGATTTCATGCATTTCTGTTATTCATAAAACAAGGAAAATGCATAATAGAACATAAATATTGATAGATTAAAGGTTTGCAGTAATTTTATAATTGTATCTTTGCAAACCATAATTGGTAGGCTAATGAAGCCGAATCGGTGGGGGCATACCCTTACGAAAAAGTACTATAGGAATCTTAAAGTATTTTGGGACAAAATATAGTAATCTTATAGGAATACTGTAGTAATTTGGGACATACTATAGAAGTACGATAAGACTACTATAGCAGCTTTAAAATATTATAGAGGTATTACAGAACATCACAGAAGTATGTTATGTTCTGTAATGCCTCTAATATCCTAGAGCCGCTATAGTATTTCTATAGTAGTCTTATAGTACTATAGTAATATTTTGTCCCAAAATACTATTTTCCTAAGGATAATTAGGCCATTCATAACCAGCACATAGACGTAACATTTTCTGTCATTTAACGTCGGTCATCCTCATTAATGTATTTGAAATTGTTTTCATATTTAGATATGACGGCCAGAAAAAATTAAGTTATGTTAAGTTTTTATGTTAAGTTGGTTCAGTGCCATTGACTTCCATTATTTTTCGGCGTTTTCCTTCAGTTTTCAGTCCATAATGGCGGCCGTCATGGGGCAACGGTTGCTATGGAGCGTTCTATTGAGTTTCGCCTCTTGGGCTTCTGTACTCTTTGGTGTGATGTTGTACAATAATTGACTAAATTAATGTGAAGAAACTTGTGCGAGGTAACCACATGTGATCCCTAAATTTCCCGGGCTAAGTGATCACATGCATTTGATTCCTCGCATATGAAATAAACTTGAGTTACTCTAAGAACAATTTGTAATTGATTATTATTAAAATATGACTAATTATTTGATGTGAAATATTCCAGCTCCAGGCCGCTGCAGATCCAGCAGAGCTGCTTCCAGTCAGTCGGCTGGTCAGGAGGTTTGGATCCTCAGTTCGGATGACCACGAGGATCCGCTGCTACACCCGACACTGAGCCAGGAACTAGTAGGATATTTTGCCCCCCTGCCTTCTGATTTGGCTGTGTCTGTGTCCACAGGTCCGGCTGACAGGAAGAGGAAGTGGCAGAGCGGGAGCCGGGAGGAACCAGACGATGGAAGTCCATCCACTTCATTTGAAACACCTGCAAAACGCTCTCGCAAAGGTCAGAATAGACTTATATTAAAAAATGTATGGCTCAGTTAATCAATTATTTGTCATTAACATAGAAAGTTGAAAAAATAAAGTAACAATTTGTTGTAACCACTGACATTAATTATTCATAATATTAAAAAACAGTTTCTAATGTTTGAAATATTCCAGCTCCAGGCCGCTGCAGATCCAGCAGAGCTGCTTCCAGTCAGGAGGTTTGGATCATCAGTTCGGAAGACCACGAGGAGCCGCTGCCAGACCCCACCCCGACACTGGGCCAGGAACTACCAGGATATTTTGCCCCCCTGCCTTCTGATTTGGCTGTGTCTGTGTCCACAGGTCCGGCTGACAGGAAGAGGAAGGGGCAGAGCGGGAGCCGGGAGGAACCAGACGATGGAAGTCCGTCCACTTCATTTAAAACACCTGCGAAACGTTCTCGCAAAGGTCAGAATAGACTTATATTAAAAAGTTATGGCTCAATTATTAAATGATTTGTCATTAAAAAATATTCCTCAGCTGTTTGATGTAAGGACTGCATTAAAGTTATGTCTTTGTACAGCTTTAGAGACTGCAACATGTTTTCTCTTAAGACGTTTCTTTGATCGTATGTTTTGCAGAAGCATATGCGAAGGGCTGTTTGCTGGGAAAGGGCGGATTCGGCGCCGTGTATGCTGGGATACGCAGGTCTGACGGACTGCCAGTAAGACATTTTCTTCCCTCCTTTGTTCAGACAGCCTTTATAAATGTTGATATCAGTAAATTCAGGTGTGATTTACTGTGGCTTATCGTCTACAGGTGGCCATCAAGTACGTCTCTAAGGACAGGGCCCTAAAGATGCTGAAAGATGTAAGTTCCAGCGTGAATCTGTTGTTCTGTTTCCTCCGTTTCGCTCAGCGCTGGATATAATGGAGCATTTGTCCCTGCAGGAAGGTCAGGGTCTGCTGCCTCTGGAGGTGGCATTGATGGCCCGGGTCAATTCGGCTCCCGCCTGCCCCAACGTCCTGCAGCTGGTGGAGTGGTTTGAGCGTGACACCCGCTACAGCCTGATCCTGGAACGGCCAGTTCCCTGCCAAGATCTGCAGAGTTTCTGCGAGGAGAACGGCTGTCTGGATGAGAGCTTGGCCAAGAAAGTGCTGGTGCAGCTGATCTCCGCTCTGAAGCACTGCGAGAGCCGCGGAGTCCTGCACCGGGACGTCAAGCCAGAGAACCTGCTCATCTCCACAGCTTCACACCACATCAAGCTGCTGGACTTCGGTTGTGGAGCGCTGATGAAGGACTCGGCCTACACGTCTTTTGCTGGTGGGTTTGCGTTACAGGAGGAAACGCTCTGTGGATGTTTGTGAACTTTTGGTGAGAGAATTAGTTTGGACCGGAGTTTATTCAGTGGATGTTTCTGGTCTTCTTGTGTCTCTCAGGTACTCTCGAATACGCCCCTCCTGAGTGGTTTAATCAGCGCCGCTATCATGCAGGACCGGCTACTGTTTGGTCTGTGGGGGTGACGCTCTATAACATCCTGTGCTTCCCCTTCATAGCCGCAGACAGGATCTCCTTTAGAAGCAGACTGATCTTCCCTAGAGAGCTGTCTACAGGCAAGAGATAGCAAACATTCAGAGGTAGAAACCCAGGATGAGTTTGTTGGTTTGTGTTTCTGAAGACTGTGTTGTGTGTAACAGAGTGCCATCAGTTGATCAGCTGGTGTCTCAGGGACGCGGCGGCAGACCGTCCCACTTTAGACGACATTGAGGTCCATCCCTGGTTGCAGTGAACAGGTGACCAGTGACATTACACTTATCTGAATCACAGCATTCATGGCTTGGATTGTATTGTTAGGATAGTGTAGATAAACGGTTTTGATTATGTGTTTAGGGTGAGCAGGAGTGACACCGGAACTGCAGAGAGCTTCCTGATCACCTACAGAAGTGGACCATCAACTACAGTTTACATCCTCTGCTCCCACTGATCTACACAAATATAGACACACTGTATTTGTCATAAATATAGATCAGTGTCTGCTGCGCTCTGTGAAGCTGTGTAGACGCTGGAGGAGCTGAACACGCAGCGCCAGCTGAAACCAGAGCCCAATGGGCCAGAGATCTGCTATTCCAGAGTAGCAAAACACGTAGTTTGTACCTCAATAGACCAAAGGGGAAAAAACATTGGGACAGAGCGCAGGGCTGCATTTCCCGATAACGTTGTCTCTTAGCGCGCTACGAAGACTCTAAAGGTATAACTTAAC
Organism: Gobio gobio; assembly: GCF_949357685.1. Lineage (NCBI taxonomy): Eukaryota > Metazoa > Chordata > Actinopteri > Cypriniformes > Gobionidae > Gobio > Gobio gobio. The sequence continues at coordinate 55,308,161 of NC_137102.1, read as the reverse complement.
TAAAGGTATCCCATTTCTAGGCGTGCCCCGAACTATATCTTAGGAGGTTGCTTAAGGTTTACCTTCTTAAGTGCGGCGTCAGCAGGTGCTGAATTAGTTTATCAATGACTCAAAAATAGATGAATCACTCTATGCAGGGGCTGTTTAACTGCGTTATGTGAGACAGCGGTGTTCTTTATAATAGAAGCACTTCAGAAATTGTTGAAATTGCATTTATCAGGACTCGTGAGATCTTATAAATATAATCCAAATTGCAAACTAAATTCAAAACCGTGGATAATTTATATAATTTTGAAATGATTGTGCGAACCTGCAACCTCTCATGCCCAAAGGTATCATGCATCAACCCACTAACGGGCAGTATGCCATTTATATTATCATAATATATTTTACCATCGTCTTCATTTACTCCACAAGCAGAGTTGATTGCCCGCATAACATTATTGGTGTAAATCACTAATTTCGGTTATTGGATGACCTACTCAATAAAGGCGCCACACGCGAAACATAATCAACAGCTATAGCGGAAAAAAAAGAAAGAAAGAGAAGAGTGGCGGCAGCTGAATTTCGGGGCTACTCCGTTGAGTTTGTCTTGAAAAAGTCGGACCAACAAGATCTAAAAGCTGCTGAATTTACTGTCATGGCAGGCAAAATTAATTTTGAATTGCAGCTTTGGACAGGGTAGCCAGGGGACTAAAGTTTTCACGGATGAAATAGTGCACATAGAAATGGCTCCGCGGACGGCGCCGTCTTTGATTTAGCACAAATATTCGCTGTATCGCTGCCATAGTTTGACCAAACTCCCCTCCACAATCATTCCCTTTAAATAGACTCCATAATGGTTTGCCAGCTGATGAACCTTTGGATAATATAATTAAAAAGTTTACAACCATTAGTGTAATGACAATTTTAATCCTTACATAAAAAAAAAAAACAATTAAATTAGCCTAATTGAACACTGGGTGTACAGTATATTACAACTTCAGAATTATATTCATATGGACTGACATGTAAAGAAGCTTTTTGCACAGTGGTGGCCACCAGTGGAATGAACTGTCAATAATGATAAGGTATAGCTAAGAGTGATCCAGACCAACCTTACGAAAGTAGGACTTACAGAAGGTATTCTTAACTAAGATCGTTTCAGGAAACACGTATTAACGTTAAGGTGCACCTTAAGGTATAACTTAAGAACGACGAGAAATCCAGCCCAGAACAGTCTGAGGCAGTGTTAACTAGCATAATGTGCTTGTTTTTCTCTTTTTGAAACTAGGACAGTAAAAATACAAACAGTCCAGTAGGCGGAGACAGACACACAGAAGCATCTATAAACTAAATACATTTATTATGCTCAGAACAATAACTAACATATTGTACGATGAGGTAGAGGGTGTGTGTGAAAGTCATTGAACTGCAGAGTGTAAACTAGCATAATGAGGTTTATTTATTATTACAAGGACAAGGAACAGAAATAAAATTAAGAAATAGAAAATACAAGAAATTAAACCCAGAGCTTAAATTAAATTAAACCCTTCCTGCAAAACAAGAGACCCAGGATCAACTAATTAATATTTATATTTAAATATCTATTGTATTTTTTAAATTATTTATAAAAATCATGACAAGGATTAAAACAATGTGTAAATAAAAGCCTAACACATATAGTGAATGTGTCTATAGTCAGTGCTGAACATTAAATGCAAAACGGTTCAAATATAAACACTTTCTAAAACTTGCCCACCGTAACACAGAAAAACAAAAGCACGGACTAAACACACACACATTTACTGATCTAAAAATAGTCATTCTATTAATCTTATTTTTATATTACCATTACAACAGTCCCTTTACATTAACTGCTCTCATAAATATACAAATTTTGTATTTTATACCTTACAGTCAATAAAAGGCATATTTAATGTAGCAGAATGTGTCACGTGTGTTTGGTTTTGTTTCCTGTTCATGTTTCATGTCTTTTATTCTGAAGTTGATCACAGTCATGGTTCCTGTTAGTCATGTGATCCTCTTGCCCTCATGTGATCTTATCATGTGCTTCTCTTGTGTCATGTTGTCATTGGTTCATTGTCTTGATTGTTCACAGGTGTGTCTTGTTTAGTCATTAGTCCTTGTGTATTTAAAGGGTCACTTCAGTGATTTAGCATTAAGCTTTGTATCAGTAGAAACCCCGTAGTAGATTTGAATTATGGTTTCCCCCCCCCCCCCCCCCCCCCCCCTCATATCCCCCTGAGACGAGAGAATTATGCATTTTATTTCTGGAAAAAATCCTCCAATGACGCGTAATCTGAGGATTTTTTGGCCAGAGGCTGGAGACTACAGCCAGTAGATGTTTTCAACCCGCCCACAGTGGGGAGATCTCACTCACTCACTTCCAGGCCCGGATTGGCTAATCGGTAGCACCGGGAAAATTCCCGGTGGGCCGGTCTGTTTTTTTGGCCACAAGGGCCGTTGTTGTCATGGCACTGGGTTGAAATATGGATGCTGTCCCTATAGCTGCCTGCACTCACAGCAGCCCCACTTTTTTATTTATTATTTTACCGCAGTCCCACTCTTTTTTATTTAATATTATCACGCAGAGTGCAGCCTGCAGGTTAATGATGACGTGATTATCTTTTCACTCCCTGGCCCCGCCCCCGACACAGCACCTTGCAAATTGCTCAAAATAAAAAAAGTCCGATTTTGGATAATAGGAAGCGCAAAGGCGGCGCTGAAAAGGCCAGGATAAAAAAGAAGAAAGCTTTGGAAACTGACGCGGCCAAATGTTCTAAGCTGAGCACATTTGAAATAAATGAAGACGACGAGGCCGGTAATAAGCTAACGTTAAGGTAGTTAGGAGCAGTGCGAGATGCTAGCGACCGTGCAAAACAACGTTGTCTGCAAACCACGTTCATGTATCAAACTTTTTCTTGTAGCTCTTCAGCAGCAGCCGCCTCTAGTCCGGTTTGCTGCTAACAGTGAAGAGCAAGGCCCAGTAACGTTACTAAGCACCAGTCATGAGCCCAACACACCAGATTGTCATTCAGAAGAACTAGTAATAGTAACGAAGAGCCCTACTCAATGAAAAATGCCCTGAGATAATTAATGATACCTGATGATTCAGCAATACATTCATGACACTGACTTGACTTGATTTAAAAGCTTTGTAAAAAGGGGATATTTGTGGTGAGAAATAAATGTAACAAATTTAATTTAGTGTCAGAAAGAGAGCCAGGACCCAGTTGTGAAGAGACTTATGCTCTCACTGTGAAATACACAGGTAAGCTGCTATTGTACCATAGTGTGTGAATAAGCAAACATTATCACTGAAAAAATGCTTTTCTTACTTAGTATCTTACTTGTTTCCAGTTCAAATATATAAATTATTCTTAATTCAAGATACATTTACTAGACAAGTGAAATGGCATAAGAAATGATGTCTTGTTTTCTGGAGAGAAAAAAAACACCCTAAAATTATTATTTTGCTTAAAACAAGCTAAATCTAAAACAATTATTTTTTAGATAAGTGCAATACTTGTTTAATTCTTTAACTAATGTTCTCATATTTGTGAAAAATATTTGAAGTTGTAAAGCAGCTGTTTCCTTGAAAAAGATGCTACTGTCATTAGAAAGTGCAATACATTTTATTTTAATCTTTATTTTTTATATAATTATTTTTGTTAAATTTTTTTTTCTTTTTTTCAATGTTTGGATATGAATACTAATTCTTAAAGAAAATAGATTCTGATACTGTCCTGTTATTTACTGTTCTAATAAATCTTCAACTGTGAAGCAAAACTTAGGCTACTGTTTTTGCACTGAATTGGAAATGATGATGTTTTTCAAAAATACAAAGAATTACAAGGCTGTAGAGAACAGTGCGCCTATTGCAGACTTATATTCCGAGGTTTTAATTACATTATTTTAATATAGTCAGTCGTGAACTAAAGTGGGCCGGTCTAAGGCATGAAACTCCAGGGCTGAAAATGAGTCGCAATCCGGCCCTGCTCACTTCAGACGCTTGTAAGTCAGCGTTTGGGCATGAAGGCACCTCACGAAACTGATTTCGGACAGACTTCTTAGGCAGTGTAACCGTTTAATGATCTACAGCAAAATAGAGAGAGCTTTGGTGAGAACTAAACACATATTTAATTACTACATTAGTCATTTCTCGCTAGAAATGACATCAGAAGTAGAAAATGTTGGTAAAAAACTTACATTTACACACAAACTGACCAGCAAACGCAACTTTGGGACGGCGTCTTTTTTCCCAGCTCAACTGTCACAGAATGGAACGCACAGGATTGTGGGAAATCAAAGGCAGCGAAGGATACACATATGCTGCCTTCAAAAATCGATCAGATGAAGGGATCTCAGGAGACAGGAAGTGAAGCGAACATTAGATTCGGACGTGCCTTGGTGCCTTCCTGCCTTGAAATGTGTCCTCCGAAGGCAGCATTTTCCAGGTTTCGGACGCAGCCCTCATGTTTGCCATGTTCCCAATTGTCTAGCTTTGTTATATGTACCCATGGTGGTGAGGTCATGTGTCAAGTCTGTGTTTGTGTCAATTCCTTGTTTGTTTTGTTCACTTATAATTAAACTGCACTTGGGTTCTCACTTCAACTTGCCTCCAGTGGATCCTTCATTACACAGAATGTCCATCAGTTTGACGCACATGCGCACATCGGCCCTCATTCAGTGAAGTCTAAAACATATTGTCATGTTCAAAAAAGCCTAACAGCTAAAACCGCACCAAACTAGCACTTCTAGTCTGGACCAGACTGTGTTGATCTAGAAGCTGATCAGAAGGGATCCTCACATGATTCATTTATAATGATTTACAAGAAGAATATAATGATTGACAAAAGGCATGCGATTTTCTCTTAGACCGTTTGATAATACATTAAAATTGCTATTAGATTGTGTAGCAACTCATAATGTTGCACAAGCCCCCATGACTTCAATGTTTGAATCGACCATTCAAACTGAACTAGGAAACACATAATGGTTTAATATTAGTACAGGGGCCCGTTTCAGAAAGGAGGTTAAGTGAAAACTCTGAGTAGGTTAACCCTGAAATAAGGGAAACTCTGGGTTTTCTGGTTTTCAGGTTTCAGAATGGGAGGTATGTCAAACCCGAGAAAGCAGGGTAAGCCAAGCCCGTTTCTGAAAGAGAGGTAACTTATACTCAGAGTCAGTTACCAGGGTAACTTACTCTGGGAACCTAACCTGGTCTGGAGCAGGTTTTCTTTGGTAAACCCAGAGTTTCTTTCGTTCTCCTCCCCCTTTTTAAAGCACCAGCAGTGTTTAAATACTTTATTCATTCATTCAAACGCCACAAATTCTTTTCTGCTTTTTTTCTACTTACTGAGTATTTTGGTCGTATTTCAAGTATAAATATAAACAAATTTATAAATTTTATCTAAATCTAAAGTAAGCGAAGTTGACTTAAAACAAATTAAATTATCTGCCACTTGACAAAAATACATAGTAAGAAAAGCATTCTTTGCAGGAACATTCATTGCTTATATTTCATCATGAGGACACTGTCAAAGAGACAAAAATGGCATGTCCTTTTGATACAGGATCCTGACCTTCACTTGATAATCCTCTAGAAGTATCCTAATAATTTGAATTTCCTTTAGGATTTACAGTGGTTGGATGCATAGATGACACTCATATTCCCATCATCACACTTTCTGAAAACGGATTACTGTATGGGATGGAAGGATGCTGCCAGATGGTAGTACGAGATATATGCCATAACCACCACCACAGCTGTTAAATACATTTATTTACAATTAATGTATTTAACGTTATTTCCAACAAATACTTTATTCTTTTTCCTGTTGGATGTTAATATTCTTCCTCCATCTCCTCTTCATTTGTCAGTGGTGCTGGTGTTTGGGAATGAGAGAATACATTAAATATATATTTGTGTGTCTCCATTTGCTCAAATAGCAAAAGAAAAACTCCACAATAGTGATTTCACAACTTTCAAAAAGATGGACAAATTAGAGTGAGATTGATAACGGAAGTGAAAAGAGAGAAAGATGTTAATTTTAACTATCACTCCCATAGACACTGTATTAGAAACACTAATACACTTTTTGATGCAAAAGTAATATAATACAAAGTATTAGTGTTATAAATGTACATACATTAAAAAAAAAATACAAAACACGTTTCAGGATTTATGATATTGATGACCATTAAAACACGTCGTCACAGTCTGTGAAAAGGGTCTATGTGGGAAAAGCTGCTGCACATTGGACTCTGAATGATATTTATTTAATATGTCAAATGTTTGTAAAGTCATTAAACCTACACCCATGAACATTTTATGCTTAAAGCTTTTCCTGATTGAATTATGTTTTTTTTTTTTTTTTTTTTTAGCTGCTGCCACATTCTTTGTTTGCCTTTTGGATACCATGAAAATTAAACTTAATTAAAATAATTAAGAATTAAACTTGTGTATTGACCCGGAAGTATGCAAACATCTTTTTGTTGGGTGCTGTTGCCATGGTGAATCGTAATTTCGGAGCTCCATTGATCGTGGCTTTTCATAGTTGGAGTGCATGAGCTTAACTCAGAGTCAGTCTACTCAGAGTTGATTAAACTACCTCAATTCAGCTGTTCTGAAACCCAAAACTCAGAGTTTCCCATCTCAGAGTTCAGGTTTAAACTCAGAGTTGGTTGAACCTCCTTTCTGAAACAGGCCCCAGGTGTATGACAAGGCTGCATTACATTTACATTTATGCATTTGGCAGACGCTTTTATCCAAAGCGACTACATTGCATTCAATGTACACATTTCACATTTAGTCAATTCTTGCTTTCCCTGGGAATCGAACCCATGACCTTGCATTACTTCTTCAACACCGTTGTAGCGGAGCTCAGCCAATCACAGGGTTCTTGCAGGTTTCAGAAAGTCAAATTTAAGACCTTTTTAAGACATTTTAAGACCATAAAGATTGAAATTTAAGACCTATACGACGAATTACCAAAATTATTTAAATCAAAGAAATAATTAAAAAAAGCAATGACATTAGTAACCCTCCACAGCCAACAACGTGCCAAATGCCCAAAACCTTAGGCCCAAAATGAAAATAGGCTAAAACAAACTCGCCCTCAAATAGAATAGATTACAAAACAGCATATTAATAGCCTAATAGAGATTGAACAGGGGATGCTCTAGGGAGATAGGATAAACTAGGGATGCACGATTTGGGGAAGATATCTAATTGCGATTATTCTGGTTAAAATGCAATTTTTTTTTAAAAGTGTAAAGTGTATGCATATAACATTTTATATATTAATGTTTATATATTAACGAGACTAATAATAATGATTATATTCAATAAATACAAATATTTAACAAATTTAGAAATATTACTATTACAATAATATTTTAATTATTAAAAAAATAAAAATAGAGTATTTAAGAATAAATATAACAATATAATAATAATACTAATAAAATAACATTTATATTTTACAGAAATTTTTTTACAAAAAAAAAACCTGCTGGGTTACCTGTTAATATGCAGACAGCCTATGACTAAAAATCATTAGAAAGGTCTAAAGATTTATTGTAAACAAATAAAATAAAAAAATAAAGAAATTCTGTGCTTTTTATCTGTGATATAAATTTCTTAAAGTCTATGTATTTAATATGCAATATGAGCCTCTTATGCATCCACTGTGGGGGGAAAATTGTACATTAGAGAAAAACATATGGGTTGTCATATACATTTATTTAGAGAGAAGTATTATTTTTCATATTTGTTACCCAAACTTTCATTCATACTGGAAGCCAGAGGGCGCCCTCGAGCAGAAACTCCACATTTCCCTCAGAGAAGTAATCCTTAGCCCTAATGTGAAGCTAGCGATGTAGGATAAACTGAAGATAGAAACGCTTTGACTGATGAAACGAAGACGAACTCGACTGCATCAAGCTATGGTGTATTTGAGTTCTTCAAGCCTTCACTATTGTCATAATAATAAGGTATGCAGTGCTGATTGAGTGCAGACTTTATCACTGTTTAGAATAATATAAAACAATGCATGTTTGCCTCTTTCTGTCCAAAAAAATACAACGTTATTAATGCTGCCTTCACGTGCTATCGGAAATTTGATGATTCCGACTTCTGAAGTCGTGATTACGAGCGCATTGCATTCAAGATTCAAAATGTGAGGGCGTTCATGTGCAATGTTTACCTAGGAAACTCGTATTTACGATAATTCCGAGAGCACGCGAAGGCAGCATAAATGTAGACGTATTTTGCGGGCAGGTAATTGCACTTATCACGGGATTTGTAGTTTTATCACCGAGTACGTGTACCAACACCCCCAGAAAGAACTACAACACACCGAACGATAGAGCTCCGCTTTCGCCATTCGATACTTTTTTGCTACAGTGTAACATTAATAACTTTCTGCAGCCAGCATTTCTGGAAATGAACGAGGATAACACTTTTTTTTAAGACCTAACTAAATTAAATTTAAGACCTCGGGTGAAAATCTGGCCGTTTTTAAGACGTTTTAAGGCCTTAAATATAAAAAAATTAATTTTAGACATTTTAAGACTTTTTAAGACCCCGCGGGAACCCTGCAATCAAACTTGAGGACCGGCGGTAAGTGGCATCTGTCTAGAAGCACTTTATTCTTCACAAATGTTTTCTTAACTCATAACTTACATTCGACTGTTATCATCATCTGTAAAGATTAAAACATAAGTATTTCTAGGTTCTCATCTTAAGCAAGTTTCAGTTAATATGTAACAGAAGCAGCGCTTAGACAAAGAAGTGCAATGCAAATAATTTTTATTCACGAAAATAAAAGTGCAATGTGTTAATACACAGATTATTATACAATATAATCTCTTATAAATTCAGTTTTATATGTTCTTAAATTCTCAAAAAGTGGTTTACTTTGGCATGACACAAAATCAACGTGTTGTCCAGAACTTACAAGCATGGAAAACATTTTAATGTTCTGTGGGATCCAAAAGTCCACAATCTGGGATTTAAACCTGAAAATGAATAATGGTTTTAGGATTTCTGATTTAGATCCTGTCTTTTTTTTAAGATCACAAATCAAATAAATACATTTTTGTGCAGACGGTCAGATGTTCTCACAGATGAACGGATGTTGTCACTCAGTGTATTCATTCAGTATTGTATACTGGCCGTGTCATGATGTCTAAGACAAATTTCCTAGGAATGGGACAATAAAGTATATTCTATTCTATTCAATCAAAGGGAAAAAACGAAGAGATTCTGAAATTCATGAATATTTCATATTGCAACTTTGGATGTAAAGTGGACTTTTGGGGCCCTGTAGCTTTAATGTATAGCCATATATTAAGCAATAAGTCTTTTGTAAAGAACACTGATGCTGATTTAGAAGCTGATTACACCATTTGTATAGTATTTTTCAGCATTATATATCCTGAATCACTTTTAAAAGACAGTGGTGCAGCAGAGTGTGTTGCTGTGTATGTGTGTGTGTTTCTTCAGGACATGAATGCACGCACACTCCCACGAATGACCGCCCTGCATATGGGGCAGTGGCGCAGACTGTGCAGACGACCAGATGGCCACAGGGGATGAAGACCATGGAGACCAGCTTGTCCATGCAGACCTTACAGGTCCTCTCTTCCTGAAGCTGTCTCAACTGTTCCTCTGGACTCAGATCTGATCGCACTGAAAAACACAAATACACTGACATTTCAACTCAACCTGGGTCAATTAAGATGATTATGATCTGTTCCATCCCAGAGGCTACTAGATAGAGAGAAGAAGATGATACACACACACACACATTATAAGTGCAATGAGAGCGGGTTAATATAAACCTTTCTCCCTGACTGAGACCTGCGTTCTTGACGTTCTCGGACTCTCCACAGTCTCTGAGGGAAAAAAACATTAACACATTAGAGGAGGGAAAACGGCACATATCATTTTATTACATTTTTTAGTGAACACGTGGCTATTAATATACAGTACTGTGCAAAAGTCTTAGGCACGTTAGTATTTTCACCAACAAAAAAAAATGTTTTAACACTCGGGTACTGTTCACGTGTACTGTTTTTTTTAATTATTTTTTTTATAAAATGATTGTACTAGGCTATATTTTAGTTTGATAATGTTTTTTAATACATATTTTGTGTTTTAAGGGTACTATGGTACTAAGGGTTTTATGGTACTAAATTATATTTATGCAGTAGTTATAATCCATTTATTTACTTTTTGAGTGGTATTATTTTACCTCTTAACAGACGAACAGAAGCTAACTAAGTTTTGGTCCTGGTCCGAATCGAAACCACATACAATCACAATTTCATCTCAGTTTCATCTCACACAAAAAACACCCTAGTATGAGATGGACCTGTATAGAAGAAGCCAGCTTGTGCCAGCGTGTCGGGCTGAACTGATATTAAGTCAGAATTGCGAGATGTAAAGTCAGGATTGCGAGATATAAAGTCAGATTTGCTTGTTATAAAGTCAGAATTGTGAGTTATAAAGTCAGAATTGCGTGATATAAAGTCAGAATTGCGTGATATAAAGTCAGAATTGCGAGTTACAAAGTCAGAATTGCGAGTTATAAAGTCGGAATTGCGAGTCATAAAGTCGGAATTGCGAGATATAAAGTCGGAATTGCGAGTCATAAAGTCAGAATTGCGTGATATAAAGTCAGAATTGCGAGATATAAAGTCAGAATTGCGAGTTATAAAGTCAGAATTGCGAGTTATAAAGTCAAAATTGCGAGTTACAAAGTCAGAATTGCGAGTTATAAAGTCGGAATTGCGTGATATAAAGTCAGAATTGCGAGTTACAAAGTCGGAATTGCGAGATATAAAGTCAGAATTGTGAGTTACAAAGTCAGAATTGCTAATTATAAAGTCAGAATTGCAAGTTACAAAGTCAGAATTGTGAGTTACAAAGTCAGAATTGCGTGATATAAAGTCAGAATTGCGTGATATAAAGTCAGAATTGCGAGATATAAAGTCGGAATTGTGAGTTATAAAGTCAGAATTGTGAGTTACAAAGTCAGAATTGCTAGTTATAAAGTCAGAATTGCGAGTTACAAAGTCAGAATTGCGAGTTACAAAGTCAGAATTGCGTGATATAAAGTCAGAATTGCGTGATATAAAATCAGAATTGCGTGATATAAAGTCAGAATTGCAAGTTACAAAGTCAGAATTGCGAGTTACAAAGTCAGAATTGCGAGTTACAAAGTCAGAATTGCGAGATTTAAAGTCAGAATTGCGAGTTACAAAGTCAGAATTGCGAGTTACAAAGTCAGAATAACATGATACAAAGTCGGAATTGCGAGATATAAAGTCGGAATTGTGAGTTATAAAGTCAGAATTGCGTGATATAAAGTCAGAATTGCGTGATATAAAGTCGGAATTGCGAGTCATAAAGTCGGAATTGTGAGTCATAAAGTCAGAATTGCTAGTTATAAAGTAAGAATTGCGAGATATAAAGTCAGAATTGCGTGATATAAAGTCAGAATTGCGAGATATAGTCAGAATTGTGAGTTATAAAGTCAGAATTGCGAGATATAGTCAGAATTGTGAGTTATAAAGTCAGAATTGTGAGAACCTGTGAATGTTTAATTCTCGCAATTCTGACATTTTAACTCGCAATTGGTATTTTATATCACGCAAATCTGAATTTTTTTTTAAATTGTGAGCTGTAAACTTGCAATTGTGAGATAAAACGTCGCAATTATCTTTTTAAATGTTTTATTCCATGGTGGAAACAAGATTCCATATAATATAAAAAAAAAAAATCTGGTTTTGTTTGAAACAGATGGCCATTTCCAAAAGTGCATGTCCATGTCAGACTGTGAGATGCAGAAACAGAACTCCTACATCAACATCAAGTGCTGCCAGAAGGACTTTTGCAACACCTTTGACTGATCTGACTGAACTGATTCATAAAACATTGTTTATTAAAATACGTTGCATGCCTGCTTCTGATTTGTTACTTAAAAAATATAAATCAACATTTCCTCATTGAATTTTGAGTTGTGCAAGTTACAAAGTCTAAAAGTGGCAATGGTCGTTAAAATAAACTAAAATAAAAGCAGTTTGGTGGTGTGATTTACTTGCTTTTTAATTCAGATATCATACAAAAATACATAATTCTCATTCACACAAAATTGTTTATCAAATCAGGGCCCTAAAATAATCCTTCTTTTATTTTTTTTGTCCATCAGAAAGCTTATATTATTTAATTTTTGTAATATTTGTTCTAGTCTTTAATGCATAATAAATATATATATATATATATATAATTTTTTTTTTACCATTAAATTACTAGATTTTTATCAAGAAATAATATAATTTAAGCACATTTTTCGCATTATTTTAACTTAAATTCAAAGTAATTCTTTAAAACTCAGCTCAAATCTCACATTGGGCCAATTTTTGTCTTTGCCGACCTCTTGTGGAAAAATAAATATATATATATATAACATGATATTTCATATGGCCTTATAGCAGTTCTCAAGTTTATCACTTCAGTATGCATTCAGATCCACATGTAGACATTATAAAATCATTTTGGGTGAATAATTTTTTAGGTTTTTCTATATAAGCTGAAGCATTCCTCGCATTCCATTCATTCCAGGATTTTTTACTTATTTAAATTTCAACCAAAAAACTCCTCGAATCCAGTCATTATGTTTGTGTGTATTCGTGGGTTCAAGTGTGACAAAAGTCCCAAGGTCTTGGACCACTCAATTTTATATATATATATATATATTAATAAACTTATTTAGGCCAAACCAGCCTAACTAGCTCAAATTTATGACCTTGGTGATTATAAAACCCTTCCTATGGCCCTGCCTGTGCACGACTTAAATAACAAGCATTGTGTGTGATGATTTCTTAAATAAATCTGTTTTATTCTGCTTTTCCTAAGTACAATAATGGACTGGAGTACGAGTTCAGGTGCTACGCCGAAGCCCCGCCCACAGCGCTGAACGGAATTCTCTGCGGCTCTGGAATGTCATTTAGAATGTGACGTCATAGTAGCTCGGTATAAAGAATGTTACTTTGCTCAATCTGCACCACTCACTGTTCGTTGATGATCGATTTACTGCTTCTCGTGTCTTTCACTCGATTCCTGCTTAAACCACAACAACTTGCTTGCATTTTAACTACATTGATTTATTGCGCACTGGATATTACACCATTTTTATCTGTACACAACGTAAATTCAGCAGCGATAAATAACAAACATTGACCTCGCTTCACACTGCAGGTTCGCCTAACAAAGGCATCAAAATGCTGTTTACTTTGTTAGGATTGTACGCCTTTTTCCAGCGTGAATGGAAAGTCCACAACAACCACTCACAGAGTGATGATGGTAAGTGAGATGTTCATGTTATGAGAATATGTAACTGCTTATTGGAGTCTGCACTGGCTCTACGCTTATTTTTGCTTTACGGTTTTTTGGAGGAAAGTAAAAAATGTAGAAGCACAGTAATTTTATTAATACTGTAATATTTATGTAATTACCATCTTTAGATGAGCCTTCATATCAGGATATCCCCAGCGACCCTGAAGTCAGCGATGACTGGAGTGAAGACGATACGGACTCGAGTAACGACGAAGCCTATTACAACTTCCTTACTCCTTCTCAGTTGAGCCTGGATGAACAGAACGCAATGGGGGGTCAGTTTGTTAACAAAACCCTAACAAAACCCAACACACACACACTTTAATCAGCTGTTTAATGGTTTATACTTCAAATTTACTTTAAAACATGCTTTGTTTAAGGGTAGTTGAAAAATAACACAGGTTTCATTTAAATGTGTGTATGTATGGGTGAAGTTGTATATTTGACACTGATTTCTGTTTTTTTTTTTTTAATGCCTACAGTTTTCTTAAATAGTCCTGTAGTGATGAATTTAATGAATAATATGATGAATGTTATGAATGAATGAATATTTAAAGGCACAAATATTCAATTTAGTAACTCAATTAATCAGACAAATCTTGTTGAAATAGTTTTAGGTAAAGTAGCTGCTGTCACTGCTTATTATTAACACCTCTTATTTTTCTTTTAACAGACATCAATTACGAAATCGGCTTTCAACTCAGCCAAAGAGGTTTTGGAGATGGTGGTCCAGTGGGTTAAACCACTGAACTGATATACAGATGCTGGTTTGATCCCAGCGGAGAAAGAAGCGAATTGAACTGGAGAAAGTCAGTCTTTTTTTTTAAAGTTATATTTACTTTATATTTTTTATATATATATTTTTAAATGTTGCCTCTTTTTGTTTGTGTGTGTATATATATATATATATGTTGTTTGTGTAATGTATTTAAACAATTACCGGATTTCTTTTATTGTTTCAAATTGCAGACGTATAATGAGGAGGGGGAAAAGATCAAACCAGCATCCCATACTTCACCAGCAAACCAGCATCCCATTTATTAAAAATAAATCCCATTTATATAAAAAATATATCCCATTTTATAAGTTTTAATATATTTTTTATTATTTATTTAATATATATATATTACATATACAATTTTAATATATATACATTTTTTTTGTAAAGATGCATGAATTTAAAGTATATTTAAGATATTTTAAGAGACTTATTGACCTTTCCTTGTGTGATAGTATAAAGACTCACTTGTTAATAAATTAATTATGGAAAATAATGCAGGACATGTCACAGTACAGGCTGTTTTTTCACAAATTATTTCTACCCCTTTCTTTAGGGGTGAACACGAGGAACTACAGCTCCTTCTCCTTCATGGTAAGTTCTTATACTGTACCTCATGCTTATTCATAATGATCTGCAGGGGCTGTTTAATGTTTTTGGTATGTTGTTTATATATAGTTAAGCTCGAAGTCAAAAATACACCAAGATTTTTTGCATAGGTATATCTTTTTCAGAGAAGGACAAAAGTTAGAAATTTAAAAAAATAGTGCTAAATGGGTATGTATTCAATTAAATATAGATTAATCCTTGATTAAAGCTATGAAAGTTATTTAAACAGGAACAGTGAGTAACTGTGCTTCTTAAGTAAATGTATCTTAATTAAAAATGTTTAGGTATTTGTATACTGAAAAACAAGACAAAAATAATAATTAAGCAAATATTTTTTTTCCTTTTTCTGTAAATGTATAAAAAGAGCCTTTTGAAAAATGCACAATATTTCTTAAAGTGCCCCTATTATGATATTTTAAAGGCTCCTGATGAACATAGGTGAGTCGGCTACATATTTATTTATGGGTACCCAAGACGTCTCCGGCGTGATGACTCCGATCTTTCGAATATTCCTATTTTATAATTTTTTAAACGACATGTCATCCTCAATAAACCAGTCTCTGGCGTGATGACTCCGATCTTTTGAATATTCTGATCTGATATGACCTCTGACCTGTAAAGTTGCCAGAATAATAATCATACACTGTTTGTTAATTGGCCAGAGGAGAACTGGCACCCCGACTGAGCCTGGTTTCTCCCAAGGTTTATTTTTCTCCATTAGGTCACCTGATGGAGTTTTGGTTCCTTGCCACTGTTGCCTTTGGCTTGGCTTGCTCAGTTGGGGACACTAAATTTATAAAAAAGTTACACAGTCCTTAAGCGCGGCGTTTTCTATAATACTCTACCCTACAATACAATAAACTACCTAAATACAAGTCATTGGACAACATTACTTAGGCTGCATATAAAGAACCAAAATGCATGTGCCATGGATAAATAGAATTAAAAAAAATTAACATTTCTAATATTACAGTAATAGTAAACATTAGGGATGCCACAGGATGTTTGAGTGTGCCTGTGAGTCTACGCGCTGATATGAGCAAATATCCAATCACTATGCACTAAAGTTAGAGGTCTTTAGCCACGCTTGCAATGCTGTTCACACTTTAACAGAGCGGGGAAGTGAGGAACGTGTGTCTGTATATTAGATGCGTGCAGGTCTTAAATTGACAGCAGTGCAGTAGTGAACACAGTGACGCTAGTCCTTAAAGGGATAGTTCACCTCTAACTGTCATTATTTCCTCACTCTAATATTGTTCCAAACCTGTATTGAACCGTGGACTAACTGCGCTGAAGAAAATTAACACTGGTAAACTGAAGAGCTTGTTCTTCCCAACAACACGCTGAAACATGGCAACTAAGCCCAAAGAATTCACAACATTTTATTACAATAGTGTATGTGGCGAGGTTGGCGAGGGACATGGGAGGAGCGAGCGGGACCGGTGGGTGATTGAGAATGAGCACCACCTGCGAGTCACACCGGTCTCGAGTTCTCTCATGAGGGAGCCCGGACACATACAAGTGGAGGACGAGAGAGGGCCAGGCCTGGAATTTTATGTTGTGTAAATGGGTTTCCTTTTTTGGCTATGCCTTTTTCACCGAACTATAGAGCGCTTGGCGAACGCCGGCGACTCCTCCGCTCCCTCCAGGACGGCAGCCACCCCACCTCGACCCAGGGGCACAGCAGCGAGCTCTCCGTCCCACCGGATCTCTCTTCACTCGTTCCAGCACCACTGCCTCGTAAATACCTTAATATTACGATAATACGATTTATATCTGCTTGAACTAATCAGAATGTGTAAGCCGTAGACGCGCTCTTCTCACAAAAATGCACTGAAACAACTACCGTTTATTACAATACTGTTCTCATTATAATTATAGTTGACCTCCTCTTTGTTAATAAAATATCATAAGTCATCATTGTCGTCATCACTGTGGTTTTTTTCACTGTGTCAATGTATTAAAAGCATCACTCTTTCATTATTATAGTAGGCTAATTGTGACTTTGACAGTGATTTATTTCTTGTGTTTGTAATTTCTTGTTGTTTAGACAGTTTTCACACTTACACTGCAGATCTATATCATTTTGGTAACACTTTACAATAAGGTCTCATTTGTTAACAATTGCATTAACTAACAATTAGTGATATATTTTTACAGCATTTATTAACCTCAATTGTTCATGTTAGTTCACAGTGCATTATCTAATGTTGACAGATACGACTTTTGATCATAAAAATGTATAAGTAAATGTTGAGATTAACTAATGTTAATGAATTGAATATTATTTTATAGTTACCATCATTTTTTTATTAGTCACTTGAATTGTTGCATTTGCAAAATATAAACTTGGAATTACAATAGGATATTTTTTTTTTTGATCACTAGTTTTCAGGTGTAATTTTGAGAAAGTCAGTTTGAGATTTGAATGCAAAATATCAAACATCTTGTACAAATAAACTGATAGGACACAATTGCAACAGCACAAACATGTGAATTTGTTAGTGTGTAATGCAATTGGCTTCAATTAAACATTTATTTATTTGATGTTAAAGTGTGTTGTTGTATATGTTGCTTTACTCAGATATATTTTTCAGCAATGCCACATCTCGCAGCTTTAGATGAAAAATAACATTCACACTGTGTGAATATGTGTGTGTGTGTGTGTGTGTGTGTGTGTGTGTGTGTGTGTGTGTGTGTGTGTGTGTGTGTGTGTGTGTGTGTGTGTGTGTGTGTGATTTTGTGACTTGACATCAAGAAGGTCCAATAAACAGCACTTCGAGAAGGATTACTTGTGGAAAGATCTCAGAAGAGCTCCATGCTGCTGTGTCTGCTGCCCTGAGGGAATGGGAACAAGAGATATTCCTCTCCTCCACCTCCATCTACAGATCAGAGAAAGAAAATGATAATAATTAAGAGTGCAATCAAGAAGAAATTTACATGTGTGCAATTTGTGACCTTGGAGAATGTAAGAGGTTTTCAGTCCCATAACCAAAACTTGATATTTGACAGTCGAAAGATCTGGTTATGAATTCATCCATTCATCCGCCACTTACAATACACTATTTTAAGAGACTTTCCCCTGGTTTCACAGACAAATCTTAAGCCTAGTCCCAGACTAAAATGCATGTTTGAGCTGTTTTAACTGGGAAAAAAAGCCCTGTCTGTGAATCCAGGAGAGAGTCATTAATCCCCAAGCGCATAACAGCCCTTAATCCCGCCTTCGTGGACAAATTTGGGCACGAAGGTCTCAGGTGTGATCCCCCTTAAAAAAAAAAAATGTTATATCACCACCTACGATAAAATTAATTCTATTAATTTGTGCCTTTTTTATGATTTTTGGGGTATTAATGAATTGATTTACCTCTAAAAGTACCATATTTTTTTAATGTAAAATATGCTTATTTTTATGTTATATTTAATATTTCTTTAACTTCAGTAAAAAAACATATCAGCAAGTCCAGAGAGCCAAAACCTAAAAATGTGGTGACTTTGGTGACATATGATGGTATTAATTATTTTTTAAAGCTACAATATCAATAGCCAGTAGATGGCAATAGAACTCAATGGCTGCATATGGGCTGAACTCTGTAAACCAATGTTTTAACAACCTTTTTTTTAATTTTTTTATTGCTTACATAGTTATTGGCTCATTTAATTCCTTTGTTTGTGTATATGTGAGTGACTGTTTTTTATTTGACAAAAAAAACCTTCTGTTATAGGCTCATTCAATGGCTTTCAATGCTATGCTTTTGTGGATATGTGTGTGTGTGTGTGTGTGTGTGTGTGTTTTTGCCACTTTGAGAATGTTGTATAGGCTCACTCCTTCATTTGTGTGTATGTATGATCTGCATTGTGTTGGATTTATTGATTTTTATTGGACAAATAAATAAAAAATGCTCTGAATTAAAGTTTTTTCCATTCATTCCTATGGGTGACCATTTTTGTCCATGAAGGGGGGATTAAGGAGGTTTTTTTTTTTCAAGCACTTAACATTGTATAATCGAGTCAATTTGTTTTGTGTGTGTTCAGGTGGCAAACTTAGAAAAAGTAGCCAAGTCTTGTACCGCTCAGATTAAGGAAAGTATTTAAAAAAAATTTTTTACAATTATTTTGCCCACATTTGTCCCCAAAAGGAACACAACACTCTTTTTTTGTTAAATAGGCTAATTTTCCAGCTCCCCTAGGATTAAAAAGTTGAGTTTTACTGTTTTCGGATCCATTCAGCCGATCTCCGGGTCTGGCGGTAGCACTTTTAGCATAGCTTAGCTTAGCATAGATCATTGAATCTGATTAGACCGTTAGCATCTCGCTCAAAAAATGACCAAAGAGTTTTGATATTTTTCCCATTTAAAACTTGACTCTTCTGTAGTTACATCGTGTACTAAGGCTGATGGAAAATAAAAAGTTATTATAGGCCGATATGGCTCGAACTATACTCTCATTCCTGCGTAATAATCAAGGAACTTTGTGTCGTACCATGAGTGCGCAATGATATTACACAGTACCTGAAAATAGGCTAACTTCAACATAACCAACGTGACAACCTAATCTTCAGTGTATTCCGGTTCAAATACGGTTCAGGATCTGCACCAAAGTAAATATCTTCTGAATCGTCTCTCACAAATGTCTCCATTATTACAAGGCACGCTCCTTGTGCACCGCGTAACTCAAATAGGACACACATTATGGCGAATGGTTTTAAAGACATGCAATACGTAACATCCGAGACGTCCAAATACGTGACATCATCGCGCTACAGTCTGCAGTGAGGGGCATCTCCGGTAATCCACTGCTATTCCTGCAGTTCCCGGATCTGAAGTGTTGAATTTTCTGTCAAATTTGAGCCAATGAATTTGTAGAAGTGAATTTGTAAAGCAAAATAAAATGGACCGGAAATTGGCTGTCGAATATTATAGGTTGTATTTTTAAAGCTGCAGTCTGTAACTGTTTGCGCTCTAGCGGTTAAAGAGCACCTATTATGGCATTTAAAATGTTCCAAATATTGTTTTAGAAGTCCCCAACAACAGTTTTGCATGCATGCAATGACAAAAAAAGACTTTAGTTTTCTTATAATATGCATTTATTTTTACCTGTTTTGACAGCGATTCTCAAATGATTCCTTTAGTGATTCACTTTTACGTGACAAAACTCGCCTTTACGTGACGCTAATCTGCGGTGATTGGTCCGATGACCCAGTCAGTTGTGATTGGTTTAGTCTGTGCAGATATTTTCGGAAACGGAACGCCCATCAAAATCTTAAAGTGACAGTAATTTGTTAATATGTGTCAGGAGTTATGAATATGAAAACCATGTCTGTACCGTTTGATTGTAATATGAGCCTCAGCTGATCTCATTCATAAAAAAACTCCTCCATTCTCCTCACGAAGACTCGCGACAAATCAACATCCCTCAGGGTTTTTAGTTCAAAAGTGTGCAGATGAGGAGAAATATTGATAGATTATCATCTGTCTGTGTCAAATTTCTAAACAGAGGAGTATTTTTTATTCAATACTTCCTCAAAATGCGCAGATGTAGCCTAATTGAGCGACTGAGTCTCTTATGTGTTGTTTTCAATTCTGGCAGCCGGAGGGCGCTCTGTGCACATGTAGTCCATATATGGTACAGACAGACGAAGAAGAACCATGTGCCATAATAGAAGTCCATAATAAAAGCTTCCTGAGATCGCGAAACATGCAGACATTTGAAGACTAATAAACACTCAATCGCGACGATGTATGGTTTGTCTTCAAGCCACTTAGTCTTCAAATGCTCATCCTTGGGCAGATGAAAAAAGTTTGCTTTTGCGTCGCACTTCAGAACACAGCGTCTCGTCGCCATGATGTTTTCTAGTTTTCACTGGCGTCTTGGAGCGCAATAAGTATCGTATTCAAATAACTTGACAAGTTGACGTCATCTAGTCAGAGAAAAAGCTTCGGCCTTCTAACGATTCTTAAAAATGACACAGATTTGACTCTTACTTTTGAAAGAAAATAACTATATATACGGTGCACTGTCATATTTCAAACTTTGCAGGATGTTTTTGTTCACTTAGATCTATGTTACACACTACATGAAAGGTCAATTTCAAAATTCCATGATAGGTGCTCTTTAATAAACAGAACAGCATGTGTCTTGCGGAAGAACATTGCAGTCGGAGCTACTTCTCTGTTTATGTCTATAAATGTCTATCTCTATGGCGAATCACGCAGAGACTGTGCTCCTCCACAGCGGTTCCTACCAGACCAGTCTGAAATAATCCCAATATAAACACTTATTATAAGTTTACCATAATGATTCAGGGTAAGACAAAAACACAGTTTGGAATAGATTAATTTTGTACATTCTCATTATATAATTTTTGTAAATCTTGAACACAAAAAAGTTACGGACAGCAGCTTTAAACAGAATGAATATTTTGAAGTGAAATCTGAGGTGAATTTGGATTATTGAATTTTTAATAATGAAAATGTGTGTGAAATGTTTTCAATTGAAATATTCACATCTTAAATATACAACCATGTTGACTATCAGCCCATAAAAATGCAAGCATAGTTAATGCAGTGCATATGCAAATAAAACGCCCACTGCTGTGATACTTTAGTTTAAACGCACACTGCTGTGATTGGCTGCTGTGATACTTTCATTTAAACGCCCACTGCTGTGATTGGCTGCTGTGATACTTTCATTTAAACGCACACTGCTGTGATTGCATGGTTAACTAATTGTGAAAAGTGTTTATAGTGTTATTGAATGAATGCTTTCATTATAACCAACAGTGCAAAAAAAGATTTGTTGACCAATTACAGTCACAATTTAATCACAGTTTAAATAACAGATAATTTTCATCCTAGAAACAATGTGACCGTTTAGTCCAGTGTTCCTCAAACTCGGTCCTGGAGGGCCGCTGTCCTGCAGAGTTTAGCTCCAACCCTGAGCAAATGTTGCAGGCCCCGGCGCCTCCGGAGACCCGTCAGACAGATTACTGTAAAAAACAGGATGAAATGAAAAGGACGGGAGAGTCGCGTCTGCTCTTTCCACAGCTCCTCTGTTAATGTATTTGTTTAGAGCACAATCCATTTCAAGTACATACAATCACTTTTAAAGCTTTGTTTCACATTCTGTTCTCTCTTTCCATCACTTTAGTGTCACAATAGATTTCTTTTTACCCTTTTTCTTGTCTCATGTCTTCAATTTATCTTTCGTTGACACCTGAATACTCCATAGACATTTTATACACATCAATATTCATTTTTATAGAGACAATATGACTTAGAATTGGTCTTACTCAATATACGTATATTTATATATATCATAAAAGTGTATATTTTAAACCACTTCCTTCTCTAAAAAAAAACTGTATAACAAGTTACTTTTACAAGTTAAAAGTAAAACTCAGCGTTACTCAGCGACTGGTCACGTGACCACCAAGCGCACCAAACGCGATCACAGAACGAGCTTCCCAGAGACATTTGACGCTGTATTTTAACACATTAACTCAAACAATTAAACATTTTACAACCCAAAAAACGATTGATAAAACTCTATAGTTAGATATAATGATCACTGGAGCATGTTTAGATAATTTTCCTCAAGTTAGAGAGAGAACATACATTACAAAACAAAACGTCATCAGCTAAATCACATTCAACACTGTACATTCCTCAAACATCAAAATAGTGCAATCACTGTTATATATTTAACGGTTTCTCCTATAATGTCCGTGTTTTTACCTGTAAAAAACAGGATGAAATGAAAAGGACGGGAGATTCGCGTCTGCTCTTTTCACGGCTCCTCTGTTAATGTGAGGGAGCATGCGCAGTGCACCAGTCCGTTCGCGACTCCCGGGTCAGAATGTCAACCTTTTTCAAGAATGAGAGTCCCCTTTTTTTGTCCATATAATTCAATATCTGGTTAATTTGCACACTGCATAGGAAAATAATGTAATTATTAAACTTATAACAATATACAGAGTTGTGAGAAAATAAAAAAATACACAATTGTATACATACTTTGTGTGTATCACACAAACTAATCAAGGTATTCAGGATCACTAGAAAATCACATGAAGGTGTGTTTGATCAGGGTTGGAGATAAATAAACTCTGCGGCCCTCCAGGACCGAGTTTGAGGAACTC
The DNA here is from genome assembly GCF_949357685.1 of Gobio gobio. Taxonomy (NCBI): domain Eukaryota; kingdom Metazoa; phylum Chordata; class Actinopteri; order Cypriniformes; family Gobionidae; genus Gobio; species Gobio gobio. Next base: position 55,285,226 of record NC_137102.1, on the reverse strand, counting down.
TGGTTTAGTCACTAAACCGGTTTGATTTACTGCACATAAGCCCTATTCGGACAGTAATTGTTTCCAAGCTATGAACAAATACTTATTTTACAGTAACATAGTTGACTGGGGGGCAGGAATCCAAAACCAGGAAACCCTGAGTTTGGCTAATATATTGATTTTAAGGGTTTTATGTAAGGTCCTGTTTGTGTTTTGGGGGAAAAGAAAACTTGATTTATTTACATTGTCAACTTCCAAATGCACCCCTAATTATAGAATGACCCGAGTACATCCTCCATGCTAACGCCAGGCTCAGCCACAGCCACACACCTGCAACCATTTCACATCGACAGGTGTGGGTTTACCTGTACAGGGTCAGACGCCATACCAACGCCACGGAAAAACACCACGAGCGGCTTAAAAGACAGAATACTTCTATACACGCTCACTCCAACCAACATGCTCCACTTTACTCACCACACTCGCACATGCGCACACACACAGAGAGAGAGAGAGAGAGAGAGAGAGAGAGAGAGAGAGAGAGAGAGAGAGAGAGAGAGAGAGAGAGAGAGAGAGAGAGAGAGAGAGAGAGAGAGAGAGAGAGAGAGAGAGAGGCATTACTATGGTAGAGACTGCCATATTACTGTAGCTCATCTGTAAAGGTCAACTATAGATTCAGTTACGTATGGTACAGTGAGAACATTTACTGAAAGAACGTTTACATCTACATTAACTGATTGTTAAAAGTACTAAATTGAAAGAAGAACATGTTGTGTTTTGGTGATTAAACCAAATATAACAGTTATCCTCTCTTAAAAATGTACATTACTTTCACAAAATCACAAAAATTGTGATTTGATGCAAAAGGTAATATAATGCAAAGTATATAGTGTTATAAATGTACATAGATCTTTTTTTTTATGAACATATTAAAAAACTTTGCAGAATTTGTAAAAAATGTTTTTATTAATGCCAAGGTATCAGAAATTCAAATAGCCTATAGTGAAAATTAGTAAAAAGTTACATACAATGAAAAGATAATAAAAGCAAAGCATCATTTATACACATATAGGCACAGGGTAAACTGGGGTAAATCATACTAGAACGGGGTAAACTGGGGTAAATCATACTAGAGCGGGGTAAACTGGGGTAAATCATACTAGAACGGGGTAAACTGGGGTAAATCATACTAGAGCGGGGTAAACTGGGGTAAATCATACTAGAGCGGGGTAAACTGGGGTAAATCATACTAGAGCGGGGTAAACTGGGGTAAATCATACTAGCACGGGGTAAACTGGGGTAAATCATACTAGAGCGGGGTAAACTGGGGTAAATCATACTAGAGCGGGGTAAACTGGGGTAAATCATACTAGCACGGGGTAAACTGGGGTAAATCATACTAGCACGGGGTAAACTGGGGTAAATCATACTAGAGCGGGGTAAACTGGGGTAAATCATACTAGAACGGGGTAAACTGGGGTAAATCATACTAGCACGGGGTAAACTGGGGTAAATCATACTAGAGCGGGGTAAACTGGGGTAAATCATACTAGAACGGGGTAAACTGGGGTAAATCATACTAGCACGGGGTAAACTGGGGTAAATCATACTAGAGCGGGGTAAACTGGGGTAAATCATACTAGCACAGGGTAAACTGGGGTAAATCATACTAGCACGGGGTAAACTGGGGTAAATCATACTAGCACAGGGTAAACTGGGGTAAATCATACTAGAGCTGGGTAAACTGGGGTAAATCATACTAGAGCTGGGTAAACTGGGGTAAATCATACTAGCACAGGGTAAACTGGGGTAAATCATACTAGAGCTGGGTAAACTGGGGTAAATCATACTAGAGCGGGGTAAACTGGGGTAAATCATACTAGCACAGGGTAAACTGGGGTAAATCATACTAGAGCGGGGTAAACTGGGGTAAATCATACTAGAACGGGGTAAACTGGGGTAAATCATACTAGCACAGGGTAAACTGGGGTAAATCATACTAGAGCGGGGTAAACTGGGGTAAATCATACTAGCACAGGGTAAACTGGGGTAAATCATACTAGAGCTGGGTAAACTGGGGTAAATCATACTAGAGCGGGGTAAACTGGGGTAAATCATACTAGCACAGGGTAAACTGGGGTAAATCATACTAGAGCTGGGTAAACTGGGGTAAATCATACTAGAGCGGGGTAAACTGGGGTAAATCATACTAGAGCGGGGTAAACTGGGGTAAATCATACTAGAGCGGGGTAAACTGGGGTAAATCATACTAGCACGGGGTAAACTGGGGTAAATCATACTAGAACGGGGTAAACTGGGGTAAATCATACTAGCACGGGGTAAACTGTGGTAAATCATACTAGCACAGGGTAAACTGGGGTAAATCATACTAGAGCGGGGTAAACTGGGGTAAATCATACTAGCACGGGGTAAACTGGGGTAAATCATACTAGAGCGGGGTAAACTGTGTTAATCCATCTATCTATCTATCTATCTATCTATCTATCTATCTATCTATCTATCTATCTATCTATCTATCTATCTATCTATCTATCTATCTATCTATCTATCTATCTATATCTATCTATCTATCTATCTATCTATCTATCTATCTATCTATCTATCTATCTATCTATCTATCTATCTATCTATCTATCTATCTATCTTCTGATAGACTGTATTAACTTCAAAACAGTCAACCTTTTAAACTACTTTAAACTGAAAATTTTAAACTTTTTAAAAAACTTTTTCAAACCTTCTGGTCAACTTCCCAAGCCAACTTAAAGTTTGTCTCGACAAAAAGAATGTTGTTGTTGTTTTTTTAACTTGAAACAAGTTTATTGCCTTAAGACAGGGGTGTCCAAACTTTTTTTAAAGGGGGCCAGATTTGACAACCTTGAGCTGACAGTAGAGTAGCTTGTGAGATATTTAACAATATCGGGCCGCTTCTCCAGTAATTCTCCAATAATTAGAACAATTACTAATTATTATTCAATTACTAAATTAATTGAGTTTTTATCTTAAAACAAACACAATGTTTGGGACAGAAACAAGATTACAAACAGAAACAATATTATTTTTCTTACCCCATTGGCAGATAATTTCGCTTGTTTTAAGCAAAAACTCACTTCAATTTCATTTTATTTTCCAGAAAACAAGAAAAATATCTTGTCATTTTACTTATCTAGTTAATGCATCTTGATTTAAGAATTTTTAGATATATTTAGACTAGAAACAAGACAAAAATACTAAATAAGAGCTTTTTTTGCAGCGCACACATTTAAATACAAATGCACAAAACTGCAAGTTTAGGACTAAAATAATCTGTAATTTGGCCTTTATTACTCATTTAATACATGTCTACATTAAAAATTCAATAAAATGAACCTACATTTCTGACAAATTACCACGGTTACAGGTAAGTTTGTGTTAGTGTTACCACAGTATAAACCATGATAAATGTTGGTGAAGTGTTGGTTGGAAAGTATTTTAACTGGATTGGCTCAGTGTTTCTCCTGATTTGCATGTTAGTGTTGTAAGTCAGCGCAGTTTCAATTGGCTTTAAACTAAATTAAATCACTGAGAGATTTGCAGCTTGTACCAGACATAGATATGTATTATGGTACCAGAGACCTCTACGCCAACCTCGAACGCTTCTCACGGGTTGTTTAGTGGTCACGTGATCGAAACACTCGCGAGTTGCTCTTTCATTCCGCTTTTGGCGCGTTAATGTTTCGCTGGCCTAAAACCCCGTACTGCCACCTTGTGTTGACATTGTGAAACTGCACGATTAGTAAATCATAAATAATATATTTTAATAGACACATTGCGGGCCGTTTGAAATTCATCCCCGGCCCGCATTTGGCTCGCGGGCCGGACTTTGGACACCCCTGCCTTAAGAGGTTATATTTTGGATGCACTGTCCGACCTCTCTTCTAAAAACAATGAATAAATGATTTTGAAACCGAAACCTTGCAGGATTTACTATGCTGGTGACCGTTACAACGCGTAATCATCACGAACGCGGTCTGTCAGAAGGGTCCATCAAAATATTTGGGATGAAGAAGCTTCAGTAAACGGCCATAAAGTGCGAGACAGATGTAAGAACAGCTAAATTAAACAATTCATATTTGACAGCTGTTTTAGGACAGAAATGTTAATCTGACAAACGAATACACTTTTGTCTAATTTCGAAAACAGGCCTTTATAATTTATGTGATTCATGTAATAACTAGTAACTTTCGATGTGAAAAGACAAGAAACATTAAAACAAAGCTGTGTTCATTAGGAATCAGATTAATAATTAATGTGTACATATTGTGAATGAATTAATAAACTTATTTAGGCCGAACCAGCCTAACTAGCTCAAATTTATGACCTTGGTGATTATAAAACCCTTCCTACGGCCCTGCCTGTGCACGACTTAAATAACAAGCATTGTGTGTGATGATTTCTTAAATAAATCTGTTTTATTCTGCTTTTCCTAAGTACAATAATGGACTCAAGTACAAGTTCAGGTGCTACGCCGAAGCCCCGCCCACAGCGCAGAACGGAATTCTCTGCGGCTCTGGAATGTCATTTAGAATGTGACGTCACAGTAGCTCGGTATAAAGAATCTTACTTTGCTCAATCTGCACCACTCACTGTTCGTTGATGATCGATTTACTGCTTCTCGTGTCTTTCACTCGATTCCTGCTTAAACCACAACAACTTGCTTGCATTTTAACTACATTGATTTATTGCGCACTGGATATTACACCATTTTTATCTGTACACAACGTAAATTCAGCAGCGATAAATAACAAACGTTGACCTCGCTTCACACTGCGGGTTCGCCTAACAAAGGCATCAAAATGCTGTTTACTTTGCTAGGATTGTACGCCTTTTTCCAGCGTAAATGGAAAGTCCACAACACCCACTCACAGAGTGATGATGGTAAGTGAGATGTTCATGTTATGAGAATATGTAACTGCTTATTGGAGTCTGCACTGGCTCTACGCTTATTTTTGCTTTACGGTTTTTTGGAGGAAAGTAAAAAATGTAGAAGCACAGTAATTTTATTAATACTGTAATATGTATGTCATTACCATCTTTAGATGAGCCTTCATATCAGGATATCCCCAGCGAGCCTGAAGTCAGCGATGACTGGAGTGAAGACGATACGGACTCGAGTAATGACGAAGCCTATTACAAATTCCTTACTACTTCTCAGTTGAGCCCGGATGAACAGAACGCAATCAAGGGTCAGTTTGTTAACAAAACCCTAACATAACCCAACACACACACACACACACACACACACACACACACACACACACACACACACACACACACACACACACACACACACACACACACACACACACACACACACACACACACACACACACACACACACTTTAATAAGCTGTTTAATGGTTTATACTTCAAATTTACTTTAAAACATGCTTTGTTTAAGGGTAGTTGAAAAATAACACAGATTTCATTTAAATGTGTGTATGTATGGGTGAAGTTGTATATTTGACAATGATTTTTTTTTTTTAGTGCCTACAGTTTTCTTAAATAGTCCTGTAGTGATGCATTTAATGAATGAATGAATATTTAAAGGCACAAATATTCAATTTAGTAACTCAATTAATCAGAAAAATCTTGTTGAAATAGTTTTAGGTAAAGTAGCTGCTGTCACTGCTTGAAATTTCATGTCAACACCTCTTATTTTTCTTTTAACAGACATCAATTCCTGCCGCTACAAAATCGGCTTTCAACTCGGTCAAGGAGGCTTTGGAACTGTTCATGCAGCAACTCGTTTGAAAGATAACCTTCAGGTATCAATTTTCATTACTTACAATATCTATCTAATGTTGTACTAATGTTGTATCTAGATAATGTTGTATTAATGTTGTATCTAGATAATGTTGTACTAATGTTGTATCTAGATAATGTTGTATTAATGTTGTATCTAGATAATGTTGTACTAATGTTGTATCTAGATAATGTTGTACTAATGTTGTATCTAGATAATGTTGTATTAATGTTGTATCTAGATAATGTTGTTTAATCGTCTGAGGCTGTGTTCACACTTGACGTATTTTTTTACAAGAAAAAGTTGACAAGAGCGCTCTTTTAGTAGGCTAGGCTAAAAAAAAAAAGCTGGCAGCGTTTGGTTCAAAATAGCAGTGAAATGTAGTTTTAAGACTTTTTCAGGTGATAATTTACTTGTTTAAAGCTCAAATCTGTGGTTTATTTATAAAGAAAGCGCCGTTTTGAATATTTTATCTGGTGTTTTCGGAGTTGTGAGATCCAGTCGATCAGCAGCGCTCAGCTCATTAACCCGCCGAGAGCTGCCTTTCCTCGGCTAGTCCCTCTGACATTTGCCACTGGCCCTGATGTCCTGTGGTGGTTAAACACAAGATATGTTTTGTGTATATCTAACGGGCGATCTTTGGTCTCATGGATCTAGAATTTGTTCCCTACAATATTATTGTAGACTAAAATATACTGTTCAGGTTTAATGATGGAAATATGTGAACTTGGAATAAATTAATTCTAACGCAAATCCATTTTCTGTTTTTGTCCATCAGGTGGCGGTGAAATTTGCATCTAAAAAGGGTGTAAAATATGTCAGCGTTGTAAGTAGTCTTTGCTCTCTCTGTTTTTCCTCTGCAGTCACTGCTTTTTAAATTCATACAGCTCATATTAATATTAATCACAGACTATATAAATGGTTTTTCAATAGACAAACTACCACTGTCAACAGTTTGTCCAGGACTAGTCTAAATCCTTCTCCTCCTCATAACATCTGTGTTTTCCTAGGACCGTTATTCCACACCAGTTCCGCTCGAGGTTGCTCTACATGTTCAAGCAAATGAGCCCAGGGTTCCTCAAATAGTCCAGCTTCTGGACTGGCAGGACGAAGCTGACCGCTACATTATGGTGCTGGAGCGGCCCATGCCCTGCCAGTCCTTGGATGATTTTTTAGTGGGCTACACGGGCACCATGGATGAGGAGGATTTGGCCCGTGTTATCATGTGGCAGGCCACTCTCGCTGCTCAGGTGTGCTGCAGGAACGGAGTGTTCCACAGAGACATCAAATTAGAAAACCTGCTGATTAACCCGAACACACTTGAAGTCAAATTAATTGACTTTGGATGCGGCGAAATGCTTACATCCGAGGGTTACACATCCTTTATTGGTATGTTTAATTATTCTTGCATAATAATGGATATCCAGTCAAAATGGATGTGTAAATATAAGACAACATCTTTTCCCTCCAGGCACAGACGAGTACAGCCCCCCGGAATATTGGATGAGTGAAAGATATCACGGGGAACCAGCGACAGTATGGTCACTGGGAATAACCTTGTTTGTAATTATGAGCGGGGGGGATTTTCCAAAAAGAGAAGACCATTTAAAGATCATCCAAAACACCTGGAGCAGTGATGACTTGTCGCAAGGTGAGATCTTAACTTCAGAAAAGGACCATTTTAATCCTGAATCTTACTAGATAGAACAAAGCAACAATGCAGGAAAAGGAACATGTGAGCCTAGTGGCTTTTGTGAAGTGTAAGGTAATAATCAGACGTCTCTCCGATCTTTCTCCACAGAATGCTGCGATTTTATTTGCAGTTGTCTGCAGAACAACCCAACGAAGCGAATTGAACTGGAGAAAGTCAGTCTCCACAACTGGTTTAAGGTATTAATTACATTTAGAAGATTTTGAAACTGGCTTTAATTAACTGGCTGTTGTTTGTGTAATGTATTTAAACAATTACCGGATTTCATTTATTGTTTCAAATTGCAGATGTATAATGAGGAGGGGGAAAAGAGCAAACCAGCAACCCATACTTGACCAGCAAACCAGCATCCCATTTATTAAAAAAATTTTTTAAAGATATTTTTTATTAATTATTTAATATATATATTACATATACATTTTTAATATATATATATATATATATATATATATATATATATATATATATATATATATATATATATATATATATATATATATATATATATATTTTTTTTTTTTTTTTTTTTTTTTTTTAAAGATGCATGAATTTAAATTATATTCTCTACAATTTATCTGATATTTTAAGAGACTTATTGACCTTTCCTTGTGTGATAGTATAAAAACTCACTTGTTAATACATTAGTTATGGAAAATAATGCAGGACATGTCACAGTACAGGCTGTTTTTTCTCAAATTATTTCTACCCCTTTCTTTAGGGGTGAACACGAGGAACTACAGCTCCTTCTCCTTCATGGTAAGTTCTTATACTGTACCTCATGCTTATTCATAATGATCTGCAGGGGCTGTTTAATGTTTTTGGTATGTTGTTTATTTATAGTTAAGCTCGTAGTAAAAAAATGCACCAAGATTTTTTGCATAGGTATATCTTTTTCAGAGAAGGACAACAGTTAGAAATTCAAAAAAATTGTGCTGAATGCTAAAAGGGCCAAAGCAATAACACGGCAATTTTATTGGCTGTCTTCAGGTCAGGTGACGTAGAGTAGTGTGTCTTCAAGACTAAAATGGCATCTCCATTTTACAGTCTTCAGCTTCTTTGTCTTCAGGAAGCCGCATATCTGAGTGTTTGTCAAATTGTTAATCTATTTTGTGTCAAATTAGAACAGTTAAGATGGCAAAGTTGTGCATTGCCATGCCCTTGTTTTTAACCAGGGACGACACGCATGATCTATGTTTGATCTGTCTGGGAGCGGAGCAGGCTTGGTCAGGTCCCGAGGGAGTTGGCTGTAGGGCTGGTCCGAATACCATTTTTTTGAGCTTCGAAGCTTTGGTAGTAATCAACATCGAATATTTGAAGCTTCAGAGGGAAGGGGCTGAACATATTCTTTTTCTCGAATAAAAGCAGGAATCTGGAGAAGCGGCGCGCTCCTCATGCGGGCAGGGCTTATATGCTCCGAGAACGGACACTGCATTAGTGATACAAAACACAGATCTGTTACATCCCAGTTTTGATATATTATAGTAGTAAAAATAATTTTGTTCAGTTAGAGAAAAGATTAACTACAATTAAAAACTGAACGTGCAATGTGAGCCGAACGAGAGTCAGATTTCATTCATCAGAGAGCGAGGAGCCGAATGACAAGATGATCGCGGAAGATTTACCACCTGCGCAGCTGTACCACCTGCGCCAGCTGAGGAAATTCAGGGTTTCACCAGCCATCCTGAAAACTTTCTATCGAGGGGCAATAGAAAGTGTCCTGACTCAGTGCATCACAGCGTGGTACGGGAACAGCACCAGTCACGACTGCAAAGCCCTGCAAAGAGTGGTGCGCTTATCCGAGCGCATCTCAGGCTCAGCTCTCCCGTCTCTGCAGGACATCTTCACCAAACGCTGCAGAGGTAGAGCTACTAAAATCATCAGAGACATTAATCACCCTGCAAACTCTCACTTCACCCTGCTGCCATCTGGTAAGCGCTTCCGTAGCCTGATGGCAAAGACTGAAAGACTCAGGAGGAGTTTCTTCCCCCAGGCCATCAGACTCCTGAACTCAGTCACGTGACTCACTTCACCCCTGCACACACATAAACATCCAGTCTTTTAACATTAACATCCACATACTGCAATTGCACTGCACTTTACGTCCCTATTGTTACTGCGTAACAACCTGTAATAAACCTTGCACATTATACTTCTTTATATATACATATTATATATTTTATGTTAACCACTTATTTTTAAGTCTACAGTTTATCTCACTTATCATATCCACATATTTTTTATATTTTTATTTTTATCTTATTTCCTATTTTTATCTTAACTTGATTTATTTATAATTCTACTTATGTTAATACTTTTTATTCTAATTTTATTCTATTTCTATTTAATTTCTTGTAACTGTTATTTGCACTGTCCATGGAGCGGACCTGTTTACATTTCACTGCCAGTTGTATATTGTGTATATAACTGTGTATGTGACAAATAAAACTCTTGAATCTTGAATCTTGAATTTGGTTTCAAAGCGAAATGTAAAAGCGCCTATTCAAGGGAGTTTGTCATTGCACTGTTTTGTTGTTGTGTTTTTCATTAAGAATAATAGGCTAATGAACCCACCATTCAAGCAACCCGCCCCCGAATTGGCAAACCGAAAGTAAACTGCGCACGACTGCATTCATTCACAGCCGCTCAGTGCACAAGCACTGCAATGTGACCGAGAGGGAAAATGTCCTCACGTCACATCCCTAACAGGTAAAAAGGCTAATACATTTTGATTCTATTATTCTATTTTCCACAATGTCAAACCAATGCAGCTTAACCCAAATTGCAAGCTCAGGCATTCGCTTCTTCCATATAAACTCATGCAGTTGTGCACTCTAGACAGAGAATACTCTGTTGCAGGGAACGCTAAGAAGCAAATATATTTATTAAGTATAACAAGGTTGGGTTTCTATTCAACTGTCCATCCTATTAAAAACTGCTAGGCTATAAAATAATTCTTTAAAAAAAAAGAGTATTGTATTTCGCCAGATTTTATAGTGTGAACATATTCAAGCACGAATGAGAACCGTTTCGAGGGGATGCCAGGTGTGCGCTAGCCTGACAAGCCAGACCCACATCATGATGTTGGGTCTGGGAACTCACCATTGGCAGGGCTCAATCCGAGGGGCGGGATAAACGGTTGTCTTTCAGATTCCCTCTGCACGCAATAGGATAGCGCTACAACCAACCAGAGCAACGAAGAAGGTGAAGCGGAGCTAGTTGATAGATTAAACTTTCGTCATGTCTGGACGGCAAAACTCCGAACACATCTTCTTTCTTAAGAATGACTTCAGTGCCGTTCTTTGTTCTTTTCTCAAAGAAAAGCTTAACTCCAAGTCTTCCAGAGTCGCGACCAAAGCCGATTCGAAAGGCTGCTGTTCGTTAGCTTCTTTGTTTACAAGTAGCACGCAGAACTGCGTCAACTCTGCCGTCATTATGTGAAGCCCGCCCACCGACTCTATACACGATGTGATTGGCCTGACCAGAGTTTGATTTTTCCAGCTCGCAAGCCAACAGAGAGTTGCTATACGACCCTGGCTGCATATTACATTTGCTGCCGCTAGGGTGCGTCTAGATTTCTAGGCTAGGTGTGCGCGAAAAAACAAACCAAAATTTGAAAATCGAATACCAACCCCTCGAACGAATATTCTGGTCCAGCCCTAGTTGGCTGTCCTCATTGTGAGCGCTTAACGCTGAGGAAGCTCCACTCCCGCCTGGCTCTTCTCGAGGGATGGAAATCAGGCATCTTCACCCCGTCATGGTTCGGGTTGCGTGTCTGCTGAGGCAGCACAACAGTTTTAATCATGTGGGTTGCAGGTTGAGTTGACAGAGCTTGAGATGGGTGTTCCCATTTCTCTCGCTCTGTCCCCTGACTCTGATATCCCCGTTTTGGATCCAGCTCCAAGCTCGCTTGGCGATCTCTTCCGATCTAAATGAGGACCTATTGTTAACTTTATCCAGGGTTTCAGAAGAGCAGCAGCCTTTCTCACTCTCTTATGAGGAGCTGCTTGGAGTTGTGACCTGTGCAGTGGCCGAAATAAATCTAGACTGAAAGATTTTTATTGAACGATAAACCAGGAAGTGACAACTGCCCATGGTAACAGATATCCGCTTAATTTGTATTTTCCAGAGAGTCAGACATTTAAGAATTCTTAAATACTGAATATTGATGAGATGAGTAATATTAGGGTAAAAATACAACTATATCAAATAAAACTGCACAGTAGTCAATGTATTCAATTAAATATAGATTAATCCTTATTAAAGCTATGAAAGTCTTTTAAACAGGAACAGTGAGTAACTGTGCTTCTTAAGTAAATGTATCTTAATTAAAAATGTTTAGGTATTTGTATAATGAAAAACAAGACAAAAATTATAATTAAGCAAATATTTGTTTTCCTTTTTCTGTACATGTATAAAAAGAGCCTTTTGAAAAATGCACAATATTTCTTAAAGTGCCCCTATTATGATATTTTAAGTCAAGTCAAGTCAAGTCAACTTTATTTATATAGCGCTTTTAACAATGTAGATTGTTTCAAAGCAGCTTTACAGTGTTAAACAGGAAAATAATGCAGCATAATTTTATTCAGCTGTATAGCCATTCTGGAAAAATTTCAAGTATCATACAGTGACAGTGTGGGCTTTAGATCAATAATTTGATCAGTAATTTAGTTTAAATGGTTAATTTAGTTTATTATTTAGATGTATTTCGATGTTTAGTTGAAAAATTTAGTGTCCCCAACTGAGCACGCCAAGCCAGAGGCAACAGTGGCAAGGAAACCAAAACCCCATTAGGTGACCTAATGGAGAAAAATAAACCTTGGGAGAAACCAGGCTCAGTCGGGGTGCCAGTTCTCCTCTGGTCAATTAACAAACAGCGTATTATTATTATTATTCAGGCAGTTTTACAGCTCGGAGGTCATAATAGATCAGAATATTCGAGGGACCGGGGGCAACATGCTGGAGACGGGTTTATTGAGGATGATGTTGATTAAATAATTATTAAAGTGCAATATTCGAATGATCGGAGGCAACACGCAGGAGACGGGTTTATTGAGATGCCGTGTCGATGAGGCAGTTTCAGGGGGAGTCTAATCACGGTCTCCCAGACACTTCGGGGTCCTGTGTTGGTCTTCTCTGGGCGCAGGTCCACCATCTGATCTGGATACGGCCCGGATCCGGCTGACTGCAGTAAACCTCGGGATAAAACAGAGAGACTAACATTAGCGTAGATGCCATTCTTCTGATGATGTAACGAGTACATCAGGTGTTATGGGAAGTGTTCCCGGTTCCGGCTGACCTAGTTAATGCAGCCTAACAATCATTTCATTGAAAAAGTGTTTTATGTGTATGCCACAGTAAAGAGATGTGTTTTTAGTCTAGATTTAAACTGACAGAGTGTGTCTGCTTCCCGAACAATGTTAGGAAGACTGTTCCAGAGTTTAGGTGCTAAATAGGAAAACGATCGACTGCCTGCAGTTGATTTGGATATTCTCGGTATGATCAACTGGCCAGAATTTTGAGACCGCAGTAGACGTGATGGAGTATAATATGTTAAGAGCTCGCTCAAGTATTGGGGAGCTAAACCATTTAGTGCTTTGTAAGTAATAAGTAAGATTTTAAAATTTATGCGATATTTAATAGGCAGCCAGTGCAGTGTTGACAGAACTGGGCTAATATGGTCATACTTCCTGGTTCTAGTAAGAACTCGAGCTGCTGCGTTTTGGACCAGCTGGAGTTTATTTATTAAGCGAGCAGGGCAACCACCCAGTAGAGCATTACAATAATCTAACCTTGAGGTCATGAACGCATGAACTAACTGTTCAGCATTTTGCATTGAGAGCATGTGCCGTAATTTAGATATATTTTTAAGATGGTAGAAAGCAGTTTTACAGATGCTAGAAACGTGGCTTTCAAACGAAAGATTGGTATCAAAGAGCACACCCAGGTTCCTCACTGACGACGAGGACTTGACAGAACAGCCATCAAGTGTTAGACAGTATTCTAGGTTACTACTTGTGGAGCTTTTTTGTCCAATAATTAAAAATTCAGTTTTTTCTGAATTGAGTTGCAGGAAATTACCAGTCATCCAATGTTTTATATCAGCTATGCATTCCGTTAATCTTGTGAATTGGTAAGTTTCTTTAGGGCGTGAAGAAATATAGAGCTGAGTATCGTCAGCATAACAATGAAAACTAACGCCATGCTTCCTTTAAAGGCTCCTGATGAATATAGGTGAGTCGGTTACATATTTATTTATGGGTATCCAAGACGTCTCCAGCGTGATGACTCCGATCTTTCGAATATTCCGATCTGATATGACTTCTGACCTGTAAAGTTGCCAGAATAATAATCATACACTGTTTGTTAATTGGCCAGAGGAGAACTGGCACCCCGACTGAGCCTGGTTTCTCCCAAGGTTTATTTTTCTCCATTAGGTCACCTGATGGAGTTTTGGTTCCTTGCCACTGTCGCCTTTGGCTTGGCTTGCTCAGTTGGGGACACTAAATTTATAAAAAAGTTACACAGTCCTTAAGCGGGGCGTTTTCCCCCACTCTACCCTACAATACAATAAACTACCTAAATGCAAACAAGTCATTGGACAACATTACTTAGGCTGCATACAAAGAAACAAAATGCATGTGCCATGGATAAATAGAATAAAAAACATTAAACATTTCTAATATTACAGTAATAGTCAACATTAGGGATGCCACAATTCTCAATATAATATTGAACCGTTCGGTACGGCATTCACGGTTCAATACGCGCTTGTGAATTGCGTTTTTTTATTTCTCTCCGAATTGGCTCCGTTTGAGTGTGCCTTTGAGTCTACGCGCTGATATGAGCAAATATCCAATCACTATACTCTAAAGTTAGAGGTGTTTAGCCACGCTTGCAATGCTGTTCACACTTTAACAGAGCGGGGAAGTGAGGAATCACAAAAGTTAATTTTTGCTTGCGTTTTAAAGCCTTGCCGGTTAGACATTTTATTCGTTTTAACATGTGCACTAAAAGACTGTCAAACACGTGATTACGGGACTAATACTGTCAAATACACACAAGGTTAACATAAACACAGTTGGTTATGTCTTAAGTGAAAGTAAAATCAATGTGTGTCTGTATATTAGATGCGTGCAGGTCTTAAATTGACAGCAGTGCAGTAGTGAACACGCTGACGCTAGTCCTTAAAGGGATAGTTCACCTCTAACTGTCATTATTTCCTCACTCTAATATTGTTCCAAACCTGTATTCAACCGTGGACTAACTGTGCTGAAGAAAATGAACACTGGTAAACTGAAGAGCTTGTTCTTCCCAACAACACGCTGAAACACGGCAACTAAGCCCAAAGAATTCACAACGTTTTATTACAATAGTGTATGTGGTGAGGTTGGCGAGGGACATGGGAGGAGCGAGCGGGACCGGTGGGTGATTGAGAATGAGCACCACCTGCGAGTCACACCGGTCTCGAGTTCTCTCATGAGGGAGCCCGCTCGCTCCTCCCATGTCCCTCGTCAACCTCGCCACAGTTTACACAATTATAATGTTATGAATATGACAGCCCTAATCCTAGTTATTATGTTTTGCGTTACTGTTTGAGCGCGCGCTGAAGCTCAAGATGATCAATGGTACAATGAAGTTCTGCGGGTTATTTACCTCAACGAAACGCATCTATATGAGATTATCAGATATTTATACTAAATAACTTAATATTACGACAATATGATTTATATCTGCTTGAACTAATCAGAATGTGTAAGCCGTAGACGCGCTCTTCCCACAAAAATGCACTGAAATAACTACCGTTTATTACAATACTGTTCTCATTATAATTATAGTTGACCTCCTCTTTGTTAATAAAATATCATAAGTCATCATTGTCGTCATCACTGTTTTTTTTTCACTGTGTCAATGTATTAAAAGCATCACTGTTTTATTATTATAGTAGGCTAATTGTGACTTTGACAGTGATTTATTTCTTGTGTTTGTAATTTCTTGTTGTTTAGACAGTTTTCACACTTACACTGCAGATCTATATCATTTTGGTAACACTTTACAATAAGGTCTCATTTGTTAACAATTGCATTAACTAACAATTAGTGATATATTTTACAGCATTTAGTCATTTGAGCTAATTTAAACAAATAAAGCTTCAGGACGAATGCGCCCTCAATCCGGTTAAGAGGTTAACCTCAATTGTTCATGTTAGTTCACAGTGCATTATCTAATGTTAACAGATACGACTTTTGATCTTAGAAATGTACAAGTAAATGTTGAGATTAACTAAATGTTAATAAATTAAATATTATTGTATAGTTACCATAATTTTTTTATTAGTCACTTGAATTGTTGCATTTGCAAAATATCAACTTGGAATTACAATACGATTATTTTTTTTGATCACTAGTTTTCAGGTGTAATTTTGAGAAAGTCAGTTTGAGATTTGAATGCAAAATATCAAACATCTTGTTCAAATAAACTGATAGGACACAATTGCAACAGCACAAACATGTGAATTTGTTAGTGTGTAATGCATTTGGCTTCAATGAAACATTTATTTATTTGATGTTAAAGTGTGTTGTTGTATATGTTGCTTTACTCAGATATATTTTTCAGCAATGCCACATCTCGCAGCTTTAGATGAAAAATAACATTCACACTGTGTGAATATGTGTGTGTGTGTGATTTTGTGAGTTGACATCAAGAAGGTCCAATAAACAGCACTTCGAGAAGGATTACTTGTGGAAAGATCTCAGAAGAGCTCCATGCTGCTGTGTCTGCTGCCCTGAGGGAATGGGAACAAGAGATATTCCTCTCCTCCACCTCCATCTACAGATCAGAGAAAGAAAATGATAATAATTAAGAGTGCAATCAAGAAGAAATTTACATGTGTGCAATTTGTGACCTTGGAGAATGTAAGAGGTTTTCAGTCCCATAACCAAAACTTGATATTTGACAGCCGAAAGATCTGGTTATGGATTCATCCATTCATCCGCCACTTACAATACACACTATTTTAAGAGACTTTCCCCTGGTTTCACAGACAAATCTTAAGCCTAGTCCCAGACTAAAATGCATGTTTGAGCTGTTTTAACTGGGAAAAAAAGCCATCTGTGAAACCAGGAGAGAGTCAGTAAAGGAACACAACACTTTTTTGAACTCAACACTTTTTCCAACTCCCCTAGAGTTAAACATTTGAGTTTTACCATTTTCGAATCCATTCAGCCGATCTCCGGGTCTGGCGGTAGCACTTTTAGCATAGATCATTGAATCTGATTAGACCGTCATTTAAAAAAATGACCCAAGAGTTTTGATATTTTTCCTCTTTAAAACTTGACTCTTCTGTAGTTACATTGTGTACTAAGGCTGACGTAAAATTAAAAGTTGTGATTTTCTAGGCCGATATGGCTCGGATCTATACTCTCATTCCTGCGTAATAATCAAGGAACTTTGTGTCGTACCATGAGTGCGCAATGATATTACGCAGCGCCTGAAAATAGGCTAACTTCCATCAACATAACCAACGTGACAACCTAATCTTCAGTGTATTCCGGTTCAAATACGGTTCAGGATCTGCACCAAAGTAAACATCTTCTGAATCGTCTCTCACAAATGTCTCCATTATTACAAGGCACGCTCCTTGTGCACCGCGTAACTCAAATAGGACACACATGCGCTGTCACCACATTATGGCGAATGGTTTTAAAGACATGCAATACGTAACATCCCAGACGTCCAAATACGCGACATCATCGCACTACAGTCTGCAGTGAGGGGCATCTCCGGTAATCCACTGCTATTCCTGCAGTTCCCGGATCTGAAGTGTTGAATTTTCTGTCGAATTTGAGCCACTGAATTTGTGGAAGCGAATTTGTAAAGCAAAATAAAATGGACCGGAAATTGCCTGTCGAATATAATAGGTTGTATTTTTAAAGCTGCAGTCCATAACTGTTTGCGCTCTAGCGGTTAATAAACAGAACTGCATGCGTCTTGCGGAAGAACATTGCAGCCGGAGCTACTTCTCTCTGTTTATGTCTATGGCGAATCACGCAGAGACTGTGCTCCTCCACAGCAGTTCCTACCACACCGGTCTGAAATAGTCCCAATATAAACACTTATTATAAGTTTACCATAATGATTCAGGGTAAGACAAAAACACAGTTTGGAAAATAGATTCATTTTGTACATTCTCATTATATAATTTTTGTAAATCTTGAACACAAAAAAGTTACGGACAGCAGCTTTAAACAGAATGAATATTTTGAAGTGAAATCTGAGGTGAATTTGGATTATTGAATTTTTAATAATGAAAATGTGCGTGAAATGTTTTCAATTGAAATATTCACATCTTCAATATACAACCATGTTGACTATCAGCCCATAAAAATGCAAGCATGGTTAATGCAGTGCATATGCAAATAAAATGCCCACTGCTGTTATACTTTTATTTAAACGCACACTGCTGTGATTGGCTGCTGTGATACTTTAGTGTAAACGCCCACTGCTGTGATTGGCTGCTGTGATACTTTAGTGTAAACGCCCACTGCTGTGATTGGCTGCTGTGATACTTTAGTGTAAACGCCCACTGCTGTGATGGGCTGCTGTGATACTTTAGTGTAAACGCCCACTGCTGTGATTGGCTGCTGTGATACTTTAGTGTAAACGCCCACTGCTGTGATTGGCTGCTGTGATACTTTAGTGTAAACGCCCACTGCTGTGATTGGCTGCTGTGATACTTTAGTTTAAACGCCCACTGCTGTGATTGGCTGCTGTGATACTTTAGTGTAAACACCCACTGCTGTGATTGGCTGCTGTGATACTTTAGTGTAAACGCCCACTGCTGTGATTGGCTGCCGTGATACTTTAGTGTAAACGCCCACTGCTGTGATTGGCTGCTGTGATACTTTAGTGTAAACGCCCACTGCTGTGATAATTTAGTGTAAACGCCCACTGCTGTGATTGGCTGTTGTGATACTTTAGTGTAAACACCCACTGCTGTGATTGCATGGTTAACTAATTGTGAAAAGTGTTTATAGCGTTATATTTAGAATGAATGCTTTCATTATAGAGTGCCGAAGTAATGACGTCACTTTGTAGGCCAAAACGCGGAAGTGAGTTAGCATTTTAGCCCTACCGGTTCCCTCACCCTAAAGTCTATGGGTTTTTGCTAAATCGCCTGAAATAAGGTCTGTGGTTAACAAAGCCTCTAAATATTTTCACGTTTTGATCTATGACATAAAACACATTAGTTAAAACCTTTTTGTGATTTTTTTTAAACTTTATTGTGTCTTAAAAACGATGGTTGCTAACAAGTTGCTAAAAGGGACTACATCCTTTGGCGGGGACTTTAGACGTCATCGTGACAAACAGGCAATCTCTCACTAGCCCGCGTTTCAGCCTTATGAAGAAATTATGTGGCATGAATAAAAGTTGGATGCTTGAACATTTGGAGTTTACTCTCTTCACATGTTCGTCTCGTTGAGAAATGGCTGACATGGGCTGTGTTTACACATCTTTTTGTGTTAAAATCTACTGTTAATGTGTGACAAAACGTAGTTTTAAGACTTTTTCAGTCAATAATGTAGTTGTTTAAAGCTCAAATCTGTGGTTTATTAATAAGAAGAGTGCCTATTTTAAAATTTTATCTGGTGTTTTCGGAGTTGTGAGCTCCAGTGAGTCAGCGGCGCTCCGCGCTTGTTTAGCCGGCGAGAGTAGACTTTCCTCGGCTAGTCCTTCTGACGTCTGCCGCTGGCTCTGATGTCTCTGTGGCGTCTCCAGCTATAATTCGTCTTGTGGAGATTTAACAGCCCATATTTGCTCTCATGGATCTATAATTTGTTCCCTGGCAAATCGTTTAGGCTGAGTGCAAAGTGAAGTTTCATTACTTGTTTATTTTTAGGCTATAACTGTACGTTACCGTTGTAAGTTAGCCGACTAGCACTGACTTTGAATATT
The DNA here is from genome assembly GCF_949357685.1 of Gobio gobio. NCBI lineage: Eukaryota > Metazoa > Chordata > Actinopteri > Cypriniformes > Gobionidae > Gobio > Gobio gobio. The sequence goes on along the minus strand of NC_137102.1, from coordinate 55,265,781 downwards.
TGACTGAATTGTTTGCTTTATTTCATGTATAGCTTATTATATCTTTTGTATTATTGATCATACATAAACTTGCATCTAACAAAAAGAGACTGGGTTGTGTTTCATGTCATTTAATGTTATCACAGTGATAATCATATTGTCTGAAAAAACATTAACAAAAGATAAATCTCAGAGAGGCACGCATAAACAAAATTAGTTTCTAACATTTTTGGAAAAAACGAATGGGCAATATTTCTCATGAAAAAGTGGATAAGTGTTCATACACAGCGCAGATCATAATGAGCGAGCGTGCTTTTAAATACAGTTTGAGGAAGCTTGATGATGACGTTGATCCGCGACCATGGTGTGCTGTAGTCCGTTTATAGCCTACCGTTAGCATTTTATGACGGCTTTATTTAGGCTTCAAAATTTATACATTTTGGATTAATTTGTAAAGATTATCTTGATAGACAAAACGTGTAAGGGTCATAACTCTTTGTTGAACACAGATCTTATTTTTGGCGTTTTTCCAAAAGTCTATGGGGAAAATGCATGGCTTTTCGATCGAGGGAACCCATGCGCCGCTAACTTCCGGGTTGGCCTACAAAGTGACGTCATAACTTCGGCACTCTATAACCAACAGTGCAAAAAAAGATTTGTTGATTATAATGGGAGTTTTGGGGACGGTCCAGAACTTAGTCACTGATAAACTCGGCCTGTGTGATTGACAGCTCCATGATTGAAAAGGGAACGTTCTTTGATCACTTTCTATATCCAATTACAGTCACAATTTAATCACAGTTTAAATAACAGATAATTTTCATCCTAGAAACAATGTGACCGTTTAGTCCAGTGTTCCTCAAACTCGGTCCTGGAGGGCCGCTGTCCTGCAGAGTTTAGCTCCAACCCTGAGCAAATGTTGCAGGTTATTAATTTATAATAACCATCCAGATAATGTTTATAGACAGTTTACAAACCAACTAGTAACCCTTAAGTATTCCCAAAGTGTTAAGAATAGCTGGTCCGTCTATCTATGTAATGTTTATAGATGTTTAAAAAATGGTTTCTTAAAGGTTTACAAAAATGTTTTAATGATATAGTGGTGTTTTTTGCAAATGTTTTCAAATTTTATGCACAGTATATGCAACAACAGTATTTGCACTGTAAACCTTTTTATTTATATAAAGTGTGGGTGAACTTAAACTGTATGGCTATGCTGTGGTTCCTGTAGGCTTTTCCGTGCGTGCGAGTGGAGTGGGGGGGTATTGGGGGGGCCTCCATGTCCATTTTGCTTGGGGCCCCCAAATTTCTTCAAACAGCCCTGCGTCAGACAGATTACTGTAAAAAACAGGATGAAATGAAAAGGACGGGAGAGTCGCATCTGCTCTTTTCACAGCTCCTCTGTTAATGTATTTATTATAAGTACATACAATCACTTTTAAAGCTTTGTTTCACATTCTGTTCTCTCTTTCCATCACTTTAGTGTCACAATAGATTTCTTTTTACCCTGTTTCTTGTCTCACGTCTTCAATTTATCTTTCGTTGACACCTGAATACTCCATAGACATTTTATACACATCAATATTCATTTTTATAGAGGCAATATGACTTAGAATTGGTCATACTCAATTTTATAATTTTATTATATAATATTATTATAATTCTTATACATTTTATAATTTATATATATTATAAAAGTGTATATTTTAAACCACTTCCTTCTCAAAAGTACTGTATAACACAAGTTACTTTTTTTTCCTCACATAGGAGAGCATTTACAATGGAAGAACAAAGATTGAGTGGCTTTTCACTCTTCCCTCAGCGACTGTAGTAGTGGGAAGTTCGGATCATTTTACTGACTCGGATCTTTGAGTCTCGTTCAGCAAAATGAACTAATCTTTTTTCGAGTCATTTCGTTCATTTCAGAAAAATATAATTAAAATGACATGTTAAATAGTCCAACCCATCTAGTACTTATGAAAATGTTGATTACATTTGTAAAACTAAATAAAAATAAACTATAGAGTACTGCAACCAAAGCCAAATGATAAGAAACAGAAAGGTTTAATTAATTGATTAGTTGTTGGGTCAGGCTATTGCCGTCTAACTCTGTTAGTTCACCTCACCTCCTGATCCGAGACATTCTTTCTTTTGCAACTTTTGCATATTTATCACGTTTGTTCTCCGCCTCTCGTGTCTTCAAACTCCTCGAGACGTTAGTTGTCGACTGGTCTGTGTCTGACTCTGATCTGGCTGGGGCTGGGCCGGGCCGGGCCATGTGACACAGGTCCGGGAACAGAATGATTAGTTCATCTTTCGAGTCTCGAGTTCGGTTTTGAGTCTTTCGTTCTTCCTGTCAGTCCCATAGAGTCTATGCTGTCAGTATCCAGTTTTAAGTATGGAGGGAGAAATAGCTGTGGAGGATGGAGATAAAGTGGAAATGTTTTTAAAGGCATTTATAAAAGTAAATAGTTCAGAAAATTTGAATGAACAGAGTAAGGAAATGAGGGAGGGTGTGATGAAGGAATATCCTGATATAAAGAAGAAAAAAGAGGCTGAAGATAATTTGTTAGATGTACCATTTTCTATGAGTGAGTTAAAGAATGCAGTAAGAAGAATGAAACAATCTACTCCAGGAGTGGATGGGATTAGTTACTGTATGATGAAGCATTTTAGTGAAACATCAATGGAAGTGATTTTAACATTTTATAATAGAATATGGATAGAAGGTATAATTCCTCAAAGTTGGAAGGAGGCATTATTTATACCTATTAAAAAGCCTGGGAAAGATCCAAGTAATCCTATAAATTATCGTCCAATAGCTTTAACTTCTCATTTATGTAAGGTAATGGAGAGAATGATAGCTGATAGATTGAATTATCATTTGGAAAAAATGAAGTGGTTTTTCTCTTATCAAAGTGCGTTTAGGTGTGGTAGAGGGACTATGGATCCAATAGTATCTTTAGAAGGTGAAATAAGAAAGGCCTTTATAAATAAGGAAAGTGTCTTTGCTGTTTTCTTTGATATAGAAAAGGCTTATGATATGTTGTGGAAAGAGGGGTTATTAATAAAGTTACAGAAAATGAGTATAAAAGGAAGAATGTATAATTGGATAAAAGAGTTTTTAATTGGAAGAAGTATTCGAGTAAAGGTGGGTGGAGCTATATCTTTAAGTGGAGCAATTGATAATGGTACACCTCAGGGCAGTGTAATAAGTCCACTTTTATTTATTATCATGATTAACGATGTTTTCTCAAGGATTGATAGAAGTATGGGGAAATCATTGTTTGCTGATGATGGGGCTATCTGGTTTAGAGGAAAGAATATAGATTATAACATAAAGAAATTGCAAAGTGCGATAAATGAAGTTGAAAAGTGGTCAGGGGAAAATGGTTTTAAGTTTTCAGTGGAAAAGACAAAAATAATACTTTTTACTAAAATGAGGAGGAATGTGGATGTTAAGTTAAAATTATACAAAAAAGAATAGAGCGTGTAAGTATAGTAAGATTTCTAGGAGTTTGGTTTGACAGTAGATTAACTTGGAGAGAGCATATTGAAAAATGGTGGGAAGATGTAAGCGTGTAGTGAATGTAATGAGATGTATTTCAGGTCAGGAATGGGGAGCAGATAGATTGGCTTTAAAAACTATATATATCTATGATAAGTCCTATAATTGATTATGGTTGTATTGTATATGGTTCTGCAAATAAATCTCATTTAATTAAATTAGAGAGAATTCAGTCTCAAGCATTAAGAATTTGCTGCGGAGCATATCCAACTTCTCCAGTTTCGGCTCTTCAGGTAGAGATGGGTGAAATGCCTTTGCATATAAGAAGACAGCAATTAATGGCATCTTATTGGGCAAATTTAAAAGGTCAGAGTGAGGAACACCCAACAAGGAAAGTAATGAGTCCTAGTTGGGAATATGAGAAGAGAGAGTGTAATAGTTTTGGATGGAGTGTGAGGAAATTGGTTAGAGATATGAGATTGGAGGAGGTTGGATATGCTCCAATAATTCCTTTATCTCGAGTACCATTATGGATCATGCCCCAACCAGAAGTAGATTTAAGTTTATTAGAAAAAAGGCAAAAGGAAGGTTCATATGAAACAGAAGTATATAATGTAAGGGAGTATATTGGGTCAAGATATGGGGAATATATGCACATTTTTACAGATGCTTCAGAAGATTCAATAACTGGTCATGTGGGTTCTGCATTCATTATTCCAAAGGTTAAAGTGTATAAGAATAAAAGGATATCAGATTGTTTATCGGTGTATACTGGAGAGATGTTTGCAATAATTATGGCAATAAGGTGGATTAGGGAATTTAAAATATCCAAGGCAGTAATATGTTCAGATTGTAGTTCAGCTCTAATAAGTTTGAAGGAGATGAAGTCAGAAACAAGACTTGATATGGTAATAGAGATAGTTCTAGAATTATATTCAATAAAAAAAGCTAATTTAGAGGTACAGTTTTTGTGGGTTCCAGCTCACATTGGGTTGAGAGGTAATGAGGAGGCGGATGCATTAGCAAAAAAGGCAATAGAACGAGAAATAGTAGATATACAGATTTTATTTAGTAGGTCAGAAATTAAATCAATTATTAAAAAGAATATTCTGAAATTATGGCAGCAGTATTTGGACAATGAACTAAAAGGTAGACATATGCATCAAATACAGTCAACAGTGGGTATAAGGGAAGAATATCAGGTAGGAGTAGGAATGAAGAGAATATGATTACAAGACTAAGATTGGGGCATACAAGATTGAATAGTACATTGCACTTAATAAGTAAGCATCCAACGGGTTTATGTGAGGTATGTGAAGTTAGTGAAACAGTTGAACATGTAATAATGCACTGTAGGAGATATAAGGTTGAAAGGAAAGAGTTGAAGGAGGAATTAAATAATATAGGAGTTAAGTTGAATATTCAAAATGTATTAAAATCAGATAGGACTATAATAAATTTATTGGTAGATTATTTGGGAAGTACTGGGTTAAATAAGCGTATTTAAAATAGGTGGTTTTTTGTTTTGGTTTTTTTTTTTCCTGTCAGGGGGCTGAGAGTGGACGGAGGAGCTGAACACGCAGCGCCGGATGAAATTCGATGATGTCTCTATGCGGGTAAATAAAGGGAATTTATGTTGGGTAGAGAAATATAGGAAGTGTCAATGGTCCATTTCTGCTATAGGTGGCGGTAATGCACGTATTTGTTTGCAATCCGCCGTAAAATTATATTGACTCGTCAGAAGAGAATGCATTGTTCGAGGTGGACTTCCAAAACAACAAGGTAGTGTTTTATTATATTATAACTGCATGTTTTATTGTATTGTACTGCGTTTGATGTGTTCTTCTCGCCGTGTTTGTTTGGATACAGCAGGCGTGTGGAGTGTGTGCGTGTGTGTGTTTGTGTTTGTTTGTGTGCTTGCTTGCTTGCGTGCGTGCATGTCTGTCTGTGTGTTAGTGTTTTATTATATTATAACTGCATGTTTTATTGTATTGTACTGCGTTTGGTGTGTTCTTCTCGGCTAACCTCTGCCGTTTTTGTTTGGATACAGCAGGCGTGCGTGTGTGTTTGTTTGTTTGTGTTCGTGTGTGCGTGCGTGCGTGTGTGTGTGTGTGTGTGTGTGCGTGCGTGCGTGTGTGTGTGTGTTTGTTTGTTTGTTTGTGTTCTTGCGTGCGTGCATGTCTGCGACTGCGTGTTAGTGTTTTTTTAAATGTATTTATTTATTCTTTGTTTTTTTATGTCACAGATTATCATCTTTGAGACCGTGAGAGCATTTTGGACACGGAGGGGAGCACGCCTGCTGAGATGCCACACTCCCAGAGAGGCAGAAGAGGAGGAAAGGGAGACATGTAAAGTGTGCTAATGGTTTGATTAGATATTCTTATTATATATGAGTGTGAGTTGTAATATTAAAGAGCTTTATAAATACTATAACACTTGTTTTGTCTTTATTTGCACAAAGTTTAGTTTCATGAATTGCAAAAACACTATATACACTATAAAAAAACACTATAATGTTCATGTCTCAGCAATTATTCACAAAATTATTTTAAATCTGGATAAGGAATAGAACAGCTCTAAGTGTAACCTTTCATTAGAGCCCAAAAGTATGTCTGTACATAAAAGCATTCAAGAATAGCAGCATTGTATGTGTCAATGGTTACAAAGGGTCATTTGGAGTCTCCAAGTTGCTTTTTTTGGAAAGCGCCTAGACATGAACTTAGATAAGCATGTGCAAAACACTTATTTTCTAAAGGTATAGTTATCAAATAAGAAGTTGGACTTGGTAAGGCTTCATGCTGTGATCCCATTGTGTTTTCCAGCTAATAGCTCCCAGCTATAGTCATATGCAGGCATCTTTTTACAACATTTTTTTTTAGCGGAATTACATATTTTCTTTTTTCAGTGTTTTAAAAGTTCTATTACTCAATACCAGTATGACTTGCAGTGATTCTGACTGTTTAGGAACAAACCTTAGATTGTCACCTTTTAAAAGAGACCAAAAATATGCATATACTCCAAATGTTTCAAGAACAGCATGCAATTTACTTTGGGTATGGTTTTTTTAGGCGTTTTTGGTAAATTTTGCAGGAATGATAAGAGGTAAAATAATAGCATAAATACTGCTCGGTTTCTCACAGAAACTGATCGTTTCGCTAGATAAGACCCTTATTCATCGTCTGGTATCGTTTAAAGCCCTTTGAAGCTGCACTGAAACTGTCATTTGGACCTTGAACCGTTTGTAGCCCATTGAAGTCCATTATATGGAGAAAAACCCTGGACTGTTTTCATCCAAAACCTTAATTTCTTTTCGACTGCAGAAAGAAAGACATGGACATCTTGGATGTCATGGGGGTGAGTAAATTATCAGCAAAAGTTTATTTAAAAGTGAACTAATCCTTTAAGTATTTTGATGATGAGGGTTTAAGACGTGCTTTTTTGGGGCGGTAAATAGGCCTAATGGCGCAAACATGTAGATCACAAGCTGATTGACGAGCGCAAACCTTAGTAAATTTAACTTTGCGTGATTCATTGAAATACTCTCCTCCACTAAATTTTGTGTCTGAAAGGGAAACTCCTACAAAAGCATATGCAATAAGGTCAGTCGCAACAATAACTGTGTCCACGCTTTTTCAACACTAATTTTTCACTGCATGTCTTTAGTAAATCCTGAAAGTGGGTTTGCGCTGGCGCAAGCTGTTAGTAAATCTGGCCCTAGAATGTTTCAGAAAAAAAGTTTCATGAAGGATGTATAAATAACATTTTGAGGATGTTCTCAATGTTCTATTAACATCACTGGAGAACTTGCCAGAACGTTCTGAGAACATTCCCTGTTCACTGCCCTTATATGGACAAGCACAAGCAGAACATTTTTTATTTCTCCTTTTGTGGCCCAAAAAAAGAAAGAAAGGCATGTGGCATTAGAACAAAACCAGGGTAAATAGTAAATAATCACTGAATTTTCATTTTGGGATGAACTATGCCTTTAAATCATTTCTTCTACTGCATAATTTAAACACCATGTTAACGTTTTTACGTTATGAAACATATGTTTGTTCTGTTTTGATGGAGGGATGAGTTTGGAAACAGAGGGTGCTCCACACCTGGTCTGGGCTCCCCCGTCTGCCTCTCCTCCTCCTCGGCCTGCAGGACATCGGTCACCAGGTCAGAGACTGAGGTGTAGCGTGAGCCGGTGAGCAGGTAGCGCGACTGCACCAGGCTCTCCACTAGTGAGCGCTGGAAGCCCATCTGCAGCACCGCCTGCACCACAGGAGACAACATGGCTGCCGCCACTGAGCTCTGCCCACCCAACACCTCTGCCAGCAGGAACACAAAAATGCCAAAGGTGTCTTTAAGGGTGTAGTAATTTGTCTAATGTAAAATGTAATTTTCTTGGTCCTCACAAGTAGAACTTAGTATAAGCAGAGCTTGGGTGTACAATAAATTATTAGGGGCTTTCGCACGCGAGGAACCTTTTCATAGTTCCTACAGAACTATTGGCGGAAGTACTAGGAATGATTTTAGGTCTAGGAACACCTTTTGGGGGAACTAAATTAGCTCCTGCTTTAGAGTAGAGTCTAACCCAACACAATAGTGGTGCAGGTATGACTTCACTTTGTAGGCCAAAACGTGGAAACGGGTTAGCATTTTAGCACTTCCAGTTCCCTCGTCCCGAAGTCAGTGTTTTTTTTTAATGGGATTTTGGTAAAATGACTGAAATAAGGACTGTGGTGAACATGAGCTCAAGACACTTTCATGTTTTATTCTATGACATCAAATACATAAGTATTACTCCACTCAGGGTTTTTTGAAGCTGTTACGTGTCTTGTAAAAGGCGGTTGCTAACATATAGCTAAATGGGACTACAGAGGCTGTCTGGGACCTTTTTGCGATAATCCAAAAGCCTATGGGAAAATCCTATTGGGTTTTTCACGAGGGAACCAGTGTGATGCTAACTGCCAGCTGGCCTACAAAGTGACGTCATACCTGCACCACTCTATAGGAACTACCCGCCATTTTTAAAAAGCTGTGGAAACACAGATTATAGCCTATTACTCCACGAACTAACTCTACTAACATGGAAAACAGTGATAGATGGAAGATGCTCAACCTTTACGCTAAAGAGAAAATCCAACGCAATTTGAGCGGACCAAGAAAAACATGATTAGGTATTTCTGCTCAGCTGGCGACATTGGACATCAACCACACGGCAAACGCTAATACTTTCTTTGTATAATAGTTCAATGTAATAATGTATTAGACAGGACTGTTAAACAGATCGTAAACCAATGAAGACTGAGGAAGCAAGATCTGTGTGCTCAGGCTCTGGCGTTCTCAACGCCATCAAAATAAAAGTCACAACAACAAGAACGGCTTACGTCACTTCAGAGTTCCTCCTGGCGGCGCGAATGCAACCAGGAAAATGTTCCTAGAACCACCTGATGGCTAGTTCCTATAACTGAGTTCCTACCCGGTACGAAAGCCCCTATTCACACTCTTAGAAGAAAAGGAAGATTTAGGCAAAGAATCAGTTCAGGTATGTTTGTTTGCCAGTAGCGTACAGTGATTTAAAGCTTCAAAGATCACAAAATACTAAACGTTAGAGTAACACTAATCATCATCATCATTGTTAGTTGAATAAAAGGAACAGTTGGTGAGGACAGAGAAGAAGAGAAGGGCATTTGCCTGGGTGAAAAGAAAATTGTGAGAGCTGGAACAATAACAGCAACTCCTGAGGAACAAAAAATGTATAGCAGCATAAAACACAACCTGATATTATCCTGCTTATTACACGGCTCTTTGCCCCAAAAATAAATACAGAAAATGTTGATTTGAGTTGAAGTTATTTTACTCCAGAGAGACAGAGCATGAGCACAGCTATGTAGGAAACATGGATTTCCAGGACAAGCAGTAAGTTATACTGTGTCATGGACAATGGTTATTATTCAGAAATATCTGACTGCTGAATGTTGTGAGTGACCAATCAGAACCAAGTATTCCAGAAAGCCGTGTAATAAACACACATAAGAGTCTGTTTATCCATAGAACACAAGCACCACTCACAGCAATGGAGACATTTTACAGGACATTAGGATTGCAGAGAATCCATAAAGGCAGGGGTTTTCAAACCGGGACCTGTTGAGACCCAAGCGGCCGCAGGGGGAGCTAAGGCTCATTGGAAAATTTAAAGTCCCCATGAAATAAAATGTTTTTTGTTTAAAAGTTTTGGCTTTTAGTATATGTTAGTCCTATTTTTATCTATATGCTAGTCTGCTCCAAAACAATGACAAAATTCACATTTGAAAGATAAGCATTTCAATTCAGCTTTTCTGCCCAATCAAATGCTCTCTCTATGTATTTTAACAGAAGTAAGAAATAAAAAACAAATATGTTGTAGCATGAGGTTTCGGTTTGACCTGTGTACACGACAACAATGTAAAAATGGAAGCGTTTTTCCTATGCACTTTCCGCGTACAGACAACAACATTGTCAAAACAATCCTTGTTCACACAGATCTGCGAAAACTATTAAAAACGCTGTATTATTCATGTCAGGTCAGTCGATGTCACTTCGCAAAGAACCACTACGCGCATATAGACACACACATACAAAGCTTAATGCTACATCACTGAAGTGACCCTTTAAATACACAAGGACTAATGACTAAACAAGACACACCTGTGAACAATCAAGACAATGAACCAATGACAACATGACACAAGAGAAGCACATGATAAGATCACATGAGGGCAAGAGGATCACATGACTAACAGGAACCATGGCTGCGTTCGAAACCGCATACTTCCCTACTATATAGTATGTAAAAAGCAGTAGGCGAGCGAAGAGTATGCTCGAATCCTTTGTATTCATAAAAGAGTAGGCGAGAACTACCAGGGTTTTGGAGTATTTCTCGCGAGATTCGGACGTGCGTATACTGATGTTGCGTTCGAATATGCCTACTTACCTACTATATAGTAGGCAAAAACAGTACGTGAAAGGAGAAGTATGTTCGAAACCTCAGTAATCATAAAAGAGTAGGCGAGAAGTTCCCGGATGGCTTACTGATTCCGCCCAGATTGTGAAGTACCCATCGTCGGATACTTTTCTATCCCTGCCTTCCCATGAGGCCACAGTAAAGGATACGTCAGGCGGTGAAAAGCGAATCAAATGTGAGTATTACAAACCAAAATCACCGTTCCTTGTGTTAAAATCGCATTTGTTGGACTACTGTAGAGTAACGTTAAACTGTTGAATTGTTAAAAGTGTAAAGACGACAGACAGTATAGTGTAGTTGTGATTGGGCTGTAAAAACACATTTTATTATGTATGAGCTCCAGTAACACACACACACACGTCTCCAAAGTGGATTTACATAAACGATATAGCTACTTAAAGATAAAGATGCTTACTAAATGTTTATTTAACATCTGACAGGAACATTTTCGATAAGTATTGCAGATGACATCACAGCATGAAATAGACATCTGATCAGAGTGATGTGTGTGTGCTATAATGTAGAGTTCACTGTGGTCAACACTGCTTTACATGAACGTCAGTAATGTTAATAGATCTACATAAAGTAACTAAATATAAGTTATCTTTTTTTATTTGTCCATTAGTACTGTTGATGAATTGAGGAACATTAACACATCAGCAACTACCTCAACATTTAAGGCTATTGAGCACATAAACTTTTATGCTTTTATCAAGGTGTTGTTTAAGATCCAGGTAACGTGAATGTTGTCTGATGTTACAGGGGCAGAAGAGCACGTGTGTGTTTATCTGGTGGAGACTGGAGAGAGGCTGATGAAGGAAGCCTGTTATCAAAGGCTTTGAGTATACTACAGAAATGAATAAAACATACATTTAAATCTTAAGTTGTATTTTATTTTAATTTCAAACAGAGTTATTTCAGCACTTTTCTGATTCTTGATGTCTGTGCATTTGCTGCAGAGCTTCTGTGGTTGAGCCTTGCTCAAGGACACACTGGTGGTGACGGCTGCGAAGATCCAAGCAGAAACCTTCTGCTTATCAGTTCAGTGTTTAGCCCACTACACCACAAAAGTCATAAAGCTACAATACAAGTAGCATGTAATTGTAAAAAATATTAAATCAAATATGGCAAGAAATGGGATGCTGACAACATGAATTGTAAAACGTTTTAAGTAGTCATGCTGATGGAGAGCAGGCACACGGATGTTTGGAGTAGACACATCAGCAGTCAGATTGTCCCGCACATGTTCTCCACTCTTGCTTCAGGGTTATGGGGTTCAGAAGGGACAGGAGGGACGGCTAGGACAGGCGAAGGTGTTCACGGTGGTCAACTGCTTCATCAAGCTGTGTTGAGATGGCAGCAGATGTGGGGTTCACCGTCTGTAAATGTGTGATGGTTTGTTAGAACAATACGTTTGAATAAAGCTTTGTTTCATGGTGACTTATTCATTTGTGATGTTTACTTTTATTCATTCTTTTACTCATTAATTCATGTTTCCTATTGTTGTCAGTAAATAAAATATTTTATTAACTCATGCATTTATTCATTGCTTGACTGAAAATTGGTATTCACATCGGCTGCATTTGTTCTAGTGTATTTTCATGCATCGCTATGTCATATGACAACAAGTTGCATTTTGCTTGTTTTACTAAAACAATATAATTTTCAGTAAAAAAAAAAGTAATATAATTAAGTATTGGTCAGCATTTGTTATTATTATTATTGTAAGTGTTTTAGTGGGCTAGCAATGCAATTCATTCTGGGGTAATCTTAATTTTGAATAGTAATAACTTACATTTTAAGAGTATAAAATCAACAGTGTTCTCCCAAGGTGAGATCTTCGAGCAGCTGAAAGACGTCCTCGTTGCAGACTCTGAGGGAAACTGCACAGGTCGGGCTGTGGAGTTATTGATGCTTTGAGCTGTTACTGCACCTGTCACTCATAGGCCTATCTTTTATTTTATAATTACATGGTTGTATCTTTAACAATCCTAATAATAAAACAAATATCATGGGTTTGCATACATTATATACAAAGAAAAAACAATAACAAGGTTAGATATCTTTGAATAAGGGATTGAGGGATAAAACAGGAGTTAAATTTAAAAAGGAAAATATAAAGGGGATTTAGGACAATTTTGCTTGTGGATGACATGCTTTGCATATAAAATAAAGAAATTAACAACATATTTAAGAGATCACGATTGTGGGTTTTGGTAAGGATAAAACTGGGTCAGATTAGTAGGGTTAATATCACAAAATAAATGGGCAGCTGTTTCTTCAACAAGCCCACACAATTAGCAAGTTTAATCAATATTAAGATATTTATAGATCGATGAATTAAACCTGTCACTCGTCTTTCAAGTCGTTGCGCTTGAGATAACGTCGTAGGTCACATGATAACGTCAACATGGCGCATAAAGTGCGGATCGCATTCATACTTAACGAGATCAGGCAATATAGTACCTACTCTTTTAGAGCTCGTTAAGTAAGTACTTATTGAAAATGAGTACCTACTCAAAGAGTATGCGGTTTCGAACGCAGCCCATGACTGTGATCAACTTCAGAATAAAAGACATGAAACATGAACAGGAAACAAAACCAAACACACGTGACACATTCTGCTACATTAAATATGCCTTTTATTGACTGTAAGGTATAAAATACAAAATTTGTATATTTATGAGAGCAGTTAATGTAAAGGGATTGTTGTAATGGTAATATAAAAATAAGATTAATAGAATGAATATATTTAGATCAGTAAATGTGTGTGTGTTTAGTCCGTGCTTTTGTTTTTCTGTGTTACGGTGGGCAAGTTTTTGAAAGTGTTTATATTTGAACCGTTTTGCATTTAATGTTCAGCACTGACTATAGACACATTCACTATATGTGTTAGGCTTTTATTTACACATTGTTTTAATCCTTGTCATGGTTTTTATAAATAATTTAAAAAATACAATAGATATATAAATATAAATATTAATTAGTTGATCCTGGGTCTCTTGTTTTGCAAGAAGGGTTTAATTTAATTTAAGCTCTGGGTTTAATTTCATGTATTTTCTATTTCTTAATTTTATTTCTGTTCCTTGTCCTTGTAATAATAAATAAACCTCATTATGCTAGTTTACACTCTGCAGTTCAATGACTTTCACACACACCCTCTACCTCATCGTACAATATGTTAGTTATTGTTCTGAGCATAATAAATGTATTTAGTTTATAGATGCTTCTGTGTGTCTGTCTCCGCCTACTGGACTGTTTGTATTTTTACTGTCCTAGTTTCAAAAAGAGAAAAACAAGCACATTATGCTAGTTAACACTGCCTCAGACTGTTCTGGGCTGGATTTCTCGTCGTTCTTAAGTTATACCTTCAGGTGCACCTTAACGTTAATACGTGTTTCCTGAAACGATCTTAGTTAAGAATACCTTCTGTAAGTCCTACTTTCGTAAGGTTGGTCTGAATCACTCTTAGCTATACCTTATCATTATTGACAGTTCATTCCACTAGTGGCCACCACTGTGCAAAAAGCTTCTTTACATGTCAGTCCATATGAATATAATTCTGAAGTTGTAATATACTGTACACCCAGTGTTCAATTAGGCTAATTTAATTGTTTTTTTTAATGCAAGGATTAAAATTGTCATTACACTAATGGTTGTAAACTTTTTAATTATATAATCCAAAGTTTCATCAGCTGGCAAACCATTATGGAGTTTATTTAAAGGGAATGATTGTGGAGGGGAGTTTGGTCAAACTATGGCAGCGATACAGCGAATATTTGTGCTAAATCAAAGACGGCGCCGTCCGCGGAGCCATTTCTATGTGCACTATTTCATCCGTGAAAACTTTAGTCCCCTGGCTACCCTGTCCAAAGCTGCAATTCAAAATTAATTTTGCCTGCCACGACAGCAAATTCAGCAGCTTTTAGATCTTGTCGGTCCGACTTTTTCAAGACAAACTCAACGGAGAAGCCCCGAAATTCAGCTGCTGCCACTCTTCTCTTTCTTTCTTTTTTCTCCGCTATAGCTGTTGATTATGTTTCGCGTGTTGCGCCTTTATTGAGTAGGTCATCCAATAACCGAAATTAGTGATTTACACCAATAATGTTATGCGGGCAATCAACTCTGCTTGTGGAGTAAATGAAGACTATGGTAAAATATATTATGATAATATAAATGGCATACTGCCCGTTAGTGGGTTGATGCATGATACCTTTGGGCATAAGAGGTTGCAGGTTCGCACAATCAATTCAAAATTATATAAATTATCCACGGTTTCGAATTTAGTTTGCAATTTGGATTATATTTATAAGATCTCACGAGTCCTGATAAATGCAATTTCAACAATTTCTGAAGTGCTTCTATTATAAAGAACACCGCTGTCTCACATAACGCAGTTAAACAGCCCCTGCATAGAGTGATTCATCTATTTTTGAGTCATTGATAAACTAATTCAGCACCTGCTGACGCCGCACTTAAGAAGGTAAACCTTAAGCAACCTCCTAAGATATAGTTCGGGGCACGCCTAGAAATGGGATACCTTTAGTTAAGTTATACCTTTAGAGTCTTCGTAGCGCGCTAAGAGACAACGTTATCGGGAAATGCAGCCCTGCGCTCTGTCCCAGTGTTTTTTCCCTTTTGGTCTATTGAGGTACAAACTACGTGTTTTGCTACTCTGGAATAGCAGATCTCTGGCCCATTGGGCTCTGGTTTCAGCTGCCGCTGCGTGTTCAGCTCCTCCAGCGTCTACACAGCTTCACAGAGCGCAGCAGACACTGATCTATATTTATGACAAATACAGTGTGTCTATATTTGTGTAGATCAGTGGGAGCAGAGGATGTAAACTGTAGTTGATGGTCCACTTCTGTAGGTGATCAGGAAGCTCTCTGCAGTTCCGGTGTCACTCCTGCTCACCCTAAACACATAATCAAAACCGTTTATCTACACTATCCTAACAATACAATCCAAGCCATGAATGCTGTGATTCAGATAAGTGTAATGTCACTGGTCACCTGTTCACTGCAACCAGGGATGGACCTCAATGTCGTCTAAAGTGGGACGGTCTGCCGCCGCGTCCCTGAGACACCAGCTGATCAACTGATGGCACTCTGTTACACACAACACAGTCTTCAGAAACACAAACCAACAAACTCATCCTGGGTTTCTACCTCTGAATGTTTGCTATCTCTTGCCTGTAGACAGCTCTCTAGGGAAGATCAGTCTGCTTCTAAAGGAGATCCTGTCTGCGGCTATGAAGGGGAAGCACAGGATGTTATAGAGCGTCACCCCCACAGACCAAACAGTAGCCGGTCCTGCATGATAGCGGCGCTGATTAAACCACTCAGGAGGGGCGTATTCGAGAGTACCTGAGAGACACAAGAAGACCAGAAACATCGACTGAATAAACTCCGGTCCAAACTAATTCTCTCACCAAAAGTTCACAAACATCCACAGAGCGTTTCCTCCTGTAACGCAAACCCACCTGCAAAAGACGTGTAGGCCGAGTCCTTCATCAGCGCTCCACAACCGAAGTCCAGCAGCTTGATGTGGTGTGAAGCTGTGGAGATGAGCAGGTTCTCTGGCTTGACGTCCCGGTGCAGGACTCCGCGGCTCTCGCAGTGCTTCAGA
Organism: Gobio gobio; assembly: GCF_949357685.1. Taxonomy (NCBI): domain Eukaryota; kingdom Metazoa; phylum Chordata; class Actinopteri; order Cypriniformes; family Gobionidae; genus Gobio; species Gobio gobio. Next base: position 55,249,672 of record NC_137102.1, on the reverse strand, counting down.
GCGGAGATCAGCTGCACCAGCACTTTCTTGGCCAAGCTCTCATCCAGACAGCCGTTCTCCTCGCAGAAACTCTGCAGATCTTGGCAGGGAACTGGCCGTTCCAGGATCAGGCTGTAGCGGGTGTCACGCTCAAACCACTCCACGAGCTGCAGGACGTTGGGGCAGGCGGGAGCCGAATTGACCCGGGCCATCAACGCCACCTCCAGAGGCAGCAGACCCTGACCTTCCTGCAGGGACAAATGCTCCATTATATCCAGCGCTGAGCGAAACGGAGGAAACAGAACAACAGATTCACGCTGGAACTTACATCTTTCAGCATCTTTAGGGCCCTGTCCTTAGAGACGTACTTGATGGCCACCTGTAGATGATAAGCCACAGTAAATCACACCTGAATTTACTGATATCAACATTTATAAAGGCTGTCTGAACAAAGGAGGGAAGAAAATGTCTTACTGGCAGTCCGTCAGACCTGCGTATCCCAGCATACACGGCGCCGAATCCGCCCTTTCCCAGCAAACGGCCCTTCGCATATGCTTCTGCAAAACATACGATCAAAGAAACGTCTTAAGAGAAAACATGTTGCAGTCTCTAAAGCTGTACAAAAGACATAACTTTAATGCAGTCCTTACATCAAACAGCTGAGGAATATTTTTTAATGACAAATCATTTAATAATTGAGCCATAACTTTTTAATAAAAGTCTATTCTGACCTTTGCGAGAACGTTTCGCAGGTGTTTTAAATGAAGTGGATGGACTTCCATCGTCTGGTTCCTCCCGGCTCCCGCTCTGCCCCTTCCTCTTCCTGTCAGCCGGACCTGTGGACACAGACACAGCCAAATCAGAAGGCAGGGGGGCAAAATATCCTGGTAGTTCCTGGCCCAGTGTCGGGGTGGGGTCTGGCAGCGGCTCCTCGTGGTCTTCCGAACTGATGATCCAAACCTCCTGACTGGAAGCAGCTCTGCTGGATCTGCAGCGGCCTGGAGCTGGAATATTTTAAACATTAGAAACTGTTTTTTAATATTATGAATAATTAATGTCAGTGGTTACAACAAATTGTTACTTTATTTTTTCAACTTTCTATGTTAATGACAAATAATTGATTAACTGAGCCATACATTTTTTAATATAAGTCTATTCTGACCTTTGCGAGAACGTTTCGCAGGTGTTTTAAATGAAGTGGATGGACTTCCATCGTCTGGTTCCTCCCGGCTCCCGCTCTGCCACTTCCTCTTCCTGTCAGCCGGACCTGTGGACACAGACACAGCCAAATCAGAAGGCAGGGGGGCAAAATATCCTACTAGTTCCTGGCTCAGTATCGGGTGTAGCAGCGGATCCTCGTGGTCATCCGAACTGATGATCCAAACCTCCTGACCAGCCGACTGACTGGAAGCAGCTCTGCTGGATCTGCAGCGGCCTGGAGCTGGAATATTTCACATCAAATAATTAGTCATATTTTAATAATAATCAATTACAAATTGTTCTTAGAGTAACTCAAGTTTATTTCATATGCAAGGAATCAAATGCATGTGATCACTTAGCCCGGGAAATTTAGGGATCACATGTGGTTACCTCGCACAAGTTTCTTCACATTAATTTAGTCAATTATTGTACAACATCACACCAAAGAGTACAGAAGCCCAAGAGGCGAAACTCAATAGAACGCTCCATAGCAACCGTTGCCCCATGACGGCCGCCATTATGGACTGAAAACTGAAGGAAAACGCCGAAAAATAATGGAAGTCAATGGCACTGAACCAACTTAACATAAAAACTTAACATAACTTAATTTTTTCTGGCCGTCATATCTAAATATGAAAACAATTTCAAATACATTAATGAGGATGACCGACGTTAAATGACAGAAAATGTTACGTCTATGTGCTGGTTATGAATGGCCTAATTATCCTTCGGAAAATAGTATTTTGGGACAAAATATTACTATAGTACTATAAGACTACTATAGAAATACTATAGCGGCTCTAGGATATTAGAGGCATTACAGAACATAACATACTTCTGTGATGTTCTGTAATACCTCTATAATATTTTAAAGCTGCTATAGTAGTCTTATCGTACTTCTATAGTATGTCCCAAATTACTACAGTATTCCTATAAGATTACTATAATATTTTGTCCCAAAATACTATAAGATTCCTGTAGTACTTTTTCGTAAGGGTATGCCCCACCGATTCGGCTTCATTAGCCTACCACTTACGGTTTGCAAAGATACAATTATAAAATTACTGCAAACCTTTAATCTATCAATATTTATGTTCTATTATGCATTTTCCTTGTTTTATGAATAACAGAAATTCATGAAATAATATATAGGCAGACACACAGTAATAAGATATTTATTCAAATGTTGATTTTGATAATAGTGAACATCACCATATATATGATTTGGAAAAATAAATTAATTCATAAAATAATAAATGAACATTTCTAAAGAAATTTCTTTTACATAGAATATCCCAAAAATATTAACAACTTGTTTTTCAACATCTTCAGTGAAAGTGCACACAGTGAACGTTTCAATGGCAAGAACAAAAACAAAATCAATCTGTGAATGTCCTATTACAGGCGGAAAGGTACAAAAAAGATGTGCAATCTAGCAAGTGCACACACGAACTATAAACAGGACTAAAATGGAAGTGGTGTCATAAGATCTCAGTAATTAATCAGACACCACCATCTATTGTGTGTGCATTTGTGTATAATTTTTGCAATTTATTGCAGAACACTGCTTGCGTTTTGACAAAACTTATATTCATCTTCACAGTTGTGACTGGCGCGCTAACGATTTCAGCAGCTTTCAGTCAATAATGGCGGCCGCGCCTCAGCAGCGCCATCTACAGACTGTTACCCATAACACAACAGAGTTTCGCCTCTTGGGCTTCTCTACTCTTCGATCATACCATAACCCATACCAATCAACAAATACAGAAACAAAAATAAACACTCACCTCTTCTTTCACCCACGAGAGCCATCGACATCGTCCTCCAACCTGTAATAGAAACAATACAAAATACAATTCAAAAAAGAGAATATAATACAACCTTCTTCAGAAATACCCCTCCCCCAAAAAATAATCAAATCAAATAAAAAAACGAAATAAAACTCCAAACTCCGTCGAAAATTACAATAAAATAAAATTGTAATCAGAAATAATATGAACTCTTTCAGAAAATAAAAGTCGATGGAAAGAAATTATCTTCCGATCTCCTTCTAGAATAAAAGCCTCCTCAAAACTCTTTCAAACAGCCTCAAAATCTCGAGATTTGCACAGGAAACAATCTGCAACCGTGTCGGTGTCTCGCCTCCGCTCAACCAACAAACAGCGACGGATTCCACTGTTTATATTTAAAGTTCATATTCACAGGACGCGTCGCTATAGCAACTCATATGAGCACGCTCATATGCACGCACGCAAAAACACAAATAACGTCGCGTGCGTGAGTGCAGTTACGCTCTCGGTTTTGTACTTGTTTTATAATTCCTGGAATTTATCATTTTCAAAGCCTTAATTGTTCATCATAAGAAAATTGAGTACAATTAATGAATTCACAGTTGCAAATGACACCCCTTCAATACAAAATATAGACATTTGATTTAAATGTAGCCTATTTCTTTGATTGGGACTCTATTTAATTTACCTAAAATTTAGAAATGTATGTATTTAAAATAGCGGGGCAAACTACATACTTGTTTGCCGTCCATTGAAGTCAAGCTTTGAAGTTTTATTTTATTCATAAAGTTTAGGCCTATTTTATTTCGATGTATGATTTTGTTTTATTACCATACATTATTCCTAACCGTAATATTTAAGTCCGAATCGTCACATGACATCGCAGATACATTTAACTCTTAATAAACTTAAATGATATGTGTTCATAAACACTGAGAGATGGTGCTTATGATCATTATACATCATGAACGTCATCACCCGTTCCTTCATTAGTAAAATCATATAATGGGCTTTTTCGTTTTGTTTTGGGCTCGTTTATTAATTTTAATTTCTTCACCCCTCGACTACTAACCGGTTTAATTCACAGGACTAAATTTAAAATCACTCATTTTTTTTTTTTTTTATAATTATTAAATGCAGCACGACTTTCAATCTAATGTATTTCAACGGGACGTATTTTTCGTGCCTGCACCACGTTTTTCTTTCGAGAGCACAGTATTGTTTTTTTCTCAATTGTTATTCATTTTGCAAACTTTAAGAGCTACATTACTCAACATTTAATCAAGAGATTTTAATCCTCGTTTTTATTGCTTTATATTCGGTAGGCTATAGCCTACTCAACATTAATCTATTTATTCGTGTCCAAGGGCACAGATATCATTCTTTTTTTTCGTGTCACTCAGCACGACTTTCAATGTATTTCAATGGGACGTATTTTTCGTGCCTGCACCATGTCTTTCTTCCGAGAGCACACTATTTTTTTTACAATTGTTATTCATTTTGTAAACTTTAAGGGCTACATTACTCAACATTTAATCAGGAGATTTTAATCCTTGTTGTATTGCTTTATATTCGGTAGGCTACTCAACACGAATTGGTTCGTGTCCTCTAGCACGAATTTTCTTCTTTTTTTCGTGTCACTCAGCACGACTTTCAATCTAATGTATTTCAAAGGGACGTATTTTCCGTGCCTGCACCACGTCTTTCTTTGCAACACGGTCTCACCCCTATTCGTCACTTGACAACGGAGAGGGTCGTCCGATAGATTTGAGTGCAAATCCCTCATCTTTGAATTTTGAACTTTGATTATTTTTCTAACACTAACTCTTTTCCCTCTCTTTTTTTTTTAATTTTATACATTAAAATTACATAATTACAGGACGGTATATTTTCTATATGCTTAAAACATTCATCATTATATTTGATAATTTTCGATCACATATTGTGGTAATTTCCCCCTCACGTCCATAAGCCGACGTTGAGGGTAGCTAGCTGAAACCCTTTTCTCATTCGGTAATATCACGATTTTTCCTCTCTTTTCAATATAATTTAGGAATACATTAAAACGACATAATTGCAGGACTGCACATCTGCTGTAGGCTTAAAACATGCCTTAATTTATTGTGGGATATTTTATAATTGTCGATGGTAGGCTATTTCAATTTGCAATAGTGAGCCTACTTTGCTTTTTTTTGCGCCAAAAAAAGAAAAGACAAAAAGAATAGCCTACTTTTATATAACTTTCATCTCAATACTGATTATGAAGTTGTAAAAAATGAATTATATAGCCTACTGCAGAAATGTTTATATTACTTTATATGGACATATCCTTTGGCAAAGAGATGGATGCATTCTGGGAAGTGATATGTGTTTAAATGTAATGGCTACATACTCGTGTTTCCTTCACTTGGACATTTATGCTGACCCCTTTAAAATTGAGCACGGATATAAAATATTAAGACTGTACTTTTTAATTATGATTGATATTTTGGCGCAATTTTGTGCAACACGTCACTGTGTGCGACCATCGCAGAAACCATTGCCCAGCGCGATTCCACCACGGTAAGTCGCTCACAACAGTCTAATAAGCAAGATGAATTCATGAGCATTATTTACACGTCCAAAATTAATACAATTACGAGTTTATAAAAAAAAACATGTTCTAGGCCTAGATATAGGTTCTAGATATATATGTAGGCCTATATATATTAATAAAAATTAATAAAAAAAAATGTTACGTGACTTTTAACAGTAGCACAGGAAATAAGAACGTGATCTGTATTTATTTATCCTAAGCATTTATAAGAAAATGGGAATCACTCACTATTAGGGTACACTTTTTAAATCTTATATCAACATAACACTACATAATTAACATTTTCTGTTGTTCTCCCTGCAGATCCTGTCAAACATCACCTGTCGAACATATCTGAACCTGCTTTTTAAAACCCAAAGGCACTTTTAAGAGCCATCTCTTCATTATTTTCTATATCTTACATCCTCTCTGTTCTCACTATCTATATTTCTGTCCATCTCTTCAATCTTTGTCTATCTCACGGTCTTTATCTATTGCTCTTTCTTTCCTCCCTGTCTGTCTTTGTCTACTTGTCTGTCTTACCCATCTTTTGTCAGCCTGTCTGTTTGTATCTGACTGTGTCTGTCTGTCTGTATCTGACTGTCTGTCTGTATCTCACTCTGACTGTCTGTCTGTATCTGTCTGTCTGTCTGTATCTGACTGCATTGCAATGGCCACCAAGCATAAACTTGATTCAAAGGATCCCCACTACCAAGAGGAGAGACGCATGGCTCTGGAGCTGAAACATGAACACATTCTAGCTGAAGCCAAGGTTAGAGTTTTTGTACACCTCAATCATTTTATAACAAACATAACAAATTAAAGTAAAACATGATGAGGAATATGTAAGAATGATGAGTGCAGAAGATTTAATACAGGTATATTGCATGATGCATCCTGCCATGCTCTGTGACGTGTTAATAAGGGAATATAATAATAATAATAGTATATGCACTTCCATTCCTCTGAGTTACAGAGACTTGGAGAATCTATTCCAAGGCTCATTTAAGCTGTTCAACACCTTACTAACACACAATGTTGTGTTTTCCTTTCACAAGTTACCTGCCTTTTGGTTACCATACTTTTATCAACATCAGTCTTACAAGAAATATTCACTCCAATACACAGAGAGCAGCTGATGAGAGGAAACGTGTACGAGACCCTCCACACACCTCTAAAAGGGACTCTGTAGGACGTGGTAAGCCGAGGGCGACGCCAAGCCTCCGCTACAGGTTATATCTGGATTATTTGACATTTGTAGGAATTTACTATGACAATGTTGGACCAACTCAAATTAGAACAATGTAATTGTTTATTGAGAGTTTAAAATATTCAAATATCTAAAAAGACATTAAAAAGTAGATAAACCTTTCAGTGACATTATTGGAGAAGACACTACCAAGTACTTAACAAACATATGTCTGATTTCATAAATTGTTTAGTATAGAGTTTGAAAAGAAGAACAAGAATAGAGTGTGATAGCCTAACTTGTTCTTATTCTTCTATTACTGTTTTACAGCCACACACCCCACGGTTGATTGCTCCACTTGCTGCAACCTCAACAAAACTAAATCCTCAAGAGGAATTTGGTAATTCACAGTGATGAATTTATGCATGTACAGTATAAAAAAAGTGTTCATTCTAATACTGATCAGTTGACTTTTAATTGTTCCTTATCTACAGTAAATTATCCCTTACCGCTTTATTTTTGGATTTTCTTTACAGAAAAAAATATGGAGAGGCTCTCTGATATTTTGGCGTCATGTTCTTCTAACATGTTCAGAAGCTAACAAGACATGGTTACTATTGTATTTTTGTCACATTTGCTTTTGTTAACACTATCGGTTAGGTTTAGGGTTTAGTGTAGGTGTACGTTAAAAAAACAATGTCACAAAACGTCAGATTGGCGCTCATCTGTTCCGGGGAAAAAACGAAGCTTTTGGCGGCACCCAGTGGACATATCACTTTGAAACTGCAGTGATATGTACATATTCGTACGTATTTTGGGGTTTGCAAAAACGTTGCCAGAGGTACATTTTCGCAATGAGACAAGGCTGTGAACAACACATTAATGAGAAAAGTAAATCTAGGACCTTCTTGCTGTGAGGTGACAGTGCTAAACACTGAGCCACTATGCAATCCTATACAATAAAATCAAACCTAGTAAAAGTGAAATAGCTTAAATAGAGTGTACAGTACTTTATATGAGTTATTAACCTGTAATAATGTATTATATTATAATATTGTTTTATTTTCTCCTTAGGTGCAGAGAGTGTCTTCCTGAGGAGTGGTTCTGTGGGGACTGTGATGTATTGCATCACAAAAAACAGCCACTCCACAACAGGGAATGCGTGATTCGTGGTTTTTTTGAAGCCATTCCTCCGACCACATGCATCATTAAAGGGGAAGATGGATATTGCACCCATGAGCAAGGTACGTTCTCACGAAAGCTTTAATTTTGCTGTTCAATGTGTGTTAGCAGACAGTTATAGATAATCTAAATAATTGGTTTTCCTTCTTTTTGCCAGCTTGCATTTTGCCAACTGTGAAGGTGCCAGACTGCTCCTGTGGAGGCACAAACTTTACTGTGTTACCAGGCAAACCAGTGATTTTAATTACCATCAATGGTAAAAAAAAAAAATATATATATATATATATAGTGTGCTGTGGCATTGTGCTTATAATTGCAGAAGTGACAGAACATATGGAATAGCACATGGTATTGTTATTAACTGAAACAAAGACAGATGTTTTTTTGTTTTTTTTTGTCCTCCGCAAAGAAAAAAATAATTAGCATCTTTCCAGCATGATGTCCAATCAACACAGCAGTGTGGAATTTAGTGAATTAGAAAATATACATGTGGGATTATAGGAACTTGTGCAATGTCTCTCAACCATTCACAATGTGCATAATGAACTAAGTGTTGTAAAATTAAGTATGTGGTAAATGTGTATTATATTTTTAATTATTTTTTTTTGTTCCAAGGGCGTTTTGACTTGCATCAGCCACTGTATGAATGTCAAACATGCCAGCAGCAGTGGACCCCTGACTTTAAAGACCTCCTAAGAAGTGGATATTGGCCAGCCTCCGTCACCAATTCCACACTTTATACATTGGACCTCTTGAGCTCCCTTCAGGAACTCAAGATCATCTCTCCGGGATTCTCCAGACAAGCCTTCGCAAAGCTGCTGGAACATCGCACTAAGTGTGGAGGAAGAGTTAAGTGTAAATGTTATTACCATTTTATATTTAAAAAAAATCCATAAGCAGACAATATCAAAATATAATTTCATTCTATATATTGTCCAGTCTGGACCTATCAACGGCGATGCACTGCAGCAAAGCTTCTTAGAGCTTTCGTATGCATCATTTGAGGAAGACCAGCTCTGCTGTAGTGCTCCTTTCACTTGCCCAGCCTGCACGCCGGAAATGTTGGCTGTTTCAGCAGATGGAAACAGAAAGCTATATCGCTTTCGCCGAAACGGAAGGTGATCTTTCTTCCAGTCTTTTTATTGATTTATTTTCTTACTTCATATATTTCATGAATGGAGTTTCTATTTTTCTTTCTTCCTCAGCTCTGATGATCCTGGCTTTTCTGAGGGGCTCTTTGTGGCTGAAGACAGTGCGGTGTCTAGATTTGTCGACACCATACAGAAAGCAGTGAAAAATGCAAGTTGACAAAATAGTTGTTACAAAACGTAACCCCCACTTCAATTACTGTTGACTACCAATTACAAAATCAAATTGAGAGAATAAATGCCATATATTGAATGACGCCATTGTATTGAAATTTGATTTGTCGTGTTTGTTTTGTGTGTCATAGACACAGGGAAGAGGCACATGTGGGGACTCCCAGTGGACAGCAGCGAGGGAAACTTCAAGGAGGGCTTCAAAATTGGATGAAGAGGGGATGGAGGTTGCTGTGTGTCGCCATGGGTTCCTTTTGAAAGCCCTTAATATGTACAGGGGGGAGATATTTGCCTACCCTCTGTACCTTCAAAGGGAGCTCATGTCAGCCAAGGCACAATTCTTCGCAATGGACGTGGCATGCAAATACTGGAGAAAGTTGCTAGTGTCCTTCCTGCTCTTCAGGAACTGACCACTATGAAACCCTTTCTCAGTGTAATGCATGCTCGAGCCCATGCTACTAAGTGTGAGGTGTGTATAATATTTTGGCATCATATGTACATTTGTAATATTTACAAGCACATTAATAATATGAAATATAAGTTAAGCTACACTATATTGTCTTGTCTTTTTGCATAACCATTTCTTGCATGGAATGTAATGCCCTTTGATGCAAATTTTGGTTTGTGATATTGGGCTATATAAATAAAATTAAATTGAATTTCTTCCACCCTTTACTAACAGATTAATTGGAGTGGCAGGAACCAGGAAGGAGCACGGACAACCGCTGGTGAGGAGGTGGAGCAAGTGAACAGCTACCTCTCACGTTGTGCCCTGACGACCAAATATATGTCCAAAGCAGGTGATCAGAGTTTGCAATATTCGTGTATACTTTTTTTTAGATTGATCATCATAACCTCATTATTTGCTTTCAACAGCACGGGTGGACATGCTTACATTGCATGCAATAGGGTGGAATGAGAAAAAAAATCTCTCTTTACATCAGGCACTTTCCACGAGATATGTGAAGGTAAGTCTCATATTAATTGTTTTGTGTGTCCTTTTGTTGTGTTTACTTGGCCTGTTGTTAATAATACAAAGTTTTAATCCTGATTATTGTACAACACTGTTCATCAGACTTGTCAGAGACTCAATGATGAGACTGCAAGGCTAGCTGACCTAAAAACAGAGCTAGATTGCACAGATGAAGTGGTGACACAGTGGCTATCTGATGTAAAGGAATGGGCAGCTGGTGGTAAGCATGACCAGATAAAAGAAACAACAAACATCCCTTTCTACAATCTAAATTTTATGTTTGATATTAAAGAGCAGCAGAAAATAGTAGGCGGATCATCATCTAATGTGATGCCACATTTTTCTCAGGTTTATTAGTATATTCCAGTTCCCTGCAGGAAGTGCACATACAAAGTTTAAATAAGTTGGATTAAAAGGTTTTACATAAAATTCAAACAGAGAAACGGTTCTGTGTTGTTTTAACAGTGAATTTGCTTTCACTAAATCTTCTACAGAGACACCTGATACATCTCGTGCCAGTCAAGGCACAACACACAGAGGAATGCAGCAATCAATTGAGGGGCTCTACCTTAGTGTGAGGCACCGGAAGCGAACCCTCTACCGTCAGAATGATATAACTATATAATATAATAGGTTGATAAATTCAGGCTACTGTATGCATCCTACTCCACCAACATGGAATTAGCTAATAATGTAGTAGCACAGTTCAGCTCAATCATTGAATTCTGTTCTTTAAATGATCAGTCTGTAGGATTTAGTCGTATCTATCAGTGAGGTTTGACGATTGCAACCAGCTTCCCTCACCTCTATCTTTCCAAGCTACGGTAGCCGACGAGAAAATGTGAGAGGTACAATCTAAACCCAGTGTTTGTGTGTCCGTTGTGGGCTACTGTAGGAACATGGAGGTGCAACATAGCGGCCTCCGTGGAAAGGGAACATATTTAGATAAAAAACTGCCCATTCTAAATTAATTAATGCACAATTATTATTTTCAGGCAATCATGAAAAGTGTGTGTGTGTTGGTTATTCCTGCAAATAGATTCCCCCCAAAATGTTACACACTGGACAATTTGTTTCCCATGTCAGTCTACATTATAATTTTCACATACTTCAATAACTGCAGCTTTGCTTTTAAAATTTTTGGTGCTATCATTTTTTTCTTGTTGAAGAGTTCTGTCAAAAACCTCTGCCTCTGTACTTAATGTCTTTCTAGACAGCAGCAAGTTTCGCCATCGCCTTCGAAGGAAGCTGGCAGAAGACAAAAAACTCCTTCTTCAGGAGATACAGAAATACAATGATCTTGTACTAGACTCTGCAACAACCATTGATGTAGCTGTGGTGGAGCATTCCCTTACTGGAGATAGCACTGTGTCTCAAATATGGCCGTGGGAGGTTCATGGCAGTGGTATGTCTGTTTTTAGATGCTTCACAGGAATTTATTTACAGTTCTGCTTTATAGAGTATACTGAACTAAGGCATGCATGTTACATATTGAGTGTTGTAATATTAATTTAGTTTAATGGTGTATTTTCAGTTTTCTTATGTATCAATTTGATAAAAAAAGTCAATGTTTGTAGTGATTATCCAAGATTGTCTCATGTATACATATAACTGTTATTGATTCTTAGCAAACATTTCAATCAAGAAACGAGTGCACGACCAAGTGATGTTAACAAGGTGACTACATGAGGAAACAAGAGTTTAGGTTTTGGAGATGGCACAACACTGCACGTGGTTGCAGAGCCTGGCAATGGTTCTCAAGAACAAGTTGGCTGAGGAGGGTAAGTTTAATTAAAACCCTGTCCATATAATGTGTTTTAAAAAAACACACAACAAAACATGTCAGTCACAGAACTTGGATGGAGTAGAACGGTTATGGCTCTCTTTGCCGTAGTCCTTTGGGATATACATAAAATGGGGATTAAAATTGTTACTGTAGCTATGGTAACAAGTCAGTAAGGCTATAAAGATTCACATTTGCTTGAAAGATGTGCAGATTTGTTGTACTATGTCTGTTACTGGAAAGCGGAAATGAACAAAATAATTTTTGTCCTGATGTGTTACATGGGGTTAGCATAACATCAAGATTAATCTTATTATTATCTCCCCCAGTCAACATAGAAAACCTTGCTGGTCAGCAAGTAACAAAATGTGTTACTTCAGCAAAACTGTAGTGAAGAAGAAAACTGTTAACTTAAAACAGCTATCAGACATATATATGCTGCTTTGGGCCTCCCTCCATAAAGTCACCTCAGTGAGCCATGTTGCTTTAAGTTGTTTTATACAGAAGCTAGCCTGGTCCCATGTCAGCGATACACATACAAATGGCAATCATCCTGCTATGTAGATTTGAATTGGTGATATCTTTTTACTCCATTTAAGTTATTGGTTCGTGTCACAGCGGGTGTTGTGAGGTTTTGCGCTCGTGCACGGCTGCCTATGACGGCTGCATGCGAAAACCTCACAATACCCACCCCTGTCGGTGATTGGTTGGAACACTATTTACTTTGGTTTTGAGTGGTGGTAAGCGCAATTGTTTTTGTGTGCAGATCTCAGAGCCCATGCTGCCTACAGAGACGCGTTTTTTTGACGGCTTGCTTATGGAGCGGGCAGCTAGCGGATCATTAGGAAAGATTAGATGAATGTGATCATTTATGTTTGGGCCTGAAATCACTGATACAACCTTTAATATAGTTTGTCTTTAATGTAATCTTGTTTGTATTTTGAGACGTAGACCAGGGAAATGAGGGAGCCGGGAGGAACCAGACGATGGAAGTCCATCCACTTCATTTAAAACACCTGCGAAACGTTCTCGCAAAGGTCAGAATAGACTTATATTAAAAAGTTATGGCTCAATTATTAAATGATTTGTCATTAAAAAATATTCCTCAGCTGTTTGATGTAAGGACTGCATTAAAGTTATGTCTTTGTACAGCTTTAGAGACTGCAACATGTTTTCTCTTAAGACGTTTCTTTGATCGTATGTTTTGCAGAAGCATATGCGAAGGGCCGTTTGCTGGGAAAGGGCGGATTCGGCGCCGTGTATGCTGGGATACGCAGGTCTGACGGACTGCCAGTAAGACATTTTCTTCCCTCCTTTGTTCAGACAGCCTTTATAAATGTTGATATCAGTAAATTCAGGTGTGATTTACTGTGGCTTATCGTCTACAGGTGGCCATCAAGTACGTCTCTAAGGACAGGGCCCTAAAGATGCTGAAAGATGTAAGTTCCAGCGTGAATCTGTTGTTCTGTTTCCTCCGTTTCGCTCAGCGCTGGATATAATGGAGCATTTGTCCCTGCAGGAAGGTCAGGGTCTGCTGCCTCTGGAGGTGGCATTGATGGCCCGGGTCAATTCGGCTCCCGCCTGCCCCAACGTCCTGCAGCTCGTGGAGTGGTTTGAGCGTGACACCCGCTACAGCCTGATCCTGGAACGGCCAGTTCCCTGCCAAGATCTGCAGAGTTTCTGCGAGGAGAACGGCTGTCTGGATGAGAGCTTGGCCAAGAAAGTGCTGGTGCAGCTGATCTCCGCTCTGAAGCACTGCGAGAGCCGCGGAGTCCTGCACCGGGACGTCAAGCCAGAGAACCTGCTCATCTCCACAGCTTCACACCACATCAAGCTGCTGGACTTCGGTTGTGGAGCGCTGATGAAGGACTCGGCCTACACGTCTTTTGCAGGTGGGTTTGCGTTACAGGAGGAAACGCTCTGTGGATGTTTGTGAACTTTTGGTGAGAGAATTAGTTTGGACCGGAGTTTATTCAGTGGATGTTTCTGGTCTTCTTGTGTCTCTCAGGTACTCTCGAATACGCCCCTCCTGAGTGGTTTAATCAGCGCCGCTATCATGCAGGACCGGCTACTGTTTGGTCTGTGGGGGTGACGCTCTATAACATCCTGTGCTTCCCCTTCATAGCCGCAGACAGGATCTCCTTTAGAAGCAGACTGATCTTCCCTAGAGAGCTGTCTACAGGCAAGAGATAGCAAACATTCAGAGGTAGAAACCCAGGATGAGTTTGTTGGTTTGTGTTTCTGAAGACTGTGTTGTGTGTAACAGAGTGCCATCAGTTGATCAGCTGGTGTCTCAGGGACGCGGCGGCAGACCGTCCCACTTTAGACGACATTGAGGTCCATCCCTGGTTGCAGTGAACAGGTGACCAGTGACATTACACTTATCTGAATCACAGCATTCATAGCTTGGATTGTATTGTTAGGATAGTGTAGATAAACGGTTTTGATTATGTGTTTAGGGTGAGCAGGAGTGACACCGGAACTGCAGAGAGCTTCCTGATCACCTACAGAAGTGGACCATCAACTACAGTTTACATCCTCTGCTCCCACTGATCTACACAAATATAGACACACTGTATTTGTCATAAATATAGATCAGTGTCTGCTGCGCTCTGTGAAGCTGTGTAGACGCTGGAGGAGCTGAACACGCAGCGGCAGCTGAAACCAGAGCCCAATGGGCCAGAGATCTGCTATTCCAGAGTAGCAAAACACGTAGTTTGTACCTCAATAGACCAAAGGGGAAAAAACACTGGGACAGAGCGCAGGGCTGCATTTCCCGATAACGTTGTCTCTTAGCGCGCTACGAAGACTCTAAAGGTATAACTTAACTAAAGGTATCCCATTTCTAGGCGTGCCCCGAACTATATCTTAGGAGGTTGCTTAAGGTTTACCTTCTTAAGTGCGGCGTCAGCAGGTGCTGAATTAGTTTATCAATGACTCAAAAATAGATGAATCACTCTATGCAGGGGCTGTTTAACTGCGTTATGTGAGACAGCGGTGTTCTTTATAATAGAAGCACTTCAGAAATTGTTGAAATTGCATTTATCAGGACTCGTGAGATCTTATAAATATAATCCAAATTGCAAACTAAATTCAAAACCGTGGATAATTTATATAATTTTGAAATGATTGTGCAAACCTGCAACCTCTCATGCCCAAAGGTATCATCCATCAACCCACTAACGGGCAGTATGCCATTTATATTATCATAATATATTTTTCCATAGTCTTCATTTACTCCACAAGCAGAGTTGATTGCCCGCATAACATTATTGGTGTAAATCACTAATTTCGGTTATTGGATGACCTACTCAAAAAAGGCGCCACACGCGAAACATAATCAACAGCTATAGCGGAAAAAAAAGAAAGAAAGAGAAGAGTGGCGGCAGCTGAATTTCGGGGCTGCTCCGTTGAGTTTGTCTTGAAAAAGTCGGACCAACAAGATCTAAAAGCTGCTGAATTTGCTGTCGTGGCAGGCAAAATTAATTTTGAATTGCAGCTTCGGACAGGGTAGCCAGGGGACTAAAGTTTTCACGGATGAAATAGTGCACATAGAAATGGCTCCGCGGACGGCGCCGTCTTTGATTTAGCACAAATATTCGCTGTATCGCTGCCATAGTTTGACCAAACTCCCCTCCACAATCATTCCCTTTAAATAGACTCCATAATGGTTTGCCAGCTGATGAACCTTTGGATTATATAATTAAAAAGTTTACAACCATTAGTGTAATGACAATTTTAATCCTTACATAAAAAAAAAAAAACAATTAAATTAGCCTAATTGAACACTGGGTGTACAGTATATTACAACTTCAGAATTATATTCATATGGACTGACATGTAAAGAAGCTTTTTGCACAGTGGTGGCCACCAGTGGAATGAACTGTTAATAATGATAAGGTATAGCTAAGAGTGATCCAGACCAACCTTACGAAAGTAGGACTTACAGAAGGTATTCTTAACTAAGATCGTTTCAGGAAACACGTATTAACGTTAAGGTGCACCTTAAGGTATAACTTAAGAACGACGAGAAATCCAGCCCAGAACAGTCTGAGGCAGTGTTAACTAGCATAATGTGCTTGTTTTTCTCTTTTTGAAACTAGGACAGTAAAAATACAAACAGTCCAGTAGGCGGAGACAGACACACAGAAGCATCTATAAACTAAATACATTTATTATGCTCAGAACAATAACTAACATATTGTACGATGAGGTAGAGGGTGTGTGTGAAAGTCATTGAACTGCAGAGTGTAAACTAGCATAATGAGGTTTATTTATTATTACAAGGACAAGGAACAGAAATAAAATTAAGAAATAGAAAATACAAGAAATTAAACCCAGAGCTTAAATTAAATTAAACCCTTCCTGCAAAACAAGAGACCCAGGATCAACTAATTAATATTTATATTTAAATATCTATTGTATTTTTTAAATTATTTATAAAAATCATGACAAGGATTAAAACAATGTGTAAATAAAAGCCTAACACATATAGTGAGTGTGTCTATAGTCAGTGCTGAACATTAAATGCAAAACGGTTCAAATATAAACACTTTCTAAAACTTGCCCACCGTAACACAGAAAAACAAAAGCACGGACTAAACACACACACATTTACTGATCTAAAAATAGTCATTCTATTAATCTTATTTTTATATTACCATTACAACAGTCCCTTTACATTAACTGCTCTCATAAATATACAAATTTTGTATTTTATACCTTACAGTCAATAAAAGGCATATTTAATGTAGCAGAATGTGTCACGTGTGTTTGGTTTTGTTTCCTGTTCATGTTTCATGTCTTTTATTCTGAAGTTGATCACAGTCATGGTTCCTGTTAGTCATGTGATCCTCTTGCCCTCATGTGATCTTATCATGTGCTTCTCTTGTGTCATGTTGTCATTGGTTCATTGTCTTGATTGTTCACAGGTGTGTCTTGTTTAGTCATTAGTCCTTGTGTATTTAAAGGGTCACTTCAGTGATTTAGCATTAAGCTTTGTATCAGTAGAAACCCCGTAGTAGATTTGAATTATGGTTCTTTCCCCCCCCTCATATCCCCCTGAGACGAGAGAATTATGCATTTTATTTCTGGAAAAAATCCTCCAATGACGCGTAATCTGAGGATTTTTTGGCCAGAGGCTGGAGACTACAGCCAGTAGATGTTTTCAACCCGCCCACAGTGGGGAGATCTCACTCACTCACTTCCAGGCCCGGATTGGCTAATCGGTAGCACAGGGAAAATTCCCGGTGGGCCGGTCTGTTTTTTTGGCCACGAGGGCCGTTGTTGTCATGGCACTGGGTTGAAATATGGATGCTGTCCCTATAGCTGCCTGCACTCACAGCAGCCCCACTTTTTTATTTATTATTTTACCGCAGTCCCACTCTTTTTTATTTAATATTATCACGCAGAGTGCAGCCTGCAGGTTAATGATGACGTGATTATCTTTTCACTCCCTGGCCCCGCCCCCGACACAGCACCTTGCAAATTGCTCAAAATAAAAAAAGTCCGATTTTGGATAATAGGAAGCGCAAAGGCGGCGCTGAAAAGGCCAGGATAAAAAAGAAGAAAGCTTTGGAAACTGACGCGGCCAAATGTTCTAAGCTGAGCACATTTGAAATAAATGAAGACGACGAGGCCGGTAATAAGCTAACGTTAAGGTAGTTAGGAGCAGTGCGAGATGCTAGCGACCGTGCAAAACAACGTTGTCTGCAAACCACGTTCATGTATCAAACTTTTTCTTGTAGCTCTTCAGCAGCAGCCGCCTCTAGTCCGGTTTGCTGCTAACAGTGAAGAGCAAGGCCCAGTAACGTTACTAAGCACCAGTCATGAGCCCAACACACCAGATTGTCATTCAGAAGAACTAGTAATAGTAACGAAGAGCCCTACTCAATGAAAAATGCCCTGAGATAATTAATGATACCTGATGATTCAGCAATACATTCATGACACTGACTTGACTTGATTTAAAAGCTTTGTAAAAAGGGGATATTTGTGGTGAGAAATAAATGTAACAAATTTAATTTAGTGTCAGAAAGAGAGCCAGGACCCAGTTGTGAAGAGACTTATGCTCTCACTGTGAAATACACAGGTAAGCTGCTATTGTACCATAGTGTGTGAATAAGCAAACATTATCACTGAAAAAATGCTTTTCTTACTTAGTATCTTACTTGTTTCCAGTTCAAATATATAAATTATTCTTAATTCAAGATACATTTACTAGACAAGTGAAATGGCATAAGAAATGATGTCTTGTTTTCTGAAGAAAAAAAACACCCTAAAATTATTATTTTGCTTAAAACAAGCTAAATCTAAAACAATTATTTTTTAGATAAGTGCAATACTTGTTTAATTCTTTAACTAATGTTCTCATATTTGTGAAAAATATTTGAAGTTGTAAAGCAGCTGTTTCCTTGAAAAAGATGCTACTGTCATTAGAAAGTGCAATACATTTTATTTTAATCTTTATTTTTTATATAATTATTTTTGTTAAAAATTTTTTTCTTTTTTTCAATGTTTGGATATGAATACTAATTCTTAAAGAAAATAGATTCTGATACTGTCCTGTTATTTACTGTTCTAATAAATCTTCAACTGTGAAGCAAAACTTAGGCTACTGTTTTTGCACTGAATTGGAAATGATGTTGTTTTTCAAAAATACAAAGAATTACAAGGCTGTAGAGAACAGTGCGCCTATTGCAGACTTATATTCCGAGGTTTTAATTACATTATTTTAATATAGTCAGTCGTGAACTAAAGTGGGCCGGTCTAAGGCATGAAACTCCAGGGCTGAAAATGAGTCCCAATCCGGCCCTGCTCACTTCAGATGCTTGTAAGTCAGCGTTTGGGCATGAAGGCACCTCACCAAACTGATTTCGGACAGACTTCTTAGGCAGTGTAACCGTTTAATGATCTACAGCAAAATAGAGAGAGCTTTGGTGAGAACTAAACACATATTTAATTACTACATTAGTCATTTCTCGCTAGTAATGACATCAGAAGTAGAAAATGTTGGTAAAAAACTTACATTTACACACAAACTGACCAGCAAACGCAACTTTGGGGCGGCGTCTTTTTTCCCAGCTCAACTGTCACAGAATGGAACGCACAGGATTGTGGGAAATCAAAGGCAGCGAAGGATACACATATGCTGCCTTCAAAAATCGATCAGATGAAGGGATCTCAGGAGACAGGAAGTGAAGCGAACATTAGATTCGGACGTGCCTTGGTGCCTTCCTGCCTTGAAATGTGTCCTCCGAAGGCAGCATTTTCCAGGTTTCGGACGCAGCCCTCATGTTTGCCATGTTCCCAATTGTCTAGCTTTGTTATATGTACCCATGGTGGTGAGGTCATGTGTCAAGTCTGTGTTTGTGTCAATTCCTTGTTTGTTTTGTTCACTTATAATTAAACTGCACTTGGGTTCTCACTTCAACTTGCCTCCAGTGGATCCTTCATTACACAGAATGTCCATCAGTTTGACGCACATGCGCACATCGGCCCTCATTCAGTGAAGTCTAAAACATATTGTCATGTTCAAAAAAGCCTAACAGCTAAAACCGCACCAAACTAGCACTTCTAGTCTGGACCAGACTGGACATGTGTTGATCTAGAAGCTGATCAGAAGGGATCCTCACATGATTCATTTATAATGATTTACAAGAAGAATATAATGATTGACAAAAGGCATGCGATTTTCTCTTAGACCGTTTGATAATAAATACATTAAAATAGCTATTAGATTGTGTAGCAACTCATAATGTTGCACAAGCCCCCATGCCCCAAAGTAATTCTTTAAAACTCAGCTCAAATCTCACATTGGGCCAATTTTTGTCTTTGCCGACCACTTGTGGAAAAATAAATGTATATATATATAACATGATATTTCATATGGCCTTATAGCAGTTCTCGAGTTTATCACTTCAGTATGCATTCAGATCCACATGTAGACATTATAAAATCATTTTGGGTGAATAATTTTTTAGGTTTTTCTATATAAGCTGAAGCATTCCTCGCATTCCATTCATTCCTCAGGGGGTCAAATTGACCCGTGAGGAAAGGATTTTTTACTTATTTAAATTTCAACCACAAAACTCCTCGAATCCAGTCATTATGTTTGTGTGTATTCGTGGGTTCAAGTGTGACAAAAGTCCCAAGGTCTTGGACCACTCAATTTTATTTATATATATATATTAATATATATATTAATAAACTTACTTAGGCCAAACCAGCCTAACTAGCTCAAATTTATGACCTTGGTGATTATAAAACCCTTCCTATGGCTCTGCCCCTGCGCGACTTAAATAACAAGCATTGTGTGTGATGATTTCTTAAATAAATCTGTTTTATTCTGCTTTTCCTAAGTACAATAATGGACTGGAGTACGAGTTCAGCGGCTACGCCCAAGCCACAGCGCAGAACGGAATTCTCTGCGGCTCTGGAATGTCATTTAGAATGTGACGTCACAGTAGCTCGGTATAAAGAATCTTACTTTGCTCAATCTGCACCACTCACTGTTCGTTGATGATCGATTTACTGCTTCTCGTGTCTTTCACTCGATTCCTGCTTAAACCACAACAACTTGCTTGCATTTTAACTACATTGATTTATTGCGCACTGGATTTTACACCATTTTTATCTGTACACAACGTAAATTCAGCAGCGATAAATAACAAACGTTGACCTCGCTTCACACTGCGGGTTCGCCTAACAAAGGCATCAAAATGCTGTTTACTTTGCTAGGATTGTACGCCTTTTTCCAGCGTGAATGGAAAGTCCACAACACCCACTCACAGAGTGATGATGGTAAGTGAGATGTTCATGTTATGAGAATATGTAACTGCTTATTGGAGTCTGCACTGGCTCTACGCTTATTTTTGCTTTACGGTTTTTTGGAGGAAAGTAAAAAATGTAGAAGCACAGTAATTTTATTAATACTGTAATATGTATGTCATTATCATCTTTAGATGAGCCTTCATATCAGGATATCCCCAGCGAGCCTGAAGTCAGCGATGACTGGAGTGAAGACGATACGGACTCGAGTAACGACGAAGCCTATTACAACTTCCTTACTCCTTCTCAGTTGAGCCTGGATGAACAGAACGCAATCAAGGGTCAGTTTGTTAACAAAACCCTAACATAACCCAACACACACACACACACACACACACACACACACACACACACACACACACACACACACACACACACACACACACACACACACACACACACACACACACACACACACACACACACACACACACACACACACACACACACACACACACACACACACACACACACACACACACACACACACTTTAATCAGCTGTTTAATGGTTTATACTTCAAATTTACTTTAAAACATGCTTTGTTTAAGGGTAGTTGAAAAATAACACAGATTTCATTTAAATGTGTGTATGTATGGGTGAAGTTGTATATTTGACACTGATTTCTGTTTTTTTTTTTTTAATGCCTACAGTTTTCTTAAATAGTCCTGTAGTGATGAATTTAAAGAATAATATGATGAATGTTATGAATGAATGAATATTTAAAGGCACAAATATTCAATTTAGTAACTCAATTAATCAGACAAATCTTGTTGAAATAGTTTTAGGTACAGTAGCTGCTGTCACTGCTTGACATTTCATGTCAACACCTCTTATTTTTCTTTTAACAGACATCAATTACGAAATCGGCTTTCAACTCGGCCAAAGAGGCTTTGGAGATGGTGGTCCAGTGGGTTAAACCACTGAACTGATATACAGATGCTGGTTTGATCCCAGCGGAGAAAGAAGCGAATTGAACTGGAGAAAGTCAGTCTTTTTTTTAAAAGTTATATTTACTTTATATTTTTTATATATATATTTTTAAATGTTGCCTCTTTTTGTTTGTGTGTGTGTATGTATATATATATATATATATATATATATATATATATATATATATATATATATATATATATATATATATATATGTTGTTTGTGTAATGTATTTAAACAATTACCGGATTTCTTTTATTGTTTCAAATTGCAGACGTATAATGAGGAGGGGGAAAAGAGCAAACCAGCATCCCATACTTGACCAGCAAACCAGCATCCCATTTATTAAAAATAAATCCCATTTATATTAAAAATATATCCCATTTTATAAGTTTTAATATATTTTTTATTATTTATTTAATATATATACATTTTTTTTTGTAAAGATGCATGAATTTAAAGTATATTTAAGATATTTTAAGAGACTTATTGACCTTTCCTTGTGTGATAGTATAAAGACTCACTTGTTAATAAATTAATTATGGAAAATAATGCAGGACATGTCACAGTACAGGCTGTTTTTTCACAAATTATTTCTACCCCTTTCTTTAGGGGTGAACACGAGGAACTACAGCTCCTTCTCCTTCATGGTAAGTTCTTATACTGTACCTCATGCTTATTCATAATGATCTGCAGGGGCTGTTTAATGTTTTTGGTATGTTGTTTATATATAGTTAAGCTCGAAGTCAAAAATACACCAAGATTTTTTGCATAGGTATATCTTTTTCAGAGAAGGACAAAAGTTAGAAATTAAAAAAATAGTGCTAAATGGGTATGTATTCAATTAAATATAGATTAATCCTTGATTAAAGCTATGAAAGTCATTTAAACAGGAACAGTGAGTAACTGTGCTTCTTAAGTAAATGTATCTTAATTAAAAATGTTTAGGTATTTGTATACTGAAAAACAAGACAAAAATAATAATTAAGCAAATATTTTTTTTCCTTTTTCTGTAAATGTATAAAAAGAGCCTTTTGAAAAATGCACAATATTTCTTAAAGTGCCCCTATTATGATATTTTAAAGGCTCCTGATGAACATAGGTGAGTCGGCTACATATTTATTTATGGGTACCCAAGACGTCTCCGGCGTGATGACTCCGATCTTTCGAATATTCCTATTTTATAATTTTTTAAACGACATGTCATCCTCAATAAACCAGTCTCTGGCGTGATGACTCCGATCTTTTGAATATTCTGATCTGATATGACCTCTGACCTGTAAAGTTGCCAGAATAATAATCATACACTGTTTGTTAATTGGCCAGAGGAGAACTGGCACCCCGACTGAGCCTGGTTTCTCCCAAGGTTTATTTTTCTCCATTAGGTCACCTGATGGAGTTTTGGTTCCTTGCCACTGTTGCCTTTGGCTTGGCTTGCTCAGTTGGGGACACTAAATTTATAAAAAAGTTACACAGTCCTTAAGTGCGGCGTTTTCTATAATACTCTACCCTACAATACAATAAACTACCTAAATACAAGTCATTGGACAACATTACTTAGGCTGCATATAAAGAACCAAAATGCATGTGCCATGGATAAATAGAATTAAAAAAATTAACATTTCTAATATTACAGTAATAGTAAACATTAGGGATGCCACAATTCTCAATATAATATTGAACCGTTCGGTACAGCATTCACGTTCAATATGAGCTTGTGAATTGCGTTTTTTTATTTCTCTCCGAAATGGCTCTGTTTGAGTGTGCCTGTGAGTCTACGCACTGATATGAGCAAATATCCAATCACTATGCACTAAAGTTAGAGGTGTTTAGCCACGCTTGCAATGCTGTTCACACTTTAACAGAGCGGGGAAGTGAGGAACGTGTGTCTGTATATTAGATGCGTGCAGGTCTTAAATTGACAGCAGTGCAGTAGTGAACACGCTGACGCTAGTCCTTAAAGGGATAGTTCACCTCTAACTGTCATTATTTCCTCACTCTAATATTGTTCCAAACCTGTATTGAACCGTGGACTAACTGCGCTGAAGAAAATTAACACTGGTAAACTGAAGAGCTTGTTCTTCCCAACAACACGCTGAAACATGGCAACTAAGCCCAAAGAATTCACAACATTTTATTACAATAGTGTATGTGGCGAGGTTGGCGAGGGACATGGGAGGAGCGAGCGGGACCGGTGGGTGATTGAGAATGAGCACCACCTGCGAGTCACACCGGTCTCGAGTTCTCTCATGAGGGAGCCCGGAGACATACAAGTGGAGGACGAGAGAGGGCCAGGCCTGGAATTTTATGTTGTGTAAACGGGTTTCCTTTTTTGGCTATGCCTTTTTCACCGAACTATAGAGCGCTTGGCGAACGCCGGCGACTCCTCCGCTCCCTCCAGGACGGCAGCCACCCCACCTCGACCCAGGGGCACAGCAGCGAGCTCTCCGTCCCACCGGATCTCTCTTCACTCGTTCCAGTACCACTGCCTCGTAAATACCTTAATATTACGATAATACGATTTATATCTGCTTGAACTAATCAGAATGTGTAAGCCGTAGACGCGCTCTTCTCACAAAAATGCACTGAAACAACTACCGTTTATTACAATACTGTTCTCATTATAATTATAGTTGACCTCCTCTTTGTTAATAAAATATCATAAGTCATCATTGTCGTCATCACTGTGGTTTTTTTCACTGTGTCAATGTATTAAAAGCATCACTCTTTCATTATTATAGTAGGCTAATTGTGACTTTGACAGTGATTTATTTCTTGTGTTTGTAATTTCTTGTTGTTTAGACAGTTTTCACACTTACACTGCAGATCTATATCATTTTGGTAACACTTTACAATAAGGTCTCATTTGTTAACAATTGCATTAACTAACAATTAGTGATATATTTTTACAGCATTTATTAACCTCAATTGTTCATGTTAGTTCACAGTGCATTATCTAATGTTGACAGATACGACTTTTGATCATACAAATGTACAAGTAAATGTTGAGATTAACTGATGTTAATGAATTGAATATTATTTTATAGTTACCATCATTTTTTTATTAGTCACTTGAATTGTTGCATTTGCAAAATATAAACTTGGAATTACAATAAGAGATTTTTTTTTTTTATCACTAGTTTTCAGGTGTAATTTTGAGAAAGTCAGTTTGAGATTTGAATGCAAAATATCAAACATCTTGTACAAATAAACTGATAGGACACAATTGCAACAGCACAAACATGTGAATTTGTTAGTGTGTAATGCATTTGGCTTCAATGAAACATTTATTTATTTGATGTTAAAGTGTGTTGTTGTATATGTTGCTTTACTCAGATATATTTTTCAGCAATGCCACATCTCGCAGCTTTAGATGAAAAATAACATTCACACTGTGTGAATATGTGTGTGTGTGATTTTGTGAGTTGACATCAAGAAGGTCCAATAAACAGCACTTCGAGAAGGATTACTTGTGGAAAGATCTCAGAAGAGCTCCATGCTGCTGTGTCTGCTGCCCTGAGGGAATGGGAACAAGAGATATTCCTCTCCTCCACCTCCATCTACAGATCAGAGAAAGAAAATGATAATAATAATTAAGAGTGCAATCAAGAAGAAATTTACATGTGTGCAATTTGTGACCTTGGAGAATGTAAGAGGTTTTCAGTCCCATGACCAAAACTTGATATTTGACAGTCGAAAGATCTGGTTATGAATTCATCCATTCATCCGCCACTTACAATACACACTATTTTAAGAGACTTTCCCCTGGTTTCACAGACAAATCTTAAGCCTAGTCCCAGACTAAAATGCATGTTTGAGCTGTTTTAACTGGGAAAAAAAGCCCTGTCTGTGAATCCAGGAGAGAGTCATTAATCCCCAAGCGCATAACAGCCCTTAATCCCGCCTTCGTGGACAAATTTGGGCACGAAGGTCTCAGGTGTGATCCCCCTTAAAAAAAAAAAAAAAAATGTTATATCACCACCTACGATAAAATAAATTCTATTAATTTGTGCCTTTTTTATGATTTTTGGGGTATTAATGAATTGATTTACCTCTAAAAGTACCATATTTTTTTAATGTAAAATATGCTTATTTTTATGTTATATTTAATATTTCTTTAACTTCAGTAAAAAAACATATCAGCAAGTCCAGAGAGCCAAAACCTAAAAATGTGGTGACTTTGGTGACATATGATGGTATTAATTATTTTTTAAAGCTACAATATCAATAGCCAGTAGATGGCAATAGAACTCAATGGCTGCATATGGGCTGAACTCTGTAAACCAATGTTTTACAACCTTTTTTTATTTTTTATTGCTTACATAGTTATTGGCTCATTTAATTCCTTTGTTTGTGTATATGTGAGTGACTGTTTTTTATTTGACAAAAAAAACCTTCTGTTATAGGCTCATTCAATGGCTTTCAATGCTATGCTTTTGTGGATATGTGTGTGTGTGTGTGTGTGTGTTTTTGCCACTTTGAGAATGTTGTATAGGCTCACTCCTTCATTTGTGTGTATGTATGATCTGCATTGTGTTGGATTTATTGATTTTTATTGGACAAATAAATAAAAAAATGCTCTGAATTAAAGTTTTTTTCCATTCATTCCTATGGGTGACCATTTTTGTCCATGAAGGGGGGATTAAGGAGTTTTTTTTTTTTTCAACCACTTAACATTGTATAATCGAGTCAATTTGTTTTGTGTGTGTTCAGGTGGCAAACTTAGAAAAAGTAGCCAAATCTTGTACCGCTCAGATTAAGGAAAGTATTTTTAAAAAAAATGTAACAATTATTTTGCCCACATTTGTCCCCAAAAGGAACACAACACTCTTTTTTTGTTAAATAGGCTAATTTTCCAGCTCCCCTAGGATTAAAAAGTTGAGTTTTACTGTTTTCGGATCCATTCAGCCGATCTCCGGGTCTGGCGGTAGCACTTTTAGCATAGCTTAGCTTAGCATAGATCATTGAATCTGATTAGACCGTTAGCATCTCGCTCAAAAAATGACCAAAGAGTTTTGATATTTTTCCCATTTAAAACTTGACTCTTCTGTAGTTACATCGTGTACTAAGGCTGACGGAAAATAAAAAGTTATTATAGGCCGATATGGCTCGGAACTATACTCTCATTC
Organism: Gobio gobio; assembly: GCF_949357685.1. NCBI lineage: Eukaryota > Metazoa > Chordata > Actinopteri > Cypriniformes > Gobionidae > Gobio > Gobio gobio. Next base: position 55,222,792 of record NC_137102.1, on the reverse strand, counting down.
CTGCGTAATAATCAAGGAACTTTGTGTCGTACCATGAGTGCGCAATGATATTACACAGTACCTGAAAATAAGCTAACTTCAACATAACCAACGTGACAACCTAATCTTCAGTGTATTCCGGTTCAAATACGGTTCAGGATCTGCACCAAAGTAAATATCTTCTGAATCGTCTCTCACAAATGTCTCCATTATTACAAGGCACGCTCCTTGTGCACCGCGTAACTCAAATAGGACACACATTATGGCGAATGGTTTTAAAGACATGCAATACGTAACATCCGAGACGTCCAAATACGTGACATCATCGCGCTACAGTCTGCAGTGAGGGGCATCTCCGGTAATCCACTGCTATTCCTGCAGTTCCCGGATCTGAAGTGTTGAATTTTCTGTCAAATTTGAGCCAATGAATTTGTGGAAGTGAATTTGTAAAGCAAAATAAAATGGACCGGAAATTGGCTGTCGAATATTATAGGTTGTATTTTTAAAGCTGCAGTCTGTAACTGTTTGCGCTCTAGCGGTTAAAGAGCACCTATTATGGCATTTAAAATGTTCCAAATATTGTTTTAGAAGTCCCCAACAACAGTTTTGCATGCATGCAATGATAAAAAAAGACTTTAGTTTTCTTATAATATGCATTTATTTTTACCTGTTTTGACAGCGATTCTCAAATGATTCCTTTAGTGATTCACTTTTCAAAACTCGCCTTTACGTGACGCTAATCTGCGGTGATTGGTCCGATGACCCAGTCAGTTGTGATTGGTATAGTCTGTGCAGATATTTTCGGAAACGGAACGCCCATCAAAGTCTTAAAGTGACAGTAATTTGTTAATATGTGTCAGGAGTTATGAATATGAAAACCATGTCTGTACCGTTTGATTGTAATATGAGCCTCAGCTGATCTCATTCATAAAAAAACTCCTCCATTCTCCTCACGAAGACTCGCGACAAATCAACATCCCTCAGGGTTTTTAGTTCAAAAGTGTGCAGATGAGGAGAAATATTGATAGATTATCATCTGTCTGTGTCAAATTTCTAAACAGAGGAGTATTTTTTATTCAATACTTCCTCAAAATGCGCAGATGTAGCCTAATTGAGCGACTGAGTCTCTTATGTGTTGTTTTCAATTCTGGCAGCCGGAGGGCGCTCTGTGCACATGTAGTCCATATATGGTACAGACAGACGAAGAAGAACCATGTGCCATAATAGAAGTCCATAATAAAAGCTTCCTGAGATCGCGAAACATGCAGACATTTGAAGACTAATAAACACTCAATCGTGACGATGTATGGTTTGTCTTCAAGCCACTTAGTCTTCAAATGCTCATCCTTGGGCAGATGAAAAAAGTTTGCTTTTGCGTCGCACTTCAGAACACAGCGTCTCGTCGCCATGATGTTTTCTAGTTTTCACTGGCGTCTTGGAGCGCAATAAGTATCGTATTCAAATAACTTGACAAGTTGACGTCATCTAGTCAGAGAAAAAGCTTCGGCCTTCTAACGATTCTTAAAAATGACTCAGATTTGACTCCTACTTTTGAAAGAAAATAACTATATATACGGTGCACTGTCATATTTCAAACTTTGCAGGATGTTTTTGTTCACTTAGATCTATGTTACACACTACATGAAAGGTCAATTTCAAAATTCCATGATAGGTGCTCTTTAATAAACAGAACAGCATGTGTCTTGCGGAAGAACATTGCAGCCGGAGCTACTTCTCTGTTTATGTCTATAAATGTCTATCTCTATGGCGAATCACGCAGAGACTGTGCTCCTCCACAGCGGTTCCTACCAGACCAGTCTGAAATAATCCCAATATAAACACTTATTATAAGTTTACCATAATGATTCAGGGTAAGACAAAAACACAGTTTGGAATAGATTCATTTTGTACATTCTCATTATATAATTTTTGTAAATCTTGAACACAAAAAAGTTACGGACAGCAGCTTTAAACAGAATCAATATTTTGAAGTGAAATCTGAGGTGAATTTGGATTATTGAATTTTTAATAATGAAAATGTGCGTGAAATGTTTTCAATTGAAATATTCACATCTTAAATATACAACCATGTTGACTATCAGCCCATAAAAATGCAAGCATGGTTAATGCAGTGCATATGCAAATAAAATGCCCACTGCTGTGATACTTTAGTGTAAACGCCCACTGCTGTGATAATTTAGTGTAAACGCCCACTGCTGTGATTGGCTGCTGTGATACTTTAGTGTAAACGCCCACTGCTGTGATTGCATGGTTAACTAATTGTGAAAAGTGTTTATAGTGTTATAGAATGAATGCTTTCATTATAACCAACAGTGCAAAAAAAGATTTGTTGACCAATTACAGTCACAATTTAATCACAGTTTAAATAACAGATCATTTTCATCCTAGAAACAATGTGACCGTTTAGTCCAGTGTTCCTCAAACTCGGTCCTGGAGGGCCGCTGTCCTGCAGAGTTTAGCTCCAACCCTGAGCAAATGTTGCAGGCCCCGGCGCCCATTAAGTACAGAGGCAGAGGTTTTTGACAGAACTCTTCAACAAGAAAAAAATTATAGCACCAAAAATTTTAAAAGCAAAGCTGCAGTTATTGAAGTATGTGAAAATTATAATGTAGACTGACATGGGAAACAAATTGTCCAGTGTGTAACATTTTGGGGGGAATCTATTTGCAGGAATAACCAACACACACACACTTTTCATGATTGCCTGAAAATAATAATTGTGCATTAATTAATTTAGAATGGGCAGTTTTTTATCTAAATACGTTCCCTTTCCACGGAGGCCGCTATGTTGCACCTCCATGTTCCTACAGTAGCCCACAACGGACACACAAACACTGGGTTTAGATTGTACCTCTCACATTTTCTCGTCGGCTACCGTAGCTTGGAAAGATAGAGGTGAGGGAAGCTGGTTGCAATCGTCAAACCTCACTGATAGATACGACTAAATCCTACAGACTGATCATTTAAAGAACAGAATTCAATGATTGAGCTGAACTGTGCTACTACATTATTAGCTAATTCCATGTTGGTGGAGTAGGATGCATACAATAGCCTGAATTTATCAAACTATTATATTATATAGTTATACCATTCTGAAGGTAGAGGGTTCGCTTCCGGTGCCTCACACTAAGGTAGAGCCCCTCAATTGATTGCTGCATTCCTCTGTGTGTTGTGCCTTGACTGGCACGAGATGTATCAGGTGTCTCTGTAGAAGATTTAGTGAAAGCAGATTCACTGTTAAAACAACACAGAACCGTTTCTCTGTTTAAATTTTATGTAAAACCTTTTAATCCAACTTATTTAAGCTTTGTATGTGCACTTCCTGCAGGGAACTGGAATATACTAATAAACCTGAGAAAAATGTGGCATCACATTAGATGATGATCCGCCTACTATTTTCTGCTGCTCTTTAATATAAAACATAAAATTTCGATTGTAGAAAGGGATGTTTGTTGTTTCTTTTATCTGGTCATGCTTACCACCAGCTGCCCATTCCTTTACATCAGATAGCCACTGTGTCACCACTTCATCTGTGCAATCTAGCTCTGTTTTTAGGTCAGCTAGCCTTGCAGTCTCATCATTGAGTCTCTGACAAGTCTGATGAACAGTTTTGTACAATAATCAGGATTAAAACTTTGTATGATTAACAACAGGCCAAGTAAACACAACAAAAGGACACACAAAACAATTAATATGAGACTTACCTTCACATATCTCGTGGAAAGTGCCTGATGTAAAGAGAGATTTTTTTTCTCATTCCACCCTATTGCATGCAATGTAAGCATGTCCACCCGTGCTGTTGAAAGCAAATAATGAGGTTATGATGATCAATCTAAAAAAAAGTATACACGAATATTGCAAACTCTGATCACCTGCTTTGGACATATATTTGGTCGTCAGGGCACAACGTGAGAGGTAGCTGTTCACTTGCTCCACCTCCTCACCAGCGGTTGTCCCTGCTCCTTCCTGGTTCCTGCCACTCCAATTAATCTGTTAGTAAAGGGTGGAAGAAATTCAATTTAATTTTATTTATATAGCCCAATATCACAAACCAAAATTTGCATCAAAGGGCATTACATTCCATGCAAGAAATGGTTATGCAAAAAGACAAGATAATATAGTGTAGCTTAACTTATATTTCATATTATTAATGTGCTTGTAAATATTACAAATGTACATATGATGCCAAAATATTATACACACCTCACACTTAGTAGCATGGGCTCGAGCATGCATTACACTGAGAAAGGGTTTCATAGTGGTCAGTTCCTGAAGAGCAGGAAGGACACTAGCAACTTTCTCCAGTATTTGCATGCCACGTCCATTGCGAAGAATTGTGCCTTGGCTGACATGAGCTCCCTTTGAAGGTACAGAGGGTAGGCAAATATCTCCCCCCTGTACATATTAAGGGCTTTCAAAAGGAACCCATGGCGACACACAGCAACCTCCATCCCCTCTTCATCCAATTTTGAAGCCCTCCTTGAAGTTTCCCTCGCTGCTGTCCACTGGGAGTCCCCACATGTGCCTCTTCCCTGTGTCTATGACACACAAAACAAACACGACAAATCAAATTTCAATACAATGGCGTCATTCAATATATGGCATTTATTCTCTCAATTTGATTTTGTAATTGGTAGTCAACAGTAATTGAAGTGGGGGTTACGTTTATTATTGTAACAACTATTTTGTCAACTTGCATTTTTCACTGCTTTCTGTATGGTGTCGACAAATCTAGACACCGCACTGTCTTCAGCCACAAAGAGCCCCTCAAAAAAGCCAGGATCATCAGAGCTGAGGAAGAAAGAAAAAAAGAAACTCCATTCATGAAATATATGAAGTAAGAAAATAAATCAATAAAAAGACTGGAAGAAAGATCACCTTCCGTTTCGGCGAAAGCGATATAGCTTTCTGTTTCCATCTGCTGAAACAGCCAACATTTCCGGCGTGCAGGCTGGGCAAGTGAAAGGAGCACTACAGCAGAGCTGGTCTTCCTCAAATGATGCATACGAAAGCTCTAAGAAGCTTTGCTGCAGTGCATCGCCGTTGATAGGTCCAGACTGGACAATATATAGAATGAAATTATATTTTGATATTGTCTGCTTATGGATTTTTTTTTTATATAAAATGTTAATAACATTTACACTTACTCTTCCTCCACACTTAGTGCAATGTTCCAGCAGCTTTGCGAAGGCTTGTCTGGAGAATCCCGGAGAGATGATCTTGAGTTCCTGAAGGGAGCTCAAGAGGTCCAATGTATAAAGTGTGGAATTGGTGACGGAGGCTGGCCAATATCCACTTCTTAGGAGGTCTTTAAAGTCAGGGGTCCACTGCTGCTGGCATGTTTGACATTCATACAGTGGCTGATGCAAGTCAAAACGCCCTTGGAACAAAAAAAAATAATTAAAAATATAATACACATTTACCAAATACTTAATTTTACAACACTTAGTTCATTATGCACATTGTGAATGGTTGAGAGACATTGCACAAGTTCCTATAATCCCACATTTATATTTTCTAATTCACTAAATTCCACACTGCTGTGTTGATTGGACATCATGCTGGAAAGATGCTAATTATTTTTTTCTTTGCGGAGGACAAAAAAAACCAAACAAACATCTGTCTTTGTTTCAGTTAATAACAATACCATGTGCTATTCCATGTGTTCTGTCACTTCTGCAATTATAAGCACAATGCCACAGCACACTATATATATATATATATATATTTTTTTTTTTTTTTTACCATTGATGGTAATTAAAATCACTGATTTGCCTGGTAACACAGTAAAGTTTGTGCCTCCACAGGAGCAGTCTGGCACCTTCACAGTTGGCAAAATGCAAGCTGGCAAAAAGAAGGAAAACCAATTATTTAGATTATCTATAACTGTCTGCTAACACACATTGAACAGCAAAATTAAAGCTTTCGTGAGAACGTACCTTGCTCATGGGTGCAATATCCATCTTCCCCTTTAATGATGCATGTGGTCGGAGGAATGGCTTCAAAAAAACCACGAATCACGCATTCCCTGTTGTGGAGTGGCTGTTTTTTGTGATGCAATACATCACAGTCCCCACAGAACCACTCCTCAGGAAGACACTCTCTGCACCTAAGGAGAAAATAAAACAATATTATAATATAATACATTATTACAGGTTAATAACTCATATAAAGTACTGTACACTCTATTTAAGCTATTTCACTTTTACTAGGTTTGATTTTATTGTATAGGATTGCATAGTGGCTCAGTGTTTAGCACTGTCACCTCACAGCAAGAAGGTCCTAGATTTACTTTTCTCATTAATGTGTTTTTCATCTGGGTATCTAAGTCTTCTCCCATCCCAAAAGACATGCATCTTAGCCTATAAAGCAGGGCACTCAGCAAACCTACCCTGGGTAATTGAAGTTTGGTATTAATGAAAACCAACCTAATAACAGCAGGCTCGTTGCAAAGGCAACACAGGGGATGACCAACAGCCTCTTTTGAAATAAGGCATTTTAGGTGGTATGGTCTTGCTTCTTTCCAGCGCTCAGAGGCTTTCTGCTGCCGAAAAGACCATGATGATGCAGAGCTACTTTGAGGCTGAGCAGCAGAAGAACATGACGCCAAAATATCAGAGAGCCTCTCCATATTTTTTTCTGTAAAGAAAATCCAAAAATAAAGCGGTAAGGGATCATTTACTGTAGATAAGGAACAATTAAAAGTCAACTGATCAGTATTAGAATGAACACTTTTTTTATACTGTACATGCATAAATTCATCACTGTGAATTACCAAATTCCTCTTGAGGATTTAGTTTTGTTGAGGTTGCAGCAAGTGGAGCAATCAACCGTGGGGTGTGTGGCTGTAAAACAGTAATAGAAGAATAAGAACAAGTTAGGCTATCACACTCTATTCTTGTTCTTCTTTTCAAACTATATACTAAACAATTTATGAAATCAGACATATGTTTGTTAAGTACTTGGTAGTGTCTTCTCCAATAATGTCACTGAAAGGTTTATCTACTTTTTAATGTCTTTTTAGATATTTGAATATTTTAAACTCTCAATAAACAATTACATTGTTCTAATTTGAGTTGGTCCAACATTGTCATAGTAAATTCCTACAAATGTCAAATAATCCAGATATAACCTGTAGCGGAGGCTTGGCGTCGCCCTCGGCTTACCACGTCCTACAGAGTCCCTTTTAGAGGTGTGTGGAGGGTCTCGTACACGTTTCCTCTCATCAGCTGCTCTCTGTGTATTGGAGTGAATATTTCTTGTACGACTGATGTTGATAAAAGTATGGTAACCAAAAGGCAGGTAACTTGTGAAGGGAAAACACAACATAGTGTGTTAGTAAGGTGTTGAACAGCTTAAATGAGCCTTGGAATAGATTCTCCAAGTCTCTGTAACTCAGAGGAATGGAACTGCATATACTATTATTATTATTATATTCCCTTATTAACACGTCACAGAGCATGGCAGGATGCATCATGCAATATACCTGTATTAAATCTTCTGCACTCATCATTCTTACATATTCCTCATCATGTTTTACTTTAATTTGTTATGTTTGTTATAAAATGATTGAGGTGTACAAAAACTCTAACCTTGGCTTCAGCTAGAATGTGTTCATGTTTCAGCTCCAGAGCCATGCGTCTCCCCTCTTGGTAGTGGGGATCCTTTGAATCAAGTTTATGCTTGGTGGCCATTGCAATGCAGTCAGATACAGACAGACAGACAGATACAGACACAGACAGACAGTCAGAGTGAGATACAGACAGTCAGATACAGACAGACAGTCAGATACAGACAGACAGTCAGATACAGACAGACAGTCAGATACAGACAGACAGTCAGATACAGACAGTCAGATACAGACAGTCAGATAGTCAGATACAGACAGTCAGATACAGACAGACAGACAGATACAGACAGACAGTCAGAGTGAGATACAGACAGACAGTCAGATACAGACAGACAGACACAGTCAGATACAAACAGACAGGCTGACAAAAGATGGGTAAGACAGACAAGTAGACAAAGACAGACAGGGAGGAAAGAAAGAGCAATAGATAAAGACCGTGAGATAGATAAAGATTGAAGAGATGGACAGAAATATAGATAGTGAGAACAGAGAGGATGTAAGATATAGAAAATAATGAAGAGATGGCTCCTAAAAGTGCCTTTGGGTTTTAAAAAGCAGGTTCAGATATGTTCGACAGGTGATATGTTTGACAGGATCTGCAGGGAGAACAAAAGAAAATGTTAATTATGTAGTGTTATGTTGATATAAGATTTAAAAAGTGTACCCTAATAGTGACACTGCATGAAAAAAGGTGTATCCGGACCAGGATACTCCTGTATACACTGCTGAAATTCGGAAGAATCCAGGAGTATACTGGCCGGATAGGTCAAATTCCATGGATCCGTATATGTCCGTATACATCCGAAATGGTACCAAATCGGATGTATGTTGTGGCCGTATACTCCCATGCTACAGCCATTTGTTGCCATGGCAAATAATCCCATCAAGTTTTTCCCAGGAGACATTTTCACACCTCTAAACAGCTTTGCCTTCCACCCCCTATTGGTCCTTCATCTCAAACTGGATTGGTTGTTTTTTTTAAAACCACTCCCAAAACCCAGACTGCTATTGGATGACAGGACGCATTGAAAACCCAGTCAAGTGACTTTATTGGTTACTTCTAAGGCTAAGGGTGGGCTAGGTTTTGTAGCATAGGGACTTGATTGGTTATAGGCCAGCTATGCAGATTTTGCTCATTAATATATATATATATATATATATATATATATATATATATATATATATATATATATATATATATATATATATAAATAATCCCCTCTCCCTCCCAAAAGAAAAACACACACAAAACAATTTGAGAAAGTCTGAAATATTTATTAAAAAGGTATAAAAAAAAAAAAACACATTCTTAACAGCATTATAAAAGAACATTAAAACAATGGTGAAACAAAAACAAGTTAACTAAATGTATTTAAAAGGGATGCAAATGTAAAGGAACAAATGTAAAAATATAAACAGTCCAAAGAACATAAATATACGTTAAAATGAATTGGTAAAGAAACAAAAAGGGGAAAAAAATGAACAAAATGCATTTAAAAGACAGAGATGTAAAGGAATAAAATACACAGTGAACATAAAAAGGAAAAGAATAAATATACAAATTAAACAATATAAAATGAGAACAATACATTTATAAGACAAAAAAAGTGTATATAAAATATATTAAAATACATATAAATATTCCAAGTAAACAATATAACCAAATAAAAAGAACAAAGAGCATTATAAACATACATTAAAATGAATGGGGGAAAAGATAAGTGAACAAAATGTTTCTAAAGGAAGGCGACGTAAAAGGAACAACAATACAAAACGTGGAGATCAAAAGCAACATGGACATCTAAAAAGGAACAAACATACAAAGTATACAATATAAAACGAGACAAAGAAATCTATAAATTAAAAAGTGTATATAAAATATATGTAAATGTTCTATATATGGGAACCAATAAAAGTATAAGTATATAAACATAGGAATAAAGAAAATATAAAATGGAACAATTGAATATTAAAATTATAATTATAAAATAATTGTGACCAACTCTAACACAATGTTGTTTGAGTTTTGAACATTTTTTCAAACTGGCATGATGGGCTGGTGATGTGACATGTAGTGTGGGTCAGTCTAGTCTGGTTTGTAGTAGCTAGCCTAACCAAGCCTTCCATCAACAACCATCTTCATCTTCATCAGGTCTATAGTTGCGGTCTTCCACAGGTTCTGTGTTGGTTTGTGCAACCCTGGACCTGGTCTCCAGCAACTGCAAAACATGACAGTAAATTAACCACTAAAACTCAGAGAGGAGTATAGTAACATTCTGGAGGGAAAAAGCTTAACCGGTTTCTTAACTTACCCGTCTCTTTCTCTGACGGTTCTGTGTGATGTTCTTCATAGTGTTTCTTTTCTGGGCCTTTTCAGACTGAGCCAAAGAATACTTCCTCAGCAAAGTCTCACAAAATAAAATACATCTTGAGACCTGCCAAATAATACATTAATAATATATAGTTAATGCCAATAAAAGTAAGTAAAACAATTCAATTAAAATGTATTTGTATAGCGCTTTTCACAATACATATTCAGGGTTTTTCCTGGGTCAAAAATGGTCTTCGGTGGTGGCTGACAGACATGGTCATCCATACACACACATACGCACGGTAAAAAAAAAATACCCTACCCACATGATCTGCAAGCGCAATACTGACAATAAATTTGAAATAAATTCAAAGAAAGTTTGTAACTTTTGCTTATCTTATTTTGATACCTTGATGTTTGTTTTTGTTCCTCATTTTTACACTATTTACTGATAATTGTTTTGGTAATCATATCAATATTAAAAAAATAGTATTAAAAAAAAATGAACAAATAGCCTAATTTTCTGCCATATACAATCAGCTAGCTAACAACAAATTTGTTCTGGGTTCACCTCACTCCAGTCTAAACTAATTGATTTTAGGCTATTTATTTTACTACACATTGTCCACATAAATAAGCTGAAAGACTGTTGATAATTAAAAATAATTCTTACCATCCACTCTTGCTAAAGTGGGTAAGCACACTTGTGTTCTCATTTCAGGTGTTGTTCTGAGTAAATGATTAAACTAATTTGTGAGTTCAGTGTTGGACAGATCAGTTCTAACCAGTCGTTAAAATGATTCGGTTCAAAGGAGTCATTAGGTGGCGAATCGGACATTAGCAGACGCGTTGTGTGTGAATCACGTCTTTAGAAAATCGCGAAAGATTTGTCAAGACACAGAAAACACTTCATAACCGGATAGGATTTGTTTCCTGTTTATTTAAAGTATGCTTTATGTCAGCTGGTCAGAGAATCAGTCAATGTTTTTTGAGCGCATTTCACACCCAGCGGTAATTAAAGGAAGACGTCTGATAGCGCCACGTGCAACATGGATTCGGTCTTCCGACCTTTTGATTTTGATTAACGTAATATGTGAAACATTAGAAAGCTAAGAATGCTTATTTTGAAGACAGAGAGCGTGCGAGCGGGAGGAGCTCACTGGTCGTTCTCTCTGTCACTCAGTTAACTCAAGTGCAGCAGTCATCTACTACATCAATCATAAATCACAATAACTCAACAAATAAGGCTTTGGCGGGACAAAAATTTGTTTTGGCGGCCGGCAAAAAATGTTCAATGTAGGAAAAACCCTGATATTGTTTCAAAGCAACTTCACAGAAAATGCATGCGTCTACATTACAGAAAAAAACAGAGAACATTAAAATAATGACAACATTTTTAAGATTACCTTTTACACATTCAGGGTCAACATCTGTAAAAGTTCTTCAGGATCATGGATCCAAAACTTCTGGATCATGAGGGGGGAAGAAACATGCACACACACAAATGAATATTAATTTGTTTGATAAAACATTAATATTAATTATCAACTTACGGACATGGACTTGCAAAACATACTCACCAGGCCCATACAAAAACTTTACAGTAGATCCAAAATCCTGGTTTGCCTGTAATTCTTCAGAGTCCAAGGATGGTGTTTTCCTGTCCTCTCTGCAGAACAAGTGTAAGTTACATGATCTCAGATTATTCATTCCAAAGCTCTGTTACATTTTATGACAAGCTTGATCTTAAAACTAGCTGACAGTAGGGATGGGCATTATGACCATATAATTATACATACATGAGAAATTATATTTTACAATAACGATATCACAATATATTTATTTTGATGGATATTTTATTAAAATGCTACAGAATAATACTGCTTTAAAAGTCTTCACTGTATGATATTCAATTAATTAATATCACATGATTCTTAAAGAAGCAGAAGGTCTTCTCTATTCTTTTGTTTTATTAAAATGATGACAAAGCTGCAGCCCCTTTAAGAACGGATGCACAGAATGACACGCATCCGGGTTTCCCCACGTTAACTTGAACTGTTTAACGTACTTAAGACATAACTGACTGTTTAAATCAAGTGAATACCTCACATGACAAGGTTTCTGAGATAATTGTGTGCATTTTACAGAAAGATAATTGATTTCGGGATCGCCTGCTGTCTGAGAGAGGCTTATTTTAACACATGCATGTCCCGTTCATTATTCTACATTCATGCATGTTTCCTTGTCAAAATGTCAAAAAGTTTTAGTACAGTCAGTGCTGCGTTATATACGCTATATTCCCATTCCGCAATATAAAACGGTAATGTTAACGTTTACAGCAAAATCACTAACAATAGTCAGTATCATCAGATCGCCATAACACCCAGCCCTATCTTAACAATATTACAACAAAACACAGAAACAGAATATGTAAGTTAATCACGATTAGCATATGACTTTAATGCACTAACGTTATATATCTTGATAAGCAGTAGAAAAAATATAAAGGGGTTTACGTTACCTTCTGCCGTCTGCTGTCCGCCATTGGAAACTTAGTCTGTTCGTATTCATGTTTTTTCGTTCTCAGTCGACATCCCACAATCAAAATTCGTCCAAAATAAGATTTTAACAGGTTTAAAATGATCCATGCAATGCCATTAATGGACAGAAGAAGCCGTCCTGTTGAAGATTAGAAGCCGCGCGATCGCGTCGCGTCCCCGCGAGCCACGAGCAACGAGCAACTCCAACGGCAACGGGTGTATAATTCAAACTGAAGGCGCGCACTGTCATTGGTCAGATTTCTGGATGACGTTCAGATTGACCAATCACGCTCAAAAGAACACGGAAAGACAGCAAGTAGCCTTGCAAATATAGAAAAAAACTTGTTTAAAACAACAGTTCGAAAATGTGTATATTTATTTTTATTTGCTGTTATATTTAATGAATTGGTCAAATGTTGTTTTGTGGTGTGGGCAGAGGCCTGGAAGTTTCAACCTGTGCAGATTTGCAGTGCAGATTTGTACTCTTTAAAAACAATTATTGTTTGATATTTAGTTTGCTATATATTTTGTTATATTTGTATCCAGAATTGAATGTAAAACCAGTTTGAATGTAAAAATACACCTTCACTGTAAAACAGAAAATTAAAGTAAAATATCTTAATTTAAATAAGGAAAAATCTGTAAACTAATAGTGTTTTCTCTAAAACGTTTAATGTAAATTTCTGTGAAGTTTTTTAACTTTATTTGACTTAAGATATTTGACTTATTTTACGGTTTTTGTTTTGCAGCTGTAGCTGCGTTTTTTTTTTAGGTTTTTATTCTTACAGTGTAAATATAAAACTAATAAGATTTACTTTAAAATGACAAAGAATAATGTTAAATTGTTAGTATGGACATAAACATAAACCTTTAATATAATGAGCTAAATATTGTATTACAGTTGTTAATTTACAGATATTGTTTGTAATTTTGCATGAATTTGTTATTTATGAAAACAGAAAAATAATACAGTGATGTTCCTGTATAAAAAAATGAGAATTACTGTAATTTGTCATTAATGATATAATCCTTAAAATAACAGTCAAGTTGTTTATTTAGATATTGTTTGTAATTTTACATTGTTTTAAACATAATTCAAAATTACAAGAAAATACTGTAAAAAACTGACGTTTTTTTCTGTAAAATTAGGATTATTTTTATTGGTTGCCTTATTTTTATTGGTAACCTTATTGGTTGCACCTACATCTATTGTGAGTGGTGGATTTCAAACCTCAAAACGCTCCTCTTTTGCAGCGTGTTAAAGTTAAGAATCTTGGAGTGACACTTTTTGTTAACAGTTGCAGAGCTGAAAGATCTGCTTGTGTTTCTGTGTTTCTTGAGCAAGTGAATCCCTGCTCTTTTTTATTCCATATTTTTATTTTGAGCATATCAGTTTTTGGTGTTTTTAAAACAAACTTTTTCATTTTCCACATTTCATCTCCTTTTTATTTAATTCTATTATTGCCTACAATTTGTAAAACTTTGCAAAAATTGTTTGGGGATAGTCTAAAATGTTTGGTTAATTATCCTTTGTTAATTCCATTACATTTCTTTGTTTATTTCATTACATATTCAGATTTTTTTGTGAACGTATATGTTCAGACAGGGTTTTTATTTTGTACTGTTTTTATAAAAAATATTTGATTTAGAGACTCTTTTCATGCAGTGGTTTTAAGGCCCTGACACACCATTCTGATGGTTTGGCCCAGACCCAGGCAACGTGAACCAACCCCACAGTCGGCTTTAGTCATTGCTAGTTCAGTTTAGTGTTTCAGGGCCTTAAGAATTATTTTTTCTGTGTAAAAAGCTTGTTTGCTGTAGCCTATAGTAGACCAGAGATAATTCTCAATCCTGAAGTGCTCCCCTGCCCCCCCTCCCTCTGAGAACAGCCAGCACAAGTGTCAGTCATTAACATATGAAAGGTCTTCTTCACACCTAACAGTCTTCAGTCCTAGCACACCCAGCAGTGTTTCAGCTGTATATGTCCGTGAAATTTCACGGATTCCTGTATACGTCCGCATACGTGAGGTTTCCGGGTTTTTCTGGAAATATACTGTTCCGTGTTACTCTGATCCGCTTTTTCCCACATACATCCGGTAAACATCAAATTACACAGGAGTATACCATGCCCGGATAGTGCCGGATTTCAGTGTTTTCATGCAGTGTGAGTGATTCCCATTTTCTTATAAATGCTTAGGATAAATAAATACAGATCACGTTCTTATTTCCTGTGCTACTGTTAAAAGTCACGTAACATTTTTTTTAATTAATTTTTATTAATATATATAGGCCTACATATATATCTAGAACCTATATCTAGGCCTAGAACATGTTTTTTTTTATAAACTCGTAATTGTATTAATTTTGGACGTGTAAATAATGCTTATGAATTCATATTGCTTATTAGACTGTTGTAAGCGACTTACCGTGGTGGAATCGCGCTGGGCAATGGTTTCTGCGATGGTCGCACACAGTGACGTGTTGCACAAAATTGCGCCAAAATATCAATCATAATTAAAAAGTACAGTCTTAATATTTTATATCCGTGCTCAATTTTAAAGGGGTCAGCATAAATGTCCAAGTGAAGGAAACACGAGTATGTAGCCATTACATTTAAACACATATCACTTCCCAGAATGCATCCATCTCTTTGCCAAAGGATATGTCCATATAAAGTAATATAAACATTTCTGCAGTAGGCTATATAATTCATTTTTTACAACTTCATAATCAGTATTGAGATGAAAGTTATATAAAAGTAGGCTATTCTTTTTGTCTTTTCTTTTTTTGGCGCAAAAAAAAGCAAAGTAGGCTCACTATTGCAAATTGAAATACCATCGACAATTATAAAATATCCCACAATAAATTAAGGCATGTTTTAAGCCTACAGCAGATGTGCAGTCCTGCAATTATGTCGTTTTAATGTATTCCGAAATTATATTGAAAAGAGAGGAAAAATCGTGATATTACCGAATGAGAAAAGGGTTTCAGCTAGCTACCCTCAACGTCGGCTTATGGACGTGAGGGGGAAATTACCACAATATGTGATCGAAAATTATCAAATATAATGATGAATGTTTTAAGCATATAGAAAATATACCGTCCTGTAGCTAATTATGTAATTTTAATGTATAAAATTAAATAAAAAAGAGAGGAAAAAGAGTTAGTGTTAGAAAAATAATCAAAGTTCAAAATTCAAAGATGACGGATTTGCACTCAAATCTATCGGACGACCCTCTCCGTTGTCAAGTGACGAATAGGGGTGAGACCGTGTTGCAAAGAAAGACGTGGTGCAGGCACGGAAAATACGTCCCTTTGAAATACATTAGATTGAAAGTCGTGCTGAGTGACACGAAAAAAAGAAGAAAATTCGTGCTAGAGGACACGAACCAATTCGTGTTGAGTAGCCTACCGAATATAAAGCAATACAACAAGGATTAAAATCTCCTGATTAAATGTTGAGTAATGTAGCCCTTAAAGTTTACAAAATGAATAACAATTGTAAAAAAAAATAGTGTGCTCTCGGAAGAAAGACATGGTGCAGGCACGAAAAATACGTCCCATTGAAATACATTGAAAGTCGTGCTGAGTGACACGAAAAAAAAAAGAAGGATATCTGTGCCCTTGGACACGAATAAATAGATTAATGTTGAGTATAGCCTACCGAATATAAAGCAATAAAAACGAGGATTAAAATCTCTTGATTAAATGTTGAGTAATGTAGCTCTTAAAGTTTGCAAAATGAATAACAATTGAGAAAAAAATACTGTGCTCTCGAAAGAAAAACGTGGTGCAGGCACGAAAAATACGTCCCGTTGAAATACATTAGATTGAAAGTCGTGCTGCATTTAATAATTATAAAAAAAAAAAAAAAAAATTAGTGATTTTAAATTTAGTCCTGTGAATTAAACCGGTTAGTAGTCGAGGGGTGAAGAAATTAAAATTAATAAACGAGCCCAAAACAAAACGAAAAAGCCCATTATATGATTTTACTAATGAAGGAACGGGTGATGACGTTCATGATGTATAATGATCATAAGCACCATCTCTCAGTGTTTATGAACACATATCATTTAAGTTTATTAAGAGTTAAATGTATCTGCGATGTAATGTGACGATTCGGACTTAAATATTACGGTTAGGAATAATGTATGGTAATAAAACAAAATCATACATCGAAATAAAATAGGCCTAAACTTTATGAATAAAATAAAACTTCAAAGCTTGACTTCAATGGACGGCAAACAAGTATGTAGTTTGCCCCGCTATTTTAAATACATACATTTCTAAATTTTAGGTAAATTAAATAGAGTCCCAATCAAAGAAATAGGCTACATTTAAATCAAATGTCTATATTTTGAATTGAAGGGGTGTCAATTGCAACTGTGAATTCATTAATTGTACTCAATTTTCTTATGATGAACAATTAAGGCTTTGAAAATGATAAATTCCAGGAATTATAAAACAAGTACAAAACCGAGAGCGTAACTGCACTCACGCACGCGACGTTATTTGTGTTTTTGCGTGCATGCATATGAGCGTGCTCATATGAGTTGCTATAGCGACGCGTCCTGTGAATATGAACTTTAAATATAAACAGTGGAATCCGTCGCTGTTTGTTGGTTGAGCGGAGGCGAGACACCGACACGGTTGCAGATTGTTTCCTGTGCAAATCTCGAGATTTTGAGGCTGTTTGAAAGAGTTTTGAGGAGGCTTTTATTCTAGAAGGAGATTGGAAGATATTTTCTTTCCATCGACTTTTATTTTTTGAAAGAGTTCATATTATTTCTGATTACAATTTTATTTTATTGTAATTTTCGACGGAGTTTGGAGTTTTATTTCGTTTTTTTTTATTTGATTTGATTATTTTTTTGGGGGAGGGGTATTTCTGAAGAAGGTTGTATTATATTCTCTTTTTTTGTATTGTATTTTGTATTGTTTCTATTACAGGTTGGAGGACGATGTCGATGTCGATGGCTCTCATGGGTGAAAGAAGAGGTGAGTGTTTATTTTTGTTTCTATATTTGTTGATTGGTATGGGTTATGGTATGATCGAAGAGTAGAGAAGCCCAAGAGGCGAAACTCTGTTGTGTTATGGGTAACAGTCTGTAGATGGCGCTGCTGAGGCGCGGCCGCCATTATTGACTGAAAGCTGCTGAAATCGTTAGCGCGCCAGTCACAACTGTGAAGATGAATATAAGTTTTGTCAAAACGCAAGCAGTGTTCTGCAATAAATTGCAAAAATTATACACAAATGCACACACAATAGATGGTGGTGTCTGATTAATTACTGAGATCTTATGACACCACTTCCATTTTAGTCCTGTTTCATGTGTGCACTTGCTAGATTGCACATCTTTTTTGTAACTTTCCGCCTGTAATAGGACATTCACAGATTGATTTTGTTTTTGTTCTTGCCATTGAAACGTTCACTGTGTGCACTTTCACTGAAGATGTTGAAAAACCAGTTGTTAATATTTTTGGGATATTCTATGGAAAAGAAATTTCTTTAGAAATGTTCATTTATTATTTTGTGAATTAATTTATTTTTCCAAATCATATATATGGTGATGTTCACTATTATCAAAATCAACATTTGAATAAATATCTTATTACTGTGTGTCTGCCTATATATGATTTCATGCATTTCTGTTATTCATAAAACAAGGAAAATGCATAATAGAACATAAATATTGATAGATTAAAGGTTTGCAGTAATTTTATAATTGTATCTTTGCAAACCATAATTGGTAGGCTAATGAAGCCGAATCGGTGGGGGCATACCCTTACGAAAAAGTACTATAGGAATCTTAAAGTATTTTGGGACAAAATATAGTAATCTTATAGGAATACTGTAGTAATTTGGGACATACTATAGAAGTACGATAAGACTACTATAGCAGCTTTAAAATATTATAGAGGTATTACAGAACATCACAGAAGTATGTTATGTTCTGTAATGCCTCTAATATCCTAGAGCCGCTATAGTATTTCTATAGTAGTCTTATAGTACTATAGTAATATTTTGTCCCAAAATACTATTTTCCTAAGGATAATTAGGCCATTCATAACCAGCACATAGACGTAACATTTTCTGTCATTTAACGTCGGTCATCCTCATTAATGTATTTGAAATTGTTTTCATATTTAGATATGACGGCCAGAAAAAATTAAGTTATGTTAAGTTTTTATGTTAAGTTGGTTCAGTGCCATTGACTTCCATTATTTTTCGGCGTTTTCCTTCAGTTTTCAGTCCATAATGGCGGCCGTCATGGGGCAACGGTTGCTATGGAGCGTTCTATTGAGTTTCGCCTCTTGGGCTTCTGTACTCTTTGGTGTGATGTTGTACAATAATTGACTAAATTAATGTGAAGAAACTTGTGCGAGGTAACCACATGTGATCCCTAAATTTCCCGGGCTAAGTGATCACATGCATTTGATTCCTCGCATATGAAATAAACTTGAGTTACTCTAAGAACAATTTGTAATTGATTATTATTAAAATATGACTAATTATTTGATGTGAAATATTCCAGCTCCAGGCCGCTGCAGATCCAGCAGAGCTGCTTCCAGTCAGTCGGCTGGTCAGGAGGTTTGGATCCTCAGTTCGGATGACCACGAGGATCCGCTGCTACACCCGATACTGAGCCAGGAACTACCAGGATATTTTGCCCCCCTGCCTTCTGATTTGGCTGTGTCTGTGTCCACAGGTCCGGCTGACAGGAAGAGGAAGTGGCAGAGCGGGAGCCGGGAGGAACCAGACGATGGAAGTCCATCCACTTCATTTAAAACACCTGCGAAACGCTCTCGCAAAGGTCAGAATAGACTTATATTAAAAAATGTATGGCTCAGTTAATCAATTATTTGTCATTAACATAGAAAGTTGAAAAAATAAAGTAACAATTTGTTGTAACCACTGATATTAATTATTCATAATATTAAAAAACAGTTTCTAATGTTTGAAATATTCCAGCTCCAGGCCGCTGCAGATCCAGCAGAGCTGCTTCCAGTCAGGAGGTTTGGATCATCAGTTCGGAAGACCACGATCACGAGCCGCTGCCAGACCCCACCCCGACACTGGGCCAGGAACTACCAGGATATTTTGCCCCCCTGCCTTCTGATTTGGCTGTGTCTGTGTCCACAGGTCCGGCTGACAGGAAGAGGAAGGGGCAGAGCGGGAGCCGGGAGGAACCAGACGATGGAAGTCCGTCCACTTCATTTAAAACACCTGCGAAACGTTCTCGCAAAGGTCAGAATAGACTTATATTAAAAAGTTATGGCTCAATTATTAAATGATTTGTCATTAAAAAATATTCCTCAGCTGTTTGATGTAAGGACTGCATTAAAGTTATGTCTTTGTACAGCTTTAGAGACTGCAACATGTTTTCTCTTAAGACGTTTCTTTGATCGTATGTTTTGCAGAAGCATATACGAAGGGCCGTTTGCTGGGAAAGGGCGGATTCGGCGCCGTGTATGCTGGGATACGCAGGTCTGACGGACTGCCAGTAAGACATTTTCTTCCCTCCTTTGTTCAGACAGCCTTTATAAATGTTGATATCAGTAAATTCAGGTGTGATTTACTGTGGCTTATCGTCTACAGGTGGCCATCAAGTACGTCTCTAAGGACAGGGCCCTAAAGATGCTGAAAGATGTAAGTTCCAGCGTGAATCTGTTGTTCTGTTTCCTCCGTTTCGCTCAGCGCTGGATATAATGGAGCATTTGTCCCTGCAGGAAGGTCAGGGTCTGCTGCCTCTGGAGGTGGCATTGATGGCCCGGGTCAATTCGGCTCCCGCCTGCCCCAACGTCCTGCAGCTGGTGGAGTGGTTTGAGCGTGACACCCGCTACAGCCTGATCCTGGAACGGCCAGTTCCCTGCCAAGATCTGCAGAGTTTCTGCGAGGAGAACGGCTGTCTGGATGAGAGCTTGGCCAAGAAAGTGCTGGTGCAGCTGATCTCCGCTCTGAAGCACTGCGAGAGCCGCGGAGTCCTGCACCGGGACGTCAAGCCAGAGAACCTGCTCATCTCCACAGCTTCACACCACATCAAGCTGCTGGACTTCGGTTGTGGAGCGCTGATGAAGGACTCGGCCTACACGTCTTTTGCAGGTGGGTTTGCGTTACAGGAGGAAACGCTCTGTGGATGTTTGTGAACTTTTGGTGAGAGAATTAGTTTGGACCGGAGTTTATTCAGTGGATGTTTCTGGTCTTCTTGTGTCTCTCAGGTACTCTCGAATACGCCCCTCCTGAGTGGTTTAATCAGCGCCGCTATCATGCAGGACCGGCTACTGTTTGGTCTGTGGGGGTGACGCTCTATAACATCCTGTGCTTCCCCTTCATAGCCGCAGACAGGATCTCCTTTAGAAGCAGACTGATCTTCCCTAGAGAGCTGTCTACAGGCAAGAGATAGCAAACATTCAGAGGTAGAAACCCAGGATGAGTTTGTTGGTTTGTGTTTCTGAAGACTGTGTTGTGTGTAACAGAGTGCCATCAGTTGATCAGCTGGTGTCTCAGGGACGCGGCGGCAGACCGTCCCACTTTAGACGACATTGAGGTCCATCCCTGGTTGCAGTGAACAGGTGACCAGTGACATTACACTTATCTGAATCACAGCATTCATGGCTTGGATTGTATTGTTAGGATAGTGTAGATAAACGGTTTTGATTATGTGTTTAGGGTGAGCAGGAGTGACACCGGAACTGCAGAGAGCTTCCTGATCACCTACAGAAGTGGACCATCAACTACAGTTTACATCCTCTGCTCCCACTGATCTACACAAATATAGACACACTGTATTTGTCATAAATATAGATCAGTGTCTGCTGCGCTCTGTGAAGCTGTGTAGACGCTGGAGGAGCTGAACACGCAGCGCCAGCTGAAACCAGAGCCCAATGGGCCAGAGATCTGCTATTCCAGAGTAGCAAAACACGTAGTTTGTACCTCAATAGACCAAAGGGGAAAAAACATTGGGACAGAGCGCAGGGCTGCATTTCCCAATAACGTTGTCTCTTAGCGCGCTACGAAGACTCTAAAGGTATAACTTAACTAAAGGTATCCCATTTCTAGGCGTGCCCCGAACTATATCTTAGGAGGTTGCTTAAGGTTTACCTTCTTAAGTGCGGCGTCAGCAGGTGCTGAATTAGTTTATCAATGACTCAAAAATAGATGAATCACTCTATGCAGGGGCTGTTTAACTGCGTTATGTGAGACAGCGGTGTTCTTTATAATAGAAGCACTTCAGAAATGGTTGAAATTGCATTTACCAGGACTCGTGAGATCTTATAAATATAATCCAAATTGCAAACTAAATTCAAAACCGTGGATAATTTATATAATTTTGAAATGATTGTGCGAACCTGCAACCTCTCATGCCCAAAGGTATCATGCATCAACCCACTAACGGGCAGTATGCCATTTATATTATCATAATATATTTTACCATAGTCTTCATTTACTCCACAAGCAGAGTTGATTGCCCGCATAACATTATTGGTGTAAATCACTAATTTCGGTTATTGGATGACCTACTCAATAAAGGCGCCACACGCGAAACATAATCAACAGCTATAGCGGAAAAAAAAGAAAGAAAGAGAAGAGTGGCGGCAGCTGAATTTCGGGGCTACTCCGTTGAGTTTGTCTTGAAAAAGTCGGACCAACAAGATCTAAAAGCTGCTGAATTTACTGTCATGGCAGGCAAAATTAATTTTGAATTGCAGCTTTGGACAGGGTAGCCAGGGGACTAAAGTTTTCACGGATGAAATAGTGCACATAGAAATGGCTCCGCGGACGGCGCCGTCTTTGATTTAGCACAAATATTCGCTGTATCGCTGCCATAGTTTGACCAAACTCCCCTCCACAATCATTCCCTTTAAATAGACTCCATAATGGTTTAACAGCTGATGAACCTTTGGATTATATAATTAAAAAGTTTACAACCATTAGTGTAATGACAATTTTAATCCTTACATAAAAAAAAAAAAAAAATTAAATTAGCCTAATTGAACACTGGGTGTACAGTATATTACAACTTCAGAATTATATTCATATGGACTGACATGTAAAGAAGCTTTTTGCACAGTGGTGGCCACCAGTGGAATGAACTGTCAATAATGATAAGGTATAGCTAAGAGTGATTCAGACCAACCTTACGAAAGTAGGACTTACAGAAGGTATTCTTAACTAAGATCGTTTCAGGAAACACGTATTAACGTTAAGGTGCACCTTAAGGTATAACTTAAGAACGACGAGAAATCCAGCCCAGAACAGTCTGAGGCAGTGTTAACTAGCATAATGTGCTTGTTTTTCTCTTTTTGAAACTAGGACAGTAAAAATACAAACAGTCCAGTAGGCGGAGACAGACACACAGAAGCATCTATAAACTAAATACATTTATTATGCTCAGAACAATAACTAACATATTGTACGATGAGGTAGAGGGTGTGTGTGAAAGTCATTGAACTGCAGAGTGTAAACTAGCATAATGAGGTTTATTTATTATTACAAGGACAAGGAACAGAAATAAAATTAAGAAATAGAAAATACAAGAAATTAAACCCAGAGCTTAAGTTGAATTAAACCCTTCCTGCAAAACAAGAGACCCAGGATCAACTAATTAATATTTATATTTAAATATCTATTGTATTTTTTAAATTATTTATAAAAATCATGACAAGGATTAAAACAATGTGTAAATAAAAGCCTAACACATATAGTGAGTGTGTCTATAGTCAGTGCTGAACATTAAATGCAAAACGGTTCAAATATAAACACTTTCTAAAACTTGCCCACCGTAACACAGAAAAACAAAAGCACGGACTAAACACACACACATTTACTGATCTAAAAATAGTCATTCTATTAATCTTATTTTTATATTACCATTACAACAGTCCCTTTACATTAACTGCTCTCATAAATATACAAATTTTGTATTTTATACCTTACAGTCAATAAAAGGCATATTTAATGTAGCAGAATGTGTCACGTGTGTTTGGTTTTGTTTACTGTTCATGTTTCATGTCTTTTATTCTGAAGTTGATCACAGTCATGGTTCCTGTTAGTCATGTGATCCTCTTGCCCTCATGTGATCTTATCATGTGCTTCTCTTGTGTCATGTTGTCATTGGTTCATTGTCTTGATTGTTCACAGGTGTGTCTTGTTTAGTCATTAGTCCTTGTGTATTTAAAGGGTCACTTCAGTGATTTAGCATTAAGCTTTGTATCAGTAGAAACCCCATAGTAGATTTGAATTATGGTACTTTCCCCCCCTCATATCCCCCTGAGACGAGAGAATTATGCATTTTATTTCTGGTAAAAATCCTCCAATGACGCGTAATCTGAGGATTTTTTGGCCAGAGGCTGGAGACTACAGCCAGTAGATGTTTTCAACCCGCCCACAGTGGAGAGATCTCACTCACTCACTTCCAGGCCCGGATTGGCTAATCGGTAGCACCGGGAAAATTCCCGGTGAGCCGGTCTGTTTTTTTGGCCACGAGGGCCGTTGTTGTCATGGCACTGGGTTGAAATATGGATGCTGTCCCTATAGCTGCCTGCACTCACAGCAGCCCCACTTTTTTATTTATTATTTTACCGCAGTCCCACTCTTTTTTATTTAATATTATCACGCAGAGTGCAGCCTGCAGGTTAATGATGACGTGATTATCTTTTCACTCCCTGGCCCCGCCCCCGACACAGCACCTTGCAAATTGCTCAAAATAAAAAAAGTCCGATTTTGGATAATAGGAAGCGCAAAGGCGGCGCTGAAAAGGCCAGGATAAAAAAGAAGAAAGCTTTGGAAACTGACGCGGCCAAATGTTCTAAGCTGAGCACATTTTAAATAAATGAAGACGACAAGGCCGGTAATAAGCTAACGTTAAGGTAGTTAGGAGCAGTGCGAGATGCTAGCGACCGTGCAAAACAACGTTGTCTGCAAACCACGTTCATGTATCAAACTTTTTCTTGTAGCTCTTCAGCAGCAGCCGCCTCTAGTCCGGTTTGCTGCTAACATTGAAGAGCAAGGCCCAGTAACGTTACTAAGCACCAGTCATGAGCCCAACACACCAGATTGTCATTCAGAAGAACTAGTAATAGTAACGCAGAGCCCTACTCAATGAAAAATGCCCTGAGATAATTAATGATACCTGATGATTCAGCAATACATTCATGACACTGACTTGACTTGATTTAAAAGCTTTGTAAAAAGGGGACATTTGTGGTGAGAAATAAATGTAACAAATTTAATTTAGTGTCAGAAAGAGAGCCAGGACCCAGTTGTGAAGAGACTTATGCTCTCACTGTGAAATACACAGGTAAGCTGCTATTGTACCATAGTGTGTGAATAAGCAAACATTATCACTGAAAAAATGCTTTTCTTACTTAGTATCTTACTTGTTTCCAGTTCAAATATATAAATGATTCTTAATTCAAGATACATTTACTAGACAAGTGAAATGGCATAAGAAATGATGTCTTGTTTTCTGAAGAAAAAAAACACCCTAAAATTATTATTTTGCTTAAAACAAGCTAAATCTAAAACAATTATTTTTTAGATAAGTGCAATACTTGTTTAATTCTTTAACTAATGTTCTCATATTTGTGAAAAATATTTGAAGTTGTAAAGCAGCTGTTTCCTTGAAAAAGATGCTACTGTCATTAGAAAGTGCAATACATTTTATTTTAATCTTTATTTTTTATATAATTATTTTTGTTAAATTTTTTTTTCTTTTTTTCAATGTTTGGATATGAATACTAATTCTTAAAGAAAATAGATTCTGATACTGTCCTGTTATTTACTGTTCTAATAAATCTTCAACTGTGAAGCAAAACTTAGGCTACTGTTTTTGCACTGAATTGGAAATGATGTTGTTTTTCAAAAATACAAAGAATTACAAGGCTGTAGAGAACAGTGCGCCTATTGCAGACTTATATTCCGAGGTTTTAATTACATTATTTTAATATAGTCAGTCGTGAACTAAAGTGGGCCGGTCTAAGGCATGAAACTCCAGGGCTGAAAATGAGTCCCAATCCGGCCCTGCTCACTTCAGACGCTTGTAAGTCAGCGTTTGGGCATGAAGGCACCTCACCAAACTGATTTCGGACAGACTTCTTAGGCAGTGTAACCGTTTAATGATCTACAGCAAAATAGAGAGAGCTTTGGTGAGAACTAAACACATATTTAATTACTACATTAGTCATTTCTCGCTAGAAATGACATCAGAAGTAGAAAATGTTGGTAAAAAACTTACATTTACACACAAACTGACCAGCAAACGCAACTTTGGGGCGGCGTCTTTTTTCCCAGCTCAACTGTCACAGAATGGAACGCACAGGATTGTGGGAAATCAAAGGCAGCGAAGGATACACATATGCTGCCTTCAAAAATCGATCAGATGAAGGGATCTCAGGAGACAGGAAGTGAAGCGAACATTAGATTCGGACGTGCCTTGGTGCCTTCCTGCCTTGAAATGTGTCCTCCGAAGGCAGCATTTTCCAGGTTTCGGACGCAGCCCTCATGTTTGCCATGTTCCCAATTGTCTAGCTTTGTTATATGTACCCATGGTGGTGAGGTCATGTGTCAAGTCTGTGTTTGTGTCAATTCCTTGTTTGTTTTGTTCACTTATAATTAAACTGCACTTGGGTTCTCACTTCAACTTGCCTCCAGTGGATCCTTCATTACACAGAATGTCCATCAGTTTGACGCACATACGCACATCGGCCCTCATTCAGTGAAGTCTAAAACATATTGTCATGTTCAAAAAAGCCTAACAGCTAAAACCGCACCAAACTAGCACTTCTAGTCTGGACCAGACTGGACATGTGTTGATCTAGAAGCTGATCAGAAGGGATCCTCACATGATTCATTTATAATGATTTACAAGAAGAATATAATGATTGACAAAAGGCATGCGATTTTCTCTTAGACCGTTTGATAATAAATACATTAAAATAGCTATTAGATTGTGTAGCAACTCATAATGTTGCACAAGCCCCCATGCCCCAAAGTAATTCTTTAAAACTCAGCTCAAATCTCACATTGGGCCAATTTTTGTCTTTGCCGACCTCTTGTGGAAAAATAAATATATATATATATAACATGATATTTCATATGGCCTTATAGCAGTTCTCGAGTTTATCACTTCAGTATGCATTCAGATCCACATGTAGACATTATAAAATCATTTTGGGTGAATAATTTTTTAGGTTTTTCTATATAAGCTGAAGCATTCCTCGCATTCCATTCATTCCTCAGGGGGTCAAATTGACCCGTGAGGAAAGGATTTTTTACTTATTTAAATTTCAACCACAAAACTCCTCGAATCCAGTCATTATGTTTGTGTGTATTCGTGGGTTCAAGTGTGACAAAAGTCCCAAGGTCTTGGACCACTCAATTTTATTTATATATATATATATATATATATATATATATATATATATATATATATATATATATATATATATATATATATATATATATATATTTATATATATATTAATAAACTTACTTAGGCCAAACCAGCCTAACTAGCTCAAATTTATGACCTTGGTGATTATAAAACCCTTCCTATGGCTCTGCCCCTGCGCGACTTAAATAACAAGCATTGTGTGTGATGATTTCTTAAATAAATCTGTTTTATTCTGCTTTTCCTAAGTACAATAATGGACTCAAGTACAAGTTCAGGTGCTACGCCGAAGCCCCGCCCACAGCGCAGAACGGAATTCTCTGCGGCTCTGGAATGTCATTTAGAATGTGACATCACAGTAGCTCGGTATAAAGAATCTTACTTTGCTCAATCTGCACCACTTGCTGTTCGTTGATGATCGATTTACTGCTTCTCGTGTCTTTCACTCGATTCCTGCTTAAACCACAACAACTTGCTTGCATTTTAACTACATTGATTTATTGCGCACTGGATTTTACACCATTTTTATCTGTACACAACGTAAATTCAGCAGCGATAAATAACAAACGTTGACCTCGCTTCACACTGCGGGTTCGCCTAGTAAAGGCATCAAAATGCTGTTTACTTTGCTAGGATTGTACGCCTTTTTCCAGCGTGAATGGAAAGTCCACAACACCCACTCACAGAGTGATGATGGTAAGTGAGATGTTCATGTTATGAGAATATGTAACTGCTTATTGGAGTCTGCACTGGCTCTACGCTTATTTTTGCTTTACGGTTTTTTGGAGGAAAGTAAAAAATGTAGAAGCACAGTAATTTTATTAATACTGTAATATGTATGTCATTATCATCTTTAGATGAGCCTTCATATCAGGATATCCCCAGCGAGCCTGAAGTCAGCGATGACTGGAGTGAAGACGATACGGACTCGAGTAACGACGAAGCCTATTACAACTTCCTTACTCCTTCTCAGTTGAGCCTGGATGAACAGAACGCAATGGGGGGTCAGTTTGTTAACAAAACCCTAACATAACCCAACACACACACACACACACACACACACACACACACACACACACACACACACACACACACACACACACACACACACACACACACACACACACACACACACACACACACACACACACACACACACACACACACACACACACACACACACACACACACACACACACACACACACACACACACACACACACACACACACACACACACACAC
Source organism: Gobio gobio (assembly GCF_949357685.1). NCBI lineage: Eukaryota > Metazoa > Chordata > Actinopteri > Cypriniformes > Gobionidae > Gobio > Gobio gobio. The sequence continues at coordinate 55,194,675 of NC_137102.1, read as the reverse complement.
ACACTTTAATCAGCTGTTTAATGGTTTATACTTCAAATTTACTTTAAAACATGCTTTGTTTAAGGGTAGTTGAAAAATAACACAGATTTCATTTAAATGTGTGTATGTATGGGTGAAGTTGTATATTTGACACTGATTTCTGTTTTTTTTTTTTTAATGCCTACAGTTTTCTTAAATAGTCCTGTAGTGATGAATTTAAAGAATAATATGATGAATGTTATGAATGAATGAATATTTAAAGGCACAAATATTCAATTTAGTAACTCAATTAATCAGACAAATCTTGTTGAAATAGTTTTAGGTACAGTAGCTGCTGTCACTGCTTGACATTTCATGTCAACACCTCTTATTTTTCTTTTAACAGACATCAATTACGAAATCGGCTTTCAACTCGGCCAAAGAGGCTTTGGAGATGGTGGTCCAGTGGGTTAAACCACTGAACTGATATACAGATGCTGGTTTGATCCCAGCGGAGAAACAAGCAAATTGAACTGGAGAAAGTCAGTCTTTTTTTTTTAAGTTATATTTACTTTATATTTTTTATATATATATTTTTAAATGTTGCCTCTTTTTGTTTGTGTGTGTGTATATATATATATATATGTTGTTTGTGTAATGTATTTAAACAATTACCGGATTTCTTTTATTGTTTCAAATTGCAGACGTATAATGAGGAGGGGGAAAAAAGCAAACCAGCATCCCATACTGGACCAGCAAACCAGCATCCCATTTATATTAAAAATATATCCCATTTTATAAGTTTTAATATATTTTTTTATTATTTATTTAATATATATATTACATATACAATTTTAATATATATACATTTTTTTTTGTAAAGATGCATGAATTTAAAGTATATTTAAGATATTTTAAGAGACTTATTGACCTTTCCTTGTGTGATAGTATAAAGACTCACTTGTTAATAAATTAATTATGGAAAATAATGCAGGACATGTCACAGTACAGGCTGTTTTTTCACAAATTATTTCTACCCCTTTCTTTAGGGGTGAACACGAGGAACTACAGCTCCTTCTCCTTCATGGTAAGTTCTTATACTGTACCTCATGCTTATTCATAATGATCTGCAGGGGCTGTTTAATGTTTTTGGTATGTTGTTTATATATAGTTAAGCTCGAAGTCAAAAATACACCAAGATTTTTTGCATAGGTATATCTTTTTCAGAGAAGGACAAAAGTTAGAAATTAAAAAAAATAGTGCTAAATGGGTATGTATTCAATTAAATATAGATTAATCCTTGATTAAAGCTATGAAAGTCATTTAAACAGGAACAGTGAGTAACTGTGCTTCTTAAGTAAATGTAAAAAATGTTTAGGTATTTGTATACTGAAAAACAAGACAAAAATAATAATTAAGCAAATATTTTTTTTCCTTTTTCTGTAAATGTATAAAAAGAGCCTTTTGAAAAATGCACAATATTTCTTAAAGTGCCCCTATTATGATATTTTAAAGGCTCCTGATGAACATAGGTGAGTCGGCTACATATTTATTTATGGGTATCCAAGACGTCTCCGGCGTGATGACTCCGATCTTTCGAATATTCCTATTTTATAATTTTTTAAACGACATGTCATCCTCAATAAACCAGTCTCTGGCGTGATGACTCCGATCTTTTGAATATTCTGATCTGATATGACCTCTGACCTGTAAAGTTGCCAGAATAATAATCATACACTGTTTGTTAATTGGCCAGAGGAGAACTGGCACCCCGACTGAGCCTGGTTTCTCCCAAGGTTTATTTTTCTCCATTAGGTCACCTGATGGAGTTTTGGTTCCTTGCCACTGTTGCCTTTGGCTTGGCTTGCTCAGTTGGGGACACTAAATTTATAAAAAAGTTACACAGTCCTTAAGTGCGGCGTTTTCTATAATACTCTACCCTACAATACAATAAACTACCTAAATACAAGTCATTGGACAACATTACTTAGGCTGCATATAAAGAACCAAAATGCATGTGCCATGGATAAATAGAATTAAAAAAATTTACATTTCTAATATTACAGTAATAGTAAACATTAGGGATGCCACAATTCTCAATATAATATTGAACCGTTCGGTACAGCATTCACGTTCAATATGAGCTTGTGAATTGCGTTTTTTTATTTCTCTCCGAAATGGCTCTGTTTGAGCGTGCCTGTGAGTCTACGCACTGATATGAGCAAATATCCAATCACTATGCACTAAAGTTAGAGGTGTTTAGCCACGCTTGCAATGCTGTTCACACTTTAACAGAGCGGGGAAGTGAGGAACGTGTGTCTGTATATTAGATGCGTGCAGGTCTTAAATTGACAGCAGTGCAGTAGTGAACACGCTGACGCTAGTCCTAAAAGGGATAGTTCACCTCTAACTGTCATTATTTCCTCACTCTAATATTGTTCCAAACCTGTATTGAACCGTGGACTAACTGTATTGTTGCATCCCTAGTAAACATCTTTAATATTACTGCGCTGAAGAAAATTAACACTGGTAAACTGAAGAGCTTGTTCTTCCCAACAACACGCTGAAACATGGCAACTAAGCCCAAAGAATTCACAACATTTTATTACAATAGTGTATGTGGCGAGGTTGGCGAGGGACATGGGAGGAGCGAGCGGGACCGGTGGGTGATTGAGAATGAGCACCACCTGCGAGTCACACCGGTCTCGAGTTCTCTCATGAGGGAGCCCAGAGACATACAAGTGGAGGACGAGAGAGGGCCAGGCCTGGAATTTTATGTTGTGTAAATGGGTTTCCTTTTTTGGCTATGCCTTTTTCACCGAACTATAGAGCGCTTGGCGAACGCCGGCGACTCCTCCGCTCCCTCCAGGACGGCAGCCACCCCACCTCGACCCAGGGGCACAGCAGCAAGTTCTCCGTCCCACCGGATCTCTCTTCACTCATTCCAGCACCACTGCCTCGTAAATACCTTAATATTACGATAATACGATTTATATCTGCTTGAACTAATCAGAATGTGTAAGCCGTAGACGCGCTCTTCTCACAAAAATGCACTGAAACAACTACCGTTTATTACAATACTGTTCTCATTATAATTATAGTTGACCTCCTCTTTGTTAATAAAATATCATAAGTCATCATTGTCGTCATCACTGTGGTTTTTGTCACTGTGTCAATGTATTAAAAGCATCACTCTTTCATTATTATAGTAGGCTAATTGTGACTTTGACAGTGATTTATTTCTTGTGTTTGTAATTTCTTGTTGTTTAGACAGTTTTCACACTTACACTGCAGATCTATATCATTTTGGTAACACTTTACAATAAGGTCTCATTTGTTAACAATTGCATTAACTAACAATTAGTGATATATTTTTACAGCATTTATTAACCTCAATTGTTCATGTTAGTTCACAGTGCATTATCTAATGTTGACAGATACGACTTTTGATCATAAAAATGTATAAGTAAATGTTGAGATTAACTAATGTTAATGAATTGAATATTATTTTATAGTTACCATCATTTTTTTATTAGTCACTTGAATTGTTGCATTTGCAAAATATAAACTTGGAATTACAATAGGATATTTTTTTTTTTTTATCACTAGTTTTCAGGTGTAATTTTGAGAAAGTCAGTTTGAGATTTGAATGCAAAATATCAAACATCTTGTACAAATAAACTGATAGGACACAATTGCAACAGCACAAACATGTGAATTTGTTAGTGTGTAATGCAATTGGCTTCAATTAAACATTTATTTATTTGATGTTAAAGTGTGTTGTTGTATATGTTGCTTTACTCAGATATATTTTTCAGCAATGCCACATCTCGCAGCTTTAGATGAAAAATAACATTCACACTGTGTGAATATGTGTGTGTGTGTGTGTGTGTGTGTGTGTGTGTGTGTGTGTGTGTGTGTGTGTGTGTGTGTGTGATTTTGTGACTTGACATCAAGAAGGTCCAATAAACAGCACTTCGAGAAGGATTACTTGTGGAAAGATCTCAGAAGAGCTCCATGCTGCTGTGTCTGCTGCCCTGAGGGAATGGGAACAAGAGATATTCCTCTCCTCCACCTCCATCTACAGATCAGAGAAAGAAAATGATAATAATTAAGAGTGCAATCAAGAAGAAATTTACATGTGTGCAATTTGTGACCTTGGAGAATGTAAGAGGTTTTCAGTCCCATAACCAAAACTTGATATTTGACAGTCGAAAGATCTGGTTATGAATTCATCCATTCATCCGCCACTTACAATACACTATTTTAAGAGACTTTCCCCTGGTTTCACAGACAAATCTTAAGCCTAGTCCCAGACTAAAATGCATGTTTGAGCTGTTTTAACTGGGAAAAAAAGCCCTGTCTGTGAATCCAGGAGAGAGTCATTAATCCCCAAGCGCATAACAGCCCTTAATCCCGCCTTCGTGGACAAATTTGGGCACGAAGGTCTCAGGTGTGATCCCCCTTAAAAAAAAAAAATGTTATATCACCACCTACGATAAAATTAATTCTATTAATTTGTGCCTTTTTTATGATTTTTGGGGTATTAATGAATTGATTTACCTCTAAAAGTACCATATTTTTTTAATGTAAAATATGCTTATTTTTATGTTATATTTAATATTTCTTTAACTTCAGTAAAAAAACATATCAGCAAGTCCAGAGAGCCAAAACCTAAAAATGTGGTGACTTTGGTGACATATGATGGTATTAATTATTTTTTAAAGCTACAATATCAATAGCCAGTAGATGGCAATAGAACTCAATGGCTGCATATGGGCTGAACTCTGTAAACCAATGTTTTAACAACCTTTTTTTTAATTTTTTTATTGCTTACATAGTTATTGGCTCATTTAATTCCTTTGTTTGTGTATATGTGAGTGACTGTTTTTTATTTGACAAAAAAAACCTTCTGTTATAGGCTCATTCAATGGCTTTCAATGCTATGCTTTTGTGGATATGTGTGTGTGTGTGTGTGTGTGTGTTTTTGCCACTTTGAGAATGTTGTATAGGCTCACTCCTTCATTTGTGTGTATGTATGATCTGCATTGTGTTGGATTTATTGATTTTTATTGGACAAATAAATAAAAAATGCTCTGAATTAAAGTTTTTTCCATTCATTCCTATGGGTGACCATTTTTGTCCATGAAGGGGGGATTAAGGAGGTTTTTTTTTTTCAAGCACTTAACATTGTATAATCGAGTCAATTTGTTTTGTGTGTGTTCAGGTGGCAAACTTAGAAAAAGTAGCCAAGTCTTGTACCGCTCAGATTAAGGAAAGTATTTAAAAAAATTTTTTTACAATTATTTTGCCCACATTTGTCCCCAAAAGGAACACAACACTCTTTTTTTGTTAAATAGGCTAATTTTCCAGCTCCCCTAGGATTAAAAAGTTGAGTTTTACTGTTTTCGGATCCATTCAGCCGATCTCCGGGTCTGGCGGTAGCACTTTTAGCATAGCTTAGCTTAGCATAGATCATTGAATCTGATTAGACCGTTAGCATCTCGCTCAAAAAATGACCAAAGAGTTTTGATATTTTTCCCATTTAAAACTTGACTCTTCTGTAGTTACATCGTGTACTAAGGCTGACGGAAAATAAAAAGTTATTATAGGCCGATATGGCTCGAACTATACTCTCATTCCTGCGTAATAATCAAGGAACTTTGTGTCGTACCATGAGTGCGCAATGATATTACACAGTACCTGAAAATAGGCTAACTTCAACATAACCAACGTGACAACCTAATCTTCAGTGTATTCCGGTTCAAATACGGTTCAGGATCTGCACCAAAGTAAATATCTTCTGAATCGTCTCTCACAAATGTCTCCATTATTACAAGGCACGCTCCTTGTGCACCGCGTAACTCAAATAGGACACACATTATGGCGAATGGTTTTAAAGACATGCAATACGTAACATCCGAGACGTCCAAATACGTGACATCATCGCGCTACAGTCTGCAGTGAGGGGCATCTCCGGTAATCCACTGCTATTCCTGCAGTTCCCGGATCTGAAGTGTTGAATTTTCTGTCAAATTTGAGCCAATGAATTTGTGGAAGTGAATTTGTAAAGCAAAATAAAATGGACCGGAAATTGGCTGTCGAATATTATAGGTTGTATTTTTAAAGCTGCAGTCTGTAACTGTTTGCGCTCTAGCGGTTAAAGAGCACCTATTATGGCATTTAAAATGTTCCAAATATTGTTTTAGAAGTCCCCAACAACAGTTTTGCATGCATGCAATGACAAAAAAAGACTTTAGTTTTCTTATAATATGCATTTATTTTTACCTGTTTTGACAGCGATTCTCAAATGATTCCTTTAGTGATTCACTTTTCAAAACTCGCCTTTACGTGACGCTAATCTGCGGTGATTGGTCCGATGACCCAGTCAGTTGTGATTGGTATAGTCTGTGCAGATATTTTCGGAAACGGAACGCCCATCAAAGTCTTATAGTGACAGTAATTTGTTAATATGTGTCAGGAGTTATGAATATGAAAACCATGTCTGTACCGTTTGATTGTAATATGAGCCTCAGCTGATCTCATTCATAAAAAAACTCCTCCATTCTCCTCACGAAGTCGCGACAAATCAACATCCCTCAGGGTTTTTAGTTCAAAATTGTGCAGATGAGGAGAAATATTGATAGATTCTCATATGTCTGTGTCAAATTTCTAAACAGAGGAGTATTTTTTATTCAATACTTCCTCAAAATGCGCAGATGTAGCCTAATTGAGCGACTGAGTCTCTTATGTGTTGTTTTCAATTCTGGCAGCCGGAGGGCGCTCTGTGCACATGTAGTCCAGATATGGTACAGACAGACGAAGAAGAACCATGTGCCATAATAGAAGTCCATAATAAAAGCTTCCTGAGATCGCGAAACATGCAGACATTTGAAGACTAATAAACACTCAATCGCGACGATGTATGGTTTGTCTTCAAGCCACTTAGTCTTCAAATGCTCATCCTTGGGCAGATGAAAAAAGTTTGCTTTTGAGTCGCACTTCAGAACACAGCGTCTCGTCGCCATGATGTTTTCTAGTTTTCACTGGCGTCTTGGAGCGCAATAAGTATCGTATTCAAATAACTTGACAAGTTGACGTCATCTAGTCAGAGAAAAAGCTTCGGCCTTCTAACGATTCTAAAAAATGACTCAGATTTGACTCTTACTTTTGAAAGAAAATAACTATATATACGGTGCACTGTCATATTTCAAACTTTGCAGGATGTTTTTGTTCACTTAGATCTATGTTACACACTACATGAAAGGTCAATTTCAAAATTCCATGATAGGTGCTCTTTAATAAACAGAACAGCATGTGTCTTGCGGAAGAACATTGCAGCCGGAGCTACTTCTCTGTTTATGTCTATAAATGTCTATCTCTATGGCGAGTCACGCAGAGACTGTGCTCCTCCACAGCGGTTCCTACCAGACCAGTCTGAAATAATCCCAATATAAACACTTATTATAAGTTTACCATAATGATTCAGGGTAAGACAAAAACACAGTTTGGAATAGATTCATTTTGTACATTCTCATTATATAATTTTTGTAAATCTTGAACACAAAAAAGTTACGGACAGCAGCTTTAAACATTTGTGAAGTGAAATCTGAGGTGAATTTGGATTATTTGGAATTTTTAATAATGAAAATGTGCGTGAAATGTTTTCAATTGAAATATTCACATCTTAAATATACAACCATGTTGACTTTCAGCCCATAAAAATGCAAGCATGGTTAATGCAGTGCATATGCAAATAAAATGCCCACTGCTGTGATACTTTAGTTTAAACGCCCACTGCTGTGATTGGCTGCTGTGATACTTTCATTTAAACGCCCACTGCTGTGATTGGCTGCTGTGATACTTTCATTTAAACGCCCACTGCTGTGATTGGCTGCTGTGATACTTTAGTGTAAACGCCCACTGCTGTGATTGCATGGTTAACTAATTGTGAAAAGTGTTTATAGTGTTATTGAATGAATGCTTTCATTATAACCAACAGTGCAAAAAAAGATTTGTTGACCAATTACAGTCACAATTTAATCACAGTTTAAATAACAGATAATTTTCATCCTAGAAACAATGTGACCGTTTAGTCCAGTGTTCCTCAAACTCGGTCCTGGAGGGCCGCTGTCCTGCAGAGTTTAGCTCCAACCCTGAGCAAATGTTGCAGGCCCCGGCGCCTCCGGAGACCCGTCAGACAGATTACTGTAAAAAACAGGATGAAATGAAAAGGACGGGAGAGTCGCGTCTGCTCTTTCCACAGCTCCTCTGTTAATGTATTTATTTAGAGCACAATCCATTTCAAGTATATACAATCACTTTTAAAGCTTTGTTTCACATTCTGTTCTCTCTTTCCATCACTTTAGTGTCACAATAGATTTCTTTTTACCCTTTTTCTTGTCTCATGTCTTCAATGTATCTTTCGTTGACACCTGAATACTCCATAGACATTTTATACACATCAATATTCATTTTTATAGAGACAATATGACTTAGAATTGGTCTTACTCAATATACGTATATTTATATATATTATAAAATTGTATATTTTAAACCACTTCCTTCTCTAAAAAAAACTGTATAACACAACAAGTTACTTTTACAAGTTAAAAGTAAAACTCAGCGTTACTCAGCGACTGGTCACGTGACCACCAAGCGCACCAAACGCGATCACAGAACGAGCTTCCCAGAGACATTTAACGCTGTATTTTAACACATTAACTCAAACAATTAAACATTTTACAACCCAAAAACGATTGTAAAAACTCTATAGTTAGATATAATGATCACTGGAGCATGTTTAGATAATTTTCCTCAAGTTAGAGAGAGAATATACATTACAAAACAAAACGTCATCAGCTAAATCACATTCAACACTGTATATTCCTCAAACATCAAAATAGTGCAATCACTGTTATATATTTAACGGTTTCTCCTATAATGTCCGTGTTTTTACCTGTAAAAAACAGGATGAGATGAAAAGGACGGGAGATTCGCGTCTGCTCTTTTCACGGCTCCTCTGTTAATGTGAGGGAGCATGCGCAGTTCACCAGTCCGTTCGCGACTCCCGGGTCAGAATGTCAAAATAAGAGTCCCCTTTTTTGTCCATATAATTCAATATCTGGTTAATTTGCACACTGCATAGGAAAATAATGTAATTATTAAACTTATAACAATATACAGAGTTGTGAGAAAATAAAAAAATACACAATTGTATACCTACTTTGTGTGTATCACACTAACTAATCAAGGTATTCAGGATCACTAGAAAATCACATGAAGGTGTGTTTGATCAGGGTTGGAGCTAAACTCAGCAGGAAAGCGGCCCTCCAGGACCGAGTTTGAGGAACTCTGATTTAGTCACTAAACCGGTTTGATTTACTGCACATAAGCCCTATTCGGACAGTAATTGTTTCCAAGCTATGAACAAATACTTATTTTGTCAGTAACATAATTGACTGGGGGGCTGGAATCCAAAACCAGTAAACCCTGAGTTTGGCTAATATATTGATTTTAAGGGTTTTATGTAAGGTCCTGTTTGTGTTTTGGGGAAAAAGAAAACTTGATTTATTTACAGTGTCAACTTCCAAATGCACCCCTAATTATAGAATGACCCGAGTACATCCCAGGGTTCCTACACAATTTTCATTTCAAAATTCCATACTTTTCCAGACTCGAATTTCCAGACTTCCTACAGATTTTTCCGACCATATTTAACTTGTTCTGATAAAATGTTTTCAAATTCAACTGCTAACAAGTGTTACATTCTAAAGATTTAGTATTGGCGTTTTTGCCTTTTTTTAGGATAGGAAAGTAGCTAGACAAGAAGTAAGGTGGGAAAGAGAAGGGGGTGGGATTGGGAAAAGTCCATGAGGCAGGACTCGAACTCGGGTCTCCCGAAGCACAACAGCACTACATGGCGACGCACTTACCCACAATGCTATCGCGCCGACAAGTATGTTACACTCTGAGTCAAAACCTCTATGTAGGCTATCTAATATTTAGAAATCCTATATTAAAATATTGCCTTTTGTGACCTTAACGATCAAAATGCTAAATCAGTCACAATTTTTTTAAAGGGTTATTAATTTACCCAAAAATTTAATTTCTATCATAATTTACTTACCCTCATGTCATTCTAAACTAATAAGACTTTTGTTAATCTTGGAAATCTTGGACACATGAAGATATTTAAAGGATTAGTTCACCTCAAAATGAAAATGTCCTAATCATTTACTCACCCCAATGCCATCCAAAATGGCAACCAACTCAGTTTGTTGCTCAAAACCTTAATTTATCTTTCACTGAAGAAAGTAAGTCATGGATATCTTGGATGGCATAGAGGTGAGTAAATGATTAGGACATTTTCATTTTGGGGTGAACTAGTCCTTTAATAAAGGGACTGAAATCTCTCAGATTTAAAATATTAAAAATGTTAATATAATAAAGTCTTATGGTTTTGAAAGACATGGGGGTGAATAAATGACAAATTTTCATTTTGGGTGTACTATTCCTTTAAGGACTCCACTATCGACTCTGTTTTATCCTCAAACCCAACTTGCTTTCTCAAACTACAAAGTGCTGTGTTAACCACTGTTGAACTGAGAAAAGGAAGGAACACACAGGTCTGACCTTTACTGCCATAGCTTGGCTACAAGTTATTCATTCATTGAAAAAAAACGATTGTGTATATATTTATTATATACATTTAGAAATTCTTAATTTTATATTTAGAAAATGAAATAGGGACAATAGTCTGGAAACATAAATATTTTTCCATACTCTGATTTAGAGAGAGAGAGAGAGAGAGAGAGAGAGAGAGGCATTACTATGGTAGAGACTGCCATATTACTGTAGCTCATCTGTAAAGGTCAACTATAGATTCAGTTACGTATGGTACAGTGAGAACATTTACTGAAAGAACGTTTACATCTACATTAACTGATTGTTAAAAGTACTAAATTGAAAGAAGAACATGTTGTGTTTTGGTGATTAAACCAAATATAACAGTTATCCTGTCTTAAAAATGTACATTACTTTCACAAAATCACAAAAATTGTGATTTGATGCAAAAGGTAATATAATGCAACACTGTAAAAAATAATTCCGCATTTTAGTTATTTCAACGTAATTTTGTAAGTTAATACAACTTGCAGTTTCTGAATTTGTTAGTTCAACTTAACATGTTACGTTTTCACGGTCTCAACTAGTCTGTAAGTTGACTTAACTAGAGTATGTGTCACCTCAACTTAAGAACATAAGTAAGTATGCTAAGTAAGTTAGTTTATAAGTTCTCATTATTTATCGCGAGATCACGTGAAGCGGGAAACAGGTCTCGTTCATCCATGCAAGATCGAGTTTATCAGCAGATGATATAATCCTCCCATCATCATCATCAAATCTGGTAAGTAAATATTCGTTCATATTGGTGTAATAACTTGTAAAATTACATATATGAAGTAACCATCCATGTATTGTTTACATATCAACGTTTCTATATTAAGAAGCTATCTAAGCTTAACTATTAACTATCACTTTTGACCGTTTCTAACCCAGTTTGGCCATTTATGTAGTTGATAGTTAGCAAACTATTGTTAAAATCTATAAAACTAGTCAATTATTACTTGTTTTCCTTTTATTTATCATGCAACATTATTTCATTTAGATGCCAAATAGGCACGTGGCTAGACGTTAAAATTTTATTCGGAGGATATTTCGATCCCCCAAATTTTTTATTTAACGTTATTCAAATGACACCGAATTCAGTTTTTTTTTTTTTGAGAAATACGTGATAGGGATGAATGGCACAACGCGCGTTCATAATCACTGTCGTGTTCAAGTTCTTTCCGCCAAATCAGCGAGTCTAACATAAATCACCATACAGGCAAAGCAGCTTCGACGCGTGAGTATGATATCAACGAGCTGACAAATATAATGTAATTTAATGTGAAACTGAGTGGTGCGGCAGGATTATCACGAATCCTCCGGTGTTCAAACCGGAATGCTCCATAACTGAACAGTTGTTCAGCTGTCTAGTTTCACCGTGTTTTCCCAAAAACTATGGTGAAATGCTTACGTGTCTGTGTTTCGCCAAACTACATTGTTCCCTAAAATCATGTACTCTTATGAACGCTTCTGTGTACAAGTAGTCAAGCTTTGGGATATACGTTATAACTGCATCTTTAATGGACAGCTCTGTTGTTTAGATCCATCTGGTCCATCCTTTCACCGTTTAAACTGGCCTGTCAATCATATTATTAAAACAAATAAATGTCTCTTACCGTGAAATAAGGTTTTGGTCATATTCACCTCTACAATTTAGGATGGATAGAAAAGTATAGCTTTTATTAATAAATTCTAATGTTGATCTATCTTAGTGCAAGTGTCTCAGACAGCCACCAAGCTAACAGTAAAAAAACTAACATTCCTCACACTCAAATGCAGTTTAATATGATCGTTTAGAGGAAATAAAACAGCTCTGTAACATTACATTTTTGATTTTATAAATACATGTCAATAAATATATATCAAGAAATTTTGTGAGACACTATAACTGTAGTTCTATTACTCTAATCTTGATTTGTGTACTCTGTTTATTAAATGTTGGTTGACATAATTTTTCTTTTCTTCATAGAATTACTTAAGGCAGTGCCGCAAGCTCGACCAATGAAGTGGAGCTGCAAGTTCTGCCATTTCACAACAACCAATCAACGCATTTTCATAAGGCACTACAAGGTGAAGCACTGCCATCACGCAAGTAATTGTCCACTTCCCTGCATCTATAAAGACTGTGTGTATTCATTTAGAACTGAGTTTGCTAAAAAAAAAACATTTGGCCAGGAACCATAAACAATCTGTCCGACTCTGTGCTGCGGCATTCACGTTGAACTGTATAATTTGTCCAGCATAATTTTTGTTGCAAATATTGAAGTTAATTTGTTAATGCAGAAGTATTCAAAGGATTAGTTCACCCAAAAATGAATATTGCCCCATGATTTTCCCCCATTTACTCACCCTCAAGTCATTCTAGGTGTATATGACAATCTTCTTTCAGACGAACACAATCAGAGTTGTATTAAAAAACACCCTGATGCTTCCGGACTTTATAATGGCAGTTAATTACAACCATCAGTTATAAGCTTAAAAAAGTAAATACATCCATCAACTGCTCCACACGGCTCTGGTGGGTTAATAAAGGCATTCAGAAGCAAAGCGATGAGTTTTGTATAAGAAAAATATCCATATTTAATAACTAGCTTCCGGCCAAACAAACATATGGATTTGACTTAAGTCTAAAGCGCAACTTATGCGAGTAATGCGACATACTGCTGAAATTTAGTCTACGCCATAACGCACTACGCTACTTCCGACGTCACAAATTGCATAAGTTTTATGTGCAAGTAGAATTAATTATACAAACGCATCGCTTTGCTTTAGAAGGCCTTTATTAACCCCCGAGCCGTGTGGAGCACTTTTATGAGCTTATAACTGTTGGTTGCAGTTCACTGCCATTATAAAGCTTGTAAGCATCAGAGTGTTTATTTATATAACTCTGATTGTGTTCGTCTGAAAGAAAAATGTCATATACCCCTAGGATGACTTATTTATTTATTTATTTATAGATTATTTAATAGGGACAGATACAGTAAACATAGATTATCTTCATGACGAGTAAATCATGAGGTAATCTTCATTTTAAAGTGATCTAATCATTTAAAATATTGTAGCTTGATTGTAACTTTTTATACCCTTGCTTCATTTAGTGTACAGTACTATGAATATGCAAAATTCCTCCATTTATTCACAGTGTATAGTATTTGACTTAATTCTATCAGTTTAAAGGAATAGTTCATCCAAAAATTAATGTTCTGCCAATAATTACTCACTCTCATGTCGTTCCAAACCTGCAAGACCTTTTTCGGAACACAAATTAAGATATTTGGATTGAAATCCACAACCTTTCAGACCCTTCATAGACAGCAATGTAATTAGCAAGTTTCAAGGCCCAGAAAGGTATTATGGACATCTATAAAATAGTCTGTGTGGCATCAGTGGTTCAACCTTAACTTAATGAAGCTACAAGAATACTGTATGTGTGAAAATAAAACAAAAATATTGACTTTATTCAACCATTTCTTCTTTTCCGTGTCAGACGACGTGCGCTCACAAGAGTACCACAAAATGAAGTAGAACCCAGATGTGCTGCACCTTGTTTACAAGCAGAGGAATGTACACACATGCGTTGTGGCACTCTTGTATCTGTGTGTCTGAGACTGATATGGAAGAGCAAACATTTTTGAACAGAGTCATTATTTTTGTTTTCTTTGCGCACAAAAATTATTCTTGTGGCTTCACAACATTACACTTGAACTACTGGTGTCACATGGACTCAATTAACGATGTCCTTAGTACCTTTATGGGCCTTGAATGTAGTAGTTCGTAGTTGGGTCAGAAAGCTCTCTGCTTTCATCAAAAATATCTTAATTTGTGTCCTGAAGAAGAACGAAGGAAAAACACTAAAACTAAATAAACACTGAAACTGGCTTCAATGAAACAGGCCTCAGATCAGTAAATCAACTTCTAACAACAGTTATAAGTAAACATTTTTTTCTTTAGGGGGAGGCATCAAATCAACGAAAGAGGGTTGCAGTACTGCAGGGCCTGCCACGGTTCATGCGTGAAAATCCATCACAATTCATAAAGATCTGTGAGGTATGTGGAAAGTAAGGAGGCACGCTGGAGGCCGTTGAGTAGTTGAAGTTAATGTATTATTTCTAAGTATGTGGATGGAGAATGTGTGAAAAATATACAAAAATATATGATTTGTTGACTTATGGTAATTAAGATTTGGTGTACTAATGTTGTGTTTAAGTCTTTGAATGTGAAAGCACATTTTGAAGTTTGTCATTTTTTTAATACAGCACACAGATTCTGAGGAACATGATCAGGGGCATGACTCTTGGAATCATCACAGTGGTGGAAGATGTGACGGATCCCATTCCCTGCAACCCCAGTGATGTGTCCCTTGTCATCGAGGAAGCAGTTGTTCTGCGAGGACTTGGTGACGTACCAAATGCGTATATGAATATGATGGGATTGCTTTATGCTCTCAACATAAACTACCCAAAAAACCTCAGATACACTTTTGAGGTGATTCAGAGGCTGTTGATGGACATTGGAGCCGATACCTGCAGTGCAAGAGTGCACTCCCTTAAAAATACACTGTTGAATTGAAGATGTTGTGGAGGTAAGGTGTTATGTTTTTCTACCAAGAGCCTGTGTTTGCATTTTACAGTTCTCTGCATCAATGGCCTGACATCCATTTTCATTGTTTTTTCAAGATGTTATGCGTTTTAAAGTTATTTTACAGTTAAAGGGGTATTATTAATGTGAAAAGTGTTAGTTTACCGAAAAAAAAAGTTTTTGTTAATCCTTGAATTATAAAGGAAGATATTTTTAATGAAATCTGTGAGCTTTCTGTCCCTTCTTTGACAGTCTATGGAACTAGCACATTCAAGGTCTGCAAAGATAGTAAAAAAATATCTTAAAGTAATCCAAGTGACTCCAGTGGTTTATATATTTACATGCAACAGTGTCTGCATTCGCGTACACACAAGAAGTATGTGCTGTAATGCTCTTGTTAACATGCAATGAAACACTCACAATGCTTAATAAAACTGAGGTTAAACCACTGAAATCACTTAGATTACTTTAAGTATGTCTTTTCAGTACCTTGAATGTGCTAGTTGCGTAGGCTGTTAAAGAAGGGACAGAAAGCTCACAGATTTCATTAAACATATTTAAATTTTTCTTCCAACAAAAGAAAACCTTAAAGGGTTAGTTCACCCAAAAATGAAAATTCTGTCATTAATTACTCACCCTCATGTCGTTCGAGACCCGTAAGACCTCCGTTCATCTTCAGACACAAATGAAGATATTTTAGTGTAAAGCTGATGCTGAGAAAGGCTTCAGATAGGCCTCCATTGGCATTCAGTACACTTATACTCCCAAGACGGATAAAAGGCACTTAAAACATCGTTACAAAGTCCATCTCACCACAGTGACTCTACAATAATCTTACGATGCGACGACAATAGTTTTTGTGCGCAAAAAAAATCAAAATAACACCTTTATCCAACTTGTTACTGCCTTCCGTGTGTGCCTCCACAACGCATGCGTGAGAATATGACGCAGATCTGGCGTTCGGACACATGACCCAGAAGCGATTTGTTTACAAGCAGAGGAAGACGCGCGTGTCTAAGCTGTTGGATTCTACATTGATCGTGCTTTAGGTCTCGGCGTAGTTCTCAAAATGGGGCTTAAGTGTGCATTTCATGGATTCCCGAACGCTGGCGCTACGTCATATTCTCGCGCATGCGTCTTGGAGGCACACACGGAAGGCAATAACAAGCTGGATAAAGGTGTTATTTTGATTTTTTTTTTGCGCACAAAAACTATTGTCGTCGCATCGTAAGATTATTGTAGAGTCACTGTGGTGAGATGGACTTTGTAACGACATTTTAAGTGCCTTTTATCGGTCTTGGGAGTATAAGTGTACTGAATGCCAATGGAGGCCTATCTGAAGCCTTTCTCAGCCATCAGCTTTCAACAAAAATATCTTCATTTGTGTTCCGAATATGAACGGAGGTCTTACGGGTGTCGAACGACATAAACTCACCCTTATGTCGTTCGACACCCGTAAGACCTCCGTTCAAAGGGTTTCTTTGAATGGATCCTTTAAAGGGTTAGTTCACCCAAAAATGAAAATTCTGTCATTAATGACTCACCCTAATGTCGTTCCAAACCCATAAGACCTCCGTTCATCTCCGGAACACAGTTTAAGATATTTTCGATTTAGTCCGAGAGCTTTCTGTCCTTCCATTGAAAGTGTATGCACACTCTACAGTCCGTGTCCAGAAAGGTAAGAAGAAAGGTATGAAAAACATCATCAAAGTAGTCCATGTGACATCAGTGGGTTAGTTAGACTCTTTTGAAGCATCGGCAATACATTTTAGTCCAAAAATAACAAAAACTACGACTTTATCCAGCATTGTCTTCTCTTCCGCGTTTGTTTGAATCCGCGTTCACGAGTCCACAGCGTCTTACGTCAGCAGCGGGATTCAATATGTCAAAATGTATTGCCGATGCTTCAAAAGAGTCTAACTAACCCACTGATGTCACATGGACTACTTTGATGATGTTTTTCATACCTTTCTTCTTACCTTTCTGGACACGGACTGTAGAGTGTGCATACACTTTCAATGGAAGGACAGAAAGCTCTCGAAAATATCTTAAACTGTGTTCTGGAGATGAACGGAGGTCTTATGGGTTTGGAAAGACATTAGGGTGAGTCATTAATGACAGAATTTTCATTTTTGGGCGAACTAACCCTTTAAGCCAGTTTTTGGATGACATAAGGGTGAATAATGGTATTTGAATTTTTGTGTGAACTGACACTTAATGTTTTTTTTCACATGAATAACCTACGCATTCCATGCATTCAAATAAATGTTCACCTTTAAAACGCAATTGCAATATTATTGAATTTTATTTGACAGATTCATTATTTGTTTTATTTGAGAAAAAAAATGTCTGTAATTTATTTCTCTCATTTCTATATTCTAGTTTTTAGTTTGTATTTACAAATATTCAGAAAATTCATTTTTCTGTTTCATTCTGGTTTTTATTTTATTTTATTCTAATCCTTTGAATATGTTAATGTTGTCCATGTATTGATTTGTAAGGGACAATAAAATATAAAATATGTTTATATGGAAAATGTGTTTGTTTATTTATTTGGTTGAATGAGCTATTACAAGTTGAGAAAATATACCAAATTAAGTTCAATGAACAAAAAGTTTAGTACAGATAACTTGAAAATGTAAGTTTTCATATTTCAACTAAACTTTGCAAGTACAAGTTACTTGAAATAAGTTGTTGGGTCAACTATTTTACCTATATCAACTAAACTTTTTAAGTTGAAAATACTTTGTAGATTAAGTTAATAAAACTTAACTGAGTCAAAGCAAAAAGATAACTAAAAAATGTAAGTTGAGTGAACACATTTTTTTTTACAGTGAAAGTATATAGTGTTATAAATGTACATAGATCTTTTTTTATGAACATATTAAAAAACTTTGCAGAATTTGTAAAAAATGTTTTTATTAATGCCAAGGTATCAGAAATACAAGCCTACAGTGAAAATTAGTAAAAAGTTACATACAATGAAAAGATAATAAAAGCAAGCATCATTTATACACATATAGGCTACATAAACAGAAAACACAGAATACACAGAAAAAGAAAAACAGAAAAGAATGTTGTTGTTGTTTTTTTAACTTGAAACAAGTTTATTGCCTTAAGACAGGGGTGTCCAAACTTTTTTTAAAGGGGGCCAGATTCAATGTTGTGGACACACCCACATGTTTTGTTTCTTGGAAACATGACAGATTTGACAACCTTGAGCTGACAGTAGAGTAGCTTGTGAGATATTTAACAATATCGCGCCGCTTCTCCAGTAATTCTCCAATAATTAGAACAATTACTAATTATTATTCAATTACTAAATTAATTGAGTTTTTATCTTAAAACAAACACAATGTTTGGGACAGAAACAAGATTACAAACAGAAACAATATTATTTGTCTTACCCCATTGGCAGATAATTTCGCTTGTTTTAAGCAAAAACTCACTTCAATTTCATTTTATTTTCCAGAAAACAAGAAAAATATCTTGTCATTTTACTTATCTAGTTAATGCATCTTGATTTAAGAATTTTCAGATATATTTAGACTAGAAACAAGACAAAAATACTAAATAAGAGCTTTTTTTTGCAGCGCACACATTTAAATACAAATACACAAAACTGCAAGTTTAGGACTAAAATAATCTGTAATTTGGCCTTTATTACTCATTTAATACATGTCTACATTAAAAATTCAATAAAATGAACCTACATTTCTGACAAATTACCACGGTTACAGGTAAGTTTGTGTTAGTGTTACCACAGTATAAACCATGATAAATGTTGGTGAAGTGTTGGTTGGAAAGTATTTTAACTGGATTGGCTCAGTGTTTCTCCTGATTTGCATGTTAGTGTTGTAAGTCAGCGCAGTTTCAATTGGCTTTAAACTAAATTAAATCACTGAGAGATTTGCAGCTTGTACCAGACATAGATATGTATTATGGTACCAGAGACCTCTACGCCAACCTCGAACGCTTCTCACGGGTTGTTTAGTGGTCACGTGATCGAAACACTCGCGAGTTGCTCTTTCATTCCGCTTTTGGCGCGTTAATGTTTCGCTGGCCTAAAACCCCGTACTGCCACCTTGTGTTGACATTGTGAAACTGCACGATTAGTAAATCATAAATAATATATTTTAATAGACACACTGCGGGCCGTTTGAAATTCATCCCCGGCCCGCATTTGGCTCGCGGGCCGGACTTTGGACACTCCTGCCTTAAGAGGTTATATTTTGGATGCACTGTCCGACCTCTCTTCCAAAAACAATGAATAAATGATTTTGAAACCGAAACCTTGCAGGATTTACGATGCTGGTGACCGTTACAACGCGTAATCATCACCAACGCGGTCTGTCAGAAGGGTCCATCAAAATATTTGGGATGAAGAAGCTTCAGTAAACGGCCATAAAGTGCGAGACAGATGTAAGAACAGCTAAATTAAACAATTCATATTTGACAGCTGTTTTAGGACAGAAATGTTAATCTGACAAACGAATACACTTTTGTCTAATTTCGAAAACAGGCCTTTATAATTTATGTGATTCATGTAATAACTAGTAACTTTCGATGTGAAAAGACAAGAAACATTAAAACAAAGCTGTGTTCATTAGGAATCAGATTAATAATTAATGTGTACATATTGTGAATGAATTAATAAACTTATTTAGGCCGAACCAGCCTAACTAGCTCAAATTTATGACCTTGGTGATTATAAAACCCTTCCTACGGCCCTGCCTGTGCACGACTTAAATAACAAGCATTGTGTGTGATGATTTCTTAAATAAATCTGTTTTATTCTGCTTTTCCTAAGTACAATAATGGACTCAAGTACAAGTTCAGGTGCTACGCCGAAGCCCCGCCCACAGCGCAGAACGGAATTCTCTGCGGCTCTGGAATGTCATTTAGAATGTGACGTCACAGTAGCTCGGTATAAAGAATCTTACTTTGCCCAATCTGCACCACTCACTGTTCGTTGATGATCGATTTACTGCTTCTCGTGTCTTTCACTCGATTCCTGCTTAAACCACAACAACTTGCTTGCATTTTAACTACATTGATTTATTGCGCACTGGATATTACACCATTTTTATCTGTACACAACGTAAATTCAGCAGCGATAAATAACAAACGTTGACCTCGCTTCACACTGCGGGTTCGCCTAACAAAGGCATCAAAATGCTGTTTACTTTGCTAGGATTGTACGCCTTTTTCCAGCGTAAATGGAAAGTCCACAACACCCACTCACAGAGTGATGATGGTAAGTGAGATGTTCATGTTATGAGAATATGTAACTGCTTATTGGAGTCTGCACTGGCTCTACGCTTATTTTTGCTTTACGGTTTTTTGGAGGAAAGTAAAAAATGTAGAAGCACAGTAATTTTATTAATACTGTTATATGTATGTCATTACCATCTTTAGATGAGCCTTCATATCAGGATATCCCCAGCGAGCCTGAAGTCAGCGATGACTGGAGTGAAGACGATACGGACTCGAGTAACGACGAAGCCTATTACAACTTCCTTACTCCTTCTCAGTTGAGCCCGGATGAACAGAACGCAATCAAGGGTCAGTTTGTTAACAAAACCCTAACATAACCCAACACACACACACACACACACACACACACACACA
Source organism: Gobio gobio (assembly GCF_949357685.1). Lineage (NCBI taxonomy): Eukaryota > Metazoa > Chordata > Actinopteri > Cypriniformes > Gobionidae > Gobio > Gobio gobio. The sequence continues at coordinate 55,173,840 of NC_137102.1, read as the reverse complement.
CACACACACACACACACACACACACACACACACACACACACACACACACACACACACACACACACACACACACACACACACACACACACACACACACACACACACACACACACACACACACTTTAATAAGCTGTTTAATGGTTTATACTTCAAATTTACTTTAAAACATGCTTTGTTTAAGGGTAGTTGAAAAATAACACAGATTTCATTTAAATGTGTGTATGTATGGGTGAAGTTGTATATTTGACAATGATTTTTTTTTTTTAGTGCCTACAGTTTTCTTAAATAGTCCTGTAGTGATGCATTTAATGAATGAATGAATATTTAAAGGCACAAATATTCAATTTAGTAACTCAATTAATCAGAAAAATCTTGTTGAAATAGTTTTAGGTAAAGTAGCTGCTGTCACTGCTTGAAATTTCATGTCAACACCTCTTATTTTTCTTTTAACAGACATCAGTTCCTGCCGCTACAAAATCGGCTTTCAACTCGGTCAAGGAGGCTTTGGAACTGTTCATGCAGCAACTCGTTTGAAAGATAACCTTCAGGTATCAATTTTCATTACTTACAATATCTATCTAATGTTGTACTAATGTTGTATCTAGATAATGTTGTATTAATGTTGTATCTAGATAATGTTGTATTAATGTTGTATCTAGATAATGTTGTTTAATCGTCTGAGGCTGTGTTCACACTTGACGTATTTTTTTACAAGAAAAAGTTGACAAGAGCGCTCTTTTAGTAGGCTAGGCAAAAAAAAAAAAGCTGGCAGCGTTTGGTTCAAAATAGCAGTGAAATGTAGTTTTAAGACTTTTTCAGGTGATAATTTACTTGTTTAAAGCTCAAATCTGTGGTTTATTTATAAAGAAAGCGCCGTTTTGAATATTTTATCTGGTGTTTTCGGAGTTGTGAGATCCAGTCGATCAGCGGCGTTCAGCTCATTAACCCGCCGAGAGCTGCCTTTCCTCGGCTAGTCCCTCTGACATTTGCCACTGGCCCTGATGTCCTGTGGTGGTTAAACACAAGATATGTTTTGTGTATATCTAACGGGCGATCTTTGGCCTCATGGATCTAGAATTTGTTCCCTACAATATTATTGTAGACTAAAATATACTGTTCAGGTTTAATGATGGAAATATGTGAACTTGGAATAAATTAATTCTAACGCAAATCCATTTTCTGTTTTTGTCCATCAGGTGGCGGTGAAATTTGCATCTAAAAAGGGTGTAAAATATGTCAGCGTTGTAAGTAGTCTTTGCTCTCTCTGTTTTTCCTCTGCAGTCACTGCTTTTTAAATTCATACAGCTCATATTAATATTAATCACAGACTATATAAATGGTTTTTCAATAGACAAACTACCACTGTCAACAGTTTGTCCAGGACTAGTCTAAATCCTTCTCCTCCTCATAACATCTGTGTTTTCCTAGGACCGTTATTCCACACCAGTTCCGCTCGAGGTTGCTCTACATGTTCAAGCAAATGAGCCCAGGGTTCCTCAAATAGTCCAGCTTCTGGACTGGCAGGACGAAGCTGACCGCTACATTATGGTGCTGGAGCGGCCCATGCCCTGCCAGTCCTTGGATGATTTTTTAGTGGGCTACACGGGCACCATGGATGAGGAGGATTTGGCCCGTGTTATCATGTGGCAGGCCACTCTCGCTGCTCAGGTGTGCTGCAGGAACGGAGTGTTCCACAGAGACATCAAATTAGAAAACCTGCTGATTAACCCGAACACACTTGAAGTCAAATTAATTGACTTTGGATGCGGCGAAATGCTTACATCCGAGGGTTACACATCCTTTATTGGTATGTATAATTATTCTTGCATAATAATGGATATCTAGTCAAAATGGATGTGTAAATATAAGACAACATCTTTTCCCTCCAGGCACAGACGAGTACAGCCCCCCGGAATATTGGATGAGTGAAAGATATCACGGGGAACCAGCGACAGTATGGTCACTGGGAATAACCTTGTTTGTAATTATGAGCGGGGGGGATTTTCCAAAAAGAGAAGACCATTTAAAGATCATCCAAAACACCTGGAGCAGTGATGACTTGTCGCAAGGTGAGATCTTAACTTTTTAAGCAATTTTAATCCTGAATCTTACTAGATAGAACAAAGCAACAATGCAGGAAAAGGAACATGTGAGCCTAGTGGCTTTTGTGAAGTGTAAGGTAATAATCAGACGTCTCTCCGATCTTTCTCCACAGAATGCTGCGATTTTATTTGCAGTTGTTTGCAGAACAACCCAACGAAGCGAATTGAACTGGAGAAAGTCAGTCTCCACAACTGGTTTAAGGTATTAATTACATTTAGAAGATTTTGACACTGGCTTTAATTACGCTACCTTTCGATATGTGCCGAATATGTCATATAGTCAGATGACACATTTCAGTGCTGTATGTATCTTCGGAATTATTTTTACTCTTGCTTTTTTTTAAAGTTATATTTACTTTATATTTTTTATATATATATTTTTATATGTTGCCCCTTTTTGTTTGTGTGTGTGTATATATATGTATGTATGTTGTTTGTGTAATGTATTTAAACAATTACCGGATTTCATTTATTGTTTCAAATTGCAGATGTATAATGAGGAGGGGGAAAAAAGCAAACCAGCAACCCATTCTTGACCAGCAAACCAGCATCCCATACTGGACCATCAAACCAGCATTCCATACTGGCAAACCAGAACCCCATACTTGACCAGCAAACCAGCATCCCATACTTGACCAGCAAACTAGCATACCATACTTGACCAGCATCCCATACTTGACCAGCATCCCATTTATTAAAAAAAAGTTTTAATATATTTTTTATTATTTATTTATTTTTTTTTTTTATTTTTTTTTTAAAGATGCATGAATTTAAATTATATTCTCTACAATTTATCTGATATTTTGAGAGACTTATTGACCTTTCCTTGTGTGATAGTATAAAGACTCACTTGTTAATACATTAATTATGGAAAATAATGCAGGACATGTCACAGTACAGGCTGTTTTTAAACAAATTATTTCTACCCCTGTCTTTAGGGGTGAACACGAGGAACTACAGCTCCTTCTCCTTCATGGTAAGTTCTTAAACTGTACCTCATGCTTATTCATAATGATCTGCTGGGGCTGTTTAATGTTTTTGGTATGTTGTTTATTTATAGTTAAGCTCGAAGTAAAAAAATTCACCAATATTTTTTGCATAGGTATATCTTTTTCAGAGAAGGACAAAAGTTAGAAATTCAAAAAAATTGTGCTAAATGCTAAAAGGGCCAAAGCAATAACACGCCAATTTTATTGGCTGTCTTCAGGTCAGGTGACGTAGAGTAGTGTGTCTTCAAGACTAAAATGGCATCTCCATTTTACAGTCTTCAGCTTCTTTGTCTTCAGGAAGCCGCATATCTGAGTGTTTGTCAAATTGTTAATCTATTTTGTGTCAAATTAGAACAGTTAAGATGGCAAAGTTGTGCATTGCCATGCCCTTGTTTTTAACCAGGGACGACATGCATGATCTATGTTTGATCTGTCTGGGAGCGGAGCAGGCTTGGTCAGGTCCCGAGGGAGTTGGCTGTAGGGCTGGTCCGAATACCATTTTTTTGAGCTTCGAAGCTTTGGTAGTAATCAACATCGAATATTTGAAGCTTCAGAGGGAAGGGGCTGAACATATTCTTTCTCTCTAATAAAAGCAGGAATCTGGAGAAGCGGCGCGCGCCTCATGCGGGCAGGGCTTATATGCTCCGAGAACGGACACTGCATTAGTGATACAAAACACAGATCTGTTACATCCCCGTTTTGATATATTATAGTAGTAAAAATTATTTTGTTCAGTTAGAGCCGAACGAGAGTCAGATTTCATTCATCAGAGAGCAAGGAGCCGAATGACAAGATGATCGCGGAATATTTGGTTTCAAAGTGAAATGTAAAAGCGCCTATTCAAGGGAGTTTGTCATTGCACTGTTTTGTTGTTGTGTTTTTCATTAAGAATAATAGGCTAATGAACCCACCATTCAAGCAACCCGCCCCCGAATTGGCAAACAGAAAGTAAACTGCTCACGTAAACATATAAACATATTCAAGGATAAACGGTTGTCTTTCAGATTCCCTCTGCATGCAATAGGATAGCGCTACAACCAACCAGAGCAACGCAGAAGGTGAAGCGGAGCTAGTTGATAGATTAAACTTTCGCCGGCAAAACTCAAAACACATCTTCATTTCTCTCGCTCTGCCCCCTGATCGCTTGGCGATCTCTTCCGATCTAAATGAGGACCTATTGTTAACTTTATCCAGGGTTTCAGAAGAGCAGCAGCCTTTCTCACTCTCTTATGAGGAGCTGCTTGGAGTTGTGACCTGTGCAGTGGCCAAAATAAATCTAGACTGAAAGATTTTTATTGAACGATAAACCAGGAAGTGACAACTGCCCATGGTAACAGATATCCGCTTAATTTGTATTTTCCAGAGAGTCAGACATTTAAGAATTCTTAAACACTGAATATTAAGGAGATGAGTAATATTAGGGTAAAAATACGACATTGTCAAATAAAACTGCACAGTAGTCAATGTATTCAATTAAATATAGATTAATCCTTATTAAAGCTATGAAAGTCTTTTAAACAGGAACAGTGAGTAACTGTGCTTCTTAAGTAAATGTATCTTAATTAAAAATGTTTAGGTATTTGTATACTGAAAAACAAGACAAAAATTATAATTAAGCAAATATTTTTTTTCCTTTTTCTGTAAATGTATAAAAAGAGCCTTTTGAAAAATGCACAATATTTCTTAAAGTGCCCCTATTATGATATTTTAAAGGCTCCTGATGAACATAGGTGAGTCGGCTACATATTTATTTATGGGTACCCGAGACGTCTCCGGCGTGATGACTCCGATCTTTCGAATATTCCTATTTTATAATTTTTTAAACGACATGTCATCCTCAATAAACCAGTCTCCAGCGTGATGACTCCGATCTTTTGAATATTCTGATCTGATATGACTTCTGACCTGTAAAGTTGCCAGAATAATAATCATACACTGTTTGTTAATTGGCCAGAGGAGAACTGGCACCCCGACTGAGCCTGGTTTCTCCCAAGGTTTATTTTTCTCCATTAGGTCACCTGATGGAGTTTTGGTTCCTTGCCACTGTCGCCTTTGGCTTGGCTTGCTCAGTTGGGGACACTAAATTTATAAAAAAGTTACACAGTCCTTAAGCGGGGCGTTTTCCCCCACTCTACCCTACAATACAATAAACTACCTAAATGCAAACAAGTCATTGGACAACATTACTTAGGCTGCATATAAAGAAACAAAATGCATGTGCCATGGATAAATAGAATTAAAAAAATTAAACATTTCTAATATTACAGTAATAGTAAACATTAGGGATGCCACAATTCTCAATATAATATTGAACCGTTCGGTACGTCATTCACGGTTCAATACGCGCTTGTGAATTACGTTTTTTTATTTCTCTCCGAATTGGCTCCGTTTGAGTGTGCCTGTGAGTCTACGCGCTGATATGAGCAAATATCCAATCACTATACTCTAAAGTTAGAGGTGTTTAGCCACGCTTGCAATGCTGTTCACACTTTAACAGAGCGGGGAAGTGAGGAATCACGAAAGTTCATTTTTGCTTTTTAAAGCCTTGCCGGTTAGACATTTCATTTGCGTGTTTTAACATATGCACTAAAAGACTGTCAAACACGTGATTAAGGGACTAATACTGTCAAATACACACAAGGTTAACATAAACACAGTTGTTTATGTCTTAAGTGAAAACAAAATCAACTTGTGTCTGTATATTAGATGCGTACAGGTCTTAAATTGACAGCAGTGCAGTAGTGAACACGCTCTTAAAGGGATAGTTCACCTCTAACTGTCATTATTTCCTCACTCTAATATTGTTCCAAACCTGTATTGAACCGTGGACTAACTGTATTGTTGCATCCCTAGTAAACATCTTTAATATAAATGCGCTGCAGAAAATTAACACTGGTAAACTGAAGAGCTTGTTCTTCCCAACAACACGCTGAAACATGGCAACTAAGCCCAAAGAATTCACAACGTTTTATTACAATAGTGTATGTGGCGAGGTTGGCGAGGGACATGGGAGGAGCGAGCGGGACCGGTGGGTGATTGAGAATGAGCACCACCTGCGAGTCACACCGGTCTCGAGTCCTCTCATGAGTGAGCCCAGAGACATATAAGTGGAGGACGAGAGAGGGCCAGACCTGGAATTTTATGTTGTGGAAATAGGTTTCCTTTTTTTGGCTATGCCTTTTTCACCGAACTGTAGAGCGCTTGGCGAACGCCGGCGACTCCTCCGCTCCCTCCAGGACGGCAGCCACCCCACCTCGACCCAGGGGCACAGCAGCGAGCTCTCCGTCCCACCGGATCTCTCTTCACTCGTTCCAGCACCACTGCCTCGGGCAGCCACTCCCGTTCTTCTCTCTTCCGCGCTGCCTGAACTCCTCAGCACCGCGATCCCCCTCAGCAGCGAGGGCTCAGCATGTCTCTCCTTCCTCCCGGGCTTTGGTGCCAATGTAGTAAAGTTTGTTGTTATGGGAAGAAGGAGGCGGGAACTGGCAAACGTTTAACAACTTTAATAAAATAAATCAACAAAATAAAATATTTTTTATTTTTATTTTACCCTCACGGATGACTGCCGCCTACGTAGCCTACAAAACAAACATAAACAAAACACAACATAAAACTCAATCACCCACTGGTCCCGCTCGCTCCTCCCATGTCCCACGCCAACCTCGCCACAGTTTACACAATTATAATTTTATGAATAAGACCGCCCCAATCCTAGTTCTATCAGGTCCATTAAGTCAAGAACACACAAACAATAATAATAATTAAGAATTTTTTTATTGAATAGATTGCAAACAAGTTGATGTTCCTGAATTGAAATTTTGGCGGTATGGCTCTGTTCAGGGAGTCCTCTGACCTTTCATGAGCACCATGAAATAGCAGAGAGTCAGAGGACCAGCAGCAGCAGCATTAGGGAACGCTCACAGTTTAGGACTGAGAGCTAAAATATCCCCCTGTGAACAGAGCAGGCAACATGACAAAAGCAAAATGCCACGTTATGCATACGGAGGAGCTGGGGAGGTGGCGGGCAGCAGTAGCGAGCAGCAAGCATGTATGAGCAAACCGAATGTGCTTTAAATAGGGCGCCTTGTTTGAGCTTTGGCCATTGAGCAGCGAGGGGAGTTAACCAGCTAATGCAGCTCAGCTGAAGCAGATCAACTGGAGCAGATCAGCTGACGGGGCAGTGTTGCTACAAATAACATAGCAGCGTCTTGACTACCTGGCCTGCCAGAACTGACGCTGACGCTCAATTTATTATGTTTTGCGTTACTGTTTGAGTGCGCGCTGAAGCTCAAGATGATCAATGGTACAATGAAGCTCTGCGGGTTATTTACCTCAACGAAACGCATCTATATGAGATTATCAGATATTTATACTAAATAACTTAATATTACGATAATACGATTTATATCTGCTTGAACTAATCAGAATGTGTAAGCCGTAGATGCGCTCTTTACACAAAAATGCACTGAAACAACTACCGTTTATTAAAATACTGTTCTCATTATAATTAAATGACCCACTCTGTGTTAATAAAAAAAAAAAAGTCATCATTGTCGTCATCACTGTTTTGTTTTTTACTGTGTCAATGTATTAAAAGCATCACTCTTTTATTATTATTGTAGGCTAATTGTGACTTTGACAGTGATTTAATTATTGTGTTTGTAATTTCTTGTTGTTTAGACAGTTTTCACACTTACACTGCAGATCTATATCATTTTAGTAACACTTTACAATAAGGTTGCATTTGTTAACAATTGCATTAACTAACAATTAGTGATATATTTTTACAGCATTTATTAACCTCAATTGTTCATGTTAGTTCACAGTGCATTAGCTAATGTTAACAGATACGACTTTTGATCTTAGAAATGTATAAGTAAATGTTGAGATTAACTAAATGTTAATAAATAAAATATTATTGTATAGTTACCATCCTTTTTTTTAGTAGTCACTTGAATTGTTGCATTTGCAAAATATAAACTTGGAATTACAATAAGCTCATTTTTTATCACTAGTTATCAGTTGTAATTTTAAGAAAGTCAGTTTGAGATTTGAAATCAAATATGCTAAATATCTAACACCTTTGTTTGTGTATATGTGAGTGACTGTTTTTAATTTGAGAAAAAAATAAAATAAAATAAAACTCACTCTGTTATAGGCTCATTCAATGGCTTTCAATGCAATGCTTTTGTGTGTGTGTGTATGTGTGTGTGTGTGTGTGTGTGTTTGTCACTTTGAGAATGTTGTATAGGCTCACTCCTTCATTTGTGTGCATGTATGATCTTCATTGTGTTGGATTTATTGATTTTTATTGGACAAATAAATAAAAAAAAGCTCTGAATTACAGTTTTTCCCATTCATTCATATGGGTGCCCACTTGTGTTTTTTTCAAGCACTTAACATTATAGAATCAGGTAAAAAAATGTGTGTGTGTTCAGGTGGCAAACTTACAAAAAGTAGCCAAGTCTTGACATCTCACTTTTAGCATAGCTTAGCATAGATCATTGAATCTGATTAGACCATTAGCATCTCGCTCAAAAAATGACCAAAGAGTTTTGATATTTTTCCCATTTAAAACTTGACTCTTCTGTTGTTACATCGTGTACTAAGGCTGACGGAAAATTAAAAGTTGTGATTTTCTAGGCCGATATGGCTCGGAACTATACTCTCATTCCTGCGTAATAATCAAGGAACTTTGTGTCGTACCATGAGTGCGCAATGATATTACACAGCGCCTGAAAATAGGCTAACTTCCATCAACATAACCAACGTGACAACCTAATCTTCAGTGTATTCCGGTTCAAATACGGTTCAGGATCTGCACCAAAGTAAACATCTTCTGAATCGTCTCTCACAAATGTCTCCATTATTACAAGGCACGCTCCTTGTGCACCGCGTAACTCAAATAGGACACACATGTGCTGTCACTACGTTATGGTTTTAAAGACAAGCAATACGTAACATCCGAGACGTCCAAATACGTGACATCATCGCGCTACAGTCTGCAGTGAGGGGCATCTCCGGTAATCCACTGCTATTCCGAACTGCATGTGTCTTGCGGAAGAGAATTGCAGTCGGAGCTACTTCTCTCTGTTTATGTCTATGGCGAGTCACGCAGAGACTGTGCTCCTCCGCAGCAGTTCCTACCAGACCGGTCTGAAATAGTCCCAATATAAACACTTATTATAAGTTTACCATAATGATTCAGGGTAAGACAAAAACACGGTTGGAAAATAGATTCATGTTGTACATTCTCATTATATAATTTTTGTAAAACTTGAACACAAAAAAAGTTACAGACAGCAGCTTTAAACAGAATGAATATTTTGGAAGTGAAATCTGAGGTGAATTTGGATTATTGACTTTTTAATAATGAAAGTATACAACCAATGAATTTCAGCCCATAAAAATGCAAGCCCATGGTTAATGCAAGGCTTATTTTTTCAAGTAGTGCAATTCAACATGCCTTTTTGTTTAAAAAATATTTGGCATTATTTTACTTACATACAAAGCTCACTGAAAATTTGATTTCTCAGTTCATGACCCCTTTATGAGTGATGAGTGAATCACATTGTGAAATGTTGCAATAGTATTAGTGCATATTATCTGCAGAATAATCTGTAATATATAATATTTAAACACAGATTTCAAGGGCAGCATAACAGCTATGAGGTCAAAACCAGAAGACAAAATGTGACATTTTTACATTTCTATGATGTCAAAATCTGATGTTTGTTGCTGTTCTGACCTGTTGACCTGTTCTGCATTTAATAGCAAATTACTTTTTGTCTTGTTTTTCAGTACGAATCTAAACTTAAAGGGTTCGTTCACCCATTCATTTCTTAATAACTTAATTTAAATTAATTTACATGAAGAAGACATGAAAGTCGTGTTTTTCTGAAACATTAAGTTTGTGCTTCAAACAAGAAAACAAATCTGTCAGTGGGGTAAGAAAAATAAACTTAATTCAAAGAGAAGTATTTTTTTTAAGCATAAACTCACTTAATTTGCATACACTTCTCAGAAGAGAAACATTTTTAACATTTTTAGATACTTGTAATGAAAAACAAGACAAGAAGATATTTTTTAAACATTTAATTAGCTTGCATAGAACAATCTTAATAAAATAATGGTGAAAACTGCTACTGTTGTTTGATTGCCATATAGATCTGATGAGCTTCACGTCGTAGGTTTTATGTTACATAATAAGAGCATTAATCACTGATAGATCAAAAGACTGTGTGCTTTCATTTAATCTCATCAGCTAAATAAGCCCAGAGCTAAATCCAACAGACATTAAACCTTGTGTACACATGTACCTTGGACCCAAAATAAACAGTTACTCACATTTTCTGGAACATTTCAAATCCAGTAAACGCTTGTAGAAAAGATTTAGACACCAAACAATCATCAAAAATCCAAGAATCTTGCAAAAGGCTCATGAATTACATCACTAAACCTCTTAAAGACATATATCTCTTAGTCCCATCCCCAGTCCCCTCAGGCCATTGTGTCCCTCAACTTTACGTTTTACACAATATTGAACTTTCCTGCCACGTCCTCATAGGATTTGAGAAGAAAACATTTGTCATTTGTCTACCACCAGCAGCTCCAACACACAATGACGGGAAGGTATCCGTCATGTTCTCACTGGCAGACATGCTGTTTAATTGACCTTTCTGACCTCTGCTGAACCATTGGAGGGGAGCTGATGCTGATGATCATTCAGTAATGAATTATATAGTAAAAGATGATATATTAAAGAAAAGGGGCACTAATTTAACATAAATCCCTATCTATAAGATAACATTTTCACTGTAAACAAGTCCTGACAACAAATGATTTTCCATAATTTAACCAATTTCAACTAAATTTTTTAAGTTATACCAGACTAACTAGGCAAGATTTTAACAAAATGAGTTGAAATGACTTGTATTGATTATACTTAAAATTTAAGGCGGCTGAACGTAAGCTTTTAATTTGAATTAGGGGGAATTTTCTTTTACAGCAGTTTACATTGTTTTGTATTTTATTTCAATGTTTCACTGTCATGATTAATTGTATTGGAGGATTTTGTTCCAATTAGGGTTTTTTTGTCATGATGTCATGGAAGAGAACTTTTGATATGAAAGATTATGTGCATTTCAGATGCAGATTGTTACTGTGCCTCAAGATAGGGCCCTATGAAATCTGTTTTATTTTTCCATAAATTCCGTTAAAATTTTTCTGGAGTCCGTAAAAAAAAATGTGGACTCCATTTTAATGGTTAAATAAAAGGTTTAGTAATCAAAAAGCATGTCTAATTATTTGAAATAATGAAACTAATACAATTTAAGAACAATTTATTAAAAGTTAAACACAAAATGAAAATTTTAGGACCCTATGAAATATGTTTTTTCCCCCCATCCAATTCCATTTTATTTTTACCTACTGTGTTTTCTGTTTTAAGTTTTCTGGATTCCATTTTAAACATTTAATTATATTTTAATAATCAAAAATAACGTCTAATTAAAGCTACACTATGTAACTTTTCCGTCCACTAGAGGTCGCCTGTTCAAAACAAAGGCGTAGTTTGATGACGGCACGTTTGAGCGCAGAATCTCGGGACATGTGGTCTTCACCTCACAGCCAGTGGGAAAGAGTCAGGATAGGACTCGGGCAGAAATCATGTTCATGGATGCGTTTATTAACATTACTGTAGTCTGAAGCAGTGCAGGACCGTGTGTTGTGGAGCTGAGCAAGGCCGCAGGAGCGATTGAAGAGCGGGACTGTTATTATGGCATAGTCGCTGGCGGGACTTTTATTATGACATGGTTGCCGGCGCCACTTCCTCTTTTCCAGTCATGAGTTTGAGGTAACGCAACTCTGTTTATCGTATTAGATATATCTGAGTGTGTTGAAAAGGAAGTTATGACGTTCGCTCGGCGGCTGCTATGACACTTGTTCACAATGCAGTGAGAGTAAAGTGTTTCACTGAATAAAACCGGAGACCGAGGGTGACGCAGATATGACGCAATCGACAGGCGACTCCCTCACACGCATAGCTCACACGTCCCGGTTCCTTGGTTAAAATAGCAATTTTCTCACGATTTACAAATAGTTGAAAACATTTGGGATATTCTAAGTACTCAACTGAACAAAATATATAACACTGGCCTAGTGGTTTCTGGATATTTTACTGCAAAAATCCTACATAGTTCACCTTTAAGTTGAGTATGCACCATTAAAGAGCTGACTGTGACAAGAAGGTCGCCAGGTGTGGACGACGACCTCCATTGGCCAGCAGCGTGGACGAGACATCTATAGCCTTTATTATGTATATCTATGGTCAAGACTAACAGAAGATGATTCATTAGGTATATCGATTTATTATCGAATTCGAAAATTATCACTTTGGTACATTGGGAATAGGAAATTATCACTTTGGTAAATTGGCCCAAATGCTTCCCGTATGACACGTAAACAAGAGTGGTTTATTGCAGTAGAACGGGACAGAACAGGATCTTGCACAAGAACATGGTACAATCAGTACTGAACATCTGAAGTTAATGCATGAGTAAACAATGATCAAATACACAGTTGAGCAAGTGTTTCTGAGCCTTGAGTGTCTGTGGCCTCATTTGAAACACAATGAACAGGTTCCAAACTCTTTGGGAATTCCTAAATTACTGGAAATGATTCACTCCTGAGTGCATGGCAAGTAGGGTATATAAGAGATATGAGATGCACACAAGTGCTTATCAACTTCAAAACTCTCAATACTACACAATCTCTTAGGAGGTAAGTTTTCACATTATCCTAAAACAATCCGCATGCATCGTATTAGACATTTGCACTATTTTAGCTGATTTAATGTCTAAATTTCGACCTAGCATAATTGAACTCTTTTGTAGCTTTAATTTGACACTGTCTGTAAAGCGCTTTAACACAAGAATTATAGTTAGCTTATTCTGGAATTTTTTGCCAGCTTGACCACTTAGTAAAAAACCACAAACCTCCTCAAACTGACACATGAATTGAGGAATAATTAATGTCAAATCATTCATCAAGGGTGATATTTAAGGTTATGGGGTCTGTTAAAATTTCCAACACTGTATAACACTGATGCTTATCATGGTAAACACACAGTACAGTTCATTTTCTTTCACTGAAGCTGATCAGCCAACAATGAAATTCCACCACAGACATGCTCTTAACTCAGATATTGATAGATTGGTGTTGTTCTTATGAATTATTATTATTATTTCCTCAGCTCTAATCAACAGAATAATGAAGACTTTGCTGGTGGCTCTTGTTCTTGCTCTGGTGTTGAACTATGGTGAGTTTAAAGCTGCTGATTCCAACTTTAATAACAACATTAAAAAGTTAAAATGTACCCTATTTTCTCAATATATGTTCCTGGTCATAATGCACATGATTTATAAGTGCATGTTACTTTGAAAAAATAAACAAAGCCTCTGAAACAAACATTTCCATTGATGTCCCTATACTGTTACTATTAGTTACCTGAGAGTGCTGATTTATAGATGCATACGTCTGCTTCAATACCTGTGGTTTGTGTTGCAGGATCTGCACTGAAATGCAACCACTGCGTTCCTCAGAGTGGAACACGCTGCACACCATCTCAAGAGACCTGTGGCTTTGGAAAAGATGCCTGTATAGCGGCCAGATTCAACTTCCCTCCCTGTGAGTTTAAAGCCGAAACTATCTGTCAGTTTCACACTGTAGCAAGCTAAGAAATGCATAGGTGTGTCCAAACATTTGACATGAACCAGGATTATTATTAACTAAAACCATCAAAAACATTTGGTTACTTTACTTGCAGTTGTCACAAGTGCATTGCAGCAAGCACGAACGAGACATTGGAGTAATAAACAAACGGTCTTTATTTATAATCTGTAGCACCAGAAGCATAGGAAAAACAAGATCCGACGAAGGACTGAACTGAACAAGGAGTGTATATACACCGGTCAGGCATAACATTATGACCACTGACAGGTGAAGTGAAAAACACTGATTATCTCTTCATCACGGCACTTGTTAGTGGGTGGGATATATCAGGTGAACATTTTGTCCTCAAAGTTGATGTGTTAGAAGCAGGAAAAATTGGCAAGCATAAGGATTTGAGACAAGGGGCCAAATTGTGATGGCTAGACAACTGGGTCAGAGCATCTCCAAAACTGCAGCTCTTGTGGGGTGTTTCCCGTCTGCAGTGGTCAGTATCTATCAAAAGTGGTCCAAGGAAGGAACAGTGGTGAACCGGCGACAGGGTCATGACGAGCTACTGTAGCTCAAATTGCTCAAGAAGTTAATGCTGGTTCTGATAGAAAGGTGAATACACAGTGCATCGCAGTTTGTTGCGCAAATTCCCCAGATCTCAATCCAATCGAGCATCTGTGGGATGTGCTGAACAAACAAGTCCGATCCATCACCTCGCAACTTACAGGACTTAAAGGATCTGCTGTCAACATTTTGGTGCCAGATACCACAGCACACCTTCAGGGGACTAGTGGAGTCCATGCCTCGACGGGTCAGGGCTGTTTTGACAGCAAAAGGGGGGCCAACTCAATATCAGGAAGGTGGTCATAATGTTATGTCTGATCGGTGTATATACATGGCAAACATAAAAAGACACAGGAGATAATCATAAGTAAACATAGAAACAAACGACGACATAATCAGTAACCAAGGAAACCAAAGCTAAACAGATCTGGGAAACAGGCGCTGGGTCCAAAATTGAATACTTCTCTTCTAAATAGTATGCAAAAAACAATACGCCAAAAAAGTAGTATGTTCGAATACATAGTATTGACTAGGCGAAAAGTACCCGCATGACTTACTACTTCCGCCAAGATTCTGAGTACTATCCCATAAGGCCATAGGAGAGTATTTATGAAGGGCAGTGAAACGACGCAACTGACACTGGTAGGTCACATGACAGTAACAATATGGAGGATGTAGTAGAGTACAACAGGGCTAAAGGCCATAGACAGTAAAAGAAATTGACACAGCGACCCCATAGGCTTCGAAGGGGAAAAGTGAAGTCAATTAGAAGCACTCACTTCCTGATGGCTGAGCGTACTGCGCAGCCTCAGACTGAGCTTGACGACGTAGATGTGACGCGAGCAACCTGTCTGACAGTTGTAAGTCTTCTAGTAGTTGTGCAAAGTGGAGTCTTTAAACGCCTCAGATGTTAAGTTATTCGCTGTTAAAGTGACGCCAAAATGAATGGGAGTCAATGGGATGCCCACAGCAGGTGATGGCTTGGTTAGCAATGGCCGCCCCTATGGAAGGTACGCTTTCCGGGTGTAGGATTACCCCCTTGCTAAAGGCCCCATGGGGTAAAAGGCTCCTTTGATTTTATTTTCCTCTAAACCACTAGATGGCACAAAAACTTGCCCCAGCAATTTCCAAAACATCCGCTTTTCAAGATGCACAAGGAAATTTGTCTGATCTTTGACGTGAAAATGTTGTAGATTTAATTAGCTGAGACAAATGTCTTAATGATTTTCAGTTTTGTTCAAGCTAATTAAAGCAACAGTTCTTAATAATGGAGGAATATGTAGAAGTATGGTATTTGGGTTAAAAGGCACAATAATTAACATGATAATATGGGAGTAGTGAATTCATAATGAAATTGAAATGCCTTTTATTGTCACTATACACATGTACAATGAGATTAAAGCAGCTCCTTTTCCAGTGCCAGCAAGAAATATAACAACATAGAATTAAATAAGTAGTGCAAAAGGAGAGGTAAATATGATCAATATTATCAAAAGTATTAAATATTGCACAGTAAGTTAAATAGAAGAAATTCAGTGGGTTGGGGGGTTAGACTGTGAAATCAGTGCATATGTGAGTATATATATATTCATACTAAATAGAACCTAATATAGTACCTACTCAGACAGTATTGCTGCGTCCCAATTTGCATACTATCCGTACTAAATAGTATTCGAAAAAATAATTAGTATGTCCCAAATCGTAGTATGTTGAAAAGAGTAATCCAAAGATTCCCGGATGGTCTACTATTTCCGGTCAGAATTCGAAGTGCAGATCGATGCGCACTCTAACGGCTGATATTGCCCACAACCCATTGCGAAAACTACAAACGCGGATAAAAAGTGTTAAAAAACTACAAACATGACGGTTACGCGAGTCTGACGGCTAAGTAGAGAGGATTAGATAAAGGGGCTTGAGTGAGCAATTATAATTATTTAACCTGACGAAAAGATATTTATTCAATGTTAGCCACATTATATTTCACCTGCAGCAGCATTGTGAACTTTTGTAATGATACGTTTGGCCATTAACTTTGCAAACACATGAGAGGAGTCTCCGCATTAAAGACCCACGAATGGCAGATCAACGTGCTACTATATTTCTCTCCGATACGGTAGGAAATTAAATTGAATGTGGAGGATTTGAACTGTGACGATGATTGACAGGGCAGTTTAAACGGTGACGGGACACATTACTAAGCAACAGAGTCCGTTAAAGATGACGAAGTAGTACGTCCCAAAGCTTGCATACTTTTCTGCTACACACTCAAAAGTATGTACTTTTTCTTCACAAAAAGAGTACATACTTTTTGGACGTAGTATAAGTAGGCGAATTGGGACGCAGCATATGTGATTTCTGAAGCAGTACGAAGCTAAACAGAGCAGGGAAACAGGAACTAAAGGAAACAAAACAGAATTTCAAAATAAGAGTCCATAGAACAGAACATAAACTTGAGAGAAATAAAATAAACGTTAACTGAAATCAAATAAATAAAGAAAGAAAGAAACTGAAATAAATGTATTTTAAATTTAATTAAATTAATAAAAAACTATATATAACTATATATATAAATAAAAATAAACAAAAATAACAAAAAAGCAACAACAAAATGACTAAAACTTTATCTAAAATGAAAATGGAATATAAAAACAAATTCAAACTATCAATAAAAATGATATTAGAAACTAAAATAACACTGACATGGATGCCACCAAACAGAAGGTTTGCATTATACACAGATAAATGTTCTCTTTGTGATGAGATCAAATCATGATGTTCATAAACTATTTTATTTTTCTGTTTCATCTAGTCACGGGCTTTCGGAGATGCGGCAGTATGACGGAGTGTCTTCTTCTCCAGAGTAACACCGCCATGAAAATTAAATGCTGCCAGTCGGACCTCTGCAATAACGTGATCATCTTTTAGATTGAGTTCTGTCCACTCAGAACATTACACTGCTAATAAACCTTTCATACTAAAGAGGCTTCCCCATCTCTCTGATTTATGGGTTTTCTTTGCTTCATGGAACAATACAAATTATCTCTTGATTCGTACAGACAGTGATACTGATGTGATATCACAAACAATAACAGTACATGAACATTTACAAAAGGTCCATGTAAACTTGCAGCTCCCGGTCCGGACCACTTGGTGTCGCTCTCATCTCAAATCTACTTACAGTTTTTTTACAATCACTAGGTCACGTTTCTCTTTTACAAAACTCTTCAGAAAGTGAGCAAAACAGCAGTGTATGTGGGCTAAACTGGATCATTTATCATTGCTTTGGCACAAAAAGCAATGATGACATCTTTCAAATTCCATGAATTCTTTTCTCACTTAGACACAAATACCACCAAAAGTCTGTGTACCTACAGGCCAATTTGCACCTGACTATATACTTTCTACATACACATTTTCAAAAGTGTTAAAGATGAACAATATGAATATTTTCGCAGCTAGAGGTCGGGGGCGATTTCGATCTTGATTCAGTATCAATTCATATAGCCTACTGTACATTTAAGGAAAAATAAGTTTGCCTTAGCACTATTTTAGCACTATTTTAAACGTTTCTTGGGTTAAATAGATGAAAATATTGATGAAAATTAGCTGTGGTGCTAACTCTAGCATATTTACACTAATATGCTAAATATGCTGATGTTCATTAATATGCACTGTCCCTATTTAAATAAATAAATAAAATTGTACCTGCTCACATTCATTAATATTCACTTGTGTGTTCTTACATAAGTATCATTAACAGGGGCGTAGCACAAAATCCCGGGCCCTATGCATAGGCAGTCCTGATGCATAGGATGCATAGAATAAATGCCTGTGCATGTTCCATGTTACAATATATAAACCCAGACTTTTAAAGGGCCCTCTCTGCCCTTGGGGCCCTGGTAATCAGTAATTAATAATAATAATAATTTGTTACATTTATATAGCGCTTTTCTAGGCACTCAAAGCGCTTTACATATATAGAAGGGGGAATCTCCTCAACCACCACCAATGTGCAGCATCCACCTGGATGATGCGACGGCAGCCATATTGCGCCAGAACGCCCACCACACACCAGCTGATTGGTGGAGAGGAGACAGAGTGATGAAGCCAATCTTTATATATGGGGATGATTAGGAGGCCATGATGGAGAGGGGCCAATGGGCAAATTTGGCCAGGATGCCGGGGTTACACCCCTACTCTTTATCGAAGGACATCCTGGGATTTTTAATGACCACAGAGAGTCAGGACCTCGGTTTAACGTCTCATCCGAAGGACGGTGCTTGTTACAGTATAGTGTCCCAATCACTATACTGGGGTGTTAGGACTCACACAGACCACAGGGTGAGCACCCCCTGCTGGCCTCTCTAACACCTCTACCAGCAGCTACCTGGTTTTCCCAGTTGGTCTCCCATCCAGGTACTAACCAGGCTCAGCCCTGCTTAGCTTCAGTGGGAAACCAGTCTTGGGCTGCAGGGTGATATGGCTGCTGGCAGTACTGGTTTTACCCTCAGTCCGAAGCCCCTGATCATTAAAAATATTAGGATGTAAGTTATTAACGTTTTAAAATTTCACATTTAAAGAAATCTAGTGTTTGATCATCTCTAAATATTTATTAGAATGTAAAACTGCAATACTTTTTTGAGGAACTAGATTAGATAAATGTATATTGATTAAAGAGCCATACAGGTACCGGTGGATAATGGCATTACAAATGAAAGTTATTATTTTTCCAGCCACAAAATGACGCATTGTAATATAAATAATACAAATATTAGAAGAAAATATTTTAAGTGGTCCTTAATTGACAATAACTATTGCACAAATAGTACCGCTTTGGGAACGAGACTACCCATGCCCCCATAGGAGCTGGATGCCCCCCTGTGCAATCAGGAAGCGAGCACCCGAGCCCCCGGAGTAGTGTTAATCTCTAGTTCGTAGAACCTGACGAAAGTGAGCAGCGAGGACCATCCCGCCGCATCACAAACATCCTGCAGGGAAGCCTCTGCCAAAAGAGCCTGAGAGGCCGCCATACTCCTAGTTGAGTGGGCCCGGACAGCCAAAGGAGAAGGCTGCCCGGCCGCCACATAAGCAAGTGAAATGGCCTCGACCACCCACTTGCTCATCCTCTGCTTAGAAACAGGTCCCCCTCTAGAGGGTGACCCGTAACACACAAACAACTGTTCAGATCTCCTCCACAGGGCAGCTCTGTGGACATAAGAATCTAGTGCACGATCAGGGCAAAGCAGATTAAGGCCCAATCCCATTTCTACCCCTTAGCCCTTCTCTTTCCCCTACCCCTACGTTCACGTGAAGGGGTAGGGGTGTCTCGATTCTTTTTTGGCTGGAGTGGTAGGGGTAAGGGGAAGGGCCAGATAGCCCTTCAAACAAAGATTTTTCAGGACCACACTTTGAACGAAGGGGTATGAGAAGTTTCCCTCCACCGGCTACTAGAATGTGTGTGTATTGCCACTCGGGATTGATCATTTGCATGTCGCCTGGCTGCCGTTTCTCCGTAGCTTGCGAAACGCACTATTTGGGTGATTTGAACACATATTAATAATAGTTTAAAAATATATATCTGGTCATCCTTCATAACGCAGTCGATACTTACAATACATATCGTCCGTAAACTCTCGCGTTACCAAGGCAACGACTGACTTGACGTATAACATTATCGCAGCAACACAGTGGATAACGAAACCATATCCGTACCGGCCGCCTCGGATCAGTACGAAATGGAACGGTTAATCAACAAATAGAACAGTTTTGTCCCATGGAAAAGTGGCTTCGGTAGTCTTGTATGTTCTGTATCATTCTGTATCATCTAAGGAAACTCTGGCTCATATGTCTTTGAACTGAAAACGAGCGCCATTTTATTAAGTCCAAATACAGCGCAAAACTCTGTTGGGAGTGAGTAATTTGTTAAACGTGCTCGCGCCTGATTTCTGTTAGATATAGCCTACGCACTTCATTGCTGTTCATACTGGTTAGATGTCACAGGATTTTATAATAAAAGAAACAGGGTATGATGACGTGTAATGGTATAGTAGTGGTGTCCCATTTCTTAGGGGAATATTTTCACCCCTACGCCTTGGCACTCTGTTTCAAGGGGCAAGGGGAACAGGTAGGTGTAGGGGCAGGGGAAGGCGAAGGGGTATAAAATAGAATTGGGATTGGGCCTAAGTCTTTCCTGGTCTGACATCACAAAGGGCGGAGGACAGATAGCCTGAAGTACAATAGGTCTCACTGGATTAGTTAGAACTTTAGGAACATAACCCGGCCTAGGAGACAGGAAGGCCCTGGCCATACCGGGAGTAAATTCCAAGCACAAGGGTGCCACCGAAAGGGCTTGTAAATCTCTGATTCTTTTCAAGGAAGAAATAGCAAGCAAAAAGATAGTCTTAAGAGTAAGAAACTTCTCTGAAACTTCCTCAAGTGGCTCAAAGGGAGTCTCGGAAAGGCCTTGAAGCACAATGGCCAAATCCCAGGCTGGTCAACAGGTCTTAACCTCAAGGTTCCAGGGAGGAAACGAGTTACTAAAGGGTGTCGCCCCAAAGAAACACCAGCCAAAGGAGTGGGGTAAGCAGCTAAGGCCGCCACATACACCTTCAGAGTGGAGGGAGCTAACCCAGCAGAGAATCTCTCCTGCAGGAACTCCAGCACCGCACTCGCAGGGCAGTTAACTGGATCCCACAGGCGCTCTCTACACCATACGGTGAAGAGTCTCCACTTCAGAGCGTACAGTTTCCTCGTGGAGGGAGCTCTAGAGTGTAGAATGTTCTCCACAACCTCAGCTGAGAGACCAGAACTTATGAGCTGGGCCCCCTCAGAGGCGAAGCCCACAGCTTCCACAACTCTGGGCGAGGGTGTACGAAGACACCGCCCGCCTGAGAGAGAAGGTCCTCCCTGAGCGGAATCTCCTCGCCGTCGAGGAGAGACACAATGTCCGAGAACCATACTCGGCCTGACCAGAATGGGGCTACTAGCAGAAGACGGGCCCTGTCCCGGCGCCCCTCTCTCTAGAACTCCCGGAAGCAGAGCGATCGGGGGAAATGCGTACAGGGGCAGCCTCGGCCACTCCTGCACCATTGCGGCGTTAGGGAGAACCACAGCTGACAATGGGTGTTCTTGTGTGTTGCAAACAGGTCCACTTGGGCCCTGCCGAACTTCTCCCAAAGGAGCTCCACCACTTCGGTGTGAAGTCTACATTACCCGGGCCTCGGCCCCTGTCTCGACAGGATGTATGCTTCCACATTCAACCGCCCAGGGATGTACATAGCTCTCACTGAGAATAGTTTCCCCTGGGACCAAAGGAGAATAAGACGCGCCAGCTTGTACAACTGACGAGACCTCAGACCCCCTTGATGGTTGATATAGGAGACCACCGATGTGCTGTCTGTGTAAACAAGCACATGATGGCCCCTGAGATACGGCAGGAATTGCTTCAGAGCCTGAAACACTGCCAGCATTTCTAAGCAATTTATGTGCCACGAATGATGGTGTTCCTGCCATAAGCCCTGGGCTGACTCATTTTATGAACCGCAGGACCCAACGAGATATATTTGGCAGATTCTCCCACTCTGACACAAAATCTACTAAGGGTACCAGTCTCTCGAGGCTCTCTGATGTACTCTGCACTGCGAGCGCAGCGTCCAGGGAACAACTGGCCCGACAGCGCCACCTTCCTCCTCGGAGGGGGCGGGCCATCCTCGGATGACTCGCGAGGGCCCTCCACGCATAGTGACATAGTGTAGGCTGACGGGTACCTTGAAATGAGGTAAACACCGTCCGCCCCCAGAAGGGATCACCCTCACAGCCCTGAGCCCACAGGTGTCAGGGCTTCTTCGATGCAGCCTTCCGCGAGACAATGACTGTCCTCAGATCAGTCTTGCCCCTGGAAGGCTGCGCCTGAGAGCGCCGCCCACCGCCCCACCCTTTCTGAGGGGTGCGCGGGTGGCGACGCTCTGTTTTTGCTGCGCTCGATGGGAGGAGCTTGCACTCGGCGCCTGCTGCTCTCTCACAGCAGAGCCTGGAGTTTGCGAGGGAGAAACTGCTTGAACGCCGCAGATTGTTTCTTTGCCTCCTGGAACCTGTCAGTAACCGTAGCAACGGAGTCACCGAACAGGCCTTCAGGAGACACAGGCACATCAAGCAGAAAACTCTTGTCTTTCTCCTTAATCTCGGTCAGATTTAGCCAAAGATGTCTCTCCGTGACCACCAGGGCTGCCATAGAACGGCCATAACTGGCCGTCTCCTTGGTGGCACGGAGGGCTAAATCTGCAGAGGATCCGAGCTCACTGATTACATCAGCCCCAATCTCACTGCTTTCCCCCAGGTCCCTCAGCAGGTCAGCATGGTATGCCTGCACTATAGTCATAGTATGCAGACATGCGGCGGCCTGACCTGCTGCCGGGTATGATTTACCCACTAAAGCTGATGTAACTCTGAGAGGTTTAGTGGGTAGCGACGTAGCCTTAATGGTCGATGCCGATTTGGGGGAGAGATGGCTCGCAAGCGTCTCTTCCACCCTCGGCACCGAACCATACCCATGTCTTTTCAAACCGCAGCGCGGGCTCCCGAACCCAGAGAAGCAGCCACGGATCTGACGGGAGAAGGCTGAGATAGGGCGGGGCACGTCTCAAACCCACCCGACAGATCCATTTGCAAAACCCACGTTGCGAGCAGCCGGGGCCCGAGCCGCGGGGAGCGCGAACCGGGACGCCCTCCTCAAAGAGCGCCCGGCGGGATCGCAGCACACGCAAAGGCAAAGCCTCACAATGCTCGCAGCTGGCACCTCGAGTGCCGACTGCGCGTGCTGCTCACCCAAGCAAACAACACACATTAGATGTGTATCCCCGCTCGTGATGTAACGTGAGCAGGGAGGAACACACCTAGTGAACTGCTGTTCGCTCGCCATTCTTTCTCTCAAGTCAGTGTGTATGTATTTTTTGAAAAAAAAAAACAAGAAAGTCTGAACTCAGACACAAAACACAGAGCTGACAATTTGACAGAGACACAGAGCGCTTGCTGAAGACAACAGAAGCTGTGGGCGTGTGTTTCCGGGGATGCTTTATACTTTCCGGTCGAGGACGTCACCCGTCTATGACGTTCCGTCTCTCTATTGGACTGATGACATACGTGCTTCACGACGCAATCACGCATAGGTGTTCCCAAAGCGGTGACCCAGCTCGAGTTCCCATGAAGGGGAACTACAGAAATGTAATTTCCACCACAGAGGGCAGTGTGGTGGAAATGACATTTAGGATTACGAGGTGCAATTGATATGGATTGCCAGAGTATATTTGTGAAATAATTTTTATATTATAATATATTACAATACTTTTTATATTTATCTATTGTTTCTCTACATTCACATTAATTAATTGTCATTTCCACAACACCGTAATTTCCAAATGTATCCAAAATGTATGAGATCGTGCTCTACTTAATATAAAAATTCAAGTTATTTAATTTCTAGTAAGCTCTTACCCAAACCAATATTAACTTTCAGAGTGTGGCAGGAGTAGGCCTAAAGTTCAGCATTTGGTCCTTAGGGCAGTTAATTTATCTCATTAACAAATGTATAATTATTGTACATTGTGGACAAACTGGTAAAACTAGTTACAAAAATGATCTTAGACAATTCTTGAGTGGCATAAGTTATTCTATTTTAAAAAACAGCTCTATATTGAGATGTGGTGGAAATGACAGTTGTTCATTGCAGGTCAGAAAAAATGTAAAATAATAATTTCTCTTGTAATCTAAGTTTGTCTTGGAAGGCTGCGCCTGAGAGCGCCGCCCACCGCCCCACCCTTTCTGAGGGGGTCTAATCTAAGTTTGTCCTCTTACAGACCTTAACTCGAGACAAATAATGTACATTTATGAGACTGTGTTACGTGAATTTAGATTTTTGAGTTTTTTTTTATTCAACTTCACACGGCTAAAAGTGCCCCTAGTTGAAGAAAGCTTATTTCTCTGGATTTAAACATTCTTGGAAACATTTGGGATACTGTAAGTACACATGCCGACAAAATATATAACATTGTTCTAGTGGTTTTTGGATATAGTACACATTGTGCCTTTAACAGTACATTAACATTGACAATAGATCCATGTAAACCTGCAGCTCCCAGTCCAGACCACTTTTCGCTCCCACCTCAAATCTACTTAGTTTTTTTTACAACCACCATAGGGCTGCATTCCAGTGCTGCGTTCCAGTTCATTTTTATTATGCCCTGCCAAACCTGCAACACGAGTCCGGAAAACTGAAGCCGGCTCGCCTCGATCGCCCAAAGGTGACTGAATACAGTATTCAGTATATACTCCAAGTATTCTAGCACAATGGGACATTTGCAAAATATAAAATTACACTTTTGGTGGTTTCTGTCACTTTAGGCTGTTTTTATCACGCTGATGTTAGTTCAAGTGTCCGTTCTTTAAATAAGTTTGGTTTTAGTTAGTTATTTGATGCTATAAAAACGAGGATGTGACATTATGATTGACAGCTGAGATTGACAGCTTCTATGAGCGATGTAGTCACTGAGGCACTAGCAGAAATTTTTCGAGAACTTCGGGAGGAGAGTGGAGATTTAACTTTAATCTCTACATTTCCTGTTTATTATTAAATGTTTATTTCATAAAAATGGGCGAGGTCTGGATATCGCGGCTCAATTTCACGCTCACTACTGCGCAGACTCAAGATCCAAGATGTTAGCGCCATATTTGAACACTGGCGGCTTCAGTTCAAGGGGGTAATCCAGCACCCGGAAAGCGTACCTTCCATAGGGGCAGCCATTGCTAACCAAGCCATCACCTGCTGTTAGCATCCCATTGGCGTCACTTTGACAGCAAATAACTTTACATCTGAGGCGTTTAAAGACTCCATTTGTCCATTGTTTATTTCTTAAGAAACACGACAATGTATAAAAGGCTCAATTACCTTGTATCTGACACTATCGCTCCGTTTAAGCCGTTTTTGTAAAAATAGGCTAACGATTGCATCATAAACACATGACTCTCTGTCGCGCAGTAGAGAAATTACTGTATAGACAGGAGGAGAAGCTTGCAGACAATATTTTACTGTCTATGAGGCAATCGGGGGGACGTGGAGGCATACAGTCCGATAAAGTCAGGGGAGAAGCATGTGGAGAAGCCCATAGAGAGCCAAAAGCAACGGAACAAAATATTTCAACGTGATTCAGGTTTCATTTTGCACAACTACTAGAGGACTTACAACTGTCAGACAGGTTGCTCACATCACATCTATGTCGTCAAGCTCAGTCTGAGGCTGCGCAGTACGCTCAGCCATCAGGAAGTGAGTGCTTCTAATTGACTTCACTTTCCTCCGTTGAAGTCTATGCAGGGTTTTTCCTGGGTCAAAAATGGTCTTCGGTGGTGGCTGACAGACATGGTCATCCATACACACACACACACACGCACGCACACACAGTTAAAAAGTACCCTACCCACGTGATCTGCAAGCACAATACTGACAATACATTTTAAATAAATTCAAAGAAAGTTTGTAACTTTTGCTTATCTTATTTTGATCCCACATGAAAAAATACTAGAGTATATTATAGTAAAATTACTCTGTAAATACTATAGTGTTTTTGAACCGTACTATAGTAAATATATTACAGTAAATTAACAAAGTGTAGTAAATACTATAATATACTACAATATACTACAATTTACTGTAGTATCTTTACTATTGTATGGTTCAAAAACACTATGGTAATTTTACTATAATATACTATAATATACTGTAGTACTTTTCCATGTGGGATACCTTGATGTTTGTTTTTGTTCCTCATTTTTACACTATTTACTGATAATTGTTTTGGTATATAATCATATCAATATTAAAAAGTAGTATTAAAAAAATGAACAAATAGCCTTATTTTCTGCCATATACAATTTTATAAAATTATCAGTTAGCTAATAACTTTGTTCTGAGTTCACCTCACTCCAGTCTAAACTAAGTGATTTATAGGCTATTTATTTTACTACACATTGTGAACATAAATAAGCTGAAAGACTGTGGATAATTAAAACTAACTCTTACACCCACTCTTGCTAAATTGTGTAAGCACACTTGTGTTCTCATTTCAGATGTTCTGAGTAAATGATTAAACTGATTCGTGAGTTCAGTGTTGGACAGATCAGTTGTTCTAACCAGTCGTTGAAATGATTCGGTTCAAAGGAGTCATTATGTGGCGAATCGGACATTTGCAGACGTGTTGTGTGCGAATCCCGTCTGTTAGAACATCGCGAAAGATTTGTAAACACACAGAAAACACTTCATAACCGGATAGGATTTGTTTCCCGTTTATTGAAAGTATGCTTTATGTCAGCTGGTCAGAGAATCAGTCAATGTTTTTTGAGCGTATTTCACACCCAGCGGTAATGAAAGGAAAACACTTGGGGTTACTTGACTGTAACCCTGTTCCCTGATAAAGCGGAACGAGATGCTGCATAAGCTTATGCAAATGGGAAATGTCTTTGACATAACCAGCTGTGAAAATAGTGTGAAAACACGTCAATGAAATTGACCCGGAGGTATTTATAGCCTCGGCCGGTGACGTCATAGGCGCACCTGCTGCACGAGGCTATAAATAGATGAGCTTCCGCTGGAGCAAACCAGATCTTCTTTGTTTGAAGACCAGTCCTGAAGCATCATCAGCACGGCCTAGCAATGCAGCATCTCGTTCCGCTTTATCAGGGAACAGGGTTACAGTCAAGTAACCCCAAGTGTTCCCTTTCAAAAGCTACACTCAATGCTGCATAAGCTTATGCAAATGGGAACGAGAATACCCACGCCGCCGTGCTTGATGGTGCCTGGACCCCTTACGGTTGTGTAGGTGTGCACAAGAACGCAAGAAGCCTCAGGCATTAGCCTGTGATGTCGACTCAAGGACATGAGAGCCCAGAGTGGCATGAGCATCCAAGCTATAAAGTCTTAAGAATGTGTGCGGAGAGGACCAACCTGCCGCATCACAAACACTTTGTAAGGGAGCACCCCTTGCTAACGCAGTAGAAGAGGCGACTCCCCTGGTGGAGTGAGCCCTTAATCCTATAGGAGAAGCTTGACCGCGCGCCTCATAGGCAAGAGCAGTAGCATCCCTGACCCAATGTGACATTATTTGATGGTGGCAGAACCTCTGTTACGGCCCCCATGGCAAACAAACAGTTGCTCTGACTTACGCCACTGGCTAGTGCGGTGGACGTAGGCCTGAAGAGCATGGACTGGACACAGTCTATGAAGTTTCTCCTGATCCGGCGTTGTGAACGGCAGAGGGCAGAAGGTTTCAAGAGTGACAGGATGTACAGTCGACAAAGGAACCTTAGGCAGGTAGTCAGGGTGGGGATGCAAAATCACTTTCACCAAACCTGGGGCAAAGTCTAAGCAGGATGGCGATATTGACAGAGCCTGCATGTCCCCAATTCTTTTCAGAGAAGTTATAGCCATAAGAAAAACCATCTTTAGAGTCAGAAGTTCGTCATACGCTGATTCTAGAGGTTCAAAGGGGGTCTCAACCAGACCCTCGAGGGCTAAAACTAAGTCCCATGAAGGGATCTTGGCTCTTAATGGAGGCCACAACTGCCTGGCACAACAAAGTGAGCAGGCAGAAGATGCCTCCCAAGCGGCACCCCATCCACCAGGGCGTGGCAAGCCAAAAGAGCGGCCACATGAACCCTGAGAGTGGAGGGGCAAGCTAATGTTTCAAAGGGGGTCTCAACCAGACCCTCGAAGACTAAAGCTAAGTCCCATGAAGGGATCTTGGTTCTAACAGGTGGCCTCAACCGCCTACCCCACGAATGAAGCGAGCGAGTAGAGGATGTCTCCCGAGCGGCACCCCATCCACCAAGGCGTGGCAAGCCGAAAGAGCGGCCACATGAACCCTGAGAGTGGAGGGGCAGGTGCCTGATGACAACTTTTCTTGCAGAAAATCCAGAACTGAAGTTACCTGGCAGTTGACTGAATCTACATTGTGTCGTACACCACCTTTCAAAGACACCCCATTTATTAGCATAAACTTCCGAGTGGAGGAAGCTCTAGCACTTAGAATGGTCTCAATAACTGCAGGCGAAAGCCCCGTGTCCCTCAGTTGGTGCCCTTCAGGGGCCAAACATGAAGGTTCCACAGGTCGGGCCTGGAATGGAATATCGTGCTCTCTGCCTGAGACAGAAGGTCCCTCCTCGCCGGAATCGCCCAAGGCGAGCCGTTGAGGAGAGACACTATCTCCGAGAACCAAACCCTGTTCGACCAACGCAGCGCTATTGATAAGAAGCAAGACCCTTGTTGGCGAACCCCGGCTAGAACTCCCAGGAGCAGAGCGACTGGAAGGAGGGCATACAGACACATTTTGGGCCATGTATGAACCATCACACCCAGACCCAGCGGGGCTGGGTGACAGAGAGAAGCAGGGACATTGCGCTGTCTGAGAAGAGGCGAAGAGGTCCACTCCCTGTGGTCAGCTCTGTAAAATCTGATCCAGATCTGCTTGACTACTTCTGGGTGGAGTTTCCACCCCCCCATCTGTAACTCTATCTGGACAGTAAATCTGCTCCTGCCCTTGAATGTACACTGCTCGAGTGACAGGAACTTGTTCTGAGCCCAGAGAAAAATCTGTCTCGCTATTCTGATAGCGTGAGCACAGACCCCCCTGGTGATTATATACAAGATATTTAGCTGTACTGTCCACCCGCACTAGGACATGACAGCCCCTCAATTGGGGGAGAAAGTATTTCAGGGCCAGAAATACAGCCGTCAACTCGAGGCAGTTGATGTGCCAACTGAGTTGATGACCCTCCCATTCCCATTGGGCTGGACGACCACTTAAGGCCGCACCCCAGCCCGTCAGGGAAGCGTCCGTCGTTAGCAACTTGCGACGACAAGGTACGCCTAGAGTGGGACCCAAGGCAAAAACCGGGGTCTGAACCACATAGTTAGTGTACGAAGCCACATGGCGCGCCACTTTATTTGCCTGAGGATTGGCCCTAAGTCCTCTGGCTTTGAGCCACAACTGAAACGGTCTTATGTGCAACAACCCCAAAGGGAAACCCGTGGATGCTGATGCCATTAGACCTAACACTCTGGTGCTGATGATCAGTAAGATCTTGGTCTAGCCTGACTTTGCTCAGGGAATACTGAATGGTCTTGATTCAAGCGGGAAACCATTGTGCCCACCTTGTGACCAAAAACCGAACAAACCCTAGATAAGTCGTTCTCTGGGCAGGAGAAAGAACACTTTTCTTGGTGTTGAGTCTCAACCCTAGAGAAACTAGATGAGCCAACACACTGTGTTGAAGCACCATCTCATGTGATTGTGCTAATTTTAGCAATCGCCTTTGTAATTCAAAATTTGAATGTCCCGGAATCCCAATGGAGCCAGTAATACATCCATACATTTTGTTTATGTGCGGTTACAAGGCTAGCCAAATGGAAGACCCGAAATTGGTAAGCTTTTGCCCCCAAGAGCGAACCTCAGGAACTTCCTGTGTTGTGGCAGACTTTATATGCGAATACATGCGTCCTTCGGATCAATCGTGCCGAATCCAATCACAATGTTGAATATGCGACACGACCGCCTTCACTGTAACATCTTGACCTTGAGTACTTTAACTGCTTCACGGTTTAAGACTCGAAGATCTGAGATTAGACACCCCCCCCACCCTACTGGGGACCAGGAAGTAACTGCTGTCACTTGTGACAGTACGAACGCCAACTCCGCCTTCACGGAAGTGGAGACCACGCCGTTCAAACAAGGAGGATGACAAATAAATTAGTTTACTAATTTTTACTGTGCTTAACACCAATGCAGAAACGCCTGGCAGAAGTTAACACGCTGCCTGAGACTCTGAGAGTGACAATTTTAACACTTCCTGTTGAGGGGATGTTAGACGTTCTATGTCCTGGATGATAGCAGGATTTAAACACTGAACGTCTAACATTTCACTGGAAACCACTGCCCCCCCGAATCACCAGAGGCGGCGGGGATGGAGTAGTTTTGAGGATAACGGGGTGGGGCGAGCAAATGTTTGACACGCCCTGTCCCGTGGGGGCAGACTGGGCACCAGACCACCGGACTTCTTATATTGATGACAGTCCCGAGGTCTGCCCTGGGAGGTTGTTGAGGATGACGAGCCGGTCTCCAATCTTTACGAGGGAGAGCGCGACTCGCCACACTCTGCTTATTACCCCCCTAAATCTTGAAGGACTGAAGAGAGGTTGTGTGGCTGATAGCCCCTCCCCTTGAGTGCATTGAGGAAGAAACTGAGTGAACACTTCATGTTTCTTCCACTCCTTTAAATCTGGCCACTACAGAGTTAACTGAGTCACCAAATGAACCACTCAAATCCTTCAGAAGGTCAGCCTGATATGCTTGCAAGACAGCCATAGTGTGCAGCGCAGCACCAGCCTGTCCCTTTATATTTATTATTCTTATATAAATCATATACAATATATATTGATATAAAATAATATTATATATATATATATATATATATATATATATATATATATATATATATATATATATATATATATATATATATATATATATATATATATATATATATATATATATATATATATATATATATATATATATATATATATATATATATATATATATATATATATATATATATATATATATATATATATATATATATATTCCATATAAAATAATATACAATATATAATTCATATATATAAGCTTTGCCCATGACAGCCGATGTTTATTTTCTACATGGCTTTATGGGGAGGTATGTCTCTTTAATGAAAATGCAGACCCAGGCGAGAGATAGCTCGTGAGCGTCTCCCACCTGGGGTATTCTCACATATCCACGCGATTTCGCACCCATGATAGTCGAAAATGTCGACGTCAAGGGTACAAAAACACGTGAAGTAAATGTTTTTTTTTTTTTTTCTAGACAGAAACCTCAAGCTCACTGCGTTCGGGGATCTCTCATTCACGGTACCAGACAAACTGCCCTGGCCACCGCGCGAACAACCACCTCGATAAATTCCTCGTATGGATTCACCATCATGTGAGGAACGATCGCAGATGGCTGCTCGAGGTCCGCGGACCCAGAGATTCATCATCATTCCCCGCGCGAGCCGAAGAAACGCTGGAGCGCGCTTCGGGATCACGCGGGGAAACATGCATTTGTTGAGCGAGCAAGCGAAAGGGACGGACCCGTCTCTTGCTCGTCAACAAACCCATTCGAGAGCTCCGAAAACTGGTGCGGACTGAAAGTAGCCCAGACGAGCATAAAGCATTCTAACTGTAAAGGCTTGCAATGCTCGCACTCGTCTGACTCAATGCAGCAACCGCATGCTCTTCCCCAAACACACACAGCAATACACGTGTGCATCCAGTTCTGTTTTTTGAAAGAGAACATGGATATACAGCGTTTTACTCTGCTGACTCGTTTCCAACTGATCAGATTTAACTAGAACTCTTTCCACTTATGTTTCTTTGTAACAGAGATGAGAAAGAGAGAGAAATCTGCACACTGCCATGTTGAAAACTAACTCCTAACAAAGATCTCGAGTTGAGTCTTGAAAGAGAGAGAGAATTTTTTTTTTTTTTTTTTCAGAGACTTTGTAACACACCATAACACAGAGTTGGTCTGAAAACAAAAAGACCTGGTTTGCTCCAGCGGAAGCTCATCTATTTATAGCCTCGTGCAGCAGGTGCGCCTATGACGTCACCGGCCGAGGCTATAAATACCTCCGGGTCAATTTCATTGACGTGTTTTCACACTATTTTCACAGCTGGTTATGTCAAAGACATTTCCCATTTGCATAAGCTTATGCAGCATTGAGTGTAGCTTTTGAAAGGGAACATATTGTCTGATAGCGCCACGTGCAACATGGATTCGGTCTTCCGACCTTTTGATTTTGATTAACGTAATATGTGAAATATTAGAAAGCTAAGAATGCTTATTTTGAAGACAGAGAGCGTGCGAGCGGGGTAGGAGCTCTCTGATCGTTCTCTCTGAGACTCGGTTACAAGCGCAGCATCTATTCTACATCATTCATGAATCACAATAACTCATCAAATAAAGCTTTGGCGGGACAAAAATTTGTTTTGGCGGCCGCCAAAAAATTTTCAATGTAGGAAAAACCCTGTCTATGGGGTCGCTGTGTCCATTTCTTTTACTGTCTATGCTTCAGTTACGTCAATGGTAGAAAGAAAGTGAAGGTGCGTCATCCATCTTTTTTTACAGTCTATGTGCCCTTCACTTGCTAACTGCCCTCCGTCTCGTTCACTCGGATATGCGCCATTGCTTACGTTGCATGAGTGCCCACTACTGGCGGAACCTTTGCAATGGACTGAACGGGAACGTCCTAATGCTGCGTTCACACCAAATGCGAATAGAGCGTCAGGAGCGAGTGATTTCCATGTTAAGTCAATGGAAAGGCGTGTTGACGCACGTCTGGAGGTCCTGCGGCGCGATAGACGCGTTTCGCGCGGCATGATGGCCGTGATTCCGCCTCATTCGTGCGTCCAGTTTGTGTAAATGACGCAAATTGAGCGTCTTGCGCGATACACGCGTTATGCATGAGTGGTGCTTTTTGTGCATTCATGCGTTTGAAGCAAATTTGTGTCTGATACCCGAGTTGAAAAATCGGAGCTTTGGCGTCAATTCGCGCCACGTTAACCAATCAGGAGCCTGCTCGCTGCTGTCACGTGGTAAAGTGACGTGATGAGAAACCCCACATAATTTAAAAATACTACTATTGTGTCACAAAATGTAGTTTTAAGACTTTTTCAGGAGAGAATGTAGTTGTTTAAAGCTCAAATCTATGGTTTATGTATAAAGAGAGCGCCTATTTAAAAAAAAAAAGATCTTGCGTTTTTGGAGTTTTGAAATCCAGGCGATCACCGGGCACTCAGTGCTCATTAACCCCAGCGAGAGCAGCCTTTCCTCGGCTAGTCCTTCTGACATTTGCCACTGGCTCTGATGTCCTGTAGTGGTTTGTCTTGTGTGGATCTAACGGGCGATCTTTGGTGTCATGAATCGATAATTTGTTGTCTGCCAAATCGTTTTGACTGAGGGCAAAGAGAAGTTTCATAACTTAATTTTTTTTAAGGATATTTAAATACACGTGCAGTGAAGATAATGTAGGAGTTGCCTGGACCACATTTGTGTGGCTATTAATGCTTAATATATATTTTTAATGAAAATGAAAAGAGGCAGAGTGGTGTTTTATGACATATTTCTCCTGGAGCGCCTTGAACACGCGTCTATTTCGCTTCAAACGCTCGATTTATACGCGCGTCCAATTTGCTGTGGACGCGCAAATGAATTCAAAATGTTCAAGCGTCCAACTACACGCGGTAGACACGATTTTGACGCTCTATTCGCGTTTGGTGTGAACGCAGCATAAGCCCTTTAACACTTGGAATCACAGTCACAAGTTTGATTTTTTTTCTTTTTTCTTTACAAAATTGTTTAATGCAGCATTCTATATGTATATAGGGGTGTTTGGGTTGTTTCAAATAAAATAAAAATATGAATATATCATAGAGTTGTTTGTGGTGGGATAAATTAAACGCAATATGCGGTGAAGTCACAATCGTGTTGCATTGTGGTATATGAATCTGCCTGAAGTGTACATATGAAGTACACTCATAACTGTTAACTTGCATTAATTGTGCTTATAACTTTAGTTCAAACCCTAACATAATACAAAAATGAATGAGACAACAATTTTCTACATTTCTACAGTAATATACTAATGAAATATATTCTGAATCTAAAAATGAAATACTATAAAAAAAAATTAGATGTAGCTGAACATCTAGACAGGTGTTAGTCTTTCAATTTCACTTCATTACTATACAATTTGTTTTATTTCTTATGCATCTGTTGTGATTATTTTATTATTTTATTTTATTATTTTAATTAATTTTCTATGTAAAGCACTGTATGAAATGTGATATATAAGTAAACTTGCCGTGCCTTATTACCTACAATCAGGGAAAACTTATGAATAATTTTGTACTGTATTATAAACATGCACCATGATGTAACATAAACTGCAGTGAATTGTAAACAATAGTGTGTCATTCTTGTTTTGTGAACATAAGTTGTGTAATGCTACGTGTTGTACGTGTTTTTTTAGGTCATTGTTTAATGAGTGACACATTGTGTGTGTTGGATGACAATCCATAATGGAAGAATGACTTGATTTGACAAGTTTAAAGTGAATTTTGAATGTGAAATTAAGTGCTGCCTGTGCCTATGGTTAAACTCTTAGAAATAAGGGGGTTTTGCAGTGTTCCAAAATAAAAAAAAATTAAAGACTATCAAAATTATT
This sequence comes from Gobio gobio, assembly GCF_949357685.1. Lineage (NCBI taxonomy): Eukaryota > Metazoa > Chordata > Actinopteri > Cypriniformes > Gobionidae > Gobio > Gobio gobio. The sequence goes on along the minus strand of NC_137102.1, from coordinate 55,139,125 downwards.
ATAAGCAGCTTTCAATTTCATTACCATCTATAAAAAAGGGGACACTAAGGAATGATTCTGTACTGTATAATGTAATGTAACAATGTGTCATTCTTGTTATGTTAAAAAACAGTTTACAAAAGGAAACATTGTGTAACATACCTGTTGTTCGTGTTTTTAGGTCATTGTTTTATGAATGATAAAGTGTGTTTGTTGGATGAAAACCTTTGCCATGGTTTTGGAAGAATTTGATTTGAAACATGAAAGACATGAACTGCTGTTCCAAAATGAAAGTTGGTCAGGAGAACTGTGTGAAGAGTTTTGAAAAAGTGAAGTAGAGTATTGAGAAATGTAATCGCCTGAACCGTTTACTGCAGTGGATCTCAGTGGATCTAAACCAGGGGTCCACCAGGGAGCCTCAGCACAGTTCCAAGGGGGCTTAAAATAAAGTATAATAAAAATGAATGTGCTTTAAAGTAAGGTAAAAAAAGAAGCTATATATATATACAAACATTTATTTGAGTAGCATACTACACTGTTGTCACATAATATCATTCTGTTGTATGTTTAATTAAAGAGGACCTATGCTTTTTTACATGTTCATCTTTCCTCAGTGTGTAATGTTGCTGTTTGAGCATGAACAGGTTCTGTAACTTTACAAAGCACAAATTCCCTCCAGCTGGAGTTATTCTCTATATCAGTGTCACTGTTTCTGAACTCCCTGAAACGAGTTTTCTTCTGGGAATGAACATGTCACAATATTCCTCATTTAAATAATTCCCGCCCAAGGCATATGCAAAATAAAGGGACGAGAATGAGATCTGATTTGAGTTTGTGGCGCATTCTCACGGGATAAGCGAAGCCTGTGATTTTACAAGAAATGACTGACTTATGATGTCAAGACTTGGACATATTTTGTCGTTATAGGTATGGCTGTGTGATATATCATAAACAGAAGAATGTTTTCTTGCCGCATGCTGCTATACATGTCATCTAGGCTTGCTGCAATGGTCGGTGTTACTGGTGTTCAGCCACAACACAGATTACATCACTTAAACACTTGTGCTGCTCTGCAACGTTATGAATGCCTGTGCGGCCGTGCACGTTTACTTTCACCGTTTAATTAGCGATTTAAAGGAGTGGTTCCGTGGTTTTTTTCTAGGCTTGGTTGTGTTTATGGGGCGCAGTAAAACATGTCTTAATTTTTTTTTAAAACGCCGTATTTTTCTTATATTTTACCTTTATTCCACACCGCTGTCTCCACTGTCCTTTGAACGGCTCGTTTGCTTCCTGCTTCTGTGAAGCCCATCCCTCCGAAAAACGCAATGGTCTTAGATTGGTTAGATGGCCAAATGTAGTTTGTAGTTCTGCAACAGCTCTCTCTCTTTCGTAATGACTGAGACGTGGCCTCGCCCACTTTGTTGCGTGTTCGCGGGGGCAGTGTTTATGTTAATAGCAAGGGTTTATGATGTCACTAACCCGGGAAGAAGCTTGTTGTAGTCCAAACCGGCCGTTTTTGTAGGCAATAAACCGCCATAACTTTAAAAGACAATATCTCCGTTTGCATTGAACTTTCAGCGCTGTAACTTTGCAGATACTGTTTATGCTCAAGCAGCAACATTACACACTAACTAAAGTTAAAAAAGTGAAATCGCATGCAACCACCCCTTTTAAAGCCCCCGCCGGTGATACTGGTTTTGTCACACGTCGATTAACCGGTGGAAAAATGTCCTCACCCTCACATCATCCATCTCCATCTAATCAACTCTTCTTGTTTTTTGCTCTTCTGATGGTTTTCAGCTTTCTCTTTCTGCAAATTGTATAGGCCTAGTTGTAATTACAGGCATGGCCGATTCGCACAGGATTATGATCACAGACAACCTCCGCAATTACAAATTACTAGAGGTCACCAGGTAATACTAATCCTGTGCGAATAGGGCTTTAGTGTTGAAACTCGTGGTTATTATAAGGGGCGTGACATTTTCCAAACACACTGGCTGCGTCCAAAACCTGTGTAACCCGTGATAAAACTCTAGTGTAGAGTTCTTAATGAAAAGATCAGATTGAATGGGCACAGTAGCATGACACTATAATTAACATCTAAATTCGTAAAGAGGATTTGAGACAGTAATCTCACTACAACTTGTGATAGGGAAAAAAGTTGTATTGTATTGTATCAATATAGTCAATTGAACGACAGTTGAAAATGTACTGTAAGTAACTGTAAGAGAAAATACAAACAGAATTTTTTCACACAGAATTCAGAAAGCCTTTTCCTTATGTTCTTAATTGTCTCCTTTTTTCAAAAGTCTGATCCTTCTGGAAAAAAATTTAAGAGGTTGAAAAAAATAGGAAAAAAATAGAAAAAAGTAGAAGTAGTCACGGGACTGAAGAAAGATTTACTACCCGGGTAGTTTTAAACTAATTTTCAATCAAAGTATACAAAGTGTGAGTGTGGTGTTCTCTTATCTGTTTCCAGGGAGTGATAACGGATTAAGGATACTGAATTCGCTCCAGAAAATCAGGATGTCACGTCTTGACATCAGTTACACTGTTGGCTCGCCGTACACTCGTCCAAGGTTGACTCGAGAAGTAACTTATGCATCAACAGGAAAAAAAAAAAAATTAGTTTCTTGAAATAAAAGTATGAAAGATCCCTCGGATTTCACTGGAAAATAACTTTTTTTCACTCATTCACTCGTAGTTATGCTCTGAATCAACAGTTGTTCTTTTTCTCCACTCTCATTTGTAAAAAATGGCTGCTGGCTTCCTTTGTATATTATTATACTCGTCACGGAGAAAAGTAGGTACTACATTTTTTCTTTTTCAAATTAAGAGTCCATTAACCATCTTCATTTTTTAAAGGGGTTACACCTGGAAAAAGCTAACTTCTGAGGACACATTTCAAGGTAGGAAGGCATCAAGGCACGTCCGAATCTAATGTTAGCTTCACTTCCTGTCTCCTGAGATACGTTCATCTGATCGAGTTTTGAAGGCAGCATAGATGTATCCTTCGCTGCCTTTGATATCCAACAATTCTGTGCTTTCCATTCTGTGACAGTTGAGCTAAAAAAATTAAGATGGCATCTGATGGCAACCTCCCGCGTTCTCTCCAACTCTCTGAAACCAACAGGGAAGGGACTTAAACTAAAACTCATCGACTGGCCACTAGAGACAGGCACCAGAAGAGTGACAGGTGGATTGCCACTGTGGTCGAGCTAGGCGGGCGTGGTTTCCGCAACCAGGCACTTCAGCTCCATCCACTTCCCGCCTCTTTGCCCATTTTCAGTTATCTATGAGTGGCGTGTGGTGACGTCCTGCCATGATGGTGCCAGCCAACTTTAGGCTTCAAAAATGCTCTTCGGAAACCTACCGGTGACATCACGGACACTTGGATAAATTACCCTTGTAGTAATTAAATATTTGTTTGGTTTTCACCAAAGCTCTCTCTATTTTGCTGTAGATCATTCAAATGTTACACTGCCTCAGAAGTCTGTCCCTTTGTGGTCGATATGCGCCCTCAAGGAGCTGTAGTGAGCTCTGTAGCAGACTTCTTCCCAACAGTCAAATCGCTGTTACGTCACGAAAGTGCACACTTGTAGGAAGACCGCGAGTGTTTAGGGTGCCATTTGGGACAGGGCCCATCAGGTTTTTTGACACCTGTGCATCCTCGCTCACAGCTCCTCTGGAAGCTTCTTCACTCCCCAATCCTTGCAGTGCAATTAGAGAATTGAGATTTCTTTCAAGATGGCTTACGTTGATTTGGTTTTCAGGTCACAGGCTGGAGGGAAGAGGAGCGAAGAAACAAGGAAGCATTAATTTGAGTATTAAAATGCACCCTTAGGCCCTGTCCCAAACGGCACCCTAAACAATCGTGGTCTTCCTACGCTTCAGTGCAAGCTCGGCAAGTGCGCATTGAGGGCGCAATATCGACCGCAAAAGGGATGCTCGGGAACTCCCTTCTGAAACTTAAAATGACAAACGGGACACCCTACGGTTTCGTGGACTTAACGGACATGCACATGCGGCAGCCATTGTAAGTACACAAGAACAACAAGAACATGAAGTGTGTCATTTGGGACAGGGCCTTAGATTAGAAGATCTACATTCAGGGCTCCTCAAATCTAGCCCTGGATTTGTCATGTACAGTTTAGCTCCAACCCTTAAAAGCGGGCGGTTTAAACAGGAGGGGTTACATTGGTGCCGTGACCCGGATGGGAGTGAGGTTTTGGGGGGTGAGTGTAACGGAGGCCAGCTAGTAGTTTCTGTGCGAGTAAACCTCAATCCTCTGATCTCAAGAGACGCTCTAGCTACTGACGCTATGGGTTGCAGCTTTTAGCCTCCTTGTTAGAGCGTCCGACTCTCATGCCGGCAGACCCCGGGTTCGAGCCCCGCTTACAGCGGGCGGTTTAAACAGGAGGGGTTACATTGGTGCCGTGACCCGGATGGGAGTGAGGTTTTGTGGGGTCAGTGTAACGGAGGCAAGCTAGCAGTTGCTGTGCGAGTAAACCTCACTCCTCTGATCTCAAGAGATGCTCTAGTGGCTGACCCTAGAGGTTGCAGCCTTTAGCCTCCTTGTTAGAGCATCCGACTCTAATGCCGGCGGACCCGGGTTCAAGTCCCACTTGGAGCAGATGGTTTGAATAGGAGGGGTTACATAGGCAGGTGCATGCGTTTGATATGATTTGAGCTAAACTCTGCAGGGCTAAAAGCTGAAGAGCATGATCTATGTCAGGGGTTTTCAAACTGGGGTCCGGGGACCCCCAGGGGTCCCCCAGAAGGTTCTAAGGGGTCCCCAGAAAATTTCAGAGGATAAAAAGACAAGGCAAAAATAGATCAAGTCTACCAAATATTCCAACGGTTTCAAATATTCCTCTTCTTTCTTGCAGAATACATATTTTCCAGAATTGTAGTATATGTTTGTTTGTATCTTTCTAGTAAGTTTTTCTCACTATAGTCCCCTTTATCTGCTTACATACATTTATTGTGAAAGTTGCTTACAAATCCTACTTCTTCGGGTTTATACATACAACATTAAGCATAGCCGATTTAAGTTTGGAAACAATATGTTGTGTTTATAATGCCACACTTACTACTCATCTTACAGTTTAAATGTTTTTTCATACATACAAATATAGAGATGGATTTTAGGAAGGGGGTCCCTCAAAAAAGGTTCATCATATTTGGGGGTCCTTGGCATCATAAAGTTTGAAAACCTCTGATCTATGTTAACATTTTATCAAACGTACTTCTATTCCAGTAAACGTTGCATAAGCACATTTAATATGATAAGGGAAAAACAATGTATCTTTTGTTGCAAAACTGGAAAAGACCAGAGCAGTACAAAACAAACAGTTACACAACCACACTGACCATGCCATAAACCAATAAAAGTGGCACTTATCATCTGAAACTTAAGCCAAGAGCAGATACTGATCAAAATGTTGTGTTACTAGTTTCTCTGGCCTGAATTCAACACGGATTTTCCAAATTCCTGACAAAGATTCCTGGAACTTTACAGGCAGCATCACAGTATATAAGGGACACTCGACACAGGTGTCTATGAACTACATTCAGCTCTGCTTCACAGTCAAGGTAGGTTTTCACACCATTACTTTGTTGTTTTGTTATATATAGAGTAATAAATTCAAGTTAGTTCAGATGAATTGTACTTTTAATGGGAGAATTGTATGAACATTTTGAAATGAGTGTTGGACCTTAACAAGCATAACATTGTTTTCAATGCTGTACAATTGTTACAGTGCTGGTCATTTCTCAGATTAACTCTACATTTTGCATTGTGACATATTTTCATGAAAATAACTATATTAACTATAATTCTCCTCAAGGTCTCAGTATTATAATGCAATAATTGCAATAGTTATGAGAATCATCCTTTAAAATTACAATTAAATACAACAAATATTACTATGCTATACGAATAGTTTACATTTTGAATAAATTATCATTAAAATTCACAATGATCCCAAAAATAGGTATTTGATTGAATCAATAAAGATATATTTTTTCAAAATAGACATCTTAACAAGTTTTAAAATTCCTATTTGTGGTCTAAGAACTGTGATTTGAAAGAAATTTAAGAGTATATTTTTTGAACAACCTAAACTACAAGTAAACTATGAATTTATTGCTCATTATAATATGAGGGTGCATTAAATGTTTTATAACTGGTGTCGAAGAATGAGCATGGGTGATACTTTTTATTCTATTTTTTACGAATATGATTGAGGAGTTTGATTAGTTTTCCACTTTATTCAACAGAATGATGAAGGTTCTGCTGCTGGCTCTTGTTCTCACGCTGGTGTTGGCGAATGGTGGGTTTACATGTTTAACTGCCAAAACTGTTTTAGTGCAACAGAAGTCCAGTGTATCAGCACAGCCATAACTATGTCCTTTATCTAAGGACTATAATTGTGCAAACCAATAATCTGTCATGTCGCATTGACATATAAAGGCTAAATGTTTCCATTTTGATGCAATAGTTAGTGTCATATGTTTTGCAATAGTTCATCCTTTCTTGAACTGTGTTGTAGGCTCTGCCCTGAAATGTTACAACTGTGTTCCCTCCACCCCTGGAGGAAGATGTGTGACCACTCAGGAGACGTGCGGCTATAAGAAAGATGCCTGTGTAGCTGCCCGATTCACCACATATCCATGTGAGTCCCTATCCTAAATAGTGTGGAAAGAATTTTGCACAGAATTATGGAACGCTATTACAGCAAAATGTGTCAAGATGAACAAGGACACTCATTTGCTTTTAAATTCTTTTACATTCCTCTAGTTTCCTACTTCCGGAGGTGCATTGGCATGGCCGATTGCATGATTCTTCAGTCAAGCCCCTATATTAAAACCAATTGCTGTCAGACGGACCTGTGCAATACCCCTGTCCTTTAAACGCACACAGTCTTAAAGGGAAAATGACTCAGACTGGTGACATGGAGGAGTGCATGTCACACCATTAGAACTACTTACTAATGCATGACCAATAGATTGTGTAACTATAGGTTGTTACACAACATGTCAATTTGAATTTGTGCGAATCTCTATATGTACTCGTAAGATATATTCATACCACACCAAACATGTTGCATGAATAAATGTGTTGCATTTAAAGACAAAAGCTGTATTCACCATCACCCCTCTGTCTTCTAGTCCAAGTGTTTTGTTCATTTGTCACATGTGACAGTTGCATGATGAATAAATCATTCATAATCATAAGATTTTTGGGTTAGTTACTTGTTATTTTGGCCTATAGTTCTCCTCTATTGTTGATTATTATTCTCTTTGACGTTGTTATTTTGGTTGTCTTCATTGTGATTTTGTAATCATTCATCATCTTTTCAAATTAAAAAAATATTATTTGAATTGGTCGTTGTGTTGATTCTGGGACAGGAGGTTGGATTATCCTGGTTCTCTCCCCAAGGTTTTCCTTTATTTATTTAATTTAAAAAAAAATATATTTGCTTTGTTGTTGATTGCCCAACCCTAGATAGGTAGTTTAGTTATATAACAATTGTGGGCTTGTCCACTGATCAGCGGGCTTGTCTATGCTTTTGCCCATTTGTTTGTGACAATTGTGTTAATTAATTTGATAACTTGGAGACGTGTCTCTTCTAGAGCTTGACATTAACTTTATTGCTCACCACCCACTGTGGCTAGTGGTTTTCCAAAAATACTAGCCACTCAGCATTTTCACTGGCCACAATTGTGTTGTTGGCTATATGTAAATGAGCACTGTACACACCCAAATCAAGTCTACATGAAATGTAGCCTATACCATGACAGGTCATGAAATAGGTCTATTTAGCTCTGATAAGGTTGTGTATAAACCTTAATCTAGACCAGGGGTCGGGAACCTTTTTTGACCAAATTAATATGGAATTAATTGGGATTTCTGAGAATGAATTGTGTGAATTTATTATTATTTACTTTTTATTTTTGTTTGTGTGTGTGTGTGTGTGTGTGTGTGTGTGTGAATGAGAACGAACACAGTGCTTACATCTACTGTGCTTACGTGAATACTCGACTTGCCATTTTTATATATTCCGGTGTTTATTTGGCCGTTTAGGCGCGCAACCGAAGACAAAGTCTGCTCGGAGCGCGTGCACAGCATCCTGCCACTACAATTCATTCTCTTTCGCGACTTATCGTGCTTTTAATATTTATTTCCAATATAACGCACATCCCGCTTCTGTAGGTTTACCACAAGTGTTGATTCGTGACACTCGCGAACAGCACTGAACACACACTTTGGCCGGTAGGCCTACAACTTGAATATTATTATTATCATTATAGTGGAGATTTTTCAAAAATATTTTTGGGTGTAAATATAATTTATTTTCAAGCAATATTCTCATCAGCTGACTTATTTAAATCTAGCATATTTTGTGTACGAGCACATAATAGCCTAGTGAAATACATCACATATTGTCATGTGATTTGACATTTAATTGTATTAAATGTCTAAAAGGTGTGCATCATTCATACCTTACACCCAAATGAACACTTTACTTTAAGTCATTCTCTTCAAATGCTATTGAAGTTAGAAATGTGTATACCCGTAGGTGAGGTAGCTATGTGCTTAGCCTATATATGTCTTGAGTCGTGAGTTTCTGCTCAACATCGGCAGAGCCACATCTTTAGAGATAAACTTCGGCATGCGTAAAGTTTATCTCTAAAGATGTGGCTCTGCCGATGTTGAGCAGAAACTCACGACTGTATGCACATTTTAGAACAGATAGACATGACGAGGACGTACAAAAACCATGACTCACAAGATAGAAAACACGAAAACACTGTTCTGTCGGGAGAGAGAGAAGCCGCAGCGTGTGCACGAATAATAAAGTTCTGTGTAAACTTGAATAATTAGCTACACATCAGAAATCACTGATCAGAAGGAACTGAAAAAGACTTCTGTTTTCATTTGTACATCCAAACACTGAGAAACTGCCAGCATTCACTCGTTCACAAGCCATGCTCTCCCGAGGACAAACAAATATGGCGCTTGCATGGACGTGCCAAATTCTCTGGGTGGAGGAAAGGGAGGTAACCGTTCATGTTATGACGTCATAACAGGAAAATTCAAGATCTGAGCTGTTATTTTCTCTAAGGCAGAGAAAGACAGCCAGAACTCGGTTTACACCGATCAAAATTTCTAGCCACTTGGGGACAATGTTCAGGCTAGGGGAACTCATATTAATTTTTGAAAAACCTCATAAAATTAAAATTTCATGCCATGGGACCTTTAAGACTAAAATTGCACTTTGAGAAACTTGATAAATACGTGCCCAGAACAAACCCGAAAACATTACACAACCACATGGACGAGTAAACCAATAAAAGCAGCACTTATCATCTGAAACTTAAGTCAAGAGCACAAAATAAACAAACACTTGTGCTGCAATTCAAGTTGTTTGGCCTAAATTTGGTCTAAATAATAAAAAGAAAATCCTGGAAATTATTCATCACAGGCAACATATCAGTATATAAGGAAAGACACAGGTATGAACAGTATGAAAAGTCATCTCTTTCTTGCAAATGAAGCTCAAGAGGCAGACATCCAGAAGTCAGAATAAGACCTTATTGAACAAAGCAACAAAGCCGAGATGCCTGCAGGACATCTGAATTTGTCTCTGGCCAGGGTGCTATTCTTATACAGTTCGTATCTGTTGTTTCGTAATGACCAAGCAACTCAATCTTCTTGCAAGATTCACCCCTCCTGTTTCCCACAATCTCGCCTTTCTGTCTAATTGTGGAACCCTGCCAATTGATGGTCAACCCTTTCTCAGAGACAAGATGTAACATTTTCCAAGGACAATCAACTCCTTCCCAGAGGCGAGAAGCTTTTGCGAGAAGCTTGTTGTTTACCTAAAATCCCCTGACTTTGCAAAAACTGCTCAGTGGGCCACAAGACTTTCTCTGACGCATCTGACCTTTGTAATAATTATTTCTCACCGCTTCATAATACTTCTGCTGCAATTGTTTACTATAGGATGAATAGAATATTTATTGCAGGCAGATCAGTAATATTGTTGTGTCCCCAACTAAGCAAGCCAAAAACCAATAGCCAAAGGTGACAGTGGCAAGGAACCAAAACTCCATCAGGTGACAGAATGGAGAAAAAAACCTTGGGAGAAACCAGGCTCAGTCGAGGGGCCAGTTCTCCTCATACACGAACAGTGTATGATTATGATTCAGGCAACATTTCAGAAGTCAGATTGGATCAGAACATTCAGAATATTTATCCAGTTCCATCAGGTTGAAGACGGGTTTGTTGAGGATCAGTGCCACTGGCTGTCGTGTCGGTGGCCTTCACAGGGGAGAGTCTGCAGGTCCACCATCTGATCTGGAACTACAGTTGACTACAGTAAACCTTGAGATAAACAGAGAGACTAATATTAGCGTAGATCACATTCTTCTTATGATGTAAGTTAACCAGTAAATCAGGTGTTATAGGAAGTGTTCAATAAATCAATAATTTTGCTGGATTATGTGTCCCCTACTAAGCAGGACAGAGGGAGGCGACAGTAGCAAGGAACCCAAACTCTATCAGGAGACAGAAATTGAGAATCTTGGGAGAGATCAGTTCTCCTCTGGCCAAATGAATGAACATGGTGTGGTTTTTATTCCAGGATGCATCAAAAGTCAGATTGTGGATTGGGTTGATTGGGATCATTCATGAAACAAATGACTCTTTTGAACTGTTTTATTTTTTTTAAAATGTATTAATAGCTCAATGAGTGTCCGGTTTGAATCAGTTATTCAAGCATTCACAGAGAGATTTCTGTTAGATATATGTTAGGCACCCCTTATTATAATGTCAGCATACTTTTTGGCCTCAAAATCCAATGAGTTTGTAATATTGTGTTGTGAATGTGATAATAACAAAGAACAAAAACTCAAAATAGTATACATTGCTTTATATTCTGAAATTGAAAATAAATATATATAGCAAAAGAGACTGCAATGTTTGAACAAAATGAATATAAAACATATTTTTGTAAATGGACCAGTGTGCAGGCATTTTGTTTTGTTTTATATTGTTCTTTTAGTTTTAATAGCTCTTTTTTATTATACATTTATATTAACATGTTCTGCAAGTTAACAACAGTATACTGCATTTTGCAGCAATAACTGATTGTGCTGATTCTGATGTTAAGTTTGGGGTTTAGGAAGAAATGACCGCTGTGAAGAAAAGAAAGTTGCGCTGGACAGAATGCGTCTAGTTTTTAATAGTTTAACCTCAAATATCTAGCCTCACAAGCCAGACCCATATCTGCGTCCGAAACCTGGAAAATGCTGCCTTCGGAGGACACATTTCAAGGCAGGAAGGCACCAAGGCACGTCCGAATCTAATGTTAGCTTCCCTTCCTGTCTCCTGAGATACCTTCATTTGATCGATTTTTGCAGGCAGCATATGTGTATCCTTCGCTGCCTTTGATATGCCACAATCCTGTGCTTTCCATTCTGTGACAGTTGAGCTGGAAAAAAAAGATGGCGTCCGAAAGTTGCATTTGCTGGTCAGTTTGTGTGTAACATTTTCCACTTCTGATGTCATTTCTTTTTTTTTTTTTTGAAAATTTTATTTTACTTTTTTTTCACATATAACAACCACAACAAATACAAAACATAAAGAAAAAGAACAATTTACAAAAAAATAAAAATAAATAAATAAATAAATAAAAATAAAAATTTAAATAAAAAGAGGAAAATAGAGATACAATGTAAAAATGGTTAAATCCACTTTATCAAATCAAGCCATGTGGTACTATATTTATATAATTCAAAAAGGGTTTCCAGATCTTATAAAATAATTCACCCCTGCCCCTCATTGAATATGTGATCTTCTCTAAAGGTACACAGCTGCAGACCTCCGACAACCACAATCCAATTGGCAAATCAGTGTCTGCTTTCCATTTCAAAGCAATACATTTTTTAGCTATTATTAACAACATTTGAGTAAGCTTAATAGCTTGACTGTTTCGGAGATTAGAGTTGGCAAAATTACCCAATAAACACACCTCTGGATCCATTGGGAAATCAATTCCATGAATATGTGATATACTATCACCCAAAAAACCTTCACTTTAGGGCACAACCAGGTAGAATGCAAAAATGTTCCTTCTTCTACACCACATCTGAAGCAGAGAGGTGAAATACTGTTGTTAAATTGATGTAATCTAGATGGAGTGTAGTAAAGCTGGTGTAAAAAATTAAACTGAATTAATCTATACTTAGAATTCAAGGTTGAGGTGACCCCATCTTTACATAATTGACCCCACATGTCCCCACCTATTCTTACTCCCAAATCCAGCTCCCATCTACTTCTGGATTTATCTGGATAATCTAGAGGCTGATTTGAGATCAGAGCTTCATATATTCTAGAGATTGTTTTATATAGTGGTTTATCAGAATAACAGAGTTGCTCAACACCTGTCAAATCAGGTATCTTAGGATACGATTTTGCTTTAACTCTTAAACAATCTCGTAACTGCAGATAACTAAAGAATTCTTTATTACTCAAATTATATTTATTTTTTAACTGTTCAAACGACATTAAAACATTATCTTCAAAACAATGCTCCAAATGTGTAATTCCCTTATCTGCCCATATCTTAACATTTTTGCTTTGACACATTGGTAGCAATCTGTTTCCCCATAAAGGCGTTTTAGGGGAAAGAAAATTGTCCTGTCCTAACAGCGACCGCAGTTTGTGCCAAGTGTGAACTGAATGGATAATCATGGGGTTATTAGTTCTTGTTTTGATCAGTTTGTCATCCCATGTATATAAGATATTGGCAGGACACTCTTCTTTTATCTCAGATTTCTCCATATTAAGCCAGGAGGGAAGGGGGTTACCAGCAAACATCTGAGCCAAATACCTAGATTGGGCTGCCCAATAATACATTTTAAAATTGGGAAGTCTCAGTCCTCCTTGATTATAATCTCTAGTCAGTTTATCAAGGCTGATTCTAGGGGTTTTACGATGCCAAATAAAGGATCTTATCGACCCATTAAGCGAAGTGAAAAAGGAGTTAGGTATTAATATTGGAAGAGATTGAAACATGTATAAAAATTTGGGCAAAATATTCATTTTAACTGCATTTATTCTACCAAGTAATGTGAGTGGTAGATCCATCCAATTGGTTAAATCTCTGCCCACCTTCTCTAAAAGACTAGCCACATTAAGTTTGTAGAGATTCTTTAAATGACCATCCACCTGTATACCCAAATATGTAATACCGGTAGGTGAACACTTAAAAGAAAACCCATCTAGTGCAGTATCATCAAACCCTGATAATGGCAAAATGACACTTTTGTCGATATTTACTTTATATCCAGAGAAGGTGCTATATGATTGTAATACCATCTGTAAATTAGACAAAGAGTCTATGGGGTTGGTAAGGAATAAAAGGATGTCATCTGCAAACAGTGATATTTTATGCATTTCGGGGCCAATTTCAAAGTCCTTTATGTCAGGGTTACATCTAATAGCCTCAGCCAAAGGTTCGATAGCCAACGCAAAGAGGGCTGGGCTTAGGGGGCATCCTTGTCTGCATCCTCTGTAAAGAGAGAATGTATCAGAAGTAATTCCATAAGTAACAATTTTTGCTTTAGGGGATTTATAAAGGGATTGAATTAGGTCAATATATGCCGCTCCAAATCCAAATTTTTTCAGCACTTCAAAAAGATATGACCACTCAACGCGATCAAAAGCCTTTTCGGCATCAAGAGAAACAGCTACTCCCGGTATGCGTTTTTCTTTAGCAGTATGAATGACATTGAAAAATCTCCTCAGATTATTTGCTGATAGTCTCTCAATTACAAAACCAGTTTGATCTGGGTTAATCAACAGAGGAAGACGAGTTTCTAATCTCTTGGCTATCATTTTAGTAACTAATTTATAATCTACATTAAGGAGTGAAATTGGTCTATAGGAGGCACATTTCAGCGGATCTTTACCTTTCTTGTATATTACCGAAATTATTGCATTGGAGAAAGAGTCTGGGAAACTTTTGTCCATCCTAGACTGGTCAAGCACTTCCATCAAATATGGCACAAGCAAATCTTTAAATTCTTTATAAAATTCGGCTGAGAAGCCATCTTCACCGGGAGATTTATTATTAGGCAGTAGAAGAATGGCTTCAATCATCTCAGAAGCAGAGAAAGGTTGATCCAAACTAAGCCTGTCTTCCTCTGAAAGACATGGTAAGTGGACTGAAGATAGGAAAGAATTCATTTGTGAATCATCTGTACTTGCCTGAGAAGTATATAACTCTGTGTAGTATTGCTTAAATGCCCCATTAATCTCTACAGGATTGTATGTTTCTGCGTTGCCTGTATCTATAGCATTTATCGTTCGTTTCTGTTCATCTCGTTTTAGTTGCCAGGCCAAAACTTTGTGTGCTTTCTCACCAAGCTCATAATAACGTTGTTTAGAGCTAATAATAGCCCTCTCTGCCTGGTAGGTGTTCAATTTATTATACTCCATTTTTTTATTGAGTAATTCCCTATAAACATCCTTATTCTGATCCTTATGGTATATTTTTTCAAGTGCTGAAATTTCAGATTCTAACTCATTCAATTTGGAATTTTTGGTTTTTATTAACCCCTTAGTGTATGCAATACATTGACCCCTAAGATACGCCTTTAAAGTGTCCCATAAAATAAAACTATTGGAGCAAGAAGGTTTGTTCGTAGAAGTAAAAATATCAATTTGTTCTCTTATAAATTTATGAAATTCAGCTTGTTTAAGAAGAATGGGATTTAGTCTCCACCTATAAGTCCGTCCTGTTTTCTCTGGGATGGACAATAACATAACAAGGGGAGAATGGTCACTCAATAAACGAGGGAGATATTCAACATCCAGCACACGATATAAAAGCTGGGTGGATAACAAAAAATAGTCTATACGAGTGTGGGTATCATGAGGATGTGAATAAAAAGAGTAATCTCTATCCTGTGGATGTTCCTGCCTCCAAACATCAGTTAAATTTAAATCTTTCATAAAAGCAGTGGTAGATTTTGCAGCTTTAGAAAGAGGCATTGGTTTAGTCGAAGATCTATCAAGTACATTGTCAAGACAAAAGTTAAAGTCTCCACCCACCAAAAGAGAGCCTGATGATTGAGCAATTTGAAGGAAAACATTTTGTATGAACAAGTGATCATCAATATTTGGAGCATATATATTTAACATCGTCCACTGTTCAGAGTACATATGCCCTTGTATCATTACGTATCGTCCTGAAGGGTCGAGTACGGATTTTGTAACGGTAAAAGGGATATTTTTATTTATCAGTATAGCCGTTCCCCTCGACTTAGAATTGATGCAAATACCTGACCTACCCACTCCCTTTTTAATTTTTTATGCTCGGAGTCCGTTAAATGCGTTTCCTGCAGGAAAACTATTTCTGCCCCCAGCTTCTTAAGGTACGTATATACTCTTTTTCTTTTAACTGGACTATGAAGACCCTTTGTATTAAATGTCACAAATTTCAAGGGCTTTAACATGTATAATTTATGATATCCAAATCACCATATAAATTGCCCACATGTAGAATGAATCCTAACCGGATCGATCCAATATTACCACAGATTGTAAATGAAAACATGTATCTCTCAGAAAAGCAAAAATACAAAATAAAAGAAAACACATATAAACACATAAATCCTAACTTAGCTGCTGATGCAGAACCAGAACTATACAGCAGCGTAGGAAAATGAATCCGTTGAGAAACGATCAGCTCGCACTTCTTTTCCCAAGCAAAAATGCGGGGCTAGCTCACGCAATAGGATAGCGCTACAACCAACCAGAGCAACGAAGAAGGTGAAGCGGACCTAGTTGATAAATTAAACTTTCGGCGTATCCGGTTGGCAAAACTCCGAACTCATCTTCCATTCTTAAAGCAGCACTAGGTAGTTTTTGCTCTCGGGGTCCCCCTACAGTTGGGAAACAGTATTGACCTCTACTACTGTCGTAAACTGTCATTCTACATCAGTGGATGCATCGCACGTGCATTTGTTGACATGACAACTATGATAGCCCTGAACACTGCAGGAGTTCACATGCAGGTGTTCTGCTTGCGTCGCGTGTGAAATGTCTTCATCTCAGGTACAGTGGCATATGTTTCAGCATGTCATATGAATATAATTTCATGGGTTTTATTTTTTTCAAGCGCCAAATGATCGCGATGCTCACGTTTACAAGCCAGCGTCATTATAGTAGCCTAGTCTATTGGTTACCATTTTACGGAATCTATATGATACTTCAAGTCAATGTTTGAGTGGTAGGTAATAACCATATATCGTCAATATTATAATATCAAGCTACCCTAGATGAATCTGCAAATTTGAAAAATCGATTTGCATTATAGCTTGAGGCAAGACAAATAAACCAATATCTCAGACATGTTAGGTATCCTAAAATATGATTTTGTACGTCTTATGTGTTTACTTGCAAGAATGTAGCCCCTCCTTGCTCCAGCTCACGCCAACGAGCAAACGCTGGCCCAATGTTGATCCTCGTCCTGCCTTTAATCCGATCACTTTCTCGTTTCCTCTTTTTGCTTTCCTCCGACAAAACCTTTGCTTTCTTATTTTTCTATGCTGCTTCGGCCATGACTATAACATTCGGCAAACAAATTATAGTTTGGCTCGCACGTCCGAATTTAAGGAAGTGGAGGTTGTGGTGGAAGTGACGTATATGCCGTAACACAGTCGAATTTTGTAGTTCTTTTTTTTCTCGGGTTACTACCCGAAACCCGAAGTTTAAAAGTATGATTAAAAACGATACAGACTCCGTCAGTCTATGGCAGACGTGTCATTCAACCTATTGTAAGTCGCTGTATCATCACAAGAGGTTTGAAAATATATTATAAAGGTTGAAAAGTTACCTAGTGCTGCTTTAAGAATGACTTCAGTGCCGTTCTTTGTTCTTTTCTCAAAGAAAAGGTTAACTCCAAGTCTTCCAGAGTCGCGGCCAAAGCCGATTCCAAAGACCGCTGTTCGCCAGCTTTGTTTACAAGTAGCATGCGGAACCGCCGCAACTCTGCCGTCATTATGTTAAGCCCGCCCACCAACTCTATACACGATGTGATTGGCCTGACCAGAGTTTGGTTTTTCCAGCTCGCAAGCCAACGGAGAGTTGCTAGACGACCCTGGCTGCAAATTACATTTGCTGCCGCTAGGGTGCGTCTAGATTTCTAGGCTATCAAATATCTTCTTTTTATAATAATTGGAAGTCAAAATCGAGATTAGATTAATATTCCAGGCCTGTTAGTGTAACCAGACGTTTGAAGGTTTAGTACAGAACCGGTAAGGTCGGAGCTTATTGATTCTGCTGTCTTACTGGGTTTCGGTACACACCCATACTTATTACATAATGCTAATCCAGTATGCATTGATTGGGTCACTAGTAGTCTACAGCAGAGCTCTTCAACCCTGCTCCTGGGGACTCACAGTTTGAAAAATACCAAGCTGAAGCAAGATGGATGTAAACTTTTCAGGGCAGTGGGTCTCCAGGAGCAGGGTTGAAGACCTCAGAGTCATAACCCAAAATAGAGACACATTTAGAACAGTATATGGCCTCTGCCTCTAGAGGGCACTCTATGTTTCAAGATCAGTGTTTCTCCTGGACAGTTTGGGCTTGTGTCTGGATGGTAACCCTCATTCTGTGAATCGCCAGCATTCACTCAGACCCCACCTTAAACCTGCCCTTGGTAGCAGCAAGAGCTTACGAAAGCTTTCACAGAACAACAACTACCATTTAGACATTAATAAAGTTAACCCAGCTCAGTTATTTAGTATTGCAGTCCCTGACCTGAACTGGGTGGGTAGGGTTAGATTAGATTGTGAGATTAGAGGAACGGATGTTTTATGGATGAATCAGACTGGATGAATTACACCGCTCATGATGATGTATTTCCTAACCGCTTTTTCTGAATGGATTTTTGTTTAGATAAGAAAAAAATAAGACACGCCTTCACATGCTTCACCCGGCTGCTGACACATTTGGACGTGCCTAATTTATTTTACACTACAGACACCATGAAGTCATAACCAATCAAATGTATTGTATGTTATGAAATATAACCATATGAATCATTTCCTGAGCCTCTCTTAGCAGAGAAAAGTTGCAAAACGCATTTTGTCTCTTGACGTCAAAGCTATGTCATGTTTCTTTGCTCAGCACCAGTAATTTTTTTCCCTCTTTTAGGTCATAGGCTACATTGCAAAATAAACCCTGGGTACTCTTCATGAGAAACATGAAACTATGTGATGTTTTATTAACAAATTTCAGGAGGAGCACGTTCAGATAATTAAACCTAATCAAACACGAGTTGGAGCACATTAAGTTAATCAATTTAATCAACGATAAGAGGTGTATATATACAGCAGATTTACATTCTTTACATTGACAGTTTTTTAGCATCCCTCTACCACCCCATCTCCTCACTTTGATTTAATAAACTCTTATTAGATGTCAACACAATCCATAATACAATGCAGTCTAGATATCTCTACCCACGAGGGGGGTGGGGGGCTGGGGATACTCTGGGTTCGGGCCAAAATTCAGAGCCCGGAGCCCACCCCCGGACAGCACACAAATACGCATAATCTTTACTCTATTTAATTTGATGTAAGTGTGAACTCGTGAAATACAGTTGCATCAGAAAATCACAAGTCTGTGTCAAAAATAAAGTTTAACATCACTATACAAAAGTATTTAACCGCCGAATGATGCCATTGACCAATTTATATCAAGAATGAGTGAAAACTTTTTATGGCCCCACTTTATATTAGGTGGCCTTAACTACTATGTACTTACATCAAAAAATAAGTACAATGTACTTACTGTGTTCAAATTGTATTGCAGAAATTAATTACAGACGTAATTACATGCAGGTATTTTTTTAAATGTAAGTACAATGTAAAAACATGTATGTACACAATAAGTACATTGTATCAAATGATTAATTAAAATGTTAGTACATAGTAGTTAAGGCCACCTAATATAAAGTGGGTCCCTTTTTATGGATTAGTCAGGCACTTCTGTAACTGTGAACTCTTGAAGTTTTCTTTTCCTGTAAAATTGTTTTACTGGAAACCACATACAGTACTTGCAGAAGTTTCCATTGACCTGATGAACTTCTGCCGACTTTTTCATCAGTTACACTTTGTGTTTATGTAAACAGAATGCAGCACATTCCCAAAAGTATCAAAAAACCTTAAAAAAGAGCAGCCACAATGACAAAAAAACAAAACCAAAAACAAATTCACATTCACATAATTAAATGCAATTATACTTCTGTGTTGGCATGTTTCAACTGGTATTAGAAAAATAAACATTCTCATAGAGTTTGGAGACAATTTGATTGGACAAATATTTGGATACGCCCCTGAGAGTCTATTTTCCTTGAAGAGAAATTGGATTTTAAATGTGCATGTCTGATACAATTTGACTTAGTCAAAGACAAAACTTTCAGACATAGACTAAAAGACTATATCTTGTCTTAAAGATAAACTTGATTAAATTGCTATGGATAGTCTAATTCAGCCTGTGGATTGTGGATGTGGTCTTGCTGAATTATAATAATTTGACAGAAAGCAAAACACACTGCTTAGTTTCTTATTGCATAGAACATTGTGGTGGTATTTTAAAGGAAAATTTGCACCTCAGTGTTGTTTGAACCAGCAAACGTAACAGCACATAGATCTTTGTGAAAGGGTGTAGCTTGCACTTTGCAGTTTCACTTCCTGTAAACTATTCTTAGAGCAGAAAGGGAAATTATTGCTTTTGTGAGATAGCCCATTCCCTTCAAAGAATTTAAGGCCCACTGTAGTGCCTTGGAAGGTGCAGCATTATTCAATGTGTGAACTCCAAAAGTGGGCAGAACCTCCAAAAGGGGGCGGGGTCTCCACAGAAAAGTGCCATTGGTTCAGCCAATTGTCGTTGACTTGCATTTCAAAATAAACATTCGTAAATTACACGTTGTTTCTATCTGATCTACATTTTTTACACACGGGATAGTTGTTCTCTATTGCTTTGTTATGAGTGACGGGTGCGTCCCGGGACTCGGGACCTGGATTCACAGGGTACGCTCGGTGCAACTAAAAAGGTCCCATTGCCTGGTGAGGTCCCGTTGGGGAGTTACAGATGGCCCGGCTCAGCATTCTCATTTCGTATGATCTTATTAACTGCTTATCTCAAGAACTGCCATTTTCTTTAGCACGCTATTAAAGGCACACTATGTAGTTTTTCGCCTCTAGACTAGAGGTCGCCTATTCAAAACAAAGGCGGAGCTTGATGATGCAGGGATTGAGCATGTGTCCTGGTTAAAAACACTTATTTCTCTTGATTTAAACATTTTTGGAAACATTTGGGATAATGCAAGTACACAAGTCAACAAAATATATAACATTGTTCTAGTGGTTTTAATCTTACATATTAAGCGCAAATCCGCAAATCAATTTCTTTGGTTAGGGTTGGGGTGTTGGATAGGTTTAGAGTTTAGCAGTTGTTGTAGCATTGGAAATCAGCACTGATTGACATGACCAATGAAATCTTTAGCATCGGCTGTGGGGCGGAGTTTGCACTGAACCGGTTGGAAAAAAAAACACACATGAGTGTCATCATGTGTTTTAGGAGGAGGTCACATCCTATTTTGGAGCTTCCACCCCATTTTGGGTGTTCCAAACCTCCAGGCTGCAGCTGCACCCTTCTCTAATTTCCACTGAAACAGGAAGACAGGGAGGGACTTATCGAACAGCCCCTCCCCTTTTATGAAATAGCCGTTTAGTTTATATCACAGCTCGGCCAGAGTGTCGCTTTATAGCATTCTGTGCAGAATTCAAATGATTCAGATAATTTTTTTTTTGTCTGTGCCGACTCGCACATATGATCCGCTCTGTGCCATCGTGTCTCTGAACCGGAGCTGTGGCGGTTCGCGTGACATTGACGTGAAACCAGACTTAATTCGCCACAATGGAAAGCATATTCGAAACTGAATTGTTCCCTATCCCCTATATAGTGCCATTCACCATGTAGAAAATAGTAAATGTGGGAACAAGTGACCGATTTCAGCCACAGCTTCAGCGTCTACTTATAATGTAGGGGGCAGAGCAGAGGATTCTAGAGAGCATTTGATTGGACATTAAATCTGATGAGAAGCTGAAGTGCAGAGTGATGTCATCAAAATCATTGATCCATGTTGGCGGAAGTGAGAGACTCAAGTGGAAACCTCCCGCAGTTTCTCTTGAAGCCAATAGGGAAGTGACATATACTGCAATTCATCGTCTGGCCGCTAGGGACAGGCTCCAGAAGGGAGCAGAATCTCATTGAGCCCCATGTTAAAATGGCCAACTTTACAGCAGAATAAAACATGTTTACAGCCTGGTACAAATTGTGGTTTTGGTCTATATGGCTAATTTTGCCCTTCATGACGACTGTGAGAGGGGGAATTTTTTTTATAACTCATTCGTTTACATTATATAAAGCATTATATAAACATTATATATATAAAGTTCTGCGTAATTAAGGGCGTGTCCACTTTGAGTGACAGGTGGATAGCCATTTATCTGCTGTCTGTTAGTCATCGTGTCACTTCAGCTCCACCCACGTCCCGCCTTTTTGCCCATTTTCTGTTATCCGGGAGTGACGCGCGATGACGCACTGCCAAGATGGCAACGGCCAGCTCGACCCTACTTTATGCTTCAAAACTGCTCATCAGAATCCTATGGGTGACGTCACGGTCCATATTTTTTACAGTCTATGGAGAGACTGCAAGTTTTGAACGCTTATATCTTCTAAATGTGAAAGGTTACACTTTATTTTACAGTGTCCTTGTTACATATGTTACATGTACTTACCATAGTAATAACTGTAAATTATGTGTAATTACATACAACTAACCCTAAACCAAACCCTAATCCTACCCTAACCGTACAGTAAGTACATGTAGTTACTAAATATTACTCAGTACTTAAATATATAATTACACTGTAACAATGACACCTTAAAATAAAGTGTAACCATGTGAAATGTGTCATTGTTTTGGAACACATTAGCTTATAGATAACAGTAAGATAACATATTCATACTAAAAGGCAAAACAAACCTTCAATTTTGATTTCAAGGGGACTTCTAGAATAAAGTTAAATATCAAGACTGTAACTACAGTAAGCGTTCCTATCCCAAATGTCAATTAATGAACCGTCACCACTGTGCCCTTTAATTCAACTTTAGGAGAACTGTCCATTTAACAAGTGAAGGGGAGGGGAGGAATTTATTACTCATACTCAGACACATTCTAGAAACAGTAGTGATACCATTAAGATATTTACATTGTGAAAGACTAGATCATAATCTTCAATAAGAGTGATACAAAAATTTTTATTAATATTGATATTTAGACAATTTATTTAATCAGCAAATTTATGACATTGACCATGTGAACTGCTAAAAATGTATTGGATAGATAGATAGTTGATAGAGCGATATAGACACGTGATTTCGGGGGTGGGCGTCTTTGATGGGCGTATTAACTCTCGGTTTAAATATGTGCATGTTTTAGTGCAGAGTTGATCTGACCCTGCTGCCAGTTTTGCGCGTGCTGCACTCATTTGAAGAACACTATCGGAATCCTGTGAAGAAAACCAGTGTACAAAAGTAAGGCGAAACCTTTTGATTTACTCATGTTCAGTGTTGTTTGATGTGTGCAGAACTGCTCGCGCCCCGTACAGAACGCGCAAACCTGCCCGTTCCAAGAGCTTCTGAAAATCAGATTATCATCCATAATTATAGAAAATACAACTGCGCGTGTTAATGTTCATTAAAGTGACCCGTCGCACTTTCACGAGGTCTTTGCAATTCCGTTTGGGGGAGTGATGTGTGAACTTTTGAGAACTGAGAAACTGAAACCACAGTTACAAGCCACAGTTATTTTTTATTGATGAAGCTGCTTGTCTTATTATGCCTTAAGGACATTCAATGCATAGATTTGGACTGAAGCCACACTTAACGTGTCTAAATGTAGTTTTATCGTATAGCAAATATGAAGTCATTGAGCAAAAACTGAAGAAGTGAAGTTCGTTCGAAGTTCTGAGAAAAGTGTATGCAGAATTTAAGAGCCAAATTACATTCATTACTTTTTAGGAGTGCACATTTTTTGTTTTTTGGATCTACTTTAGGATATGTGTTAGTGTTTGGCTAGAAAGAAACACAGTTAAAGAGACACTGCATGCTCTCCAGATGTTTTTGCTTATGGATTCCAGCTGTATCTGATTTGATAGGGTGGGGAGCTGAACAAAAAGCTCCTCACATTGTCCAGATACTTCAGTTATTCAGAACCTGAGAACATCTGTATATCTCCATCACTCTCCCCTGGTTTCTGCATAAATGCAGGAGACAGATTGAGCCTATTTTTTCCTTTTTGCATATGTGTCTGTTTCTTGTACTACTTATTATAATCCAATTTCTTGGAGCTGCTGCTTTCAAGACTTTTTTCTTCTTCTTGGCCATTCAGTCAAACAAGGTTTTTGTGTATTCCACATAACTGGTCGGTGTGATTAGCCATCATGTGCTCTTCTCCTCATGACTCCACCGACGGCTGTAAACATGAACTTTTATGTGTTTAGCATCTGTTGAGCAAAGGATAGCTCTCAGTTATGAACCAGTGAATTAATGAAATCTCAGTTATCACTGACTAACATTTCATTTAAATGATGACAGAATTATCATTTGTTTTCTGTGAACTTTTTCCTTTAAGATGCACGTGTTTTATAAACACATAGCAGAACTCTCTGGTAAGATATTCACCCCTCAAACTAAAGCTTCTGTTGGGTGGAGATACTGAATGTTCTGTTTTCCCTCATAAACGGAATAGAGAGCTGCTGAGCGACATTTTTTAAAAGCAGCTGGAAGGGAAAGGTGCTGTAGGTTTGGAGTGCATGAGTCTTATCGGACCTACCCATTCCTGTCCTGAAGCATTCCAACAATAAGGGTCTGGTTTTGACAGCCAAAATCAACGCATACGCACACACAAACAGATGTGAACCACAGTGGTGCAAATAAAGAGGTAGAGATCTGTTTGGGTGGTTGCTATGTGGTTGCTAGGGTAACCACCCTGGATGCTAGGGCAGGGGTTTTCAAACTGGGGGTCATCCAGAAGGTTCTAAGGGGTCCCCAGAACATTTCAGAGAATAAAAAGACAAAGCAAAAATGGATAAAGTCTACCGAACATTCTAACTGTTTAATTGCCACATACTTTCCAGAATGGTATGTTTGCTTTGTATCTTTCTAGTGAGTTTTTCTCACTATAGTCCCCTTTATCTTGCTTACTGGGGTTGTAAGGGAGTATTCTTAACGCAGTACGTAAGCTGCATACATACATTATTGTGAAAGTTGTTTATACAAATCATTTTCAGGATCATACACCCAGCATTACAGGAACACGGCGACTTTTTGGGACTTCACCGTATCCCGCAGAGTTAGATAAGTCCATACATACCATTCTCATCTCCGTGCGTGCCATAACTCTGTCTGACTCATCCACCGCTAGCCTAGCTTAGCACAAAGACTGGAGGTAAATGGCTCCAGCTAGCCTTCTGCTCAATAAGTGACAAAATAATGCCAACATTTTCCTATTTACATGTTGTGATGTGTATAGTTACATCGTGTACTAAGACCGACGGGAAATGAAAAGTTGCGATTTTCTAGGCCGATATGGCTAGGAACTATACTTTCATTCCTGCGTAATTATCAAGGAACTTTGAGCCGTACCATGAGTGCAGCGGTGCAATGATATTACGCAGCACCTGAAAATAGGTTAACTTCCATCAACATAACCAACGTGACAATCTGCTTGCACAGGGAGCGTGCTGGGGACTATTTTCAGGCGCTGCTTAATATCATTGCGCCGCTGCACCCATGGTATGGCGGCAAAGTTCCTTGATTATTACGCAGGAATGAGAGTATAGTTCCTGGCCATATTGGTCATTTTCAGTCGGTCTTAGTACACGATGTAACTAAACACACCACAACATGTAAATAGGAAAATGTTGGCGTTATTTTGTCACTTATTGAGCAGTAGGCTAGCTGGAGCCATTTACCTCCAGTCTTTGTGCTAAGCTAGGCTAGGGGTGGGTGCGTCAGACAGAGTTATGGCACGCACGGAGATGAGAACGGTGTGTATGGACTTATCTAACTCTGGGGGAGACGGTGAATAAGATAAAGTCCCAAAAAGTCGGCATGTTCCTTTAAGAATAGCCAATTTAAGCTTGGAAACAATATGTTGTATTTATAATGCCACACTGGCTATTTATCTAACAGTTTAAATGTTCTTCATACTTGAAAATGTATAGATGGATTTTAGGAAGGGGGTCCCTCATAAAAGATTCATCATATTTGGGGGTCCTTGGCATCTTAAAGTTCGAAAACCCCTGTGCTAGGGTGTTCTGATTGGTTGCAAGGTGATCTCAGCCAACAGGGAACGTTCTGGCAACGTTCTCTCAAAGTTATGAGCAAACATTCTTCCTGTAACGTTAATAGATTTTTTTTTTTAAAGGTATCTGGCCTTTAATAATGTTCTCAAAACGTCAGCACAAAAATGTTATTTATACATGGTTTATGAAACGTTTTAGTTGGACATTTTTTAAATGTTGATACTTGTTTCATAATTTTCAGAGAACATGCAAAGTGATAAAATGGTGCGTTTCCTGAACTTTCATATAGAAGATTTTTAAAAGACATTTTTAACTTTCATAAATAATTTTTTCATAACTTAATAGGAACTTGTTTTTGTGCTGTGATGAACTAGAACATTAACTTGTCTAAAACATCTATTTGCTGTGATGTAAGAACAGCATGTCAAGTCATGTTCTACTACAAGCCCAGTTTTTTTTTCTGCATCATGGAAATGAGAAAAGTATGAAGATGAATAAAGGTGTGTCACACGATGACTTCATTAGGTGTGAGAACTTGTGCCTTCAGTTGTTTATTTTCATCGTGTTTTCTGCTGTTGCCAGGTGTAACAGTCTGGGACGTATCCGTAGTATCCAAGTTGGGCGAGTTGTCATTTTAAATGTGCCTTGTGGTGTGAAATTAAAATAATTGGATTCCATATAAAATATACTCTAAGATCCCACACGAACACACACGTGTGCACTGCTTTTGTTAAATCGTTCCCTCCGAAATCATTTACTCAACTTTATGTTGTTACAAATCCATATGATTTGTGGAATACAAAAAGAGACGGCTCTTTTGCACAGAACGCCAAGCCGAATGATAAGATTTTAAGTGAATAACATTCAAATTTTAGTCTGTTCCTTACACAAAACTATTGTATTTACATTTGTACTGAAAAGAGCAGTGTCAACTTTCTGCTTAGCATCTCCTTTTGTGATTTACGAAAGAAAAAAGGTGTTTAAGGCACTTACGAGTGTATAAATGACAAGAGAATGAGCTTTTTTGGTGGGGTGAACTATCCCTTTAAAATCTAAATACAGCTCAGTGGAGTAGATCTGTAGTCACCCCTCTCATGTGCACATATTTGCAAGTTGCTCGCTCTATCTTTGGCTTTAGACCAGCTGCTGGAGTTACATTAGCCCTCATACACACTGTCCAAAAAGTGGACATTTACAAAACCAAAAAGATTTTTCAAAGAAGGCTGCATTTATTTGTTCAAAACAGCAAACCTGGCTGTTTGGATTTAATATAACATGCTGGACACATAATAATCTCTGCAATAATGCTCCAATCATAGCCTCTTAAGCATTTGCCTATTTAAATTCAAACAGCGACTTTTATTTTGTCTGGGAAGTGTATTTTTACAATTTAAAATGACTTTCTTTTATGTGAATATATTTTAAAATGTAATAATGTATTTCTGTGGTCCTCCAGAAATCATTTTAATATGCTTATTTGCTGCTTAAGAAACATTTCTTATTATTATCAATGTTGAAAACAGCTGTGCTGCTAAATATTTCAGTGGAAACTGTAATGCTTATTCCAGGATTCTCTGCATAGAAAGTCCAAAAGCATTTATTTGAAATTGAAATCTTTTGTAACATTATAAATGTCTTTACTTTTGATTAATTTTAATATGTCCTTTCTGAATAAAAGTATTAATTTCTTTAAACGTTTGAATGGTAATGTGTGTGCGTGTGTGTATGTATGTGTATGTATATGGTAACACGTTAGTTTAGGGTTCAATTCTCACTAACTAGTTGCTTATTAGCATGCATATTACTAGGATATTGACTGTTTATTAGTACGTATTAAGACCATTATAATGCCTTATTCTGTATGACCATATTCTACATCTCTTATCTTACCCATCATCTAAATTTAAAAAATACCTTACTAACTATTAATAAGCAATTTATTTAGGCAAAAGTCGTAGTTAATAGTTAGTTAGTTAGTGAGAATTGGACCCAAATCTAAAGCGTGATCATATATAATCATATGTGACCCTGGACCACAAACCACTTATGACCACAGTCAAAAGGGTCAATTTTTTTAAATTTAGATTTATACATCATCTGAAAGCTGAATGAATAAGCTTTCCATTGATTTTTTAGGATTGGACAATATTTGGCAGAGATATAACTATTTGAAAATCTGGAATCTGAGGGTGCAAAACAATCTAAATATATATATATATATATATATATATATATATATATATATATATATATATATATATATATATATATATATATATATATATATATATATATATATATATATATATATATATATATATATATATATATATATATATATATATATATATATATATATATATATAATAAATATACCCGTGCGACTTATGACTGGTTTTGTGGTCCAGAGTCTGATATTAGCATGCATGGGTCAGGTCACAGTGAATCCTGATTTAGCGTGAGCAGATGTGTGAGAAAGGCTGTCCTGCATTGGAGAGGTCAGGCTGGAGTTTGCATTCTAGCATTCTGAGCATAGCTGTCTATGTATACATGAAAGATTCCTTCTAAACATCCATAAATGCCTGTGGCATTTCATGATATGCAACAGCCAGTGGAAAAATGTGGAGCTTAGATGGTGCTCTTTTATAGCTCACGAGACCTAAATTAGTTTTCAATCACCGTGGATGCTTAACTGAAACACAGCAAAGATGTTTCACCTAAAAAAAGTCCTTTGGGGAAGTCCTTAGGATCATAATTATGGTCTATCTCTAAATATTGAGATCTCTTTGATACCTTGTTATCTTTTGGTATGTTATATCGTTAAACCTATAAAGCCTACTGTATCATATTTAATACACAAATGTAGAAAAAAAAACATTTGTCCAAAATCTACGACGTTGTTTCTGTCACCTTATTGGTAGTTTAGACTTTTTTAGCAAGTAAGAGGCTTTTTTTTGTATAATTAAAAAAATGACCACCTTCAGGTCATGATCATATGGAAGCTTGTTTCCGCCACAGAATAAAACATTTTAAAAGATAATTGTGACTTTTTATCTCACAATTGTGACTTTACATCTACAAAGTTGCAATTGTGAGTTATAAAGTCAGAATTGCGTGATATAAAGTGGAATAACTTGACTTGAATTACTTTTTTTCCTCACAATTGCGAGTTTATGCTTTATCTCGCAATTCTGACTTATTTTCTCAGAACTGAGATATAAACTCGCAATTGCGAGTTATAAAGTCAGAATTGCGAGTTATAAAGTCCGAATTGCGTGATATAAAGTGGAATAACTTGACTTGAATTACTTTTTTCCTCACAATTGCGAGTTTATGCTTTATCTCGCAATTCTGACTTATTTTCTCAGAACTGAGATATAAACTCGCAATTGCGAGTTATAAAGTCAGAATTGCGAGTTATAATGTCCGAATTGCGTGATATAAAGTGGAATAACTTGACTTGAATTACTTTTTTTCCTCACAATTGCGAGTTTATGCTTTATCTCGCAATTCTGACTTATTTTCTCAGAACTGAGATATAAACTCGCAATTGCGAGTTATAAAGTCAGAATTGCGAGTTATAAAGTCCGAATTGTGAGTTATAAAGTCAGAATTATATGATATAAAGTCAGAATAACATGATATAAAGTCAGAATTGCGAGTTATAAAGTCAGAATTACATGATATAAAGTCAGAATAACATGATATAAAGTCAGAATTGCGAGTTATAAAGTCAGAATAACATGATATAAAGTCAGAATTGCGAGTTATAAAGTCAGAATTGCGAGTTATAAAGTCAGAATTACATGATATAAAGTCAGAATAACTTGATATAAAGTCAGAATTGCGAGTTATAAAGTCAGAATTACATGATATAAAGTCAGAATTGCGAGTTATAAAGTCAGAATTACATGATATAAAGTCAGAATAACTTGATATAAAGTCAGAATTGCGAGTTATAAAGTCAGAATTACATGATATAAAGTCAGAATTGCGAGTTATAAAGTCAGAATAACATGATATAAAGTCAGAATTGCGAGTTATAAAGTCAGAGTTGCGAGTTATAAAGTCAGAATTACATGATATAAAGTCAGAATAACAGAATTGCGAGTTATAAAGTCAGAATTACATGATATAAAGTCAGAATAACATGATATAAAGTCAGAATTGCGAGTTATAAAGTCAGAATAACATGATATAAAGTCAGAATTGCGAGTTATAAAGTCAGAATTACATGATATAAAGTCAGAATAACATGATATAAAGTCAGAATTGCGAGTTATAAAGTCAGAATTACATGATATAAAGTCAGAATAACATGATATAAAGTCAGAATTGCGAGTTATAAAGTCAGAATAACATGATATAAAGTCAGAATTGCAGAATTTTGTCATTTCAATAAATGTTCCATTCCAAAAAAAATTATTCGGACTATTATTTCATATGTCAGACTTTGCAGTGTTAAGATCTATTCTGAAAATCGCATTAAACAGATTCTTCTTCCTAGACAGAAATAACCCTTTCAGTGCTGCCTCACTTTGTGCCTGCAGGGCCGCAGAGGTCGTGACCTCTTGAGGCTTGTGTTTAGGAAATTGGGCGGCTCCGTGGTTGAACACAGAGAATTGCTTGAATAAAGTCTTTGAATGAGCAATGGCTCTTCCGAGAATCTTTAAGCCAGAAGCGACTCATCGCGCCTTGTGGAAGTTCTCAAGACATCACAGTTTAACCTCGTCTCGTCATGAGTACATATATCTTAATCGAATAAAACATGCCAGAGCAGATGTTATGAGCATTCATGTTTATCCTCTAGTGTAGTGTTAACGGTGTACAGTCTGCAGGCTTCAGTGACACAGTCATCCAGAGCTGCATTGCACACATTCTTGAGCGGCACATGATCACATATACAGCTGCAAACCTATGAGCCGAAGTGCGTGTTTGATTGTATTAAACTGGTAAACTTTTTTGGCTAAAAGTAAACATAGGCAAACATGTTATCCGATGTGTTTAAAGGAGGTCTAATTCAGTGGCTAAATCTGATGGAAGTCAGCGAAATGGGCGAAATTGCTTACAGCTCTTTTAAATATTTAAAAATGTTACTGTTTTTTCACAGCTTTCGGTTAAGTTTTGTTGACATATAACCTTAGTCTGAGATGTTTCAGCTAAAATTCATTTGAAGAAGAAAAAATAAAGAGTTAGTAGTGATGAGTTAATAGTTGTCAGTAGGAGTATAGAGCTTTACAATGCATGTGGATAGCAGATCAGATCATGTGATGAGTATGTTTCAATTTGAATCTTTGACTTTGGATTACAGACATTTGAGACATTACATTTACATTTATACATTTAGTGACTTACATAAGAAGAAATTCGTCAGAATCATTAATATTCATAATACACAATGCCAGATTTATCAGACAAGTAGATTAGGGAAGCAAGCTAGAGAAGAGGAGAGAAATAAAATATTTTTTTAGCTGTTTCCATTCAAATTTGCACATTTAAAGCAAATGCGGGATATCGCATAAAACATTCCGAATAAATCAGCATTTCCATCCCATGTGTTCAAGAGAACAAAATGCTGGGAAATTGAAATATCCGTAATAAAAATGGAAGTTGCTGAATTCGGGGAAGCCACTGTGGCTCTTTTTTCCTACATCAAAAATTACTCTGCAGATGAAACACAATAAGCGCAGTCATGTCATCTTGTGTTTGATTGCTGGTGTTCAATCATGTGAGATGCGTTTCTGAGGGAATTAAACCAAATCATTCTGATGACAGGCTTTGGCTCAGGAATTTCAGAATGACCAAACCAACATTTGAGAAACTGTGCAATGCTGTTAGTCCAGTTATCCAATCACATCCTCTGTTGAGGCAAAGTCATGTGAGTTTTTTGTTGCACATTGTTGCGCATTTATACATGTATGGCAAGCCAATTTGACTTTTATTCATTCACAGGATTTGAATACTTGATAATCAACTAGTTAAAATGCTAATTCTTGATATCAGCAATTAGGGGTGGGAGAAAAGGTCGATGCATCGATGCATCGCGATTCGTTATCTAACGATTCAGAATCGATTCTCAAAAATTCAGAATCGATTCTGTGTTCAATTCAAACTGCTTCTTCACCACCGTGCGCGCACGGTCACTGGCCAAACAGAAAAACCCGTTGATAGATGAACGTTTGTATGCTGGTGAATTGACCGTTTGCAAAGACCCGCCCCCTTTAGTTACTGTTGCTATGTCCGACACGGCATGGGCTTCTCACACCACACAAACATGTTCTCACGTAGAGAAAATACATCGCGGAGCAAAGAGGACACTGACAACACGCCGACAGACAGGACAGAGCAAGTTACTTTGATATGAAACAAAGTCTAAACTGTTTAAAATGTTGTCTTTTTTAAAGAAATGTAAACCACAAATAGCGTTTTTGGCTCTTTAATGTGTCGTGATCGCTGTAGCGCCTCAGTTAAAGCTGCTCGTGAACCGATCATCTCTTCCTTCTAGTTCATTGATAAGCATAAATTTAACAAGAATGAACACTAAAATAAATGTTGTTTCAACTGCGGAAAGACGTTAGTAAACACCGTTTTTCAAGTTCAAGTCCACCGACGTTAATCTACTAACTCTCCTAACTGCTTTGTTGGACAAACCGGTAGATTCAGCGATGTGATTGGTCAGATCGCCTGTCAATCAAACTCGTGGTGAAGGGTGAATTTGAAGATAAAATGGACAAACTACGACCTGCTTACCTGGCGTTACTCTGTTGCTTTTAAATGTGATAAATAAAAATTGACTTGACTTGAAAGGAAACTTTTTTTGGTTCAAAGACAATTCTTTGTTAAAATGTTCTAAAGAAACTGAAAAATAGTCACACTTAGTTGTAAATTGAGAACTGTTTATTCTTAAAGCTACACTGTGTAACTTTTTTAGTTTATTCTTAGCTAAAAACACTTCGTTCTTTCAAAAATATATGTGCTAATTAATGTATATTTACTTCTTTCAAGTAATAAAGTATTCTTGTAAGTTTATAATATGCCATTGAAAATACATACGGGTAAGGGGTTCGAATGCCGGTCGCCATGTTGCCCCTCCATCTTGAAAGTACATTAGCCAAAGAGGGACATACCCGTAAATTCAAGCTTCGCCTGTCGCGTTTTAACACTCGATGGCACCGTGTCGAATGTGGACGAGGTCGAACTGGAAGCCATATTAATCTTGGACTAAATCGGCCACCGTAGGAGTTAAAACGAAATTGAATTGAGAGGAACAGAAACTAATATTCACTGGATGGTCATATACCTTTTCACCGCTAGATGGGGGAAAATATCACACAGTGTAGCTTTAATGATTGTTCTTTGCAATTATGGCTTACCAGAGCTTGTTAATCCTGAATATAACTTTGTTAATAAAATAAAATATTGAAAGCAATCTTCATAATCATTTTTAATATGGAAATACTGTCAAACAGATATTATAACTATAAACAAAAAGCATATTAACTCCAATTTTGGTTAAAATGTAAAGTTCATGTATTTGCACAGCAGGATAATTAGTTAAAGTATGTTAAGAATCGTTTTGGGAATTGGATCGTTACTCTCGGAATCGGATCGGATCATTAAGTGCCTTAAGATTCCCAACCCCCATCAGCAATTGAGTTTTCACTTGTGGCAATTGAATTATTGATATGTCATTCAAATTCAATTGTTGATATCAGGAATTTAATTGTTGATATCACAAATTTAATTCCTGATATCAATATAATTTCAGATATCTTCTAAAATGGCTTTCTTACTAGTAACAATCACATTCATGATATCAGAAACTAATATTGTCACTAGTGGCAATTGAATTGTTGAAATCAAAATTTTAATTTGAATGGCAGTCTATGGTGACATTTCACTAGTGAAAATTAAAATGAGCATTTTAACTAGAGACAACTGAATTGTTGATATCAAGAATTCATATCCTGTGAATGAATAAAAGTCAAAACGGCTTGCCATATGCACGTTTTCTTATCGGATAAAACAATGTATCTGCCTCAATTGAGCGCATACGTTTTTTAATGCACATATAGATCCAATCCAGATTTTTTTTTAATGCCAAATCTCAAAATGCACATAAAAAGAGGTTGATGGAAACATATCTATTTAGCTATATCTGTTGAGACAGTTTTTGCCTCCTCTAGAGCTTCAAAGCAAGATTATTGGGGTTTTAAGATAAAAATCATATGAAAAGAATACCACAAAAAGTCAATTTGCTGTTGCGGTTGAGGAGAAGCCATTGTTAAAGGGAAGAGAAGGGACCACAGCAGAGGCGTGTCTGGTTTGTTAAACTTAAGGGAATGAGTGGCGGCTGGTTGTTGAGAGCTTGGAATTTGGTAATTGTGAGAAATGTCTTGAGAAAACAGAAGAAAACATGTTGTGGAGATGGAGGGAGAGCACAAGGCCATTCGGAGGAAAACACATGGCTCTCATTTTCAGTGTTTACTCAGCGTCACTGTGACAGAACACAGATGCAACGTCAGCATTTCTTTTACTCTTGATTTAATCTATTTTGCCCCAAAAAATGACTGATCACTGATCATTTGTGATTAATCACTGATGTTTATTTGGCAATGGCAATCTGAAACAGATCTGGTGGTGGAAGCAATGCTGGGAAATTCCTGTCTTTAAGCAGCATGTTGAAGTTTACAGCTCACAACCAAATAGGCAATTACTTTAACAACACTGGAGAAACGCAGATTTATGTGGGCTATTTCTATGCATGGTGGCTTTAATTCATGCACCTTTTGATGATGTAACATGGGAGAAAGCCTTAGGCTGTATATATATATATATATATATATATATATATATATATATATATATATATATATATATATATATATATATATATATATACATACATACAGTATATATAGTTTGGGAAACTGTATTCAATATCCAATGATTTCTCTTATCTAGTGGTAGTGTGCAACATTGTTGCCACGTTTAATTCCATAAGATGCATCCAGTTATCATCATAAAAACATATATTTTGCATTTTAAACCAATTTTGTGTACAGACTTTTATTTTGTGCAGTTTTCTTACTTCCAGTATGATCTTTAAACATCATTTAAATTCAGTCTTGAATGAGAAAATACAAAAAGAAACAATTAACCTTTTAAACTCTGCAGACCCTGATCAGGGTCCGGAATGACATCATCAAATTTAATACATTTTAAATGTCTGTTGAGGAGCTTTGGAGATATGCATCACTTTGGCATTTGTTTTACACAAAGTAACTTATTTACAGTAAATTACTCTGGGACCATTTCCGCCTGGATTTGGCAGTGGTTTATGTAACTTCAAAGGATTTCCTGTAAAATGACACCAAAATTGTGTTTTTAGACCACTGTATGTTGGTATGGGAAGCTTTTCAATTTGGGTAGGACAAATATGGAAATCCCGCAAAATGGTCCCAGAGCATAAGAGGTTAAACTGCATTATTGCATTATGAACTTATCTTGTGTGATTCACACTGGATGCAAATGTATCACCCTTGTTTTGTGCAAATGTTAAAGTCCTTCTCACTTTCACCAAGTTTTAATTAGTTACATGTGTATTGCTAGAGAACATAAGCAGGGGAATGGACTTGTTGACCTCAATAACAAAAACTTTCATTTAACAAAACACATTTCCTTGAGCCAGGCCCATATCTATCTTTAACTTGTTTTTGTTCCACTTTTAATATCTTGACATATGCATTATGCAAATGCTTAATGCTTAACGATAGCCATATGCTAGAATGATATAGTTAATTCACTTAAATCTTGGCTCTCTGATTTATGAGATCTTGTATGTTTGATGTCTTTCAGGATGCCAGGAGAAAGACTGTCAATCCGAGATAACTCCGCTGTCGGCCGTTTCCACGGTGTTTCTGAAAGCAATGGCCGGGCCGTCCCTGAGAAAAACACAGAGGCCAAAGTGAAGAAAGAAGAGAGCGGATGTCAACGTTGGTTACGGAAGGCTTGTCCATGTTGCATCCGGAAACAGAGCACCTCGTATGATTTTACCAATGAAACGGAGGGTGCGGTTGTCGGGGAGGGAGAAAAAGAAGAGCCGGCATCTCCAGTGCCTCCCAGCGGTGATACAGAGCTAACCGGTGAGAAGCCCAGTCTCAGACAGACAAATACAAAAAACTTCATCTGAAGTTCCTCAAACTCAATGTGTTTTCTCCATCTTTTCCCATCAGAGCTGTCTCTAGCAGTGCGTTCTGTGGATCTGCTCAGCCGGAAATCTGATCGCAACAAGAAGGAGCATCACACGGATAAATACTACGGTGACCAGCTCATCATCCGCAGAGGACAGACGTTTCAAACTGAGCTCGAGCTCTCACGACCTTTCAACCCAAACACAGATAAACTTCACCTGGAACTGAAGACAGGTGAGCGTGAGGGGAAGTCACATAAATACGTGCTTTATCTATTTTGTATGTTGGTTTCAAACATAAAGTAAAATCTTAGACAGACAGACAGACAGACAGACAGACAGACAGATAGATAGATAGATAGATAGATAGATAGATAGATAGATAGATAGATAGATAGATAGATAGATAGATAGATAGATAGATAGATAGATAGATAGATAGATAGATAGATAGATAGATAGATAGATAGATAGATAGATAGATAGATAGATAGATAGATAGATAGATAGATAGATAGATAGATAGATAGATAGATAAAAAATAAAAATTAATGTTTCAAACAGAGGTATTATTTGTAGGGATGCACCGACATTTCAGCTACTGAACATTTTCGGGAATTACAGAATGTATGTTTGAATAAATTTGTCATGAAAACAAGTTATTACAATTTATTCTCCTTTTAATTTCACCAACAAACTAGACTAAAAACAATTGTTATTAAAAAGTTGTTATAAAAACTGCCTCATGTGCAAATTAAAATGTTGTACAATTCAGTTTTAGCTATTTGAGTGTTGGTTATTAAAAAAGTTTGATTAATTAATTGATTCTTCATTTATTATTTATTTTCGGTTTTCGGCCAAATGCATCCTGAAGTTTCATTTCGGTACATCCCTAATTATTTGTCCAAATAAGTGTCAATAAACAGCAAGTTCCCGTTGTGACAATATGCCCCACAAGCAGTCAACCAGAGTTCATTGAACTGTATATTTTTTCCTGGCCGATAACTGTGGAAATATTCAATGGCGTTTTTATAGTCAAGACCTCAAGGTATTAATCATTCAGAAATAAGAAATTCACCGGAGTAAAATGTGTGACAAACAGCCCCAGTCCCCCTGTAAACATTTTCTCATGGACAAAAAGATCACGTTGTCATTATTTCAAGTATAGACTTTCTTTCTATGTTTGGGTTGACTGCAGATTGAACACAGCGCTCATCTCAGCCTAGTATTCGTCTCACTGATAAACATCTGTGGTTTTGACATTTCTCTCTCAAACCGCACCCAGTGAGACAGCTCACCTCTTTTGAAGAGAAAGGAAGTTTAGGGAGTGAAAGATAAGCAGTAAAACCACTTCACGCTGATACAAGATAACTCATGTGGTCAGATTCACAATCCATCACGTCCAAATTTGTCCTGAAACAGGATATTCAACCCCCAAAAAATGTCAGGAAAAAAATCTGGATATTGATTGGATCATGGAAGTAATTTTTCATTAAAAAGTAATAACTTTTGACTTTCCCTTTCTGCTAACATCATGTGCACTATTTTACTTACAAGTTGCACATCTGACTCATAAACATTTAAATGCATGTCTTTTTTAGCTATTAACAAATCACAGATGTCCTCTACACAAAGAACAGGAACTGAAAAGGGAAGGAGTCTTATGTGTTTTATTACCAGTTAACTCCTTTGGCCGATCTTGCGTGACTGAATCACAGTATTTCAGCATAGTTGGATTGTTTGGATTTGACTGGAATCCTCTCCCTCGTGTAATAATTTACCAATCATTTCGAAACAAATTCATCACATTCTTCTCAAACCATGTGTTTCATGCCCGTGTCGTCATTCAGGGCCGCTCCCGCTGGTGTCAAAGGGCACGCACATCATCATACCAGTGGTGGAAGAACTCCAGGATGAACGCTGGGAGGCCAAGATCGTGGAGCAGAACATCAACCGAGTCAAGCTGTCCGTCAACTCCCCCGCCACGGCTGTCATCGGAAAGTACAAGCTGACCGTCGCAACGCAATGTCTGAAGACGGGCGAAACTACCACGCACGACCCTGACAAAGACATTTACATGCTCTTCAATCCCTGGTGTGAAGGTAAGACGAAAAGACTTTGTTCCAACATATGCGATCGTATGCGTAATACATGGGTGTGCCGCACAAAAGTGAAGCCAAAGCATTTAGATCACCCCCAGGTGGCTGGATGTTGTATAGCTCATAAACCCCGTTCTCTCCATTAGGGCTGGGCGATAAATCGATTTTATTGATTAACTCGAATGTGTAGTTTACGTCGACTGTATCACAATATAAGTGTTTCATATCGGTTGATATCAATAATTCTTTATATGTTTTATGACCTATTTAAAATATTTTTTTTTACATTTAAACATTTTTATTTTAAACTTAACCTTCCTCTGATTATAATCCCCTCATTTATAAAGGCAGAAATGTCAACACAACCATGGAAAACACTCAAATAATTAAAATTTAAACACAAGTCTAAAATCACAATGAACACTTAACAATTATCTCTTAACATTAAGGTGCAGTGCCTCCGTTATTTCTTTGTAACTGTTACCGTTTAGATGCTTTGTCATAAGTACCTCTCCGTGTAGTTTCAAAGGCTGAATCCGAAATTGCACCCTATACCCTTAAATAGGGCACTATTTGAAGGGACAGCTATTTGCAGTCGTGTCCGAAACCATAGTGGATGTTATTGAGTGCACTCATTCTATCCCACTTTTCACCGCAATAACAAGTGTACAGCTGATGTACACACAGCGGCTGTCCGAATTCGCTCACTTGTTTTCATTCACTCCTTCAAGTGAACTATATCAGTGGACTAACGTAGGGAATAATGATTGAGGGTTTAGGGGTGATTTCGGATTCAGCCAAAGTCAAGAATAGTACAACGGCGAGCACGTCGAGTATTCTGCGCGTCGCGCACTGTCAGGGGAGGTATAAACAAGGCTTATGGTGGTAAATCAAGTGTGTGGTATTACCAGTCTTGGTGGGGACGACAGTCTTGCAGACGACATTGGTCTGACTACGGTCAGACTTATACAATCAAAAAAACTGCCATACTGGCGAGCTGGCTTGTTTTCCTGTTTTATTAACAATTTCCTTGCTCGCTGTGGCACTCATTTTCCACTTATCATGCCACGCCGGTTCTGTTTACTGAAGAATGAATCCAACACGAGACAACAATATGGCGCAACCAAACATGATACAGTTATCGTTACCTGATTGGCTGTTAGCCTGTCACTCCCTACGTTGCTTGGTTACCACAGAGTGAGTGCCTTTGTTCATGCAACCAAACTAGCTTCGCGACCTCTGGTTTCTTCCGACAAAGAAAAAAAATGATCTGACGTTTTATTGAACGTATTTTTTATTGATACCGATTACGTGTCTATCGTGATACATATCGTTATCGTTTTATCGCCCAGCCCTACGTCAACTTGTTTGAATGAAAATCGTTTTTTGTCTTTAACATCCGCCAAAGGTCCCCTCAGGGCTCAGCCCTCCCCCTGCGCGTTTGGCATAGAGATACACAAACAACAAGGGCAGTGTCATCTTACAACATACAGTGTCTTTCGTAATTGGTTCGGTTTTTCGCCGTCAGTCGCAGAACAAACAATACCCCACTGCAAAGTGTTTTTGAAGTCTGAACGTTTATCAGCTCGGAGCAATAATAGACAGCACAGCGCAAGCTCATACATGGGCCGATCGCGTGACACGATACACAGCGCTGGGAGATCCAGTGAGAAAGCGTTTGAGTTCACCACAGAATTAATAACATCGCTACTGCGAGATCTAGTGGAAGCGTTCGCCGCAGAATTCTCTGTTATAAACCACAGATATCAGATCAAACAGCACTGACGGGGAGAACAGGAGAAATATTGAGCCATGAATGAAGTTCAGGGGTTTCAGTCCACAAATCATAAACATTCACCATGGATTTACTGTAGTAACACCACATGGTATTGCGGAAGAAATAGGCGAATGTTTTTTTTTTATGTTATTAAAAAAAAAAGTACAACCTTTTGAGACTGAAATTTAAGCACTTTTCAAGGGTTTTCAAGTGCTTCACACTTTTTCCAGCACTTCAAATCTCTAAGTGAATATTATCCAGTTTTAATGTTATTTTTAATGTGATGATTTGTAAAACTAAAAGTTTAAAGGTTTGCACTTTGTGGCAAACAAGTAGCCTGACAAGCCAGACCCACATCAAGATGTTGGGTCTGGGAACACACCATTGGCAGGGCTCAATCCGAGGGGCGGGATAAACGGTTGTCTTTCAAATTCCCTCTGCACACAATAGGATAGCGCTACAACCAACCAGAGCAACGAAGAAGGTGAAGCGGAGCTAGTTGATGGATTAAACTTTTGCCGAATCTGGTCTGCAAAACTCAGAACACATCTTCCTTTCTGAAGAATGACTTCAGTGCTGTTCTTTGTTCTTTTCTCAAAGAAAAGCTGAACTCCAAGTCTTCCAGAGTCGTAAGACCGCTGATCGCCGCAACTCTGCCGTCATTATGTTAAGCCCGCCCACCGACTCTGTACATGATGTGATTTGCCTGACCAGAGTTTGGTTTTTCCAGCTCGCAAGCCAACGGAGAGTTGCTCGACGACCCTGGCTGCATATTACATTTGCTGCTGCTAGGGTGCGTCTAGATTTCTAGGCTAGCAAACAAGCACTTTTATTTTAAAAAGACATGAAATTTCCACTATAACCAGTAGATGGTGGCATAGGAGCACTTATTGACTATTATAAGCCATTTACACTCCCTAATATATGGACAAAAGTTGGAAGTCACAAAGTCTAATGAAAAACAAAACTTTTCTCCAAATTGTGACTAAATTAACCAGAAACCAAGTAAAGAGCTCCTTTAATAGTCACTGAAGCTGTTAGTCAGTTCAGTGTGATACTATTAAAGAACAATGGTAACCTATATTTAATAAGGTATTTAATAATTACAATTTTCCCTATAATTTTTTTTACATTACTGTTCTTAATAAAAGTTAATTTTATCTGAATATCAATTCATAAACCTTTGACTAGTTTGTTCACATGCTGAAAGTTTTGGACCCCAGGTATGTGCTACCAAGCCGCAAATATTTTACAAAAACAAAATAAAGTTCACTTGTTTTGAACAGTTTCTTTGTCATCTGCAGATTGATTTTAAGTAGGAGGGAAAAAATCTATTTAAATCGTAAATCGGATTTTTTGTGAACATTTTTTTTAGGCCATATCGCCCAGCCCTACTCACCATGTAAACAAATGGAACATTAGCCAACCTAAATTATGCTTAAAATAAAAAAATTCCAAAGATGGTTTCTGTACTTTTTGGTAGTTTTTATCACGATGATGTAAGTTCAAGTGTTCGTTTTTTAATGCTCATCTGTCCCTTGGGTAATTTACCCAAAATAATAATAATAATAAAAAAAAAATTTGAGTGTTCGTCGGAGTGGTCTAAGATTTTAGATCTTTTGTTGCACTTGAACCATGAATACACAAAAATTGGCTGGATTCGAGGAGTTTATGTAGTTGAAATAAAAAAAGGAATAAATCAGTCCCAATTTGACCCCCTTAGGAATGCGAGGAATGCTTCAGTATACATAGAAAAACCTCAAAAAAACAGTCAAAATTAAAACTAAACTTAAAAAAACTAAAAATATTTTAGAATGTCTACATGTGTATCTGAATGCACACTGAAGAGATAAACTCGAGAACTGACTTTAGGACCCAGCGGAACAGCTCATTATAAGCAGCTCCATATAAGCTATAAGGCCATCTAGTGGCAAGAGTCATGAGAGATCATGTTATATATTTCTTTTTCGACAGAGACACCCAATGTGAGATATTCTGAGCTGAATGAACACCGTTATGTATGAAATGTCAAACCATTTCAGACACTGTGAGAAAAAAGGTGATACTGCAATGTGTATTATGAGGAAATTAAAGTGTTTTTTGACCTTGGATGCATGTAAATCTATTGTAGGAGACCTCCAAAACAAAATTAGCAACCTGCAAAATAGGGGCCCTTTAATAAAAAAACTATGAGCACTATCATTGTTTTATCCCTGTAAACATCTCAAAAATGTTTTAGGGTTTCATAATCCTTTAAGAAGATATGTTATGCTCATGATTGCCATAGTAGTATTTGCATCCACACAGAGAATGCAATGCATTCATGAATTACGTCATGTCATGCAGCGGTGATGACTGTACCAAACTCATCCTTTGACGAGAAGCCAAGGTACTCATCCACTGAAGCATGTCTGGGAAACGCTGATATATTTAGCCTAAAATATTACACAGGCAACTGTTAATGCAATATAACATGAAGGTGCGAGTTTCCTCCTGTGGCCCAGTGACTTACATCAGTCCTCTTGAGGATTGAACATGCTCTTGCAGAAGTTTGGATTAACAACTGCTTTGGCTTCACTGCATCTACTGGCTATAACTCACTGGCTAAACTAATTTTGCCATTGTAAGAGAGGTTGACTAGTTTTACATCATCTCTTTTAAGCATCAATCAGTTTCAGTAAAACCGGAGGGAGATGAGGTGCTTTCTTTATGATGGTCTTTGAAATTGACCCTCGATTTTGAGCCATTTTAAAGGTGCAGTGTGTAGTATTTATGAGGATCTATTGACAGAAATGCAATATAATATACATAACTATGTTTTCAGTGGTGTATAAAGACCTTACTTAATGTGCCATCACGTTTAAATTATTTGTACTATCACCGCGGGTCCCCTTCCAGTGAGCTCGCCATTTTGTTCCATCAGTAGTCCTAAAATGTTAGGATGGGGTACAAAGGAAAAGGAGCAAGGACTCAAATGCAGAGGAACTTAGGATTTATTAAACAAAAAAATAAAACAAACAAAACACCCAGGAGGGGGAGAAACCAAACTTAACTAACTAAACACCAGGTGCAGGAACATGGAGTCTGACAGGGAACAGAGGACATCAAACCTAAGACAACGATCCAACATAAGACTGCAGACACGAGATTATAAAGAGTGACAAATCAGTCAGGAAATGAGGGAGAACAGGTGGGGCAAATTAAGCAATTATCAGATATGACATCACACCAACACATGACAAAACCACCACATGTGCTGCACAGGACAAGACAGACATGTGACATAAACAGACAAACTTCTCTACAGAGCGCTAGTCACTCTCTGCTCTCTCCGACGATGGGATTTTTGTCCTGTGTCGGCCACCGTAGCTTCTCTATATGCTTCGAAAGGGAGGGGTGAGCGGTGTGTTGTTGCAATTCACAACCTCACCACTA
Organism: Gobio gobio; assembly: GCF_949357685.1. NCBI lineage: Eukaryota > Metazoa > Chordata > Actinopteri > Cypriniformes > Gobionidae > Gobio > Gobio gobio. Next base: position 55,096,182 of record NC_137102.1, on the reverse strand, counting down.
GATGCCGCTAAAATGTACACACTGCACTTTTAACTGAAAGCAACTTGCACTGACATATCTTATGTCAGTGCCATTGTTTTGTCTCAAGATGCACACCAGTAATGTTTTTATCTAAGGCACATTTAAAATGTCCTAATTGAACTAAGACCTAATCCTGGTTTAATCTAATTAAGGCCATAATACACCGATCAGGCATAACATTATGACCAGGTGAAGTGATTAACACTGATCATCTCTTCATCACGGCACCTGTTAGTGGGTGGGATATATCAGGCAGCAAGTGAACATTTTGTCCTCAAAGAGGGCAAGCGTAAGGATTTGAACAAGTTTGACAAGGACCAAATTGTGATGGCTAGACGACTGGGTCAGAGCATCTCCAAAACTGCAGCTCTTGTGGGGTGTTCCCGGTCTGCAGTGGTCAGTCTCTATCGAAAGTGGTCCAAGGAATGAACAGTGGTGAACTGGTGACCGCGTCATGGGCGGCCAAGGCTCATTGATGCACGTGGGGAGAGAAGCCTGGCCCGTGTGGTCCGATCAAACAGACGAGCTACTGGAGCTCAAATTGCTCAAGAAATGAATACTGGTTCTGAAACCTTCAGGGGTCTGCATTCCTGCAATGCATTCCAATTATTCCATGTATTCCAATAAGGAATAACCATTTTAATCAATGATTACTTGGTGAAGCGAATACAAATCGATTAAGGAAACCAAATACAAATGAGATCTGCAAGAAAACAAAATGCTAATTATTTTAATACACAATCATAGCAGTGTGTGTTTACTTCTAAGTCTTAATTGTGGCACACCAATCAAAAAGAGATAATAATTGATAAAATAATAACAATGGAGATAAAACGAATAGAACTTATGTATATAATAAAACATTTTAACCTTCATTTTGCATCGATTCAAAGCGTCTGTTTGGTTCTCGAATCCTAAGTATAAATAGTGTGTAGATTGAGCATAAAAAAGTATTCCTGTAAAATGCATATGCAAAATAAAGGGGTGGAGCCTGGTGGAGTAAGTTATACCGTGTTCCAGGCAACCCGTAACCCATGTTTTTCCAACCTTCTACCCGTGAAAGTGCATTGGAACGGCAGTCAAATCCGTGACTTAACACCCGTGAACTCGTACTAGATCGATGTACTCCCAGTTGCACGCTCTGACGTCACATAGCCTGTGAAACAACAATGGCAGCCCCTACAGGAATGTCCGACAAGCCATGGCGTTCTCACACCACACACGTTCTCACGTAGAGAAAATACATCGCGGAGCAAAGAGGACACTGACATCACGCCGACAGACAGGACAGAGCAAGTTACTTTTGATATGAAACAAAATCTCAACTTTGAAATGGTCATTTTTTAAAGAAATTTAAACAATAAATACCGTTTTGTGGCTCTTTAATGTGTCGTGATCGCTGTAGCGTCTCAGTTAAAGCTACTCGTGAACCGATCATCTCTTCCTTCTAGTTCATTGATAAGCATCAAATAAACATGAACACTAAATAAATGTTGTTTCAACCGCGGAAAGACGTCAGTACACACCATTTTTCAAGTTCAAGTCCACCGACGTTAATCTACTAACTCTCCTGAGTGCTTTGTTGGACAAACCGGCAGATTCGGTGATGTGATTGGTCAGATCGCCTGTCAATCAAACTTGCGGCGAAGGGTGAATTCCTAGCGCTCATGCAGTTTGGCTTGACTTCGCCTGGAACGCTACAAAGTCGTGAGTCGTGTTTTGAAGTCGTAACTTACGGGCTCAAAAACCTGCCTTGAACGTAGCATTAGTAGTGTGTTGAAACTCGCGGTTATTATTAGGGGTGTGACATTTCCCAAACACGCTCGAAGTGCTTGACCAATCACAACACTCTGATCCAGCTGACCAATCAGAGCACACTGTGCTTTTCAGAAGGTGGGGCTTCAGAGACAGGAACTAAACAGGGCATTACTGACAGACTGGGAAGAGAGGAGCTGCAACAAAGGAGAATATGTGAAAAATGTATTTTTTTGAACATTCAAGCATGAAAACTTACTCTAGTACAAAATCAAAGCATAACAGGTGCTCTTTACAGCTTGTTTTGTTTTGTGGTTCTGGCTGTGCACTTCTTTGTGCGCTTGAATGCCAGAGATGATTGTTAAGGAAAGAGAGAGGTCTGCCAAATCACCTTTCACTCCAAACACTGTAACCTTTTTTCTTTCCTTCTATTTTTTTTCTCTCTCTCTGCATTTTTTTCTGACTTATCTTGTACAGCCCCACCTCATCTGGCAATTCATTTGTCAAATATATTTTCCCCTCTCCCGCTCTCTTTCTCTCCCTCCTTGGCCACTCTTTCACTCCAGGCCCCTTCCTGTCATTCTTTACGGGCTTCTTTCAGCATTTTTATGCTCTGGCTCATTCCTGGCTCATTCCTGAATGCTGAACTCTGTAACTCTGCATGTAATGTAAGGAAGTACTTCAGTCACAGGGTGTAGTTTCAGATAAATGTTTGGTCAAGCTCAGAAACTTAATTTTTTTATAACTTGATTAGTTACCCAAGGGCAATACCATTCTGAAGATTCGATGTTACAATTTAGGAAGTATTCTTTTATCAACCTGATTTTTACAAAAAGTCTCGGATCCAATATAGTCAGCACCGCATCACCTTTTATTTTCAGTCTCTGTTAATGTTAGGATCACAATGATGGCAGTGCAAAGACTGTGTTTTTCCACAGCTTGGCACTGCAAAACATTGTGTAATCCTCAGAGGCATCTCTATAATTTTTCTGCAGTAATCCTGTGTTTGTGTCTCTCTCGTATTTACTACTGTGACATGTGTCAAACGGTGGGCGGGGCTAAAGAGGCAATGATGTAGAAGTAGGCGTTGAGAGGCGCTCTTTCATCGCACTATGATGTAATATTGTGACAATAGCTGTTTTTGGACTAAAGAGGACGCTTTGAGTTCTGAAACAGGATAATTTTATAGTACAATTAGCGTGTGTATGTCAAAAGTTCAAGAAAATGTTGATTTTTCAATCCATGACCCCTTTAAAACTATATTTACAAAAAAAAAGATTTTGAATAAAGAAATGGAAGAAATTAAGACACACTTGAAAATATTTCTTAATTAATGGCATGCCTTTTCATACAATAATATGTATTATAGTATTTATTGATATTTTTAATTAGCTTTTATTTTCTATTTAAAGGTGCACTATGTAAATTTTTTTGAGTAAAATATCCAAAAACCACTAGGCCAGTGTTATATATTTTGTTCAGTTGAGTACTTACAATTACCCAAATGTTTCCAACTATTTGTAAATCGTGAGAAATTGCTATTTTAACCAAGGAACCGGGACGTGTGAGGGAGTTGCCTGTCGATTGCGTCATATCTGCGTTACCCTCGTTTTCCGGTTTTATTTTGCAGAAACGCTTTTCTCTCAGTGTGCAACAAGTGTCATAGCAGCCGCAGAGAGAACGCTCAGAGTAACGTCATAACATCATTATGAGCTGTGTTACCTCATACTCATGACCGGAAAAGCGGAAGTGGCGCTGTGTCACACACGGATCCGGCGTTTTGGGAGACTGAAACCGCTATTTTTTGAAACCGGGTCCTAAAGTGGATAAATCTGAAAACGACACCCTTGCGGTTTCGTGTATACAGCCAATCCGTATATTTTGTGAAACGGTGATGTCATCACACCACGTCCAGCGCGGGGAAAACTAGAAGGAATACAACTATGGGCACTGGGCATGCGCACATCAATAGTGCGTTGTTTAATTACTGTATTTGCATTATTGTAAGGGTATGTTTAGGGTTGGGGTAGGTGTATGCGTTAATAAAACACATCTGGTAAGTAGCAAATTTATTTATTGTTATTTTATTGTGAGATTTTACCTCACCTCCGACTGTTGCCGTACCCCTTCTAGCCACAACTCTTCTTCTCCGTTTTTAGTGTATTTCTGTGGCAGAATTACAGTGCCACATACTGGCCTGGCATGTATACTACATCGTTTTGAGCCGTTTTCATGCTCTCGTGTGTACGCAGATATTTCTTGAAACGAGGAGAGAAAAAAAAGATCGGATAGGGAAAGTTCTGGCAGTTATGGCCTAAGTTGTTATAACGCTAACAGTTATCTTTACTGCTTGGCGGAGGAAGGATTTTGTGTTCAAAACAACTTACTAGATTTGTGTTGTTGTGTTAATTTTTGGGAAACCTTGCCAGGTATGTGGTAACCGTTTTAGGCTATAAAAGCAATTGTTTAATTCAAAGGCACCAGAATACAGGAAATGGCATCCACCCACATTTTATTTGCTTCCGACTCCCATGAGCATGAATGACCCTGCTGATCTTCTTCTGTCTCACAGCTTCACTCTTCCAGGCCTCTTTCCATTACACTGGTTTTTCTCCAGCATGTCTGAGTGAATTTTCCATTCATTTTGTAATCTTTTCAGTCCTCTACTATCATTTCCGTTACTTTATAGAGCCTCCATTCTCTCCCCTTTCCCATCCGATTTTTACCTCCCTTGTGTTCACGCCCTGGTGCAGAAACAGAGAACATTCCGAAGGCAGCAGGACAGAACAGATTGCAGATGTTGATGACGTCACTCTTTAAGACCGCTTTCCTTTAGAATGAACCAAACCACCGTATCAAATCCTGGAACTGTGTGTTCATCCTCCCTCATGACTCTCTTTGTCTCTCTTCTCAGAGGACACGGTGTACATGGAGAGTGAGAAAGAGCTGACGGAGTACGTCTTAAATGATACTGGAAGAATCTACTACGGCACTGAGATGCAGATCGGCGCTCGGACGTGGAACTTCGGCCAGGTGTGGAGATGTTACTAAAAAATCCTTCTGAAAAATTATCTTTTACAATCAAGAAAGCACAAAGCAAAATGACACATGGCGTCCCAACTTAACTTTTTAACACAAATGCCAATGGCAACGTATAATTTCCTGGCCATAAAAAAATTACTTTATTTTTTGTTGCTGTGAAAAATTCCCCTTCCCACTGCATTATATAACAGCCAGTGTTATTTTAGTATTATTTATAAACTATTATAGTATTTAGGATTTTGCTGTTATTTTAGCTGTTATTTTTTATTTTACTTTTAAGTTTTAGGAATTTTGTTATGTGCTTTTGTCAATTGTATTCGTTTTTTGTTTTCAAGTTTAAAGTTTTCATCTAATACCTGTATTTTATTTTATTTCAGCTTTATTTCAATTATCGAAAAACAATTTTGCTCACACTTTAGATTAGGGTCCAATTTTCACTATTAACTAACTATTAACTATGACTTTTGCCTCAATAAACTCCCAATTACTGCTTATTAATATTTAGTAAGGTAGTTGTTAAGTTTAGGTGTTGGGTAAGATTAAGGGATGTAGAATATGGTTATACAGAATAAGGCTAATTAGTATGTGCTTTATAAGTACTAATAAACAATATGCATGCTAATAAGCAACTATTAATACTATCTAAAAAATGCTGGGTTAAAAATAACCCAAGTTGGGTTGAAAATGGACTAACCCAGCAATTGGGTTGTTTTAACCCAGTGGTTGGGTTAAATGTTTGCTTAAAACAACCCAATTGCTGGGTTAAAACAACCCAAATCACTGGGTTAAAACAACCCAATTGCTGGGTTAGTCCATTTTCAACCCAACTTGGGTTATTTTTAACCCAGCATTTTTTTGAGTGAGAATTGAACCCTAAACTAAAGTGTTACAACTAGGGATGTCACGATACCAAAATTCCAGTAGTCGGTACCAATACCATCAACATTTTTTTACCAAAAATACCAATACCAAAAAAAAAAGCCCCAGGCTGAGGTGAAAATGCAAATTCACACATGAACAGTAGAGGGAGCAGTGCTGTGCTGCCATTCTGGATAATGGAAGAATAGGACGCAGGAGAAACTTTTTTACTAATAAAAACAAAATATCTAGTAATTTTTGCTCATGGTTTAACTGAATCATCAATGGTCAGTAGCAAGACATTGGTTAATAAAGGAGATTAAATGGATAAAAATATTTTATTAAATAAAATTTGTTTTATTTAACATTGAATTAATTTAATTTAATTATTTTGCATTTGACTGATTTTATTCATTTTGAGGAGTACTGAATCTTTATTGTGCAAGTGAGATAAATAAATGCTCACATTTAGTCTAGAACTCCAATAACATGTTTACACATAACACCTCTGCACTTACTCTCGGTTTTTCTCAACATGGGGACAGGAGAGCTGTCAGTCAAATAAATGTGAAAAAGTAACTTGGGTTACTTTTTTGAAAAAGTAACACAGATATTTTGTTGTAAATTTGAAAAGTAATGCGTTACTTTACTAGTTACTTGAAAAAGTAATCTGATTACGTAACTCAAGTTACTTGTAATGCGATACCCCCAACACTGATTATTAGTAGTAGTATTAGTAGTAGCCTATTATTATTACATCGAGACGTAGCTAAATCTACTGTATAAAAGTAGCCTAATATATTTCGGTCAATTTCTTCAAGTTATACCAAGCTTTTATTTTGACGGGTTGACGTGAAGATATTTGAGTGTCTGTGTGTTTATGAATTGATGATAGTTTTCTCAAATGAAACGGTAAATGCTCATTATGCATTCTAAAGATAGCGAGTGTCCAGTGTGCGTGCGTGCATGTGTGTGTGTGGCAAATGAAACAGCCCGTCTGCGTCATTCATTCACAGAGACACGCAGAACATGAAGGATTAATATTTAAATAGTCTTTTGCAGTTTAATATTCACAGACAATAGTATATATCGGCTACAGTCTGGAGCCCTGCTCTTAGATAAACAACACGGAAGCGACTGAAAGCAGCTGTCTATTAGTGGGTACCGAATATACTCGGGAGTCGGTGCTACAGAAATGCCGGTATCGTCACATTTTCAAAATTTCAGTATCGACTTGGTACCGTAGTACTGGTACTTGTGACATTCCTAATTACAACTATTTTTAATAGTTTTAGTTATCAAACACTGGTTCTAGTTAGTTATTTTAAGGATGTTCAACTTATTCTTGCAAAGAACCGCCCACTTAGGAAAATACAACGTCTTTACAACACTTAAAGCACCAAACCACAGTTTGTTTAGTTTTTATTTGACATTTACGGTAAATCTGACATCAATTATACCACAATTATGGATTGCATTGAAAAAACAACGGGGAAGCATTTACTGTGAAATTAGCAGAAAACGTGTGTTGACTTTGCAACCAGAATTTGTTTACAGAACAAAGACAATTTTAGGGAGTGTTCATTTTGGACCATGTTTAGATTTAGTTGACAGCACTATGGAGATTTATCACCAAATGACGTGTCCGAATTGTCTCTCTCTCTCACAGTTTGATGAAGGAATTCTGGAAGCCTGTCTGTTTGTGCTGGATAATAGCGAGGTTCCTCCCCCAGGTAGAGGAAATCCTGTCAGTGTGGTCCGAGTCATTTCTGCCATGGTGAGTCCACCTCGTCTGCCAATATTAATGGAACACATCTAGTAAAAAAGGTGACCTGAGATATACTGATAGCAAATATTTAGACCACTTAACTTATTGATTGCTATCAGTGTGTGAAGAGACTGTTTTTAAGTGATATGCTAAATCTGTGCAATAACCTGTGGTTTCAAAAGTTCACCAATAGCTGTATCCCAAGCCTCTATAGTAGAAACTTGTGCCTTATGAATCACAGCTAATGATCTCTCTATGAGAACAAAACCTATGAAATGGTTAAACAAAAGTGTGCCATATTATTCTGATACTCTTTACAAAGACCCTTTACCTGCTTGATCTCAGAGACCCTTGAATTGATCTGATTGCCTGTTCTAGATCAATTCTCCAGATGACCGTGGCGTTCTGGAAGGAAACTGGTCTGGGAATTACACGGGTGGAACATCTCCCGCGGCCTGGAGTGGCAGTGTGGAAATCCTCAGGCAATACCACAGAGAAGGAGGAACGCCCGTCAAATACGGGCAGTGTTGGGTGTTTTCTGGGATCACGACCACAGGTGTGTGTGTGTAGAGATAACAACCACGTTCTTGTGGTTAGTGATTCAGGATTTCAGCTGTGGACATCTAACATAAAAATCACATATAAGTGTTTGTACAGCTGTTTGTATCTAACGCTCTAACCATATTTAAAACTATAAAGTAAAATACACCGATCAGGCATAACATTATGACATGTGAAGTGAATAACACTGACTATATCTTCATCACGGCACCTGTTAGTGGGTGGGATATATCAGGCAGCAAGTGACCATTTTGTCCTCAAAGTTGATGTGTTAGAAGCAGGAAAATTGGGCAAGCGTAAGGATTTGAGCGAGTTTGACAAGGGACAAATTGTGATGGCTAGACGACTGGGTCAGAGCATCTCCAAAACTGCAGCTCTTGTGGGGTGTTCCCGGTCTGCAGTGGTCAGTATCTATCAAAAGTGCTCCAAAGAAGGAACAGTGGTGAACCGGCGGCCAAGGCTCATTGATGCACGTGGGGAGCGAAGGCTGGCCCGTGTGGTCCGATCAAACAACCGAGCTACTGGAGCTCAAATTGCTCAAGAAGTTAATGCTGGTTCTGATAGAAAGGTGTCAGAATACACAGTGCATCGCAGTTTGTTGTGTATGGGGCTGCATAGCCACAGACCAGTCAGGGTGCCCATGGGGGACCAACACAATATTAGGAAGGTGGTTATAATGTTATGAAAAAAGTGTAACTGGCGCGACGATGATGTCAGACGTAGTGTAAGCGTTTTGAATTATGAGAGGTGTTACACTTTCTTCTTAAGTTGAATACGGAAGGCGGTCCACCGGAAGCTAGATATTTTAAATATGGATATTTTTCTTAGACAAACCCATGGCTTCGCTTCAGAGGGCCTTTATGAACCCCCCAGAGCCGTGTGGAGCACTTTTATAATGGATGGATGCACTTTTTTGCGCTTCAAATTTTGGGCTGCCATTAAAATGCTTGGATTAGCCTGGACATTTTTTTTTATATAACTCCGAATGTATTCGTCTGAAAGAAAAAATATACACCTAGCATGGCTTGAGGGTGAGTAAATCATGGGCTAATTTTCGTTTTTGGGTGAACTATCCCTTTAATGCACTTTAGTTCCGGAAAGGAAATAGTGCTGAGGTCCAACTAAATATATACTTGGGTTTATTTGATTGTGCTAAAGTGGAACTATACTGCAAGTATACTTTAGGTGCACTTTAAAGATAAAGACTGATATTATGCAGAAATCATATTATCTTTACTAATAGTGATATTAAACATGTGTTAGGCTTAATATTAAGAAATGTGTATTGTGCAATAAAGAAGTACTCCAAATGAAGTTTAATTATGATATTTATATCAGTCACAAGCGATATGTCAGTAAATATGTTAATGGTTTGCAGTATACTTAGTATGAAATAAATATATTTAAAATTGATTTTGGTGTAGGTTTTTTCACTAGGGTTGTCTTTATACAAACTGATTTGTCAAGACATTGATTTCGGTGATAGGTGTCAGGTAGTGAGGGCTTTTTATGAGCGATGCAAAAAAAAAAGAAAAAAGGGTGAAATATTGTATTTTCAAATATACTTTTTTTTTGGCAATTCCTAAAAAAAGTCACTGGTCAACTAGTAACTTCACAATTCACAAAGAACTGAAAGACAAAACAAGTGAAAGTTTCCCAAACCAGTCTTGTTTATTGAAGGTTTCATATTTTGACGTTTTACCTAACCCTTTACATTGTAATATCAGTGATGATGTCATAGGACTAACAAAATATGCTATTGTTTACAATTTACTAGCCATCGGAATCCGGAGACGGCAGCCACGCACTATCTTTACTGCTGTGACATTCATAGCTGACCTGGGTTAACAGTAGTAACAGCCCTGTAGTGAACTTCAGTTTAAAATACTCGTCTGCATTCTGTTCATTCCACACACAGACATTAATAGTATTCGACTCTGCGTGAGACTGTCGCATTCATTACTACTCATCTTCAGTGAATTATTTCTTTCCTCTTCCTAGTTTGATATGATTCACACTGCCGTTCAAAAGTTGATGTTTTTTTATTGGAAATGCACCAAGGCTGCATTTATTTGATCAAAGATAGCAGTAAAATATTGTGAAATATTATTGCAACTTAAAATAACTGTTTTCTATTTTAATATTTTTTCAAATGTAATTTATTCCTGTGATCAAAGCTGAATTTTCAGCATCATTACTCCAGTCTTCAGTGTCACATGATCCTTCAGAAATCATTCTAATATGATGATTTACTGTTCTAGAAACATTTATGATTATCAGTGTTGTAAACAGTTTCTGCTTCATATTTCTGTGGAAACCGTGATGCATTTGCTTCAGGATTCCTCAATGAATAGAATGTTTAAAAGAACAATGTTTATTTGAAATGGGAATCTATAATCTTTTGATCAGTTTAATGCGTCCTTGCCAAATAAAAGTATAATGTATAATATTATATTGAATCTCTACAAACAGATGAATAACTCTCTCTCTCTTTATATATCTATCCCAGTATTGAGATGTCTAGGTATTCCTGCACGTTCCGTAACGAATTTCCAGTCTGCCCATGATACGGATGTCTCCTTGACAACAGACGTGTATTTAGATGAGAATATGGAATATATCCATGACCTTAACTCTGACTCTATATGGTGAGCATTTGTGTTTTTTCATGGTAGAATTAATATTAGGTGTGGGTCAGTATAAAATGATAATATATATATTTCACTACACAGTCTCTTATTTCTCTTTCTGTATCCCTGATTTCCTGTTTTCTTCTGTTCCTATAGGAACTTCCATGTCTGGAATGATTGCTGGATGGCCCGTCCGGATTTGCCTCCTGGTATGGGTGGCTGGCAGGCCGTGGATTCCACACCCCAGGAAACCAGTCATGGGACGTTCCGCTGCGGCCCGGCGTCACTGGCCGCTGTACGCTCTGGACAGGTCTATCTGAAATACGACACTCCTTTTGTTTTCGCTGAGGTGAGTCCACACCTGTCAATGTTGAAATTATCATAATGTCCATAGATAAACCATCCACGTCCTTACTGTCTACAAAAGTGCACATTAGTTTAGTCAAATTGACTACCTACAAATAAAAGTGTACATTCAAAGAAAACATTATTTTAACACATTTTCTGGAATATAAGTTGTGATCCCTTTCGTTCAGTCACTCCGACGTACGTCAGTGACTGACGAATGGGGGTTTCGCCTAGAAGCCAATTACCTCGAGGTGTTTAACAGCGCCCAATGGCCATGGGCATGCGGAATTTGCATGCGTAACTCCGCCCCACCTCGTGGGTATATAATGAAGTACGCTAGCAACATCGCATTATGTTTCTGCTTTGGAGCCAAGAGTATCTCTTTACTCCTTCAAGCCTGCTAACTGAGTCTTTGTCAGCCTTCGAGACGAACAGCTTTCCAGAGGCGTTGGTGTCTACGGCGCGTTCCAGTGATCGCATACTGCCTGCCTGCTGATCTGCGCAGTGGTCCGTCTGACAGCTGGTGTGTGGTCCCTGGGCGCTTCAGCGTTCTCTGCGAAGCTTCCTCTCACAAAAGAGCTTGCACGTGGCACGTCCTTTTCAGGATGTCTCGCCCGTGTACTTCTGGGTGTGGCCGGTCGTTGACTTCCTTTGATGGGCACAATCTCTGCTTGGTATGCTTGGGCGTTCAGCATGCTCAAGCAGCGTTTGTGGATGAGTCATGTTCTCACTGCGGGAACATGACCATCGCGGTGGTGCGGTCAAGACTTAAGGATCTTCGTAACGAAGTGAAAGTCCCCTCAACCACACCCCGATCTACCGTTCCCCCCGCGGTCGGTACTTCGGCTGGTGGTCAGGGTGACCTGAGGGTTACGGTGTGGAACAAAGCCCCGACGCTCATGCCTCGGGCCACACCCCCCTCTAGCGCTCCGCAACCCGCGAGTGTCCAGGCTGAAATCGCGGGGCCAGCTCCGGCTCCCCCGCGCATTTCGTTTGGCGCTCCGGAGGATGATGCGATGTCGGTCACCGCATCACAAGGTGGGCTCGAGTCCTCTGAGGATGAGGACTCGGCTGTGCTGCCGCCTTCGGGCGCGCCAGCATTGCCCGAGTCGGACCCAAAGCTGACAGCCATGTTGTCTCGGGCAGCCGCGAGTCTAGGGTTAGAGTGGAACCCTCCACCCTGTCCCGAACGCTCGCGGCTCGATGATTGGTTTTTGGGGACCCGCGCTGACTCACGTCAGTCCTCGCCCCCAATACCTTTCTTTCCCGAGCTGCATGAGGAAATTGCTCGGTCTGCAGTCTCCTCCGCCTTCTCCACCCTTGATGGGGCGCCACCCTCAGAGCGCTTCGACCTGGCGAGGCGATCCTAAGCACCCCTCCAAAGCCTGTCGATTCACATCAACCTTGGTGGCGAAATCGCACAGAGCTGCGGGGCAGGCTGCCGCCTCTTTGCATGCCATGGCGATCCTCCAGGTCTACCAGGCCAGGATCCTCAAGGACATGCACGAGGGTGGAGTTGATCCGGGGCTCTTAGATGAGCTGCGTGCCGCCACCGACCTCGCTCTCCGGGCGACGAAGGTGACCGCACGCTCCCTTGGTCAAGTGATGTCCACAAATGTGGTCCAGGAGCGACACCTGTGGCTAAACCTGGCCGATATGCGGGACACCGAGCGGACACGTTTCCTCGATGCCCCCATATCCCAGACTGGCCTCTTCGGCGGAGCGGTTGAAAGCTTCGCCCAACAGTTTTCAACCCCCCAGAAGCAGACTGAGGCAATCAAACATATACTGCCCCGGCGGCCAGCTGCTGCCTCCACCCAGCCGCCGGCACAGTCGCCTCAGCCTGCTCGCCGCCGAGGACGCCCTCCTAAGGCTCCCGCCCCTCCCACCCGGTCCAAGCAGCAGCCTTCACCCGGGCCGGGTCGCGGAGGAAGCCGTAGGAAGGCGTCCCAGTCCCCTCAGGCCGCCCCGCACCCCGCTAAACGCCAGGCCAAGCGGCGCTCCTGAGACGGACGGCTCAGGGATGGGAAATTCTTTCCAGGAGATGGTAGCAGGACCACTCCTTCCCCCGGTGGAGGGCCGGGGGAGAATCCTTTGTTCAGCTGCTGGCCCCCGGGTCAGCAGCACCCTAATTTGGTCAATGAAAGAATTAACACTCCCATCCCTGAGCCCCCAGAGATCGGTGATGCCAGTGCGCGCCACCCACGGGTCCCGCCACTCGCATCCCTCTCTGTCGCCAGCCTCCTGGCAGAGCAGACCCCAGTGAAACGTGCGTCCTTCCCTGGTCTCCTCTGTCAGGACGCAACCGTTAACCGCACCCCCACACCGGGACGCCCAACAGCCTCCCTTGTCCGGGTCGGTAACGCTGCATCGCTGCCCCACACTGGGTACGTCTGTAGTCCGAATGACCCCGCTGGTGCAGTTTCTGGGAGCCTGGCTTCAGATTCCAGAGCTGTCCCGCTGGGTCGCGAAGACAATCAGGCGCGGCTACGCGATTCAGTTCGCGCAGGCTCCTCGCTGTTTCAGGGAAGTCCGCTTTACTATGGTCGGGGCTAATGCACCTGTCATGAGAGCGGAGGTTGCCACCCTACTGGCGAAGGGTGCGATCGAGCCTGTCCCTCCAGCCGAGATGAAGTCCGGGTTTTACAGCCCCTACTTCATTGTACCCAAAAAAGACCGGGGGGCTAAGACCAATCCTGGACCTGCGCATCTTGAACCGTTACCTACACAGGCTTCCGTTCAAGATGTTGACAGCGAAACGCCTTTTCAAATGCGTTCGTCCCGGCGATTGGTTTGCAGCGATCGACCTGAAGGACGCCTACTTTCATGTCTCCATCCTACCTCGACACAGACCGTTCCTACGGTTTGCTTTCGAGGGGCGGGCATACCAGTACGCGGTCCTCCCAATCGGGCTATCTCTGTCCCCTCGCGTCTTTACGAAGATTGCAGAGGCAGCCCTTGCGCCCCTACGGCAGCACGGGGTTCGCATCCTGAACTACCTCGACGACTGGCTCATAATGAGTCACTCTCGAGAGCAGGTTTGCGAACACAGAGATCTGGTTCTCCACCACTTAGCCTGTCTGGGCCTGCGGGTCAACTGGGAGAAGAGCAAACTTTGCCCCGTGCAGAGGATCTCTTTTCTCGGTATGGAGATCGACTCGGTCGCCATGTGCGCGCAGCTTGCGAGCGCGCGCAGTCTCTGCTGACTTGCCTCCGTCAAATCGAGAGCAAGAGTGCGGTTCCACTGAAAGACTTTCAGAGGCTCCTGGGGCATATGGCATCTGCAGCCGCGGTGACTCCGCTCGGATTGCTACATGTGAGACCGCTTCAGCACTGGCTTCGCGATCGAGTCCCGAGATGGGCATGGCGGTCTGGCACGCTCCGGGTCCAAGTAACCCGGGCCTGCTTACAGACACTCACTCCGTGATCGAACCTCAGTTTTCTACGGACCGGCATGTCCTTAGAACGAGTTTCCAGGTATGTTGTTGTATCAACAGATGCCTCCTCCACGGGCTGGGGTGCCATGTGCAATGGACAAGCAGCCGCGGGCTCCTGGACAGGACCCCAGCGCCTTCTGCATGTCAATTGCCTCGAGTTGCTGGCAGTACGGTTCGCCCTGCACCACTTCTGAGCGTTGCTGAGGGGTCAACACGTACTTGTCCGGACAGACAACATGGCCACTGTAGCGTACATCAACCACCAGGGCGGTCTACGCTCCCGCCGTATGTCTCAACTCGCCCGCCATCTCGTTTTATGGAGTCAGAAGCACCTGAGGTCCCTTCGTGCTATCCACATCCCGGGAGAACTGAACCGTGCAGCCGACGAGCTCTCACGGATTCAGCCACTTCCTGGAGAATGGAGACTCCATCCCCAGACGGTCCAGCTGATTTGGGAACAGTTCGGCGACGCACAGGTAGATCTGTTTGCCTCCCAAGACTCTTCCCACTGCAGCCTGTACTATTCCCTGACCGAGGGCACGCTCGGCACGGATGCACTGGCGCACAGCTGGCCCCTGGGCCTACGCTTATATGCGTTCCCCCCAGTGAGCCTTCTCGCACGAGTACTGTGCAAGATCAGGAAGGACAAGGAGCAGGTCATGTTGGTCGCCCCGTATTGGCACGGCCAGACCTGGTTCCCAGAACTGCTACTCCTTGCGACAGCCCCTCCCTGGCCTATTCCTCTGAGACCGGACCTCCTCTCTCAGAGACGGGGCACTCTATGGCACCCGCGTCCAGCGCTCTGGAAGCTCCACGTGTGGCTTCTGGACGGGACGCGGCAGGTTTGAGTGGCCTGCCACCTACGGTGGCCGCCACCATCACTTCCGCTAGGGCAGAGTCTACACGACACCTCTATGCGTTGAAGTGGAACCTCTTCGTCACCTGGTGCTCTTCCCGCCAAGAAGACCCCTGGAAATGCCCGATCGGGTCCGTGCTTGAGTTTCTCCAAGAGGGGCTGGAGCGAAGGCTGTCTCCCTCCACCCTAAAAGTGTATGTGGCTGCAATATCTGCCCATCACGACCTCTTGGGGGACAAAAAGGTAAGTCAGCACGACCTGATCATCAGGTTCCTGAGGGGGGCGAGGAGACTGAATCCTCCTCGCTCTCCTCTCGTTCCCTCTTGGGACCTCTCAGTAGTCTTAAGTGCTCTGCAGAGGCCTCCCTTTGAGCCTTTGCGGTCGGCCGATATTAAGTTTCTGTCGATGAAGACGGCTCTGCTGACCGCATTGGCCTCTCTCAAGAGGGTCGGGGACCTGCAGGCATTTTCGGTTGACGAAGCGTGCCTAGAATTCGGGCCGGCTAACTCTCACGTGATCCTGAGACCCCGGCCTGGATATGTGCCCAAGGTTCCTACCACTCCCTTCAGAGATCAGGTAGTGAACCTGCAAGCGCTGCCTTTGGAGGAGGCAGACCCAGCCTTGGCATTGCTCTGTCCAGTACGCGCTCTCCGCGCTTACGTAGACATGACGCAGTGTTTCAGGACCTCAGACCAGCTCTTTGTCTGTTATGGTGGAGAGCGGAAGGGAAGTGCTCTCTCAAAGCAGAGGTTGTCTCACTGGATAGTGGACACCATTGTTTTGGCTTACCAGCAGCAAGGTCGACCATGTCCCCTTGGTGTGAGGGCACACTCCACCCGGAGTGTGGCCTCCTCTTGGGCTCTAGCGCATGGCACCTCGCTAACAGACATCTGCAGAGCTGCAGGCTGGGCGACACCCAACACATTCGCCAGATTCTACAATCTCCGAGTGGAGCCAGTGTCCGACTATGTACTCGCCCCCCCCCCCCCCACGAGGGGCCGGTAATGGATCAGGCTCTGGTGTCTTCGCTTGCTCGCCACTCCACTCCACGGACTGGATACACGTGCGATATTCTCCTCAGATGAGCTCCCCAAGAGCCCTGAGCTCCTCCAGCACTGTCGACGCCAACATCAGTTCAGTCTGCCCTTTCGAGCCCAGACCCTCATGTCCGGCCAGGTGCCCCGTGTGCATGGTTCCCCTCCGGCAACCCCCACACGAGTATTTCCACCGTAAGCCTCCTCAGTGAGCAGGTGTCTTTCCCTTGGCAAGCCCCTGCCACCCCTAGGGTTAAAAATCCACCTTCGGCTGGTACCCTAGAGTTTCCCATATGCAGCCCACAGCGGGTCATATGTGTACTCTCTAAGTCCTCCCCACGGGTAGGCATCTTTGGCATTCCCTCACTGGGATATGCTTCCCAGTGTACCTTGGTAATCCTGTGATAAGTGGGAGTCCTACGGCCTTAAGTGGCGGGATCTCACACTTACGCAGGGCACTGGATGACAGCTGAGTGGTGCGGTTATACTGGAACCCCCATTCGTCAGTCACTGACGTACGTCGGAGTGACTGAACGAAAGGGAACGTCTCGGTTACGTATGTAACCCTCGTTCCCTGAGGAGGGAACGGAGACGTACGTTCCTTAGCCACATCAGCTGTGCTGCTGGAACGCGGAGTTCAGATCTTGGCTCCGCAGCAGATACATAATGCGATGTTGCTAGCGTACTTCCTTATATACCCACGAGGTGGGGCGGAGTTACGCATGCAAATTCCGCATGCCCATGGCATTGGCACGCCATTGGGCGCTGTTAAACACCTCGAAGGTGATTGGTTTCTAGGCGAAACCCCCATTCGTCAGTCACTGACGTACGTCTCCGTTCCCTCCTCAGGGAACGAGGGTTACATACGTAACCAAGACGTTTTTTATCATCTGAAACATGCTGCAACTTGTATTCCAAAGCGACTTGTATAATGCAATTAATGTCAAGGACACAAAACATGCACAAAGTGCACAAATTTGAATTCATGCTGGGTGAGAGAAGTGCGCCCAAGTTTATTTGTAAAGCGCATTTCCAACACATAGTTTCACTTGAAATAAATGTGTTTGGCGTTTATAATAAATTTGGGGTTAAATGGACCGTAGTTGATCTGTGAGCATCATGCCCCACAGTTTGGCACGCATGTCTTTCAAGGATTAAGTAATAAATGAAAAGCAAAGTAAAACCTTTTTTTTTTTTTGACTTATTTACTGGAAAATATGGTTAGTGCACATTCTTAAAAACTGTCCTTTTTTTGGCTAACATCTGCTGTGTTATTTTAGTATTATTTATATATTATTATTATTATAGTATTTATTAATATTTTATATTAGCTTTTATTTTAATATTTTTCATTTTTATTTTAGTTTGTTTTAGTCATTTATATACAGTATATATAATATTTCTATTTAGCTTTTATATTTTTTTATTTCAGTTTTTCAGTTTTATTTAAATGTTTGCACTTAAACTTACACATAAACTTACTTATTTTCAGTTACAGTAGTTGCAAAGGTAACATTTACATTTTTAAAAAATATTTATATATTTTAAATTTTTTTATTGTATTTCAATTACTTTGTAATAGTTTTAGTTACAACCAAAAGATAACGATTTCACAATAGAATCAAGTTCTGCTGTCATTTCACTCCTGTCCTAGAGGACGGGCCGGCCCTGACATGCTGACATCCATGTTAAATATTTTCTTTATACCCTCTATAAAATCCTGTTTGAAACCTGCATTTATCTTGACAGTCATGTCTCTTTGAAGGATTCTCAGCTCTTAACCTGTTCTGTTTTTTTTGGTGCAGGTGAACAGCGATAAGATCTACTGGCAGAGGAACCTTGATGGCAGCTTCAATCAAATCCACAGTGAGAAGAAAGTGGTCGGCCACTGCATCAGCACTAAGGCTGTTGGCTCTGATGAGCGTATAGACATCACAAACATTTACAAATATCCTGAAGGTGAGACACACACACTTGCACAATTTCAGACAAATATCAATCTCAATCCCTTGCCAAGCATGTACCCACATGACAAGACAACAGCAGGCTGTAAAATAGAGGCCCTAAGCAAATATCACATCATTTAACAGGCCCAATATGTAAATAATGTGGTATTCAAATGACGATATAATTATAACATTTGGATTGGAACTTGTTCAGTTTCCCAGAGAAAATTGTATTAGATCCAAATGGCAATCGAAAAAGAAATCAAATGATGTAATATTAAAGATCAAAAGATGTGTTACATACACAGTATATAGTACATATACACTATATATACAGTATGTACACACACACACACACATATATTATATAAACACAAACCTTTGTTCGATTTTGACAACACTACTTTTTTAACATTGTCATAATTTAAATGAAAATAAAGCACCCAAATGTGTATTACTACAGTAAATACATTTATACATACACATTTGATACTATAAATGTATTGCTGTAAATTATTACTTGCACCTGTAAATAAATAGAAATCAGAATCTCACTATTATTTCTTTTTATATAAAATATTGTTTTTATTTAATGTAAATTATAAATTATAAATATAGATAAATCATTGTATGTACATATATGCAGTATCAAATGTGTTCATATAAATAAATGTGATCAGCCTGTAGCCCAAGACTGGTTTCCCACTGAAGCTAAGCAGGGCTGAGCCTGGTCAGTACCTGGATGGGAGACCAACTGGGAAAACTAGGTTCGTCCAACTAGACGTCTACCGCGTCTAGTTGGACGCTTGAACATTTTGAATCCATTCGCGCGTCCCCAATGAATTCCGTGTAAAGTCCGCGTTCAAGGCGCTCCAGGAGAAATATGTCATAAACACCACTCTGCCTCTTTTCATTTTCTTTAAAAATATATATAAAAAAATAATAGCCCCACAAATGTGGTCCAGGCAACTCCTACATTATCTTCACTGCATGTATATTTAAATATCCTTAAAAAATAAAGTTATGAAACTTCTCTTTGCCCTCAGTCAAAACGATTTGGCAGACAACAAATTATAGATTCATGACACCAAAGATCGCCCGTTAGATCCACACAAGACGAACCACTACAGGACATCGGAGCCAGCAGCAAACGTCAGAAGGACTAGCCGAAGAAAGGCTGCTCTCGTCGGGGTTAATGAGCGCTGAGCGCCCGGTGATCGCCTGGATCTCGCAACTCCACAAACACTAGAATATTTTTTTTAAATATGCGCTCTCTTTATAAATAAACCACAGATTTGAGCTTTAAACAACTACATTCCCACCTGAAAAAGTCTTAAAACTACATTTTATTATATTTTTAAATTATGCAGGGGTTCTCATCAAGTCACTTTACCACGCGAATTCGCTTCAAACGCGTGAATGCACAAAAAGCACCACTCGCGCAAGACGCTCAATTCGCGTCCAATTCGTGTCATTCACGCAAACTGGATGCGTGAATGAGGCGGAATCGCGTCCAACACGCCGCGCGAAACGCGTCTATCGCACCGCAGGACCTCCAGACGCGCGTCAACGCGCCTTTCCATTGACTTAACATGGAAATCACTTGTGCCAGACGCTCTATTCGGTGTGAACGCAGCATAAGGTTTAAAGATCTAGGGCTGCATCGGAAATCGCAAACTATGTTTGAATTTGACGAACTTCGCGACCGTTAAAAAAGTATGTTCTATATAGTATGAATGTAATCCGGACGTACTACATCCGACATGTTGTCATGATCATGTGACCTACCAGCGTCAGTTGCGTCCCATCACCTCCATTCATAAAGCGTGTCCCGTGGCCTCATGGGATAGTAAAGTGTCCATCGTATGCGCACTTCAAAATCTCGCCGGAAGTAGTAGGTCATCCGAGTACTTTTCGCCTACTGTTTTTCGAATACTATAAATTCGGACATACTACTCTGTTGGCGTACTGTTTTTTGCATACTAAATAGTAGAGAAGTATTAGATTTGGGACGCAGCTTAGGTTTTGACACAATCTACCCGGGTTCGAATCCGCCTTTTGCAGAGCTCGCTTTTCTCGCTTCTTTTCCACATATCACATCGGAAAGGCATTTACTTTCAATAAAAATTAAGAACATTTTCTAAAAGTTGAAATAAAGTGCCTAACTAAATGTTTAACCCTCTGGGCTTCTTCGGTCATTTCTGACCCCAATTTTTTTTTTTTTAAATGTTAAAAACTGTAGCTTCATCGGAATGATCCGAAACTTGGTGACTTTTTTGGTACTTAGTATATGAACACCCAAAATTTCATGAATTTCCAATGGGAGTCATTTTTGACCCGAAGGTCCTGAGTGTGACTATTTTTTTACGACCACTTATACCAAGTACCAATAAAGTCACCAAGTTTCGGACCATTCCGATGAAGCTACGATTTAAAAAATAAAATAATAAAACGCAAGATCCACTATAGTGGGAAAAATGTGCTATTGCGTGATAAAAATGCTCAATGTGTCCACCGAATGGCACCGATCTCATTTAAAAGAATGCTTTCATGAGGCCTAGGCTTGACTCTAAAATGAAATACAGCTTTAATAAAAAAATGTAAAAAAATTATATATATATATATATATATAATTTTTTTTTTGTATTCAATGAGAAAAAATGGGTCATAATTATTGCATAAATATTAATTATAAATCATAAAATTATCTCAAAAAAAGAAAAGAAAAAATATTATTGAACAAAAATATATTTCTTTGATTTTACTCAAATCTTTTTTATCTTAATCCTGCCCTCCGGGTCATTTTTGACCCGAAGGTCCTGAGAGTGACCCATAAATGAAGAACCCCAGAGGGTTAATAATATTAAAAGCATTTATTGGGTAGGGTTAGGGAAAAGTGTAGGGAGGGCTTTTATTGTCCCATTAAGACGGAATCCATTTAATAATTTTAATAAATATAATTATTTACACTCTATGTTATTATTGCATCCTGTTAATGTACAACAATACTGAGGTGCAAATAGTATGTATCTGTCAAAATAATAATTACTGTTTACACATATTATTGCAAAGAACTGCTACTTTTATATCATGGTGTAAATAGGATATATCACTATTTTCACTTAGTATGCTATTTCAGTTAGTAAATAACATCTACAGCTATTTGCACTTGGTGTAAATATCATCTATTGCTAAGAATATATGTTCTTTTCAGCCGCTGCCTTTTTTTTAGTGTTGTGGATGGCATGGGGTGGAGAGTGATGTCACAGATCCAGAATTATATTAGTTATTTCTAAGGAGGGGAAATGGATACAGTGGCACAAACCACCACAAATCGAGCACAAACAAATGATACCTGTTCTGTTCGATTTATACAACATGGGGTGGAGAGTGACGTCACACAACCAAAAAATTATATTCCGTATCTCAAACACCAAACTAGCACAAACGTTCATTTTTGCAGCTCAAATGAAGCACAAAGGAATGTTATTTGGGGGATTCTTTTGTTTTTTGGTGTGCCAACTTCACAGAGGTGAGATTTATACATAAAGTAACTTCATGTTCTTAGGCGATGCTGTGTTACCAGAGCAACCTACAATACAGAGCATGAATTACTGGCAAATACCAGGACAGATGCAGCCAAGACACACAATGCCTGGTTTAACTGGGTTAACATTCCACTGTCTTCTCACCAAAATACCTGTCATTATCTCCAAACGGGTAGTTTAAACCACCCACAGGAAACAATGGCATCATTGTCACAGTTAGACAAAATATAAACAAATAAGACAGTTGACTTAAAGTAAGAGCTGTGTAATGGATATATATATATATATATATATATATATATATACACATGGGAGGAGAGCTTATGCAATTTAGTATGGGAAGTGTTGTGATCTGTGCTGAAAGTCTGAGAATATAATCTCATTTCAAATTTTTCCCTACCAGATTCAGAGGAGGAGCGTATCGCTGTGGAGACGGCCTGTCGCTACGGCAGTAAACCCCATGTGTACTCCAGTCCCATTGCTGAGGACGTGGTGGTGGAGGTGAGGATGGATGGAGAAGGGCCACGCATGGGAGGAGACGCTCAGCTGAAGATCGTGGTGAAGAACACGAGCTCTCAGCCCCGCAGAACCACCCTTCACAGCCAGGTGGCGGTCATGTACTACACCGGCGTGCTGAAGGACACCATGAAGAAGGAAAAGCTTAATGTGGAGCTCATGCCACAGGAAGGTGAGTTAGAGGCCATGTCCGAATTCACATACTCTCTTGAGTAGATATTTATTTTAAAGAAGTAATTACTGCGTCAGTGCTAGTAAAGTACGTTCTAGGTATATGAATGTGTGTAGCATGAATGTAATCCAGACGTGCTACATCTACCATGTTGTCATTGTCATGTGACCTACTGGCGTCAGTTGCGTCGCATCATGTTAACATGTTCTATATGGATTATATGATAAAATTAACACTAATAGCATTCATTTATTCATTTTTATTTCAGTTTTAGCCATTTTTGTACTTCATCTTAAAAGCATAGTTCACCCAAAAATGAAAACTCTGTCATCATTTATTCACCAAACATTTTTTTTAAACATGTATGAATTCTGCTGAACACAAAAGTAAATATTTTTAGACGACTATGGGTAACCAAACAGTTGATGGGCCCCATTGACTTCCATAGTATTTTTGGGGCCTATCAACTGTTTGGTTACCCATATTCGTCGAAATCTACTTTTGTGTTCAGCAGAAGAAAGAAATTCATACAGGTTTGGAACAGCTTGAGGGTGAGTAAATGATGGCAGAATTTGCATTTTTGGGTGAACTATCAATTTGATGCTTTCATTTCAACTTGATGCAACTTGCTGAATTAAAGGTGGGGTAAGCCATATCTGGTATTTCAAATCACAAAAACAAACACGCCCCAACACCCCCCAAAAGGGTCTCGCCCCTATTTTTATAGCTCCGCCCCACACATACGTAACTATGGCGAAATCTGCTGTGCCAGCCGGATGAGGCTATGACGTCATCAATAAGTGAAAGCAATGTGTGTTACTATGGTAATCCAGGTCGAATGAAAAAGTCATCCCTTACATCCCAAAAACACAAACACAGTTCTCATGAACAACTCGATAGCACAAGCACGATAGTCCAACTAACGAACATATTACAATTATGACAAGATTAGAGGGTTATATCGATCACGAAAAGAGGAACCAAAGGAAACAAACATATATTAGGAGTATATTATCTTACTGTTCAGACACACTCTCTTCTCCCTGTTATTAGTAGACACGCCCCTTACTGCAGATCAGAGGTGGGTAGAGTAGACAAAATCTGTACTCAAGTAAAAGTACAAGTACTTATATTTGAAATATTTACTAAAGTAAAAGTAACACCCGTAATAGAATAAATATTACTTGAGTAAGAGTAAGAAAGTATTCGATGAAAAAACTACTCAAGTAGTTAGTTACTAGTTACTTTCGACTAGTTATTTTTTGATTGATAAGAAGCGAAAACCCTGAATTTTAGACTACTTGGAGAGCTTTCACACACTTCTCCTTGAAAGGTTGACCTCTCCAAATATATGTGTGTGTGTGTGTGTGTGTGTGTGTGTGTGTGTGTGTGTGTGTGTGTGTGTGTGTGTGTGTGTGTGTGTGTGTGTGTGTGTGTGTGTGTGCGTGTGTGTGTGTGTGTGTGTGTGTGTGTGATGGTTAAACAGTGTAAATTAATGGTATGCTGGGCAGTGTTAATTTTGACAGCAAATTTTGATTTAGTTTTAGTCATAGTCTTTTGACTAAAATGCCATTTAGTTTTAGTCATATTTTAGTCACCTGAATTATTTTTAGTTTTAGTCTAGTTTTAGCCGACTAAATATCATACGATTTTAGTCGACTAAATCTACTGTAGATTTAGTCTCCTAAAATCGAATGAGTTTAGTTCAATTGTAATACATTAAGCATTTCAGCTCCATTTAATTTTGACATCATTTTGTTTTTGACATTAAAAATACATGAAAGAGAGCACAATTCACTTTTTTTGTTTGTTTTTTAAAAACATCTATATAGTTTTTATAACTTTGTATTTTTATTTTAGTTAGTAGGCCCTATCAGGTAAAGCTAAAGCTTCAAATAGGTTTGTTTATTTATTTATTTTATTTCAGTTAACATTTATTCAAGTAATGATTTTTTTATGGTTTTAGTCAACTATTATAACCCTGATACTTTATTGAATATGTGTCAAATACTGGTCTTTCCTCCTGACTATAAATTAAATGGGAATGAAAGGAAATACAGTTTATTGTGTAACCAAATATGAATATATAATGTGTGACTTTTAAATTATAAACAAGCTCGAAATACACATTGACTCTTATTTTGAAAGGTCTGCGCCTCTATTGCAGTTGCAGGAGCTCATTCAAGTTCAGATGAAGAGATAAAATATGCATTGTTACAACCGTCTAAAACAGGGGTTTTCAAATTGTGTGAATGTGAGCCTCCCCTTAGAGTAGGTAAGGACAGCCGAGCCCCCCCTTCCCCAAAATCCTGTCCGCCTCTTCTAACCCACACACGCCTCGGCAGTAAATGCCATCTTCTGTGTGTTCCTGGCAATGATGAGTTTCAATAACAACTAATAAAATGTAAATATTTTTTCATATTGTATTTTATTTCCTTTTTTTTTTAAGAAGTGCATTCATAAATCTTTGCAACAGCAAATAACTTCCAACTTTATGCAGGCCTATTTGAGGCTACTTTTAAAAATCACAGAACATCAGTAGGCCTAACCATAAGTCAACAAAACATGCTTAACATGTGAATGTTACAAGTGTGAAACTTCACTTAGTGTGAATAGTTCACTTTAAAATGAAAATTCTGTCATCATATACTCACCCTCAATTTGTTTCAAGCCTGTATGAATTTCTTCTGCTGCACACAAAGCAAGATATTTTGAAGAATGTCAGTAACCAAACAGTTAACTGGTCCCATTGACTTCCATAGTAAGAAAAAATATATATACTATGGAGGTCAATGGGACCAGTTAACTGTTTGGTTACTGACATTCTTCAAAATATCTTGCTTTGTGTTTAGCAGAAGAAAGAAATTCATACAGGCTTGAAACAAATTGAGGGTGAGTATATGATGACAGAATTTTCATTTTAAAGTGAACTATCTCTTTAAGCGCACATTTTAATGCACATCTTCTCGAACAAAATCAGCACAATGGACAGCTCTCTGATCAATGAACGACAACGCTTTTTGTTCACAGCGCATAACACATAACAGTCAACTGCATTGAAGGCATGTTCAAAAAGATTTGCATTACAATGTTTTTTGGCTAAAATTATTTATAATCATACATTCAGATTTAAACAATAAACAAAATGCACCATTTACGTCATTTGCACGTGTCATTCACGTCATTTGAATTTTAATTTTGAACTTTGAATAACCGCCCATATCAGTGGGAACAATGAGGACGCGCTTTTGACGCGCAGAGGTGTTCGATGCGGGGCTGCACTTCAGAGAGAAATAAACGCAAGTCGTCCTCCACCAGCAGCCTTGATCTGTATTTATTTTTAATCATGGTCAGTGCGGAAAACCCACACTCACACAAGTAAGTGGAGGTGAAGGGGATTAGGACTTGCATAGCCTTAGTGGAGATCTGAGGGAACTCGCTCTCCACAGACAACCAGAAACGCGTGATCGGCATTTAGTCTCTGCTTCAAGTCCCCATTCGAGCTGAATAAAATAAAAATTTAAAATAAAAAAGTTCGATTTCATGCATTGATTTGTATTAGGCCTACACTAGTCTTTTCTGTCTGTGTCAGCTGCAAAAATTAAGTTGAAGATCGCCATCTCCGTATTGAAGAAGCCAAGCCTACAGAGAGAAATGCACATCATGGATTACATTGAGTAACGTTAGCTAGCCTATTTCTTTTCGTTTTGAATAGTTTCGTTTAAAGAAATGTAAAGCTTTCTTAAATATTTTTCATGTCTATGAGGCATAAACTGAGTTTCGATTAATTTATAATAAAAAATTAAAGAGATATGAGATATGAATTTATGATGCTCTCCAGTTCACGCGTGCAATGCAATTGATCGCGGCTATATTTGCTTCTTATTTATTAAATCCAGGCAATTTGTTGAATAAACATTTATTAAAATTAAGATACAATTTATACAAAACGAAATTCACTTTAAACTAAAGAAAGTCTTTCTACAAAACGAAACTTAATGAAGTGGTCATGTCTGACCCACTCCATGTCCCCGATGTATCCTATCTTACTCATGGTGTTCAGTTTTCATAATCAACATAGATGGAAAAAAAATAACATATAATATTTTAACATATGAAACTAAATGCGCTTATTTAATGGCTACAACACATAGGCTATTAGGCACATTCAAGTTAATTCTCCAATTAATTTTAAAATGATTGAAAAAAATAAACATATAGCCTACCCCTTAAAAAAATAATTGTATTGCAGTTTTTTGAGCACCTGTGCACACGTTGAGCCAGAAGGAGCCATTGCTTAATCTGTCAGCATTACTACTTGTCAGTAATCAGTCAACTCGTTTGTACCACAACGCGAGTATCCCGCGTAGCTTTTACCCAGTATACCGCGACGCGAGTATATGGTTTATTTTTATTTTTTCTTCACGTCGCGCCTCCCCTGTGGC
Organism: Gobio gobio; assembly: GCF_949357685.1. Classification (NCBI taxonomy): domain Eukaryota; kingdom Metazoa; phylum Chordata; class Actinopteri; order Cypriniformes; family Gobionidae; genus Gobio; species Gobio gobio. The sequence goes on along the minus strand of NC_137102.1, from coordinate 55,069,245 downwards.
TCTTTGGCGCCCCCCATGGGAGGCGCGCCTCACCTATTGAAAACCGCTGGTCTAAAACATATTACTATATAAACATCGTAAAGTAAACATTGTCATTATTCATCAGCATTAGTTCATATACAATGGCCTGGCATAAATGTGCGCTATTCATTGATTGTGAGCCGCCCTGGAGCGCTGGATTGGGGATGCGTGAGCCGTGTTTTCCAGCGGTTAGATCAGCATCTGTTACACAGGATATCAGTTCTGACTGGATCTCTTCCCTAATCGTCCCTCTCTAACATTTTCGTCTCATTTTATTTGTTGACGAAAATGACATTTGATTTTTCTCATAGATTTAGTCATCCAACACTAGTTTTTATTTAGTTATTGTCTCGTTTTCGTCGGTGAAAAAAGGTTGTTGACGAAAATTATGACGAAAATTATTTGTCAACGAAATTAACACTGGTGCTCGGCTAACTAGAGCTCTTTTAAAACATACATTGTTCTTTTATTTGTATAAGTATATGCATTCTTTAGGTAGGAATAAAATACAATCCCGTTTTTATTTGTATGTATTTTTTACACTTCAGACAGGTGTCTGTACGGATTTGTGTATAAATGCAAGACGTCACATTAGGCTATTCCATTTTTTTTCGTTTTGTGAAAAAAAAGGATATGTGCAGATGTGAACGTTTGTTCGTGGACGTGTGTTGTTTGGAGGATAGGAGGCCTTTAAAAAAAAAAATAATAATTACCATTTGACAGTAGCGGAGGGACGCCACCGAATGTAACGGAGTAAAATTACAGTTTTTTCACAAGAAATGTACTTGAGTAAGAGTAAAAGTACCCATCTTTAAATATACTCTAAAAGTACAAGTTACCCATAAAATTTACTCAAGTATTGTCTACAAGTTTGTTTTGGTCCTCAGCCCAAGACACTTTTCTAAAGCATTTTTGAAATATAGCTTAAAGGGTTAGTTCACCCAAAAATGAAAATTCTGTCATTAATTACTTACCCTCATGTCGTTGGACACCCGTAAGACCTCCGTTCATCTTCGGAGCACAAATGAAGATATTTTAGTTGAAATCTGATGGCTCTGAAAGGCCTCCATTGGCACAATGCACGGTTCACTCTCAAGACCCTTAAAAGGTACTAAAGACGTCGTTACAAAGTCCATCTCACTACAGTGGTTCTAAATTAACTTTATGAATCGGCGAGAATAGTTTTTGTGTGCAAAAAACCCTAAATAACGACTTATATAGTGATGACGATTTCAAAACACGGCATCATGAAGCTTCGAAGCGTTATGAATCAGTGAGTCGAATCATGATTCGGATCGCGTGTCAAACCGCCAAACTGCTGAAATTTGCCGATCCAAACTGCTGATTTGACTCACTGATTCATAACGCTTCGAAGCTTCATGAGGCCGTGTTTTGAAATCGTCATCACTATATAAGTCGTTATTTAGGGTTTTGTTGCGCACAAAAACTATTCTCGTCACTCCATAAAGTTATTGTAGAACCACTGTAGTGAGATGGACTTTGTAACGACGTCTTTAGTACCTTTTAAGGGTCTTGAGAGTGAACCGTGCATTGTGCCAATGGAGGCCTTTCAGAGCCATCAGATTTCAACAAAAATATCTTCATTTGTGTTCCGAAGATGAACGGAGGTCTTACGGGTGTCGAACGACATGAGGGTAAGTAATTAATGACAGAATTTTCATTTTTGGGTGAACTAACCCTTTAACCCCCCTTTAAGCATGTCATGTGACTGTATCATTGCATACTTTATTTTACATTGTGACATTATTGAATGAAAACAATAATGCACTACTATAAATAAATGTATACATATTTGCTACTGTAAATTTGTATTTCTTAAAATTAATTTAAATGTATATTTTTTTCTTGTACATATTTATATCAAATTGCATGTTTATTTTATTATTATTATTTTAAATTATAAATAAACAAAGAAAAATAATTGTTTTATTTCTTAACATTTTAATCTTTATTTTATTTAATCCACATAGTGTTTTTAGAAAAATAGGCAGTATATAGTGTGGAATCTCCTGTGTAAAGCTCATGATCATTGCTGATTCCTCTTATTTGTGTCCTTTAGAAAAGATCATTGAATGGATTCTGCCTTACAAGCAGTATCAGAATCAGCTGGTGGACCAGGCCGCGCTCATGCTGACCTTGTCTGGACGGGTCACTGAGACCCAGCAGGTTTTGGCCAATCAGACCAGCTTTCGGCTCCGAACACCTGATCTCCAAATTGAGGTGAGACATCCAGAACCTTCAGCTGCATTTTAACACAGTGCAAATGTTTTCACCCTTCACCCTTTGCAGAATATATTAAAAGTATGTCCCATATTAAAACAAATGAGAGGGTTTGTAAATATGCTTTGCTTCTCTCCAATAGCCTATTGGAGAGGCGTATGTGGGCAAGGAGACGTCAGCGAAGATCACGTTCACGAATCCTCTGCCCTGTACCCTGCGCAATGTGGTGGTCCGAGTGGAAGGACTGGGGCTGAGAGACCTCCATCCCATCATAGTGGGGTAAGTACCTAAAAAAAAATGTCGCTTTTCTCCCACTAATGAATGCATCGCATTTATCTCTCTCTTCCATGTTTTCTCAGTGATGTCGGCAAGCACGCCAATGTAACGGTGACGGAGCACTTCATCCCGACGATAGCCGGCAAGAGGAAGCTCGTGGCGTCTCTGGACTGCAAACAGCTCTCGCAGGTGCACGGGGTGGCCGACATCAACGTTCACGAAAGCCAGTGAATTCAGCCTGCTGTTATGGAAGTATCCCTTCACAGTGTTATTTCAGTATCGTCAGATCCTGCATTCATAACAGCCTGTTAATGAACTACACTAACCATTCTTATGAGGTTTACACTGAGCCATGTGATTATTTCTTTAATGAAATAACCCTCTTTTTCCACACACTACTGTATGTGTCGGATTTTATTTCATTTTGTTTCATTTGAGACATTATTTATTTTAAAACCGGTCTTGCTTTGCTTCACTGTATGTATTAACTGTTTGTTGGTTCAGTTTAGCTGATCAAATGTTACTGTTCACCACTGAAAAAATTAAGGTCTGGGGTATTACCATATATGAGTATTATAATTTTACTTAATGAATGTTATTTCTAAAATATATATATTTTGTAGCCAAACACATGTAGCCCTTGTGTTTCATTTCCCAGCTTTTCTGCTGCCTTATATAACATATTGTTCACAATAATGGCTATTATGAATTCATTTAATGTGCCTTCAAGGAGTTGTGTTGCATTTGTCTGATGCAAAATGCTGTAGTATCTTCACTTAATTTGCTACTGTAAACTAACACTTATTCATGTACACTTAAACTATGAAGACATATGAAGTTACTTAGACTTCATGACATATTAGCTTTTTATGAAGGATATACAAGTTTTATGTATGTTTGTATTATTTATCTATGTAATGTATTTTTCTTCAACAAATGACATTTTATTAGACCGCATATTATGCTCTGTAGTTGTTTTTGAACATGTTTCGCCAGCTTGAACAAGACAAGACTTGCGTGTTTGATTTGGAAAGATGGAAGTAAAACACTCCCTTTAGTGTTTGCATTTGAACAAATGTCATCTGTCTTTTTGAGATAACCTGTTGAGGAGTTTTATTAAATCACACCAAACACTTGTGTATCACCTGTTCAACTGCTTGTTAATGCAAATATAAATCAGCCAATCAAATGGCAGTAACTTGATGCATTTGGGCTTGTAGACGGTGGATGAATCGAAATACTTTCCTACTATTTAGTGGGCGAAAAACATGGCGAAAAGTCCTCCCTTTCTTGCAAATGTGCATTTTTAGGGGCAAGTGTGTAATGCTGAAACTCCATTGTGATTGTTAGAATTTCCAAGGATCAGCATTCTCCCCTAAAGTGATCGGGCAGATCAAACCGTAAGTCGAAGAGACTTAAAACTTTGATGGATGGTAGTACTCACCATGTCTACAACGTCACCAAAGCTCATTGGCCTGATGGTGGTGCTACAGCGATCAATAATACGTAATGGCTCATAACTCCTAAACCATTCATTGCAGGCTCAAGTATATTGTTGGAATCCTTGGCCCAAGATTTGATTGACTCCGATCTTCACCAGCAAAATTTTGGGATATTTTGGATTTTTCGAAAAACCTCAGATTTTCGCCTGATGGAACCAAACCAGTGCAGAAAGATTCCCTGGAGTCTGATTATCATTAATCATAAATACATTTAGATTGACGTCTACTACGGGATGCCAAAATGTTAAAAGTGGCCGTGGACACTTTTACTAAAACGGCTATCCCTTTTTAACGCTCATTCATACTTAACGTTATCCGACAAACACCTAACGTTACAAACTTTTTTAAAATCTCAAAAGCGAACTTGGAATTAGTGTAAATTATTCTTTGATTAGAGCTTTTATGTCTTGTTTATCCACATGCATGCTAAACATGGTTCTGTGTGTGATTTGGCTACTAGTAAAGCCAATGTTTAGTGTTCGTTTTGGGTTAATAGTTCTTGCGACAGATATTAGGCTATAATCGTTCTAAAAATACAAAAGTAACGGTGCCATTCAGTAGCGATCTCTATAGATCCGCAGTCTTTACTCAAAAAAATCCCTTTGAGGACTGAACAGGTTGAACAGGTTCTGCTCGATCATCTTCACTAAAATGCTCTGGGTCTGATTCGGGCTCAAATTGGTATGGTTCTATTGACGCCATTGTTTCTAATGGCATACAGTGTCTTTGTCCAAGGTGCCATGTTTGTCTACGAGGACATTTGCGCATCTCACGTCCGCCGTTGACCAATGAAGTTTGAGCGGCTTTTAGACAAGGTTAACGGAGGCCGATCGGAACGAAACTTGCTGGGCCTGTTTGACTCACAGCCCTAGAGGCCTGCGAGAAATTAGAAAGAAATTGGCCATTCGCGTTCGCTTTTTTCACATACGTAAAGGATTATATATCACATGATTTTTCACACACGTCCACGTCATTCATACCGACAAAGCAGCAACCTCCCGCAGTTTCTCTTGAAGCCAATACGGAAGTGACTTAAACTACAATTCATCGACTGGCCGCTAGGGACAGGCTCCAGAAGGAGCAGAATCTCATTGAGCCCCATGTTAAAATGCCCAACTTTACAGCAGATAAAAACATGTTTACAGCCTGGTACAAACTGTGGGTTTGGTCTATAAATCTAATTTTGTACTTCATGACAACTGTGAGTTTTTTTATACATCCATTCGTTTACATTATATAAAGCTTTAAAGTCCTGCATAATTAAGGGCGTAGCCACTTTGAGTGACAGTTCGATAGCCATTTATCTGCTGTCTGGTAGTCATCGCGTCACCTCAGCTCCACCCACGTCCCGCGCTGCCAAGATGGCAACGGCCAGCTCGACCCTACTTCACGCTTTAAAACTGCTCTTCAGAATCCTATGGGCAACGTCACGGACACTACATCCATGTTTTTTTACATTCTATGATACTGACATATGAGTTTGTTAAATATTGGAGATTATTTCAAAAACTAGTCCCCAAACTAGTCCTAGGTATTTGACTCAACCTCGATAACTGTTAAAAAGCTTTAAAACGATATTTCCTTGGTAAAATACCTGTATTGGCTTTAAATGGACTTTTCCATTTATGATCTTTGCATGGCTATTACATGGTTACTAAATAAAACAATACCTTTTTTACAAATGTGCTTCACCCAATAGTTCACCCAAAACTGAGAATTCTGTCATCATTTACTCACCCTCAAGTTGTTCCAAACCTGTATGAGCTTCTTTGTTCTGCTGAACACAAAAGAAGATATTTTGAAGAATGTTTGTAACCAAGCAACCATTGACTACCATAGTAGGGAAGGTAGAACTATGGTAGTCAATGGTTGCTCTATCTGCTTGGTTACAAACATTCTTCTAAATATCTTCTTTTGTGTTCAGCAGAACAAAGAAACTCATACAGGTTTGGAACAACTTGAGGGTGAGTAAATGATGACAGAATTTTCCTTTTTGGGTGAACTATCCCTTTAAAGTGTTTGAACCCCGATAATTGCTGCTCTAGCTATATTTCGTATCTGCTTTTTGGCAATGGACATGCAACTTAATCTTTTTGTAAGATTCACCCCTCCGGGTTCCCTCAATTCAATCTTACTCATCTTGCCTTTCTCTTTAATTGTGGAATCTGCCAGTTGATAATCAACCCTTTCCCATAAGCAAGATGCCCAAATTATCTTTATTTGAACCTTTTCAATTCACAAGTGCGTATTGAACCGTGAATCGGTTCAATATTATATTGAGTATTGCGGCATCACTAATATACACAGAGGGTCCCCTTACAGTGAAGTCACCATTTTGCGCCGCCAATGCCATGTTTCTACAGTAGCCCTAAACAGACAAACTTCTCTACAGAGTGCTAGTCACTCTCTGCTGTCTCAGACGACAACATCTTTGTCCAGTGTCAGCCACCGTAGCTTCTTTATGTGCTTCCAAAGGGAGGGGTGAGGGGTGGGTGGTTGCAATTCGCAATCTCACCACTAGATGCCGCTAAAATTTACACACTGCACATTTAAGTTACATTGAACGTGGCATGGTTGTTAGTCCCAGACAGCAACATAGTGTCTGCCCACATCCGGGCCACATCTGGTTCATGCGTACCAGATGTGGGGCGGATCTGGGCCGACACTATGTTGCTGTCTGGGGTGCCAATAGCAGTTGAGTATCAGTTGCACTGGGACCGGAACTCGGACATCTTTAGGTGTCAGCGCCATAGAGAAACATTAGAAAATCCGAAGCTCTCATCGGTTTGATGGTGTTTATTCTACAAAAATGCTCAAATGTCATGCCTGAGATACTGTAACACTGATTCCAGGGATCCTGAGAGGATTTTCTGTTTGTCATATTTTCGTTAAGTTACGATTAAAGTCCTTGCTAACATACAAACCGAAATAACTAACTGTTCTCACGTCATGTAACACTCAAAAACACGAAGGTCTACATTTCAGTGCCTCTCCATATTTAACTGGTTATATGTAAATTAATTTAATTTTAGATATGTTTAAGGTCTACATTATCTGTCCTAATAAGGAGGACTCCTATTTTGATGGGTATTATAGTCTACAGGTAGTGAAAGGGAGAGCTCGCACGCAGTTTATCGGAGTTGTTTTGGAGATACAAAGTTTACCAGTTATTAACTGTACCCCCGAAAAGTCATAAGCTCTGTGTATATGTTTGTTTACTGTTAGTTGTATTGAGTGTTTTTGTGTAATTTGCTGTGTATGTTAATGGTAATGCAACGGAGAGAGATAGTTTGTGAATGAGACGTTCATGCGCACTTCTTATGCTTTGTTTGTTCAGCTCTTACGATGATTTTTTGGAGTAAAAAAGGACATAATAAACTTGATAAACCATCAGTAAAGTTTGCCCATCATTCGGACGGGGTATACGCTACATTCTGTGTCCAAAAACATCTTGGGATAATGTTTTCACACTGACAGCTGTCATTGTAAGATATAGCAACTTTGTTTGTTTGTCCGAGTTAGCAACAGTAACTAAGGGGGGGCGGGGCTTACCGATAGGTCAATTGGTGGCAATGGTTCTGCATTCAGATGGTATAGGGTCAGAATTTGGCATAACAACATAAAAGCACATAAATTATTTATTTGCATTTATTTTAAACTGGATTAAAATACAAAATAATATTTGTGATACAGTGAGATCATGCTACTGGCTGTTTGAAACATATGCATACTGCATACTGATTCACATGCCATTTGTATAATAGCAGGAATTATACAGTATATAGTATGCAATGAGCTACTTTTAATGGGAATGCTCTGATGAAATCAGCTGAATTGTTCCACCCGAAAAAGCAAAATGTTGCATCTAGCACCTCTTAGTGTTACTTGACTGTAATCACAAGAGGAATGAGAACAGCTTCCATTAAACAAATGAACTGAAACAAATGCAGACACACTGTATTAAAGGTATAGCCTTGTATTGAGATATGGAGATATGCACGATATAAAATACAGAGAATAGTTTATAATGCTGAGTGAAATAATTATTAAACATCTTAGTCAATATGACTGTCCAAACATTGTCAATGCATTCATGGCACCGGATACAGCATGACTTTCTCAGTGCATGCTTAAAAAGAAATCGGAATAAAATATAGCTTAGAAAATACAAATACAACCAGCTTCCATTAAATTCTGCAGTACAGTCATTGAGCTTTTCCACATTAAAGGCCACAAACAATAAATCTCATTATGAAGTGACAAGGTCTGAGAACAGCTTTGTCTTTATATGTTTCTATTGATCTGATCGTCCCACACACACAAGACAGACCTCTTTCAAAGATAGAAATGCCGTTGGATAATATTTAGTCTACCGTATTACAGATATTCTCAACCACTCGGTTGAACTCGTCCGGCTGGTCGGCGTAGACGTGATGGGAAGCATCTTCAATCATCTGTAAACAGAAAAGCCAGCATGATTTAGGCATTTCCAACCTCTATCATGAACTCAAAAAGTGCAAACACTGTCATTTCTTACTCACCGTGACACTGGTGAGGCTTTTGCCTCTAATCTGAATGACTGTGTTTCCAGTAGAGCTGTCCACCCATGAGAGCGAGCCGTACAGCATGCTGACGGGCGTCGACGGCGGCAGCAGGTTCACGCGCTGAACCATTGGCCTTTTGGCCCAGCCGAGAGACTCAGACATGGCTTTGAAACCCACCTCACCGCTGAGAGGAAAAGAGAATAAAATACACAATTGCTTCTACCTCTGTAAAGGAATGCATCTCTAAATAGGCCCTGTTATGCCCCTTTACATGTCTTGATTTTGTTTTGGGCTGTACTAGAATAGGTTTTCATGCTTTAGGGCCCTATCATACAGCCGGCACAATGCAACGGCAGGCACGACTCAAGTGTTTTTTGCTAGTTTCAGCCCGAAGCAGTTATCATTTTCACGTCCAGCACCTCGTTTAAATAGCAAATGCACTCGCGCCCATCTGTTCGCCCATGTGCTTGCTGGTCTGAAAACCAGGTGTGGTCAGGCGCATTGTTGGCACGTTACTATTTTGAGGAACGGAAAACAACTGCGCCATTGAACAACAAAAACCTGGTCTAAAGTCAATAGAGCAGTATTTTTTGTGTTATTTAAAGGGTTAGTTCACCCAAAAATGAAAATTCTGTCATTAATTACTTACCCTCATGTCGTTCGACACCCGTAAGACCTCCGTTCATCTTCGGAACACAAATGAAGATATTTTAGTGTAAATCTGATGGCTCTGAAAGGCCTCCATTGGCACAATGCACGGTACACTCTCAAGACCCTTAAAAGGTACTAAAGACGTCGTTACAAAGTCCATCTCACTACAGTGCAGGTTCTACAATAACTTTATGGAGTGACGAGAATAGTTTTTGTGCGCAAAAAAACCCTAAATTACGACTTATATAGTGATGACGATTTCAAAACATGGCATCATGAAGCTTCGAAGCGTTATGAATCAGTGAGTCGAATCATGATTCGGATCGCGTGTCAATCATAGACTGTAAAAAAATATGGACGTAGTGTCCGTGAAGTCACCCATAGGATTCTGATGAGCCATTCTGAAGCACAAAGTATGGACGAGATGGCCGTTGCCATCTTGGCAGCGCGTCATCGCGCGTCACTCCCGGATAACAGAAAATGGGCAAAAAGGCGGGACATGGGCGGAGCTTAAGTGACGTGATGACTAACAGACAGCAGATGAATGGCTATCCACCTGTCACTTGAAGTGGCCACGGCCTTAATTATGCAGAACTTTAATGCTTTATATAATGTAAACGAATTAAAAAATTCGAGTTATAAAAAAATTCACCCCCCTCACAGTTGTCATGAAGGGCAAAATTAGCCATATAGACCAAAACCACAATTTGTACCAGGCTGTAAACACGTTTTATTCTGCTGTAAATTTGGCCATTTTAACATGGGGCTCAATGAGATTCTGCTCCCTTCTGGAGCCGGTCCCTAGCGGCCAGTCGATGAATTGCAGTTTAAGGCACTTCCGTATTGGCTTCAAGAGAAACTGCGGGAGGTTGCCACTTGGTGTCAAACCGCCAAACTGCTGAAATTTGCCGATCCAAACTGCTGAATCGACTCACTGATTCATAACGCTTCGAAGCTTCATTATGCCGTGTTTTGAAATCGTCATCACTATATAAGTCGTTATTTAGGGTTTTTTTGCACACAAAAACTATTCTCGTCACTCCATAAAGTTATTTTAGAACCACTGTAGTGAGATGGACTTTGTAACGACGTCTTTAGTACCTTTTAAGGGTCTTGAGAGTGAACCGTGCATTGTGCCAATGGAGGCCTTTCAGAGCCATCAGATTTCAACTAAAATATCTTCATTTGTGTTCCGAAGATGAACGGAGGTCTTACGGGTGTCCAACGACATGAGGGTAAGTAATTAATGACAGAATTTTCATTTTTGGGTGAACTAACCCTTTAAAGGGCGTGTTAGTGATGTGCGCCTATATGTGGGTACACGTGTACACTCTGCTTATAACACACACAGGGATGTGCAGCAGCACACAAACATTTAAAAAATAAATACATAAAAGGATTCCTCTCTGGAGAAGCGTTCAGTCCGCCATGGTGCAAGTGCAACTGGCTTTGAAAGGTCCCATGGCATGAAAATTTCATTTTATGAGGTTTTTTAACATTAATATGAGTTCCCCTAGCCTGTATATGGTCCCCAAGTGGCTAGACATTTTGATGGGTGTAAACCGAGTTCTGGCTGTCTTTCTCTGCCTTTGAGAAAATGAGAGCTCAGACGAGCCAATCTGGAATCTTGCCTGTTATGTTATGCCTGTTATGCACAAACAGCAACATTACACACTAAAGAAAGTTAAAAATGTACTCTTCTTTAAAACGACTGTACCTCGGGCTCTGGGCGTTACAGTGGTAAATGTATTGTGTCATGGTGTCGTCATCAAACAGATCCTCAAACTTCCTCTTGAAGTCAGGACGGAATCTGTTCACCAGCCCTGGACCTGCAGACGAAGACATGATGTGAGCAAATGCAAATATATATATACACATGTACGTATGGATGTATGCATGTATGTGTATATGTGTGTGTGTGTGTGTGTGTGTGTGTGTGTGTGTGTGTATAATTCTTTTATAATTAATATAATCTATAAACTAATTTGTATATATTTTGTCAAGGTCTACAATATTTTATCAGGTAGAAATTGCCATTTGTGGGTAAAATATCATTTAAAAAAACCTTGAAAAGTCCTGTAAGTGTAAACCATGAAGAACATTCGGTTATTGGAATTAAGGAATTTAATTATTTATTGTTATTTAATTGAATTATTTTACTATATTGCCACTCCTAGCTTTTGTAGTGCCTTTAAATATTGTCTTTGACAATGCATTTTGGCTTTACTAATGTCAAAAACAATATCGAGTTGCATGTCCCGTGATAAACACATGATAAACAAAGCTTATGCATAGTTCCTGATCAGTAACATGTGAGGTTAATTTCAGTTATCATGCGGTCTACACTCACCCCACGGTCCAGCTGCTCTGATGACGGCCAGTGGGTTAAAGAGGCTGAACACTGAAGCAAGAGCTTTCACCCAGCGAGGCGGGGATACCCTTTTAAGCTCTGACCCTTGCCCTTCTGACCCCTGTGACTGAGGCTGGGGTCGCTCAGGGAAACCCCACGCGTCCACCAGGATGAGGTGACTGACTCTAGTGGACAAAAACACAACTGGTCATCTGTTGATCAAAAAAACAAAAACATCTGTTCATCATATAGAGTCTCTTCAGAAAGTTTGAACTAAACCGCTCAATTCATATGGATTCGTTTTATGATCTCTTTATGAACTTTTTGAAACGTCAAAGTGGTAGATGTGTAGCTGTGATGGAGGGACAGAAAGCTCTCAGAATTCATTAAAAACATCTTCATTTGTGTTCTGAAGATGAAGGAATGTCTTACGGGTTTGGAACGACATGAGGGTGAGTAAATAATGAGAGAATGTACATTTTTGGATGAACTATCCCTTTTTAATAATTACCGTGACACACAAAATTTGACAACCCAAGAATGTCCAGAACAGTATATTTATTTTTTCATATTTTGAAACCTATAAAACCTTAATTGCAAAGTGTGCTGGTGCAATATTTATATAAAATAAATGTCACAAGGTTATGTCACATATATATATATATGTGTGTGTGTGTGTGTGTGTGTGTGTGTGTAAATCAACATATAAATAAATAACAAAACATCAAACCATGTAACATTTATTTTATATAAATATTGCACCAGCACACTTTGCAATTAAGGTTTTAAAGGTTTCAAATATTGTCTATATTGTCTAATATTGATTATATTCCTCTTTTCCATAAAAGCATCTGTTTAAAGCATAAATGTCAAATATATATATATATAATCCATCACAATTTTTTTTGTTATATACATAATGTTTATATTTTTACTTGGTTTACTTTTATAATTTTTATTTTATAAATGTTTTTTATTTGTATTGTTGTATTTATTTATATTTTACTTTACATTTGCAAATTATACATTTATTCATTTTCAGTTGTCTAAATACCTTCCAATCTGAGGAATGAACCAACAGTAACATCAGTAATATAAGATGTTTAACCTCCTTTTGTCTCATTATTTGATCAGACTGCATAACGTGTGTGTATATATATATATATATATATATATATATATATATATATATATATATATATATATATATATATATATATATATATATATATATATATATATATATATATATATATATATATATATATATATATATATATATATATATATATATATGATATGGGTTTAAAATGAAAGTTTTTTTTATTGTAAACTCTTACTATTGTTGCACTATAATAGACTAAACAAGCTTTCTTAGATACCTTTCTGGATATTGAATGGTATAGGACGTTGCTAGGTAACCACCCAGGCTGTGGCCCAATAGGATCATGTGTTCCAGCCCCAGTGATTGCCTCCATTGCTCTATTGAACTAACAAACTGCTCTTCGGCCAATGAGGCGTCAGATGGGAATGACGGGCGAGAGCTGCGTCCGAAGCCCAGCAGGTCAACGGCGTAGACGGGTCGAGAATGACACAATGCGTCCAAGTTACGGATCCAGAGGCCGACACCCCCTCCAAACCCGTGGATCATCACTAGGGGCGTCTGAGCGGCTAGAGAGAGAACGGGACACAGTCAGACTTTTTAAAGTGTGCAGATACTGTAGAAGAAGATTAGAAACTCTACCTTGGTCTTTATGTTTGAGTGCTGTCTTATTGGTGACTTTAAGGGTCCATATTCTGTTTTGATTGGGCAAAGTCACAAATCTGGACCAAACGTTATTCTTGATGCCTGGAAATATTAAATAGAATCAAAATGCATCCTATACAAATTCTAAAAATTAAAAGGGAACAGTGAGGATCTTACAGGCAATGATTTTAGCCTCGGCACTTTTCAATAAGGACATGGATGTTGGTCTCCAAGAGGGCCACCAGGACCAGTTCCCAGAGGTCGACCTAAAAAGACAGATACATATAAGGTCAGCGAAGGGGTGAGGGCAATAGAAGGTCTATGAGACTGTCCATGTCATCCGTCTGTGTACATACTGCGTTACGTCATCTCCCTTTATACACAGTACAAGCCTGTCACCTGCTGGCAATAAACTGAGTATTAATAATGCTTTGTGGATAATAATTCATTCGCAAGCACACAAACACAACACACACACACACACACACACACACACACACACACACACACACACACACACACACACACACACACACACACACACACACACACACACACACACACACACACACACACACACACACACACACACACACACACACATTTTTGTCTGTAATGTACAGCATAAGAATGGAAGCTATTATTAGCATTTCAATTTAAATATTAGTCTTCAATTTAAAAAAAAAATGAATTATAATGATTAAAAATAATAATACTCCTATCAGCAATAATAAGACAAGACAGTTAAGATGTATATAATGTTAGGAGCAATTTATTATTAAATATTTTTATTTATGGTCTAATCTGTACTGTACATCATATTAATAAAAGGTCCAATTAACATTTACATTTGTGTCTTACATTTAAACATTTATACTCCTATAAGAAATAATGAGACAGAAAACGTATAAGTAAATTATTTTAGGAGTATTACATTATTATAGAATATTTGTATTTATGTCTTATACTGTACATCATATGAAAAAAGGTGTCATTAACATTTACATTTCTGTCTTACATTTAAACATCAATACTTCTATAAAATAATAAGACAAAAAAACTTTAGAAGTAAATTATTTTAGGAGGATTACATCATTATAAAATAGTTTTTATGTTCTATACATCTGAATAAGTATACATTTTAGTCCTACATTTAAAAATAATACTCCTATGAGCAAATAAGACAGAGAACTTGTGAATTGTGTAAGGAGCATCACTTATTATACAATATTTTTATTTATGGTCTATCTGCACTGTGCATACATCATATGAATAAAAGGTCCCATTAACATTTACATTTTCTTTACATTTAAACATTAATACTTTTATAAAAAATAATAAGAAAAAAACTTTAGAAGTAAATAATTTAAAAAATAATTATTATTTTATGGTCAGCACTGTATATTATATGAATAAAAGGTGGCACTAAAATTTTTATCTTAATACTCCTGAGATAATACGAGAGAAAAATCAAGCTGTAAATTATTCTATATTGTTATTTGGTTCAAAAACCGAGCACAACTACTGTGACGTTACATCAGCATGACTTTGCATAACGTTATGAAATCATCCAAGTCATAACAAACCATGTATGGATTATTCTAATACTTCATTCCAAACTTTCACGGCAAGGAACTAAACATAGTCAAATGTTAAATATACAGTGTTACACAACAGAAGGAAAATTCATGTTACATGAGCGACTCGCACAGCCTATCATTTGTGATATGGTTGTAGGCTATTTTAATTAAAATATACTCACTCTGTGTCAGTCTCGTCTTGTATTGTTGCGTTTGCAGGAGACATTATGAAGCATAATACAAGAAAAATCCACAACGACAGAGGTTTGTATGTTCGCTACCGGATCTGTCACATTCAGTGACTTTAAAGGCCCGTGTTTGTTGTGTTTTGT
Organism: Gobio gobio; assembly: GCF_949357685.1. Taxonomy (NCBI): domain Eukaryota; kingdom Metazoa; phylum Chordata; class Actinopteri; order Cypriniformes; family Gobionidae; genus Gobio; species Gobio gobio. Next base: position 55,054,001 of record NC_137102.1, on the reverse strand, counting down.
AACGCTGACGTCGGCGAATTTAAAGGAGCCGCATCACAGATATAAAACTAGTGGGTGAAATGGCACGAAACGCACTGTTGTCTTTATTCATGAACATATTTAAATTGTAAATGTTTATGTTTCAAAACATCACTGTTGTAATACGCTTGTAAGATACGCCTCTGATTAATTGCCTGTAGCAAGATATTTGGAAAAGACAGACATTTCGTATCAATAACAACGAATTTATATGGACATATATGTTTTGAAAAATGTTTAGACTATTATTCTTTAGTTTCACAATTGTCTCTAGGCATTCTGGGTGGATTTGGAAAAGTATACTGATAGAAATTTGGGATGTGTGGTTATGATTGGTGTCTTTTTTATTTTAGACGTATTTTGCAAACTAAGGAAATTAACATTGTATAGCTAATCATTTGGTTAAATTATGTTTTATCATTTCTGTTTAAAGTGTAATATAGGCCTAATATATATATAGGGTTCATTATTTTCCTTAAAAAAAAAATACATGTCACATATCAAATTGATCTACAATATTTCCTTTATAAGATACTCTTTAAATTTTTTTTGAAATTCAATTGTCTTTTTGAGTTGTGGTGTTTCAAAGACCTAAAATGTCAGTGTAAATGTAAAATGATCAATTCCCACAGCAATTGCAAAATGAAGTAAGAAATATAAATATAAACCATTATATGATGTATACAAATAATAATAATAATAATAATAATAATAATAATAATAATAAATAAATAAATAAAATAAAAAACTCCTTATGGAAAATTGTGTTCTAAATACATAAGTGTCTGTTTATATGAATTGGACTAAAAGGGCAATACATAGAAAAGGGAAAGTTCATTTACTGTGTGATATGAATTTTACAATGATTCATATGTATATTGTATATGTATATTATTTTAAATGAATATATGGTTGCACCATCTGACATTTTCTGGGTGGTAAAATCAGAAATCTTGTTTAATAATGAATTAAAAGCTGTAAAACCAATATGAATCAACACCATACATTTTTTTGGAAATAAAAAATGCATTTTAAAACTCTTTTGCTTAAAATTATAACTTATTTATCTTTAAAAAAAATATGATTTTTCTTATTTGTCATTGACCGGGTATCAAATCATACGTCTTGTATAGGCCTAAAAGTCTAAAAAAATATGTAATGTTAAAGGATTTGTGTTTAACGTCATTATTTACTTTAATATATGTCAATATTCATAGCTTATTGTTGTTAATTAATATGATTATGTAATATGTAGCTATTTTCTATTGAATTAGAACGCTTGAAAGCCTCGGAACTAAAATCCCCCTGCAGTTTCAGTGGGGAACGTTTAGTGGACGCACACCTGTCTCTCTCTCCGTACACGTCATTCATTTCCTTGCAGTTTGATTTCCAGGGTTTCTGTGCACATTTCGAGCAGAAATCATGTCTAACTCGGTATTTTCGGTCTTGTCGCGTTTTGTGGAGGAATACAGGAGCAGCACACCGAATAAGCTGAAGATGATCGACGCTTATATGCTGTATATTTTGCTGACAGGAGTGTTTCAGTTCCTGTACTGTGTGCTGGTGGGAACTTTTCCCTTCAACAGCTTCTTATCTGGATTCATCTCGTGTGTGGGATGCTTCATACTGGCTGGTATTTACATATATTTAATAATATATAACTAGAATCAAAAGCTATTCTTTAAACGGGTTATATAGTATGTTTGTACAATTTCTATATTTATAATGCTAATCAATGTTTTTCTTTTACGCCAGTCATGTAAAACTTTATATTTTCCAGTGTTTTTACTGTCTTTATTATTCCAGTATTTAATATATGCACACATACATACACTACGGGTCAAACAATTTGTGAAATTGTGAAACATTAATGCAATTTGAAATAATTGTTTTCTGTTTTTAATATATTTTAAAAATGTAAATTGTTCAGCAATTATTTCAGTCTGTCACATGATCATATATGTATGTACATATATTTAGGTGGTAAAACAACAGTCAATTATAAAATAATAGATAATTATAATATAAAATAATTAGGCCTATTTTTTATTTATAAAACATTGAATTCTTATTCACTTATTTAATGTGATTATTTAAAGAACCTCATATCTGCATTTGAATGATCAGACAGATAAGTATAAAAATAATTTATTTGACATTTTGTTTGATCAAAAATACAGGGAAAACTGTAAAATTGAGAAATATGAATACAATTGAATTTTTTTTTTTTTAAATATATTTTAAAATGTTCAGCTATTTTGGTCTTGTCTCACATGACCATATATATATATATGTAGTTGTATATTTATTTATTTAATGTGATTATTTAAAGAACCTCATGTCTGCATTTAGGCAACTAGACAGATCAATATATTTAAAAAAAATTGGTATTGATCAAAAATAAAAACATCCCATGTTTTCCAATCCTTAACCATCAAACAATGTTCATGTATCCAAGTCTTGTGTGTGCGTGTGCGTGTGTAGTCGATAATTAGTGTGTTTATGTTCTTCTTTCTTCAGTTTGTCTTCGCATCCAGATCAACCCTCAGAATAAAGGAGATTTCCTGACCGTCTCTCCTGAGAGGGCATTCGCTGACTTCCTCTTCGCTCACACTGTTCTGCATCTCGTGGTCGTCAATTTTGTCGGCTGAATGAGAGCGTCTTACAGCAGGTGTGTGTACAGCAGGTGGTTGTGTGCCAATAACACCTTACCAATGCTACAAAATCACTTTTCACTTGTGTCATTTGTTAGACAATCTATGTAAAATCTGTGTGTGATTCAGTTCCATTGGTATAAGAGGTTCTGTTGTGCACAGAAACCAGAGAAGAAAACAAAGCAACAAAATAGCTGATATGTATCCTGATATGCACTCTAAACTGCTTGTGCAGTTTAAGCCAATTTCTCTTAAAGCTCTCTAGCTGACAGATAATAAACCCTCTGGTGCCTAATATAGAAAAATGAAGTAATACAGCAGTACATATGAAATATGTAGTTGTGCAGAAGTGCCTTAAAGGGGACCTATTATGCAAACATTCAAACGCTCTCCATTCATTGACTTTGCATTGCTTGAGACTGCCTCCTTGTCATTTCGGACTTATAACAAAAAACAGAACAATGTCTAAAAGTGGATATGTGACAAAGTGTACAGCAAACAAGCTAAACAAAACCCAGAAGTTTTTATAAGCTGCTGACCCAAAAAACGAGCTTATAAGGACACAAAAGTGGATACAGGCCATTGAGACAGAGCACGACATCATATATTACACTGAGAACTACACCCAATAGAGGGGAACGTAATCAGAGACAGGAAACATAATGTATAAAACTGACATTTGGATATTTAACTTAACAGTGACAAAATGTTTACTGCACACATAGGTATACCGAGGCATACTGAGTGTCAGGATCCCAAAATTGACCCATTCGTCCTGCTGATGCTTCGTTTTATTGTCTTTATCCGCTTTTGTCTCCTTTTTTTGGGTCGACAGCTTATAAAAACTTATTTCTGTGTTGTTTAGCTTGTTTGCTGTACACTTTGTCACGTATAACAAAAAACAGAACAATGTCTAAAAGCGGATAAGTCCGAAATGACACGGAGGCAGCCTCACGCAATGCAAAGTCAATGTAGAGCGTTTGATTGTTTACCCCCCCCCCCCCCCCCCCGGTGTGTGCGTGGCCTAAATACGCTCTGTCGAATCAACTTAACGCCAACTACAGAAATGTATCCACTAACCATTCGGGAAACATCCAGTTGCGTTCTAAAAGTTATAACTTCTTGCTGAGTCTCTCCATCTGTGGTCGAATATATGCTGAACACCGCTTCTGACATTTTGGCTGTGTAAGATTCTCCAGTTTTGTTGTTGAGTATCTGATGCATCAGCTGTAAAGGCTCCGCCTCTTCAGGAAAGGGGGCGGCCCGTAGAAGCTCAGTTGCGTTTAAAGGGACACACAAAAACGGGGTATTTTGAGCTGAAACTTCACAATAGGGCTGTGCAATATATCGAAATATCGCAAATGTACATATCGCGATATGCATATCGCAATGGCACGCAATATCTGAATGACTTTAATAGGCACACGACTGTTACTTATGTGACTTGCTTGACGTAAAAAATAGCTATTAAATGCAATAACTTGTGAGAAAACAACTCCTTACAGTCTCGCGCTGTCTGCTCTCTTACACACCCACCAAAACCGAACGTTTCGTGCCTTATTACACACTCAAACTGTCAATAACACAGTTATGTCAAAATGGCTGTCTTGATGAGTATTCATGTAAACAGTCGGTTATGCTTCAAGTGAACGATATCAGTTGGGGAAAGAAACCGAATGCGTGTTAATAGGATCCGTGCATTAGCTCTTAAAGTGACAGCCTGCTAATACAGTAAACCTGCTGCTGTCTGTCAAACAACAAAAAAAACAAGAGAAAATCACTGTGCTCTGCTGAATATAACCTTTGTAGCTTTATTATGTATCAGTGTATATTTAATTAATGTGAAGACTACTGTTTTTAGTTCTTATTAAAATAGTTCTTTAAACAGATTTTACACACAGTAATATCGTATCACATGCAATACCTTGTTAAATAATGCGATATTCGATATATCGCATTTTTCTTCAATATCGCTCAGCCCTACTTCACAAACACACCCTGGGGTAACCAGAGATGCATAATAGGTCCTCTTTAATCTGTCATTGCTTTATTCCATCTTTCATTCCATGTTACAACATTTTGTGTTCATGTCTATTCGATAAGGCTTTCAGGTACCATGTTCATTATTTAGAGAAATGTAAACATCCAATGTAAAGTCATCAAATTTTCTTTTAAGTCCCCTGGTAGTTAAGAATTTTTTCCCTTTAAACGAATCTTTAGCACTAAAATTATGTATTAAAACGTTTCTTCCTTGAAGAAAAAATTATTCATGCCTTAAAATAGCTTGAATGTAACTTTACACCCTTGCCACATTTAGTGGTTCTATGAATATGCAAATGATCCCCGCCTCCACTCCCACCAGCTCAGAGATCTACTCGTTGACAATCACACGTTGACGTGATTGGTAGGTAGGACATGACTCGTGAGAGGTAGTTTGTGAAGTCAGAAACACCAGCGATTTCAAACCGTCTTTGGTTCGCTGCAGTTTTAAGGGAAAAATACTCAGCAATGGTGTTGACTGATGAATTTGCACATGTAAAGCATATTAAAAATTCCACATAGACATAAAAACAACATTAAAAACTTGATTTTCACACAAGGGGGACTTTAATTGTCTTCACATTTATTTTTTATTAGTTCTGTCAAATCGATTAGTCACATCTAACATAAAAGTTTGTGTGTGTGGGGGTGCTTTTATGTTAAATGCGAATAATCGATTCGACAGCACAAATTTTTGTTATCTCAAGATGAACTGTTAGTTTGCATCACTTTTGATTAATTATATTTGTCTTCCACAGATTTGAAGACCAAATGCTGCAGAACATCTACAAACACAACAGTGTGCGGATCTCTCAATGTTAATATATGTTTTGACAGAATTGTCATTTATGATCAGTTCTTGTCTTGTTCCTTAATTTTTCTACTTTTGTAAAACTTCCTGAAAGTTATTCTGAAAGAAAATAAATGCCAATTCAACGATCCTGTGGTGTTTTATTCTAGGTAACATATCTAGGTAATCCCATCTGAAGTAACATGAATCTTTGTGTTTAAGATATTTTATATATAATTTTTAAATATATTAAAACATTGAACAATAGCCTATTTTATTTCACTTCGAGTGTAAATGAAACCAGAAGCATTCTGATTTTAAGGTTAACGTTAGAATGAAGCAATTCATTTTTGCAGTGTGAAAAAACAAACACACATTTTGTGCCACAGTCTATGTAGCATTGCACTGAACACAATTGCAGTGTGGAACACAAATGGTTAAACTCACACATCTGGACATCGTTTAGGCAGAAGGAAGTGAGAGTGAAGGCAGAAATATTCCTCATCGCAACAGCTGTCATTAGGACAGAGGGACTCTGGTGGTTTCTCACACTCGACCCTAACAATGACTTTTCTACTACTTCTAACCATTCTTGGTCTTGGTGAACTGCCAGGTGAGCTTTTATCGTTCCTTTTACCAAAACAGATGTCGAAAAGGCATTGAAGCCATTTTCCAAAACTGTGTTTTATGGAAGGGAACTTGCAAACACATTTAGAAAGGCGTTGTGCAGCTAACATTGGTCATGGGTTAAAACTTCCTCTCTTTGGATATCGAACTGTTTGTAGTTTAAAAACCCAGGATGGAAAAGTGTTTCTAACAGCAGCTAGTTGAGTTTCATATGAAGGGAAACACCGTGACCCAAATTCCTCCAAGTATTTTGGAGTGCCATCTATTAGCTTTTCCAAACACAATGTTTTATTTCAGTTTTAATTAGACTTTTGAAAATGCCTTTTTATGCTTGATTGTAGTTTTTGGAAGATTGACGGACAACAGCTTGTGGATGTTTTGAATTTCATACGTTAAATGAAAAAGTGAAAGTAAATAACTGAACAGTGGAAAGGCCATTGGCCACAGTAACAATCGGCCATTTCATGCGGTCATTGTGTGTTATTGACTGTTCAATAATGTAACATTTTAAAGGGTTTTGGATTTATAAAGACAACTTACAATGATGATATAGTTTTCATTTTGTGATTTATTTAATTTCTTTGTTGCTTTTATGAGTGAATAAAAACAGAAGCATTCTGGCATAATTATTAATGTTAGAATGAACCAATGCATTTAGCAGGCATCAGTGTGCAATCCACCAATGCATCTACAAAAGTATACAAATGACTAAATAAGCAAGGGTCATTGGAAAAATTATTTAAGAGCCATTCAGAGAAAGTAGTAGAAGTTTATCTGGAGAGAAATTCTTTTGAGGTCAAGAAGCAAAATTCTTACCTGAAGTTCTGATATATGTGTATTAAATAATATATTTGAATTCTGAAACTGATTATTACAACTCATTTCTGCACTTTATTGCTGTTTATAGCCTGTGTAATAGTTATTTTACATTAAGTTAAGATTAGTTTAACTACAGTTAGCCTGACTAACAGTAAACAATATGGCATTGATTAATCTTAGTAAATCGCAGCATTTACCAATACAATTTTAAGATCAAAAGTTGTAACTTTTAACATTATTTAAAGGTACTTTTTAGTCGTTCAAAAGGAAAATAACGAGTCAATACATCATCAATACTAATGCCAAAACGTGTTTTTGTCTAACCCTGATTAACTATGGTAATCTTATCACAAGTGTCTGTATTTTAGAACTGTCTGGGTGGTTTTCGCAGGAAATTGGGTAGCCTACATCACTCATCCGTGCTTGTCTCGTCACCTTTTATTTATATAGCGCTTTATATAATACAAATTAACCAGCTTTACAGGGATAAACAGGAAAATAAAGATTCCATGATGCAAACAGAATTCAATTCTGTTTTAAAGCAGCTCTAAAAAGACAATAGTAAACATTCATAGGAGCCATTTTAATGCAACTATTTATTTATCCATTGGGTGGCGCTCTGACATTATATTAAGGGCACTTGGGTAATTAGATAACAAGTGTGTTTTGGTAAGAAGCACACAGTATTGATCATGCCGACTGTGCTTATTGTGTGCTATATTGCTTGTGACTGCTTTATTTGTAAAGAGTGAGGTTCAAGGAACAATATGGACATGGGCCTCATTCATGAAACTTTCGTAAAAATGGGCCTTTACGAAAACTCTGCTGAATTCCAAACATTCATAAATAGGCCGCACGTGCACACTCCTTCATAATTAGCTTAATCCCGCCCATGAGTTGCAACTATGCAAATTACGTGTCCAGTATTTCCTGGAACGCTGTGGAATCTTCTGGACTTCCTTCTCAGGTGTGGCTTCAGTATATTGCAAGAATGCTAAAGAGACCATGATTTTACCTAGCGATAAATATTCAATTATCGTGTGTCCACCAAAGCATTTTTAAGCCAGCTAAAAACACCTGGTGCTCTTCTGAAAATGGCCAGCCGGTGGCGTTTGAAAGCACTTTGCAAAGCAAAGGTACATTGGTTGCTATGATACAGAATATCCAAGGCAGTAATGTGCTACTAGTATCTCATTTTGAAGAATATTACTGCATATACAAATGTAGTAATCAGCAACATTAACTTCTCCATTATTGTTCAGTCGTTGTACAAGTAGGGTGATAGTATTTGTCCCGCCCCTGCTCCACTGTGATTGGACGGCTGGGTAAAAAGTGACAGTGACGAGTGCTGCCTATTACCCAAAGTAAAAAAAAAAAACAAGAAGAAAAGAAATGGCATATCAACCCGTGAAATATTATTAGGGTACATAGTGTATCAAAATGCAATGTCACCAGTTTGCCAAAATTAGAGCACATTACGTCCAAATGTTTTAGGCACCATTTAGGCCTACACGTACACTGTAAAAAAAGAAAAGCTGACATAACTTAAAATTGTAAGGCAACTTGCTGCACAGCGTTTTTGAGTTTACTGAACTTTTAAATAAAGTAGTTCACTCAACTCAATTAACTGAGTAAGGTCACATGTCTCCCAATTTAAGATCTTTTGTTCAGGTGACTGAGTTTTTATCGCTTTTTTTGATTTTGTGTTGAAAATTGATAATACTTTTATTTCACCATCATGGTGATCAGTGTTTTCTTTAGTTGGGCAGTTTGATGACTTTTTAATGTTAGTGTTTCTCTGACTCATGAATAAGAATATAATCATTGTGTAGTGGTTTAATTCACTGATTTTCTGACTGAGTTTAATACGAGTAATATACTATTAACTTTATTGTGATTTTAGAAAAGCTACAGCACGGTTTTAATCAGAAAAGCTGAATAAGTTTTAAAACCGATTGTACATTAAGCACTTTGACCTCCTGTGAGATTTACTCCCACAGATATCAAGAATCAGCCTATGAATCTCAACAATGATGACATGCTTCATGCCGCAATGCATGCTGGGAGCCATGGATGAGTTTTGCATGATGCACCCAGAATGCATTGTTAACGCGTTGCAACTTGTATACTTGTTAACTTGCAATTACAAATCGAATTTACAATTAATACTAGGTTGGTCCAACAATTGTTGAACCAACTTCTTTTCAGTGGTTAAGCCAACTTTTTTTTGCATTTAATTGTCCAGTTAACTAAAACATAATCATTAGCCTACATTTTTGTGAGTTGGATTTTTTACAGTGTAGGAGCAGGTATAGCCTAGGCCTACATTTCTTTTGTACCAACTAACATGCAAACAAACAAGCATTTTCGTGAATCGACTTCGATCACATTTGTATGCTGTGTGATCTTGAAAGAATGAGACACCGAAGCTAATTAGAAGCCATGTTTATTCATTGTAACACAATAAAGAACAACCCTGTTTGCATCTTATATCTGTTCATGGAGTTTGTAAGCGTGAAATAGTTGTTCACTCCTGTTATCATGCAGAAGCTGTAACACATTAGTCGATTCAATTTAGTTCAATAAGTAAAGTTCATCATTTGTGGAGTGTGTTTAATTCATCTCTAAAGCAGCTCTGGAGAATATACACTCACCTAAAGGATTATTAGGAACACCATACTAACACTGTGTTTGACCCCCTTTCGCCTTCAGAACTGCCCTAATTCTACGTGGCATTGATTCAACAAGGTGCTGAAAGCATTCTTTAGAAATGTTGGCCTGTATTGATAGGATAGCATCTTGCAGTTGATGGAGATTTGTGGGATGCACATCCAGGGCACGAAGCTCCCGTTCCACCACATCCCAAAGATGCTCTATTGGGTTGAGATCTGGTGACTGTGGGGGCCATTTTAGTACAGTGAACTCATTGTCATGTTCAAGAAACCAATTTGAAAGGATTCGAGCTTTGTGACTTGGTGCATTATCCGGCTGGAAGTAGCCATCAGAGGATGGGTACATGGTGGTCATAAAGGGATGGACATGGTCAGAAATAATGCTCAGGTAGGCCGTGGCATTTAAACGTTGCCCAATTGGCACTAAGGGGCCTAAAGTGTGCCAAGAAAACATCCTAGAAACAGAAATCGAAACTCATCAGACCAGGCAACATTTTTCCAGTCTTCAACTGTCCAATTTTGGTAAGCTTGTGCAAATTGTAGCCTCTTTTTCCTATTTGTAGTGGAGATGAGTGGTACCCGGTGGGGTCTTCTGCTGTTGTAGCCCATCAGCCTCAAGGTTGTGCGTGCTGTGGCTTCACAAAGGCTTTGCTGCATACCTCGGTCGCAACGAGTGGTTATTTCAGTCAAAGTTGCTCTTCTATCAGCTTGAATCAGTCGGCCCATTCTCCTCTGACCTCTAGCATCAACAAGGCATTTTCGCCCACAGGACTGTCGCATACTGGATGTTTTTCCCTTTTCACACCATTCTTTGTAAACCCTAGAAATGGTTGTGCATGAAAATCCCAGTAACTGAGCAGATTGTGAAATACTCAGACCGGCCCGTCTGGCACCAACAACCATGCCACGCTCAAAATTGTTTGGAGTTCAGGAGATTGTCTTGACCAGGACCACACCCCTAAATGCATTGAAGCAACTGCCATGTGATTGGTTGATTAGATAATGGCATTAATGAGAAATTGAACAGGTGTTCCTAATAATCCTTTAGGTGAGTGTAATATTACCAGATATCAAGTCATAAATAGAGAAAAGTTGCTCCGCTTCTTTGATGTGTGTCTGGTGTGGGAGTGGCAGAGGTAGGTTGAACAGCAAAGGTTGACATTGAGCAGCTAAATCTCCAACCTTCGGAGAATCACTCGTTTCAAACAAACGCAGAACAGAGGAGAGTCTGCCGGCAAAAAGAGAACGTGACAGAGTTTGTAATAAAACAAGAATCAACATTGGCTTGGCTTTTCTAATGCGTTTTTATTATTCAACAGGTGAGTAAGGTGTTTTATTGAACAGATAAATTGCGTAATGTAGTTAATTGTAAAGCATTATCTATTGTGAAGGGTCATTTTTATCCATAGCCACGCAGAGCCGAAGCCCAACCAAAACAATGTTCTTCTGCAAAATGAATGCAGTTTTGTTTATTAACCGCTAGAGGGCAAAAGTAACCTTTAATGCACAGTGAACTAACAAGAACATGAACATTTTTATTAACTAATATAATGTATTGCTCATTGTTATAGCTTATGCTAGTTACTGCATTAAGTAAGTAGACCTTATTGTAAAATGGTATCATTAAATCTCAGAGCTTTTCATTATCTGTTATCTTGTTCTGTCTATGTTTAGGTTCCTACTGCACAGTGACCACTGTAGGAGATCTGTCTGTGCTGGAGGGTCAGTCCGTCACTGTCCCGTGTCACTACAACCCGCAGTATATCAGCCATGTGAAGTACTGGTGCTACGGCCGGATGAAGGACTTCTGCTCCAGCCTGGCGCGCACCGATAACCCCGAATCAGCCCCTCACGGCAAGGGAAAGGTGACGATCGCTGATGACCCCACTCAGCATGTGTTTACCGTGAGCATGCAGGACCTGACGGAGGGGGATTCGGGGTGGTACTGGTGTGGGGTGGAGCTCGGAGGGATGTGGGTTTCTGACCCCACTGCCTCCCTTTATATCAGCGTTGTTCAAGGTGAGTTAAGATAAGTGATAAACTAAGGCTCTATCCACGCGAAACCAGAGCTTTCCCTTTCCAATCTTTTTTTCTCTCATCTCAAGAAATATCTGCGTACACAGGAAACCACTGAAACCGACTCAAAACGACCGGTATCTGGCGCTGTAATTCTGCCACAGAAATAGACTAAAACGGAGAAGAAGACTTGGACCGTTTCACAAAATATATGGATTGGCTGTAAACACGAAAAGTCAAGGGTGTTGGTTTCAGATTTATCCACTCTGGGACCCAGTTTAAAAAAATACAGATTTCAAGCTCCCAAAACGCCGGATCCGTCTTGACGAAACGCTGATACGATACAACATTTTTACATATACAGCTAAACGCGTCTCCGTGTGGACGGGGCCTAATTTTAATGTAAATGCAACAAAACATTTACAAACTAGAAAATATAGACCACTCAATTTTGCATCACCAAGACTTTTTTTTTTAATTATCAAAGCTAATTAGCAAATGAAACAATAAAAAATATTAAAATTGTCATTTTAAAGTTATAGTGAAATGCACTATTTTGCCAAAAGTTTTGGGACACCTGCCTTTTCATACACATGAACTTTAATTACATCCCATTCTTAATCCGTAGGGTTTAATATGGAGTTGGCCCACCCTTTGCAGCTATAGCAGCTTCAGCTCTTCTGGGAAGGCTTTCCACAAGGTTTAGGAGTGTGTTTAAGGGAATTTTTGACCATTCTTCTAGAAGCACATTTGTGAGGTCAGGCACTGATGTTGGACGAGAAGGCTTGGCTCGCAGTCTCCGCTCTAATTCATCCCAAAGGTGTTCTATCAGGTTGAGGTCAGGACTCGCTCATCCATGCCTTTATGGACCTTGCTTTGTGCACTGGTGCGCAGTCAACAAAACTGTTCCCACAAGCATGAGCATGAAATTGTCCAAAATGTCTTGGTATGCTGAAGCATTATGAGTTCCTTTCACTGGAACTAAGGGGCCAAGCCCAACCCCTGAAAAACCACCCCCACACCATAATCCCCCCTCCACCAAACTTTACACTTGGCACAATGCAGTCAGGCAAGTACCGTTCTCCTGGCAACCGTCAAACCCAGACTCGTCCATCGGATTGCCAGACAGAGAAGTGTGATTTGTCACTCCAGAGAACACGTCTCCACTGCTCTAGAGTCCAGTGATGGTGTGCTTTACACCACTGCATCCGACGCTTTGCATTGCACTTGGGGATGTAAGACTTGGATGAGCTGCTCGGCCATGGAAACCCATTCCATGAAGCTCTCTACGCACTGTACTTGAGCTAATCTGAAGGCCACATGAAGTTTGGAGGTCTGTAGCTATTGACTCTGCAGAAAGTTGGCGATTTCTGCACACTGTGTGCCTCAGCATGCGCTGACCCCGCTCTGATTTTACGTGGCCTACCACTTTGTGGCAGAGTTGCTGTTATTGTCTACACAATAACTGATATTTTTTTAATGCTATGGCTATGTGGATTATAGACCCTTTTCACAGACTGTGATGACGCGTTTTAACGGTCATCAATATCGTAAATCCTGTAACGTTTTTTGTATTTTCATTTAAAAATTTTTTTTTTACATTTATATAACTAATACTTTATATTTTATTACTTTTGCATCAAATTACAATAAAAAAGTTACCACTGCTGTGAGGGCGTTTAGTAATAGCGTCTATGGGAGTGATGGTAAAAATTGACATATTTCTCTCTTTTCACACTCTTTCCCTCTTTTTGAAAGTTGTGAAATCACTACTGTGGCGTTTTTCTTTTGCTATGTGAGCAAATGGGCACACAACATTTTTTTTTTAATGTATTCTCTCATTCACAGCTATAATATTTAACCCAACTATGACGACCTTCCGCTCTGAGAAACCCGTAAATGTGAAAAGGGTCTATTGCAATGTGAAAGAATAAAAGTATACTTTTAAAATATTCATAATTTATATATATAAACACATTTTATTAATCGTTCTGGTATTTTTTGTACATCCTTTTATTTATGCTAAATTAAAATTAGGTAAATTTGAGGATTTGGTGGGGGAATTAGACAAAAAAATCTCTCTCTCGATAACATTAATAAAATCTTACAGACATCAAACTTTTGAATGGTAGTAAGTGTGTGTATTCCCCTTTTGAAATGTGACCGTTTCTGCTTCCAGTATTGATTTAAAATGATTGCTTATCATATTGACATGTTATGCATCCCTAAATTAAATATATAAACCACTGTGTAACTCATGTTTGTTTTGTTGCAGGAATGTCAGTGGTGAGAAATACAGTGAGTGCAGATGAAGGCGGAAGTGTCACTGTTCAGTGTCTCTACAGTAAGAACCTCAGGTAACCTACTGCAAATCATCAACAGAATAATCGAATGTATATGAATGAATATCACATAACCTGTGACGAAAATGTCCATGTCATATTTCAGCCCAAAATAAAAAATATTGTGTGAGTTCCACTAAATTCTCATTCTCATCAATACAAATATGTACATATGTAACTTAAATTTTGCCTATAAATTTGCCCATGCCAATCTTCTTGCTGATTAAATCTTTTATTTCAATTGTTTTAATTCTTGTATTGCGGTTTTCACTGCAGGTCCAGTGAGAAGAAGTGGTGTCGCAGTGGGAACTGGAATTCCTGCATTGTGACAGATTCTGAAGGAACATTCAGCAGAAGAAATGTGCTCATCCAAGACGACAAGGACAGCATGTTCACAGTGACACTAACCCAGCTGGAGACGAGAGACTCGGGCTGGTACTGGTGTGGAGCCGGTCAGCAGCATGTGGCTGTTCATGTGTCAGTCACACCACAAGCCACAACGCGTATGTTACACAGAGCACAGCTAACATCACATACTTCATTCTTGCATTGTTTTTGTAGAAACGTGTATGCGAAACTCGCCGTCACAATGTCAGAATACAGTTCATATGATGTTTTAAAGGAACACTCCACTTTTTTTGAAAATAGGCTCATTTTACAAGTCCCCTATAGTTAAATAGTTGAGTTTTACCGTTTTTGAATCCAAGCCGATCTTTGTATCTGGTGGTTGCACTATTTAAAACTTGACTCTTCTACAGTTACACCGTGTGCTAAGACCAACTGAAAATGAAAAGTTGCGATTTTCTACACCTATATGGCTAGGAACTACTTTCTCATTCCTGCGTAATAGTCGCGGATCTTCGCGGCCGTACCCATGTACGTGTACCCATGTACGTAACCATGGCTAATCACACAGGTAAATCCACAACACAATTTGTCGGCTGCAAGCCTGAAACTTTCTCTGCAACACGAACTTAGTGCCGGTCACATTGAAAGTTACCTAGCTGGGGGCTACTTTCAGGCGCTGTAATATCATTGCGCCGCTGCAGCCATGGTATGGCTGCGAAGATCCGCGACTATTACGCAGGAATGAGAAAGTAGTTCCTAGCCATATAGGTGTAGAAAATCGCAACTTTTAATTTTCAGTTGGTCTTCGCACACGATGTAACTGTAGAAGAGTCAAGTTTTAAATAGGAAAAATATTTAAAGTGTCTTTGGTCATTTTTTGAATGAGATGCTAATGGACTGATCAGAATCAATGATGTATGCTAAGCTAAGCTAAAAGTGCTACCGCCAGATACAAAGATCGGCTGAATGGATTCAAAAACGGTAAAACTCAACTATTTAACTCTAGGGGACTTGTAAAATGAGCCTATTTTTAAAAAAAGTGGAGTGTTCCTTTAAGTGCTGTATGGTTGCTTACACACTGCATCACTATGGAAGCTTGTTTGGGAATAAAAAATAAACGGACTTATTTCAGAATTGCAAGACTTGGAATTGTGAGACACAACATCAGAATTGTGAGAAATAAACAAACAGGTTTTTTAATTCTTATGAGCATTTTATCTCACAATTCAAACTTCTCGTGATTCTACGGAGCCCTTACAGGGACATGGTAGTGGGAAAACAAATATGTCAAAATAGTAAGTCAAAGCTTTTGCTTTCTCTCATAAATGTTTTGCGTTCCCAGAGAAACTTTGCGTTTGCTCGCAAAACCTTTTGAGCTCTTAGCGAGGGAACACGAAAGCATTGACAAATAATTTTTCCTCCATCTCATGTCCTTCCCGGGGCTCTGTACAATTCTGACTTTTCTCCCAATTGCGAGTTTATATCTTGCTATTCTGACTTTATAGCAATTCATAGTTTTCACTTGACTTCACACGCTTATAGGAACACCCACCTGGAGGGCAAAACAAGGCTTTCCTCCATTGCCCGCCAGTCATTTTTACCAGGTGTGCAGTCAGTATTAATGCAGTAAGACAGTGATATTAAAATACCAAATGCAATATACACCTTATTGATGTTGATTACTTTGTACAGGAAAGCAGATGAACAAAGAATATTAATGCAACACAAGGTTTCTCGTGAAGTGTTTTCCCCATTGAAACCCATTATAAAGAAAACGTGTTGCGTTCATATTCTTGGCTCATCTGCTCGCCTGTATATAGTATGCATCATCAAGTGTAAACTGAATTTGATCTTTTAATATCACTGTTTAAGTGCATTACGGCACTTTAAGGGTGGGTTGCACAAGGATTCTTTAGCCTGTCGTCAGTACACCTCCGCCTGTGCTAAAAACAGTTTTACTGCATAATTAATCTCTGTTTAAAATTAAGTGGTGCAACAACTAGATTTAAAATAAAACCCAGATCAACAAATCCTTGATTAACGTTCGATTTTGCTTAATTTAATCCTTAACCTGTTAACTGTCATTGGCCCACCGGTGGGCCCATTTGTCACTGCATGTTTAAAACAATTATATCCTATATTTATCCTGAAATAATGTTGACAAACTATATATCATTCGAAAACTGTTTTGAAATCAGATTTTGCGTTACCATGGAAACAGTAATCTAATTTCTTCTAGAGGCTCCTCCCCTAGTGGGCGTCGTCATGTTTCATATTACAAAATTTATTTTAAAAACTTTATAATAAAAACCTTTTCTAATCTTGACAAAACGCATATCGTCGGAAAGGTCTGAGTCTCATGGTTCTATATCTGCCAACTGTTTTGTGATATTTGGACAAAACTATATATACATTTGTAACAGGAGATTGCATTAAAAAAAACTATGGAATTTCACTGACACCCGGTGGCTATTTGTGGTACAGCGCCTAAACAAAATCTCAGTGGAACTTCAATTTTTGTGATATCAACTTCAAAATTGGAACACAAATTGGTTAGACATTTGGCTTTGATTTGATGGTAATTTTAGAGTACAAATAATTTTGTAACGTATATATTTTATATAAAATATTTAGTACAGTACATTTCATTTACAGTAAATTTAAACTTTCATAACGTTTTCATAGTTTTTCATATAATTTTTTGAAGTGATTTCACTTGAGCCATAATCTGCTGACTCTCTTCTTTAAAATGAGACCAAACATATGTCTATATTCCAACACATTCTTGAATTGCAACCATTTAAGTTTGGATTTTCAAAAAGGGCGGTGACAGTTAACAGGTTAATGGTGCAACTCACCCTATAGTGTTTTTCACGTTAAGCGTTTTAAAAACGTCCCGCTGTTTTTAGTGATTGAAATACTGAGGCAGGAGCTGTATATGGATCATAAAAACGTGCCCAAAACGTGCATCTTGTTCACATATTTTTTTTTAAAGAAGGAAATACGCAGGTTTGTGCTGCAGTTCGATGAACTTCTATGGTGGTTTTTGCCCTCCAAGGCTCTGTGACAGTCACATGACTGAAAACTATTCAAGTTTATATTTCACAATTCTGACAGAGTTGTGAGATATTAACTTTTTTTCCATAATTTTTTTCACGTGATGAAAACAAGCGTCCATACATCACTCATCTGAAGTTAAACTCTGCTCAATTTTGTCGCATTTGATCTCTGTCCAGTGGCCACAACGTCTCCGGTCCAGAATCTGAAGACAACAGTCAGGACTTCATCTGTAATGAGCTCAAATGACCCTCACAGGTGAGCTCTGTATATTTCCTCATGGCTGATTTCTCATGAAGGGATACAAATCTTTTTAGCAAAGAGCACTGAGATCTGTGTCACATACATGTATCACATACACTCGTATTAAAAATAACACTTCCCTATTGTCATTGCTGGTTCCACCATGAAGAACCATTAAAATCCATGGAAATTTTCAATGCTCTTTACAGTGGAAAAAGGTTCTTTTAGATTTTTAAAATTTACTTCAAACTAAGAAAATAATGTTTCTTTTAAGAACATGATTACTGAAAGGTTCTTCAATGGCATTGCTGTGAACTATTATTTTTAAGAGTGTATGAATGAATATTCTTGATATTGGGGTAACACTTTATTTTGATGGTTCTGTTGATTATACAACTAAACTTTGCAATTAAATGTCAACTAACTCTCAGTAGAGTATTTGTAGACTGTCTGCTTAATATCTGCTAACTCTTTATTGTGATGGTCACCCAACAGACATTCTACTGACTATAAGTAACTTTGCAACTACTTATTCTAACTCTAACCCCACATGAAAAAATACTATAGTATATTAAAGTAAAATTACAGTAAAATTACTCTAGTAAATACTATAGTGTTTTTGAACCATACTAAAGTAAAGATACTACAGTAAATTGTAGTATATTGTAGTATATTATAGTATTTACTACACATTGTTAATTTACTATAGTATTTTTACTATAGTACGGTTCAAAAACACTATAGTATTTACTAGAGTAATTTTACAATAATATACTATAGTATTTTTACCAGTCTATTAATACATGTCAACAGAATGTGTTAAAGGGACCATCAAAATGAAGTGAAACCGATATTTGACCAACACTTATATTGGTATTCGACTAACACATCATGTCTTTTTCAGTCGTCCTGTTTGGGAGTCTTCTCTCATGGTGTGTGGGGTCGTACTGCTGGTCATGACTGTGTCGCTGGCACTTTGGAAGTTGTGGAAACAGTGTAGTAAGTTTTTTTGGTGGCTTAAAAAGTTATTGGATACTTACAAATTAGTCTGGAAATTTACTCCATTTTGATATCGAAGCTTAAATGTCTCTGGATTTGTAGACTACCAGTTTTCCTTCATTTAACCTCATTTAACTTGAGAATAAAAAGGTTGTGTTCTCATTTTTCTGTGCATTATATCACAACTTTTTTGTTTCATTTTGCAGAGAAAAAGCAGAAACCTCAAAGGACAAACGAAACGAACGATAATCTCACAGTCAGTGCAATTTCTCTGTTATCTAACAGTCAAATTACCCTATGTACTTTCTTAATGTATGTTCCTTGTCTTTTTGTGGATGATTCATTGGAAATTGTGAGAACATTTTAATTGGAATTGTGAGAAAGCAAATTGAGATATACACCAATCAGGCATAACAGTAGGGCACCAAGTGCTGAGGGGGGCACCACAAGCAAATTCTCTCTCCACTTTCGCTTAGGGCATCAAGACGGCCAGCAGCGGGACTGTCACTTCATCATAATGTTATGCCTGATTGGTGTAATGTAGTAATTAAAAAAGGTAGGCCTAAATTTACTTTTTTTTCTCGCAATTCTGAGTTTATATCTCATAATTCTGAGAAAAAAGTGGTGTAAAGGACGTTATAAAGCTCTTATGGTGATCAGTGTAGGCTTAATGAAGAAAATGCTGCTGGCAAGTTATTCTGGATGCTGTATATGGTTTTTTACTTGTTTTCAGATGTGTCCATGGAGAGAAGACTATAAGAACGCCTCAGTGATTTTCCTGAACACTCCAGCTCAGCAAGTCCAAATGCTTTAACAGAGGAGAACCTCATGATGGGAAACTCCAAACTCATGGACATTCTGATGATGAAGGAGAATTTAAAGTGAACTGATGGACTCTATGACTCAAGTCTTTTTAACAAGTCAATGAAAAGCCTGCATAAGGGAGAAACTGGACATATTTGACATTTCTTCACATTTAACAGTTAAATGGAATATAATCTTTCATTTCAATCCATTTTACATTTACATTTATGCGTTTGGCAGGCGCTTTTATCCAAAGGGACTTACATTGCATTCAAGGTACACATTTTACATTTTGTCAGTTCTTGCTTTCCCTGGGAATCGAACCCATGACCTTGGCGTTGCTATTTTATCGGTCTGTAAGTAAAGGTGGATTCACGCCATGTTGGAATTATCGTAATTACGAGATTCCGACTTGTATTAAGTGTAGAATTCGTAATTACAACTTGTAAACTCTGAATTTTCTGAGAGCTCTGACTTGTACCATGTGACCGCTGTACCACCTGACTGTGAATGTTTTTAGAAGAATGGAAGTACAGAGAATTAACGCTTCTCAGTTCTCACACTCTTGTTATTTTCGTCTTGTCATGTTTTTTCTTTATCAGCATATGATGAAAAGCTTTTTTTTCCATTTATAACTTCTGTACAGAATGTGTGTAATTCACATCTTGTTTCAAGCTGTGTTAAAGAGGTCATGAACTGGCTTTTTTTTATACTGTTGTCTGAGGTCAACTTATGACGTTCGTGTGGTTTTTACATTCAAAAACATCATAATGAATAAGTAATAGGCTATTTTCAACCTGGTTTCTGAGGCTCTCTCCTGCACACTCGGATTTTATGGGCGTGCCCCATTGAAGACTTGGCAGTAAATGCCCACGGCTAGGATTGGATAAGATTTGCATATTTAATGAGCTTCGGCTCCCCGCGAGTACACCGTGAGGGATTGTTTTGAAGCATGTGGAATAACGGCAATTGGATAAATTCGTCCCACAGGGCTCGCAAAACGTCTTTATCAAACAAACACAATGATTTATCTCTCATCCACCCGCGATTGATTGGAATGTTATTTTTTTATTACTTGGCCCGCCAATCGGTGTATATAAGCGCGAACCGTGCATCACACACACACACACGCGCGCGCCAAGACAATGCAACGATCTGTAACAATGCAAACGATCTGTAGCAATGCAATACTATCACATATAAAAAACATGTTTTACTCACATTAGTGTGTTGCTTCATTCATTCATGTAATCTCATCCTGTCTGCAAATCCAGTCTCTTGTTTACAAATGAATCCGTGGTCAGAAATGAAGGAACAAATGCAAAGTCATCCCCACGTGAGTTGGATATTCATTACAAATAAAGTTTGTCCATGCATTCATAATATTGGAATCCGAATGAAGCTTATGTGGTATGTTTAGAAATTCGATGCGGTTTAGGTTTCTCTGTAGGCCTGTGTTATGTTAGTGGCACGAGTCGGTGGGCGGGGCTACATAATCGGGCGTTGTTCTTCTTGTTGAGGCGGTGCTTCACTACACTCTCACGTCATAGCCGGGCACATTCTGAGATCGATCGTTTGCTGGGCCTGATGTCAGTAAAAGCTTTTCTTTGACTAACAAGGAAGTTTTCAGCTATGAAACTTACAGGATATTCTTATATTGCCATGACCTTTTATATATCAAAAGCTCAAGGGAAAGTTGATTTCTCAATTCATCACCCCTTTAAAATCTTTATTTGAGGTTGTTTGTTACCTGCTGTATATTCTGTTGCTTACATGACCACCGACCACAAATAACCCATTTCTTGTTCCTTCTTAAATGTAAAATGAGAACTACACTCAAAAATAAAGGTTCATAAATGGTTCTTTGGCGGGGTGTATGGTTTCATAATGAATCTTTAAGAACCTTTCCATTGCACAAAAGGTTCTTTAGACTATACAATGGTTAGAAAAAAAAACAGTTCTTCAGGGAGCCAAAAATGGTTCTTCTATGGCATTGCTGTGTGAAAACCCCTTTTTTTGGTTCTTCCTAACATCCTTTTATTTTTAAGGGTGTTAGATAAGGAAACATCGCTACTAGCCAGTAATACTAGAAGGAAACACTTGTCGACCGCATTGCACATAAAGTAAATCATTCTTATTCAGAATCATTTAGACTTCTCGTCCAAGTCTAACATTTGCAATCAAGCATTATGACATTTTATTGTAGGCTAAATCAAGCTTTTATGACGTAAGCAACCAAAAAGCACGGAAGCAGAAACTGAGAGTCTAAATATATTTAGAGCATCAAATAGGGAAACCTTCTCGCGTGATAAGATGTTTCTTAACAAAAGGAAAAAGAAGACGTGCGCGATAAAGATGCAGAGAGAAGAAACATTGCAATTTTTTGCCAGAAGGAATGTCAGTTTGAAGAAGTTCATTATGTTTTTCCTTTGGTTCATAACAGGCAAGTGTTCAGTTTATTCACACGGTTAGTGTGTTCTACTGTATATGAAGGGATGTTCTGTGTTACTCTAACTATTTTAAACAGCATTTTGTTATATATATTTTTTTTAACAATTACTGACTTTTAGTCATGCCACTGGAGTACTTAAGATTAACCTGTATAGTGAAAAAGGGATGAAAGTAAAAAAGTGCATGTTTTGTGTTGAATAAAATATTAATAAAAGAAAAAAAAAGTAATAAAAGAAATGGTGCATCTAAAAATGATTGTTCTGTTACTCAGGTCCTGAATGCACATCAGGACAGGTGAGCAGATTGTTAACGGTTCAGACTGGAGGATCTGTTGTTATTCCATGTTATTATGAGAGGAAATACACAGAACACAAGAAATACTGGTGCTTTGATGCCTCGGCAGCGTACAATTACTGCTCTATTCTGGCATATGCTAATGAAACCAAAGGAAAAGTGTCAGTAATCGATCATCCAGATCAGAGTTTCTTTACTGTGACTATGAGAAACCTGCAGAATGATGACACTGGATCTTACTGGTGTGTCGTTGAGATTGAAGGAATTCTTCAAATAGATGAAACAGAGCAGCTTCATCTCACAGTTCAATCAGGTATGAGATGAGTTTCAAATAAACTTTGAATTTAAATGAAAAATTCTCATAATTTCTATTAAATTGCAATCTCAGATGACTCATGTCTGTGTGTTCAGCTCCTGATGTGTCTGTGGTGAGCAGCAGTGTATCTGGACATGAAGGTGGTAATGTCAGAGTCCAGTGTTTCTACAGTTCTGGATATCAGTATAAACTCAAACAGTGGTGCAGATATAAAGATCAGAGCTGTTACACAGTGGGGAGGACTGACACATCCCATAATCCATCAGTCCAGATCAGTGATGATGGGAGAAGCTCCTTCACTGTGCTGATGACTGGACTGAGACTCAGAGATTCTGGATGGTACTGGTGCTCTGCTGGAGATCTACAGGTTCCTGTTCAACTCACAGTCACTGGTAAAACTCATTCACTAATCAAATCTACATGGGTTTAACTGCTAGGCTAGGGGAAAAGGCTAAAATAAGTTTGCATCTTTTTCTGTTTTCAGTTCCGGATGTCTCTCTTGAAGATCCACATGTTCCTGTTCTCACTGTCACTGTCACTGAACCAAAACCATTTCTTAATTTCTCTTTGACAGCATTTGTGACCACAGAGGTATCTAACAGCGAAAGGTTAGTTAAGATTTATATTTTCTGTAATGGGCGTGATTAGATGCTGTCTGTATGACAGAGTTGAATTTATTGTCTTTCTGAACATTTCATTTATTTTTGTGTGTGGTGTTGTCTTTTATGTCTTTTATGTGGTTTGGCTTGTTTATTGTCCTTTCTTTAGTTTTCTGATCAGATTAATTTTAGTTCATTTCTCTCTGTTGTTTATTTCTGCAGTGATGCCGCTGTCTCATCTACAAAACCAGTTAACGATCAAGAAGCAACCAGTGAAGAGCAGCAGAATAAGTATTGAAATAGCATTTTCGGTAACACCTTACATTAAGGTTTCCTTTGTAAAGGGTTTATAAAGGTGTTTGTTAAGGACTAATAACTAATTTACAAATGCGTTATAAATCGTTGATAAGCAGTTTTAACTGCATGGATAAAAAGGGTGACTAACGCAATGCCTGCCAAATAGTGAGCCATTTTAACTCACATTTTATAAATGCTTAATAAATGTATTTATTCAAACTTATTTAACTCAATACCAGATTCTTGATTAATTTCATGATGCAGCAAAAATAGACTATCATAGCGAGACTGAAGGATGTTGTATTTGTGTTTTTTTCATAAATATCTCATGACCACTTTTCCTAAAATGTTCCTTTCCGGGGGTTTCAGTCAATCTCATGTCAATCTTGAGTAGGCCTACCTATAGAGTAATATTGCATTCTTCATATCTCCGAAAAGTCTTTAGTTTTGTTATATTTATAAAAGAAAGATACGATGTACAGAGTCTTTCCGAAAAGAAAAAAAAACGAGTGGATGGAGGCGTATCGTGTGAGTGGAGCTAAAGAGTCATGAGCGCGCGCAGCCATTGCATTGAGAGTGTTTGAAAGCTGTGACATCCTTAAACGTGGAAAAAAACGTTATCCTAAATAAACCATTGAGATCAATCAGATTTAACCTTACATATTATATGATCCAGAGTCAGATCTAGAGGCTGAAATTGAACAGGAGAAGCAGCAACGACGACTACAGCAGGACGTCTCAATGGTATGTACTGTAACTTATATATGCTTAGCGGCTTGTAATGCGCGAGTTTTACAACATTAGTGTGCGTTTACTCATGGTTTATGAGGACATAATTTGGTTTATGGACTATTATATGTGATTTAATATTAGCAGTAGCAAGCGGAACGGTTTTGCACGTCAGACTAGTGTGTGTTTACATAGAAAAACAATGGAATAGTAGCGCATTTGAATGAACGAGTTGATAGCTAACAACACAGACATTTGAAGCAGTTTTACTCACCGCCTTAATCGCTGGGACCGCTCCATCTTTCAGCATTAGACGAGCTACAAATCCGGCGTCGAACTGGGCCTTGTTTATAAAACGATCGTCGCCGAAATGCAGGGAACAAACAAAACACTTGCACAACTCCGTTGCTGCTCCGGAAAAACAAGCTCCATCCACTGTCCCATTAAAGCTGGGTTCTTTGGGAAGCTGTGCAGGCTTGTCTTGCCCTGACA
The DNA here is from genome assembly GCF_949357685.1 of Gobio gobio. Lineage (NCBI taxonomy): Eukaryota > Metazoa > Chordata > Actinopteri > Cypriniformes > Gobionidae > Gobio > Gobio gobio. The sequence continues at coordinate 55,029,394 of NC_137102.1, read as the reverse complement.
ACCAAAAACACACTTCTTTGGTGACATTGTTGATTTCGTGAAGTCCTGTGACAGCAGCGCAGGCGAGCAAAGCGCTTTGATGGGCGTACTGCTTTCGCTTTCTCGCTCTGGTCTATGGGTGCGCACGCCCTTCCGAGAGAAGTGTCCTTAGGACCCGTATAAGGAAATTCCGCCCCATTTGACGTCAGATAGGCCCATACTCGAAAAAAAAAACGTTTGTGAGAAACGGGAAGGAGTATTTTTGGCACAGAAATAATCCATCAAACGTCCAACTTAATTTCTGAAACTTTGTCCATTTAGCATGGGAATCCAAGTCTTTAACAGTGTATGAGTTATTAGTCAAAAGTATTTTTGCAGCCTTTTTTTTTGTAGCGTTGAGCAATGAAGGCAATCACAAACATCACAACACCAGTGTTTTTTCTCAGTGCTGAGTTCTTTACGCTCACTTACTATAACCAAAGTCCCTTTAAGACGAGCCATTTCACTTGCCGGCCATCTTTGAAATGCCTCTCGGGCAACTATTTCAGTCATGCAAGTCCTTATCTCAGCTCCAGCTCCTATCTCTTTTAATGGGGAAATGAAATTTTATATATGAAATCACCAATGAAATCTGACAACAACTGTATCATAAGTGTGGTTTCTGCTCAAATAGCGTTAAAAAAGCATATTTTTCAGGCTGGACCAGGCTAATGCGCATGAGAAGTCCTGAGTGTGCATCTCAGAACATTGTTTCAATAGCAGCCGGAGCTTCTAACGGCAGCTGCAGATGACTTTACCAATCGCCATTGGCTCTTTTATTTAGAAGTGGGACTTATTCATAGTCATATGAGTGCACCATAAAGTGTTGACACAATGTAAATAATAGATTCATTGTTTGCAACGCAAGTTTTAACGTAAGAGTGCACCGTTTTTTTAGATTAATCATCAGCTACAGGATTTATTTTCATCTTTTCACTAACTGGTGTAGCAAAAAATAAGCTACAGGAAACTACACTATAGTGAGGCCATCGTCCTCTTTTGCATAGCCTATGTCTACTTCACAGGCCTGCAATGTGCCATGTGTGAAATGGTTTAACAAGTAGCTGTTTCCTGAAAAAACGGCCGTGAGTGTGTGTCTGTGTGTGTGTATATATACATATATATATATATATATCATATACATAGGGCTTGACATTAACACCCGCCAACCAGCCAAATGCGGGTGTATTTCAACAGTGAAGTGTAATGCAGTCACTATAGCCACTTTGGTGGGTTGAATTTTATATATAATATATACTTTTTTCAATTGCAGTCTTTAAAAAAGGTTTCTGAAATAATAAACTAAGTGCAATGTATTATTGTCAAAAATATAATTTTTTTCGATACTGAAATATCTGAAACCCTTCTAATACTTATTTTCCACAGAAAAAAACACACAATACCAGCTGCGCTTTCTCTCTCTCTCATCTCTCTGACAGCGAGAGTATTGGCGAGTATTCACTTAAATCCAGTCAGTTATGTTTTAAGTGAACGTAAACACTTGAGAAAGAAAACGCATGTGTAACAGATCCGTGCGTCAAGTCTTGAAGTGACAACAGCCTAATATACCTGCTGCCAAATTATGAGATATTAAAAATATCTATATGGCAGTTTTCCCTGGTACTGATGTCAAAATTGTGGCCAGTGAAAATGCTGAGTGGCTAGTAACTTTGGAAAACTACTAGCAACAATGGCTGGTGAGCAAAAAAGTTAATGTCAAGCCATGTATATACACCGATCATGCATAACATTATGATCACTGACAGGTGAAGTGAATAACACTGATTATCTCTTCATCACGGCACCTGTTAGTGGGTGGGATATATTAGGCAGCAAGTGAACATTTTGTACTCAAAGTTGATGTGTTAGAAGCAGGACAAATGGACAAGCGTAAGGATTTGAGTATGTTTGACAAGAGACAAATTGTGATGGCTAGACGACTGGGTCAGAGCATCTCCAAAACTGCAGCTCTTGTGGGGTGTTCCCGGTCTGCAGTGGTCAGTCTCTATCAAAAGTGCTCCAAGGAAGGAACAGTGGTGAACCGGTGACAGGGTAATGGCAAGGCTAATTGATGCATGTGGGGAGCTTTTACATCACGTGGATGGCCGGGTGTGTGTGCGTCGCTTACCTGGGGAACATATGGCACCGGGATGCATTATGGGAAGAGGGCAAGTCGGCAAGTTGTTGAGGAGCACAACAAAGAGTTTGAGGTGTTCAATTTGACTTGGCCAAATTCCCCAGATCTCAGTCCAATTGAGCATCTGTGGGATGTGCTGAACAAACAAGTCCGATCTTAGTCCGCAGCTTACAGGACTTAAAGGATCTGCTGCTACACCTTCAGGGGTCTAGTGGAGTCCATGCCTTGATGGGTCAGGGCTGTTTTGGCAGCAAAAGGGGGACCAACACAATATTAGGAAGGTGGTCATAATGTTATGTCTTATCGGTTGAATATATAAGACTATATATATATATTAGGGATGCAACAATACAGTTAGTCCACGGTTCAATACATACCTCGGTTTTTAACCACGGTTTTCGGTTCGGTTCGGTTCTGATGGCTTGTCACATCAGTTTTTTGCTATTCTATTCTTAAGCGACAGGAACAGCAAGAGGTTAAGGAGAAAAAATACTATTTTTTAATTGCAATACTCTTTCTTTATTTTACTTAAAAGAATTGAAAAACCTTACTTAAACTTAAAACTTTACTTAAAAAAAAAACCTTGTACACATTCCTAGTGTATTGTATAATATAAAATATATATATATAAAGATTTACACTGGCAGCTCAGAGCTGTCCAGCATTTAAGTATGCAATTGAATGAATAAATGTAAAAATAAAACACTACATAGACTTCACTATAAAATATCCACTGATTCTTATTAAAGCTACTGTATTAAAGTTCTTCAGTCAAGAGCAGTGATTTTCTCTTTGTCTTTTGTTGTTGTATTAACATTAAATGGATAGTTCACTCAAAAATGAGAAATGAATACAGCTTTGGAACAACATTAGAGTGAGTAAATAATGACATAATTTTAGAGGTGAACTGTCCCTTTAAGGACAGCGTGTTCACTAGGCTCCCTGCTCTCAACGTAAGACCTGCGTGCATCTAATAAAGACACGCGCCAATTTTACTTTCACTTTAGACACAACCGACTGTGTTTATGTAAACCTTGTGTGTATTTGACAGTATTAGCGCAGTAAGACTACTTAGTTCAGTAATCACGTGTTTGACAGGCGTTTAGTGCGTGCGCTCGGAAAAGCGCATGTTAAAACCGCGCACACGCCGGCTAGGCTTTAAAGCACATGCAAATAATGAACTTTCATGATTGTGAATAACTCTAGTGTTCCGTGAGTATAACTCTACCACTAACGTGTGATGTGAATGTATGTCGCGTTGTTCAGTATATTGGGACGGAGGCAAATGACAGAATTTGTAGAAAAATACTTAATTAAATGCAAAACCGAAAAACCGCAATTCACAGGCGCGTATTGAACCGTGAAGGCCGTACCGAATGGTTCAATATTATATTGAGAATTGTGACATCCCTAATATATATATATATATACTATGATAAAATGTGGTCAAATTATAGGATGAACAGTATACTTTTCCATGATTTCTTCATGATTACAGGTATCTGGAGGTGTGGATTCCAGTTGCTCTATTTCTGCTGATGGTGGCGGCTGTGATTGTGTCAACCATAATATTGAGAAAGAAGCGCAGTCAGTATTGATAACTTTTCTTAATATATGACAGATTTGATCAATCTTAGGGTGCGCTCACACTTGGATCGACTGCCTGATCTGAACCAGAGTTTGATTGCTTTTATATTTTGTTTTTTGAACCTTTGGTTTTGTTTTCAAAGTGTCAGGCTGTCAGCACATAACGGCCCTTCTGTCTATCTGCTGTGAACGTACCGCAAACGTCCTAAAGATCACTAAAGATCTTAAAGAGTCCATTTGTGCTCTGCTGAAGGCAAGCAGGAATATACATTCTCTCTGCTTGCAGTTTAATGCGTGTGAGGAAGTAAGAACACACAAACACACATCGAATCATACGTCATCAATCAGGTTCACTTCTGTGATTTAGAACGATAGCATTCACATCAGCAGCGAACTGTACCAGAGTAAAAATGAACCGTACTCCCCAGACCACCCTTTTTATGCAGACTCTGTTATAGTTTGTGAAGTATGGCGTATTTTAGTTTAGAAAACAGCGTTCACATCATCCAAACAAATCAAACAAAATTCAATCGAACACGGTTGCACACCAAAAATGCTAGTGTGAAAGCACCCTTTGTGTTTGATCAGCTGTGTATTCAGAAGCTTTGCACATGTATATTTATACACTTTATGCTGATGTCTAAGAAGGACTGATAACATCAGTTGTTCTCTCACTAACAGACAGAAATAACACCCACATCACAGCGGTCAACAGAGATGGAGCCCGTGACGCAGTAAGTTTGAGCTGACAAACAATTTGAATTAAAACTCATAACTGAAAGTCTCAGAACAATCAGATGTGTTCATGATTATTCACAGGGAGACGGAGTCAGTTCATCATCAATGGTTGCTGAGAATGACGTGACTTACAGCTCTGTGATACGACCTAAAACTAAAGCAAGTGAATTCACAAGAACAAAAACACAGATTTGTACTGTAATGTAATTGTGAGTATTCTTCCTAATCATCTTTCGTATCTCCAGTGCGGCCCAGTATCTGTGGAGGAGGAGGTGACCTACAGCTCTGTGCACAAACAGTCAGATGTTACAGGTTTGTTGAAGTCAATAATCACAGGATGTTTTACACAGACACTGAACATGTGATTTCATCTCATAGTTTATTCTCTTAATCACAGGTGCACGTTCTGCACTGAACACCTGAGAAAATATGAACACAACAGGGCTGAACTTGAAACCGCTAATATACTTTTTTGTTCCATGCATCATTACAAGCGCAAAGCAAGAAAATCTCAATCCAGATTTTAATGTATATTTTATAACTTCTTTTTGTTAATGTGTTTTGCAATTGTTTATTTTGCAATAATCTAATAATAGTGTTTTAGCATTGAAACTGCTAAATATTAAAGATACATGTAAATATGTAAGTACATTATCAATGTATTTTCTGACTTTTTTGTTTTAAACCAGTTCATGTTAATCAACATTATAATGTTTCATATTTTGTTCATATTCAGTGCAATGCCTCCTATAAAAATGTTTTTAAACATATATTATAGATTGCCTTTAAAATAAAAAATATATCTATTTTATAAAAAGTATTATGTTGTATGTTCAAAAAATAGAATTGTGCACACTGCGTGATGTTTAAACTATTTTGAACTGTATCCAAATCTTGGACAAACAAGATATCAAGGAAGACGTGTCATGTAACGCTGATTCTTTATAGCTATGTAATCTGAGACTTATGTAATTGTTGCCTAATTGTTTATTTCCATCAAATGTAATATTTGGCAAATCCGTTAACGAAGTTGTGTAGACTCTGATCTATTTTCTCTTGCCCGGGTATGTTTTTCTGCACAAATTTTGTTCAGTTTACTTAATTCCATTGTGCAAACTCGTTGCCTTAATTAAATTAAGTAAGCATTACTTAATTGCATTAAGTTGTTCTTACTTAAACCATTCAAGTTTGTGATCTGAGGAGGTGCACTTCCAGAGTGCATTGCGGTATGAATAAATGAATTGCTTCGTTTTACTATTTTTGGCTTTATTTTACTATTTGTCTTTTGTCAGTATAACCCCAATAATGACAGTAAATAAAATTGTAAAGATCTTATTAATAATAAAAAATGTTTGTTACCATTGTTGTGTTTTACATGTTGAATGTTGAAGTCTGTGTGTGTCTCACTCAAGTATTGTAACGTACTGCTCTGAGACAGAAGGTAGAAGATCCAAATGCAGCTTTATTTAAAGGGTAATCCACACTCGTAGTCAAGTAAACAGGCAAGAGGTCATAACAGGTAATCAGTCTAATACAGCAAACAAGACAGGAGAGACAGGCAAACGGGTAATCCACAGGGGAACAGGCAAGAAATCCAAAACCAAGACAAGAAACCAGGGAAAACACTCAGAAATGCTGTAATACAACAAACAAGACTTCGCCGTGAATGACAGAGTGAACATGGTATATATAGGCAGAGGTAATGAGATGATGAGACACAGGTGCAAACAATGAGTGATGAGGAGTCCAGGAGCCCTCTCTGGATGCTGGTCAGTGGCTGGAGCCATCTCTGGATGCTGGTCAGTGGCTGGAGCCATCTCTGGATGCTGGTCAGTGGCTGGAGCCATCTCTGGATGCTGGTCAGTGGCTGGAGCCATCTCTGGATGCTGGTCCGTGGCTGGAGCCATCTCTGGACGCTGGTCAGTGGCTGGAGCCATCTCTGTACGCTGGTCAGTGGCTGGAGCCATCTCTGGATGCTGGTCCGTGGCTGGAGCCATCTCTGGACGCTGGTCCGTGGCTGGAGCCATCTCTGGATGCTGGTCCGTGGCTGGAGCCATCTCTGGACGCTGGTCCGTGGCTGGAGCCATCTCTGGATGCTGGTCCGTGGCTGGAGCCATCTCTGGATGCTGGTCAGTGGCTGGAGCCATCTCTGGATGCTGGTCCGTGGCTGGAGCCATCTCTGGATGCTGGTCCGTGGCTGGAGCCATGTCTGGACACTGGTCCGTGGCTGGAGCCATCTCTGGACGCTGGTCAGTGGCTGGAGCCATCTCTGGACGCTGGTCCGTGGCTGGAGCCATCTCTGGACGCTGGTCCGTGGCTGGAGCCATCTCTGGACGCTGGTCAGTGGCTGGAGCCATCTCTGGACGCTGGTCAGTGGCTGGAGCCATCTCTGGACGCTGGTCAGTGGCTGGAGCCATCTCTGGATGCTGGTCCGTGGCTGGAGCCATCTCTGGACGCTGGTCCGTGGCTGGAGCCATCTCTGGATGCTGGTCCGTGGCTGGAGCCATCTCTGGATGCTGGTCAGTGGCTGGAGCCATCTCTGGATGCTGGTCCGTGGCTGGAGCCATCTCTGGACGCTGGTCCGTGGCTGGAGCCATCTCTGGATGCTGGTCCGTGGCTGGAGCCATCTCTGGACGCTGGTCCGTGGCTGGAGCCATCTCTGGATGCTGGTCAGTGGCTGGAGCCATCTCTGGATGCTGGTCCGTGACTGGAGCCATCTCTGGACGCTGGTCAGTGGCTGGAGCCATCTCTGGACGCTGGTCAGTGGCTGGAGCCATCTCTGGACGCTGGTCAGTGGCTGGAGCCATCTCTGGATGCTGGTCCGTGGCTGGAGCCATCTCTGGATGCTGGTCCGTGGCTGGAGCCATCTCTGGACGCTGGTCAGTGGCTGGAGCCATCTCTGGACGCTGGTTCGTGGCTGGAGCCATCCCTGGACGCTGGTCAGTGGCTGGAGCCATCTCTGGATGCTGGTCCGTGGCTGGAGCCATCTCTGGACGCTGGTCCGTGGCTGGAGCCATCTCTGGACGCTGGTTCGTGGCTGGAGCCATCTCTGGATGCTGGACAGAGAAAAGGGACATGGGCTCTGGGCGGAGACAGGAGACATCACTTGCCATCAAAACAATCTCGTCCTGTTTCACAGTTTTGATCTTGATAGAAATCTTCCACAATAATTTTCCCTGTATCTGTGCGGTAGATTTCAGGTTTTGTTTGAATTTTGCTTCTGCCTGCAGCACCTGCCGATGCAGCAGCAGCCATCTTGTTTAGATTTTGTAAATTTAATAGGATTAATCTTTAATTTATAAAGTCAAATATGCAATGTTGTTTTACATTTGATCAATTTCTGTACCTGAAAACTAATGTTAGACGTACCTGAAAAACCTAAAAAGCATTGTTTATTTTATTAGTGTCTTTGCTCAATAGTATTTATTTGTGCTGCTGCTTGTATTTAAATGATTTGTTCTTATTATTTTCTTTATCTTTATTTGACAGTAGTCCTTTTTTCCCTGAACATAGCAAATACTGAATCGTACCGAAATAAGTGAGGGGGTGCCACAAAATGTAGAACATTTTCAAAGGGTGCCATGACTGAAAAAAGGTTGGGAAACACTGCCATAGAGCCATAATAATATGATATTTGTCCATATATCTACACGGTAAATTAAGAAATGGGAAAGTAAAGTAATAAGTAGTGAAGTTACTTTTCAAATACAGTAACTAGTAAAGTAATCTCATTACAATTTACAGATGTAACTAGTAACTATTACTTTTTTGAGAAACTACCCCAACACTGATTATTTGTGCACAAATCTTTTCTCAGACCATGAGTTCTGCTATTATCATGCGTATATATCATATCTATAGCAATCATTGCTGTAGTTAAAACATTAAAATACACCATGCAAAAGTGTTCAAAAGCCTCGCATCCACTACAAATATTTCTATTTATTAGAATATAAAATGTTTTGTAACTTCTGGATAATGATTTCATTTAAGCGCTTTACTCCATAAATGAGAATGACATGTTTAAACTAAATGTGTATATCAGATGTAAAACAGAGTTTACTCATTCTTTTTATTCATTTAAACTGTTATTGTGAACATACACTGTGTTTATGATTAGAATTTAAAGTGGTTTTCCTTCATCTGCCGTCAGTCCCTAAAGTCTCCATCGGTGTCGCCAAACAGCTCTGTTTCAAAAAAGTCCGTACGCATGGTTTAGAGTTTGCGTACAAGTGCGCAGATTTTCCCGTCAAGTTTGTTATTATAAATCACAACTTATGCATATGAACTAGGGGTGTAACGGTACACAAAACTGACGGTTCGGTACAACCTCGGTTTTGAAGTCATGGTTCGGTACGGGTTCGGTACAACACTTTTAGAAAATTGCTTTTTATTTATTTTTATTAAACAGTGGTTTATTGAACAAATTGTGTCTGTCCTTAAATGAATCCAATTATAACTAAAAGTTTCTTTAAAAATTATGCTGTAAACTTTATAGGGAGCCCTTACTTACACATTACTAAAATATTAAAGGTTAACAACAGAGCCCAAACTATTAGCCTAAATTCAGTTACTATTTATTTTTTGATATAATAACACTCAAATAACACATCGTATGCAATTATGTAAACTTCACATATGGCAGTTTTTGCATTAACTTCTAAATCTAATTATAAAATTATGTTTTTATTCCAATTTATTGTAGAAATATAATCATTTATACACAGTGGATGTCATTTTCATGACAGATTTATTTAAACATGCATTAAATAACAAAGACAACAGGTTAAGTAGAATATAATGAATATAACGGCTAATATAGTGCATATATTTCATAAAATAATTAATTTCACTAGTGAACTAACAGCTGTGGACACTGAATGACTGCCTGATTTAAATGTAATGCTATGTGACATTGTTTACAAGCAGTTTTATTGACGTCTTTCCGCCGTTGAAACACTGATTGAGCGATTACATGACATATGATATGTTTCAGTGAGTGGTAATGTATACTCAACATACCTTCAGATGTTCATTCATGTTTATTCTTTGACTAGAAAGAGATGATCTGGTTCACTCGTGCAGCACTGCAGAGATCCGGATGTTGGGTCTGGAAACTCACCATTGGCAGGGCTCAATCTGAGGGGCGAGATAAACGGTTGTCTTTCAAATTCCCTCTGCACGCAATTGGATAGTGCCATGAGCGCCACAACCAACCAGAGCAAAGAAGAAGGTGAAGCCGAGCTAACGTTAGTTGAGAGACTTTCGCCGTATACGGTCGGCAAAACTTCGAACATATCTTCTTTTCTTAAGAATTCAGTGCCGTTCTTTGTTCTTTTCTCAAATAAAGCTTAACTCCAAGTCTTCCAGAGTCGCAGCCAAAGCCGATTCGAAAGACCGCTGTTCGCCAGCTTCTTTGTTTACAAGAAGAACACAGAACTTCCGCAACCCTGCCGTGACATGCTGTCATTATGTTAAGCCCGCCCACCGACTCTACACACGCTGTGATTGGCCTGACCAGAGTTTGGGTTTTCCAGCTCTCAGGTCTACCGAGAAATTTTCTGCCGCTAGGGTGCATCTAGATTTCTAGGCTACATGTAGGGCTTGTTACACTTGGCATTAACATGCGACCTGTATCCAGACGTTGCACACGTACACATTGACAAGACAAGTGTAAAAGCACTTCTAATCGGAATGTTATCCAATCAGCGTGTCCAGAGGTAGTCAAGGACGCATTGTGATCAGATCTCAGTGTAATGTAAACACAATCCAGCCATCGCAGCATTCACAGCTGCACGTAGCTTGGTGTGTATACGAGACAACGGAGGATGGAGTAGAACACATCTGAAATTTTGCTTTAGCACCCAAAAGTTGCACAGGATACACAATTTTCCCACCACATCTTTATGAGATTTGAAATGCGTAGCCCTACAACTGAAAACCAATTTAAAAAGAAACCCCAACACTTTAGGTCGACTTTGCACCCGAGCCACACAGAAACAGGGATCTGCTTATTTATCTAGATACAGAAGCCACTTTATGTTGATAAATCCTGATTGGGTGATAATCCAGTCTGCTTGATACACACAGCATACACACAGCCTATATGTATAGTAGCTATACTAACATATAAGAGTTTCAAAATGACTGTTTTGTGCAGTCCGCTCAGACCATTTCCTCTCCTCTGTATAGTGAAGAACTGAGAAAACAAGAGGAAGTTGATTATTTTAGAGTTCAGAGATGTGCAGAGAACAAACATTTTACAAGTGGATCCTCACCGTCATGCAGTCCATTTGGATTTTTCTTTTGCTCATAAGAGGCAAGTTTTCTGTCTTTCTGTTTTTAATTTATGTGTAGGTTCTTAAAAATATAAACATAAATGTTAGAGGCATGCAAACATAATCTCAGCATCATCCATTCGTAAGCTTTGACAAAAAGTAAAACAAGTTGCAATGCCTATATATTGTGTTTAGTCATGATTGTTGATCTTTTCTTCGCTCAGGTCCTGAATGCACAAAAGGACAGCCGAGCAGATGGTTAACGGTTCAGACTGGAGGATCTGTCATTATTCCATGTTATTATGAGAGGAAATACACAGAACACAAGAAATACTGGGGCTTTGATGCCTCGGCACAGTACAATTACTGCTCTATTCTGGCGTATGCTAATGAAACCAAAGGAAAAGTGTCAGTAATCGATCATCCAGATCAGAGTTTCTTTACTGTGACTATGAGAAACCTGCAGAAGGATGACACTGGATCTTACTGGTGTGCTGTTGAGATTGGAGGAATATTTCAAATGGATGAAACAGAGCAGCTTCATCTCACAGTTCAATCAGGTATGAGATGAGTTTCAAATAAACTTTCAATTTAAAATGAAAAATTCTCATAATTTCTATTAAATTGCAATCTCAGATGACTCATGTCTGTGTGTTCAGCTCCTGGTGTGTCTGTGGTGAGCAGCAGTGTATCTGGACATGAAGGTGGTAATGTCAGTGTCCAGTGTTTCTACAGTTCTGGATATCAGAAGAAACTCAAACAGTGGTGCAGATATAAAGATCAGAGCTGTTACACAGTGGGGAGGACTGACACATCCCATAATCCATCAGTCCAGATCAGTGATGATGGGAGAAGCTCCTTCACTGTGCTGATAACTGGACTGAGACTCAGTGATTCTGGATGGTACTGGTGCTCTGCTGGAGATCTACAGGTTCCTGTTCAACTCATGGTCACTGGTAAAACTCATTCACTAATCAAATCTACATGGGTTTTCCTGCTGGACAATTAAAATAAATGTGCATCTTTTTCTGTGTTCAGTTCCTGATGCCTCTCTTGAAGATCCACATGTTCCTGTTCTCACTGTCACTGAACCAAAGCCAGGTAATACAGACTCTTGTTGGTGGTTATGGCAAACTCGTAAATTATTTGAATCTTTCCCTCTTTGACAGCAGTTGTGACCACATAGGTATTTGAGAAAAACAGGTTAGCTAAGTAAAATATTAATCAGGATTAATATTTTCTGTCATGGGCTTGGTTAGATGTTAATAAATTGGTTACACTTTTAGACATTCTACTCTAACTTTGTAACTCTAACCATGTCAACTAGCAGTAAAGTTTGCAAGTACTTTATTTTCTCACTCTAACCCTAATCATAACCCTAACCTTACTAATACTCCAATGAGTGTTAGTTGACGTGTAGTTGCAAAGGTACTCATAATTAATAGAATCTGAAGTAGACTATCGAAATAAAGTATAACGAATTTATTTAAATGTATAATAGAGTTGAATTCATTGTCTTTATAAATATTTTGGCCCAATCCCAATTCTATTTTATACCCCTTCGCCACGTCATCATGCCGTCCCTAGCTCCTCCGTCAAAGGAGATGTGCCACATCACAAGAACATGACTGTAAATATGAAGACAAGATTGAATGTAACATAAAACATATAACTTTTGTGCTGTCTGTAACTTTTTTTGTGTTCAAGATTTACAAAAATGATATAATGAGAATGTATAACATGAATCCATTTTCCAAAGCGTGTTTTGTCTTACCCTGAATCATTATGGTAAACTTATAATAAGTGTTTATATTTGGATTATTTCAGACCGGTCTGGTAGGAACCGCTGCGGAGGAGCACAGTCTCTGCGTGACTCGCCATAGACATAAACAGAGAGAAGTAGCTCCGACTGCAATGTTGTTCCGCAAGACGCCTGCAGTTCTGTTTATTAACCGCTAGGGCGCAAAAAGTTACGGACGGCAGCTTTAACAAATTCAGTTTCATTCAAAGTGTAGGGGTAAGGGCTAGAAATGGGATTGAGCCTTTGTCTTTTTTTGCATGTGATGTATTTTCTTCAGTTTTTCAAAACCAGGAAATATAAGTGCATCAAATATATTTATAATATAAAAATTTGCTTTTAAAGGGGTGGTAAAACACATTCTTTTGAAGGCTTGATTGTGTTTGTGGGGTGCACTGTAAAATGTGTTCATGCTTCGTTTAAAAAAAAAATTGCATTATTTTTCATATATTTGACCTTTATTCTACACTGCTATATCCCTCCTTGTAAGACGGTTTGATGGTTTCCGGGTTCTATGAAGCCAGTCCCTCAAAAATACGCGATGGGCTCAGATTGGTTAGCTGGCCCAGTGTGTTGTGATTCGCTAACCGCCTAGTGCACGTTTATCGGAAACGCTACGCCCCTTACCTGGAGGCTGTGCTTTGGTCAGTTTTAGAAACAATGGCGTCAATAAAACCATACCAATCTGAGCCCGAATCAGACCCAGAACATTTTAGTGAAGATGATCGAGCAGAACCTGTTCAACCTGTTCAGTCCTCAAGAGTAAAGACTGCGGATCTATAGTGATCGCTACTGAATGGCACTTTTGTATTTTTAGAACGATTATAGCCAAATATCTGTCGCAAGAACTATTAACCCAAAACGAACACTATACACTGGCTTTACTAGTAAGTTAGCCAAATCACACACAGAACCATGTTTAGCATGCCTGTAGATAAATAATACATAAAAGCTCTAATCAAAGAATCATTTACACTAATGCCAAGTTCGCTGTTGAGATTTTAACGTTAGTGTTTTTAACGTTAGGTGTTCGTCGGATAACGTTAAGTATGAATGAGCATTTAACAGACTGGTTTGCAGAACAGCGTTGTCATCTGTTTACTTACTTGCTACAATGTACAATTAACCTATTACAGGAAAACACATCGATGAAAAATAAATCAGACTTACAGGTTGTGGCCCGTAAACAGCTTCTGTTTGTAAATCCATCTTTCAGGACAAGCCGTGGTGCAAATCCTGCATTGAACTCGCGAAGATTGTGGAAGTTTTCCTCCGCGAAATGTGCAGCGGGAGCCCAGCGCCCGTCGTGCATGATTCACACTGGCAGTGTTTGTCTCGCTGAACCGCTGCTCATGAATTGCAACGGACGAATATTGTCCATTATGTCACATTTTCCAGTCTTCTCCTCCGACCCTGTCCGTCTCGTGACTTATGATGGGCAGCATATATCTGCGACCTGTTCCCCTCTGTCTCAAACACACATGCATATAACATGCTGTATGTTAAACGCTCTGCAACGCACCCCCGTCCCTATGAAGGAAAGCAAGTACCCCAGACCTGCAATCCGGATGAAAATAACAGCGTTTCGTCGGCATTGCAGCAACACAACTCCAGCCTAACTATACCACAACAACAGCGATACAAAATGGCCTCACCCCCCCTTATTTAATATCCTCTGAGGAGGGGTTTATGTAAATATTGGGGCTGTTGATGTCACCAACCCTGGAGGAATGTCTGTAGTCGCCTGCTGGCCGTTTGCTGTAGTCCTTAGAAATGGATTTCTTTAAAAGCAAATATCTCCCTTTGCTTTAAACTTTGAACGTTGTAACTTTGCAGATGTTATTTATGCTCAAGCAGCAACATTACACACTAGCTAAAGTTAGAATAGTGAAATCGTTATTTACCACCCCTTTAACATTTTTTTTTCCCCCATTTCCGACAGCAACTGTGAGCACAGACGGCGGCACTGAGAAGAACATGTTAGTATTAACAGTGTCACGGTTACATTTTTGTTCAGCTCTCATATGTGCATCTTTGTGCTGTTGTCATATCTGTCTATTCTCTCTTTCAGACGCCATGTGATGGAGCGTTTCTGTCTGCCACAGAATTAGAGATCACAGGGCTTCTCCACATTAACCTGAAGGACTTTTGTGTCTAGACAAATAACAGATTCTGTGAAATTCATTAGATTTGCATTTGCTACTGTTAAGGTTAGCAGTTAGCAGAATTTTGTTTTGCGGTAGGAAGTTCTCATCGCAGTTTATTCTAGTCTGGAACCACCCATGCAGACAGGAAGTGACCGTCTGATTGACAAATAGTGACCAACCAGAGTTCAGTTTGTTTTCAAGTTCGGACAGCAGGCCAAATTAAACCTTAATAGCTTAAAGATGATATGGGCAAACAAACTCGTGAATTCAATACTGGCACGACAGACTCGCATCATAAAAACATAAAGGCACTGGTTATTTTACGAACCCAAGTGGAATATAGAGTTCTGCTTAGATGTCTAGTTTACTGACTCCAGCTAAACTCTGCACTGGTGTGGACTTCAGGTGAACTAATTAAAAAAAAAATCTGTGGCTTTATTCTCTGAAGTTGAGTAAAGCCAGCTTTACACAATTTCTGCCTGTGCTTCCCCTTTTGTGTGCAGTCTGAGACTTACACTATCCACCTCATTTTGCAATGCGGAATAAACTGTTCTGTGAATGTGCGAGACTTCTGATCATGGGCGTCGGAACCATTCTATGTGGGTGGGACAAGACCCACCCACTTTTTACGATCTCTAACATTCAGCACATGTCTGTTTACCTACCCCTAATCGATAAAGACTTATTATTAAACACATATTAGACGCTTTATTTCCACTTTTCTAATATTTTCTTAATTTGTATTGAAAATAAATGCCTTTCCGATTTGATATGTGATGGGAAAACGGAGAAGATTGATTTCGGCGACAGCCGGACTCGAACCGCGGGTCGATTTGTGTCAAAACTAGATGCCGTGCGTCTTACCCCTACACTACTGTCACTTTCAATGATATGGCGATTTACGTAAATTTGTCTTTCCGATCTATACGTTTACCAAGTAAAGCGGTATATTTGTTCTTAATGTAATTGGCATCTACTCCAGTAAAAAATTTCTGAGGACCCACCCACATTTTTTTTGCTTCCGACGCCCATGCTTCTGATTCATTAGCCGCTATAACTAAATAACTATATGAGAATGACAAAGTGTAGTAAACAGTAAAACTCTTTGTACTGTAAATCAGTATGTTTATGATTATGATAAGAAAGTGATAAACAATAACAGTTATTAAAAGGTTAGTTCACCCAAAAATGAAAATAATGTCATTTATTACTCACCCTCATGGCGTTCCACATCCGTAAGTCCTCCGTTCATCTTCGGAACACAAATTAAAGGGTTAGTTCACCCAAAAATGAAAATTAGCCCATAATTTACTCACCCTCAAGTCATCCTAGGTGTATATGACATTCTTCTTTCAGGTGAATAAAATCGGAGTTATATTACAAAAGTCCAGGCTAATCCAAGCATTAGAATTGAATTTATAGTTGATCTGTTTTTGAAGTCCATAAAAAGTGCATCTGGCCATCAAATAACTGCTCCACGCGGCTCTGGGGTGTTAATAAAGGCCTTCTGAAGCGAATCGATGCGTTTGTGTAAGAAAAATATCCATATTTAAAACTTTATCAAGTACATTTTCGGCTGACCGCCTTCTGTTGGAGTGTTGAATGTTGAAAGTGAAACTTAAGATGCGTACGTGACGTCATGACGAGCCTACCTGGACGTGTTAGTCTTTCGATCGGCAGAGGCACTTTCAACAATTTTTCCATTAATTGAACAGGGAAGGCGGTCGACCGAAAGTTTACTTTATACATTTTTAAATATATATTTTTTTCTCACACAAACGCATCGATTCGCTTGACTTGAGGGTGAGTAAATTATGGGCTAATTTTAATTTTTGGGTGAACTATCCCTTTAAGATATTTTTGTTGAAATCCGATGGCTCAGTGAGGCCTGCATAGAGAGCAAAGCAATTTATACTATCAAGATCCATTAATGAACTAAAAACATATTTAAATAAGTCCATGTACAGTGGTTCAGTATTAATATTATAAAGCGACGAGAATATTTTTGGTGCGCCAAAAAAAAAGAAATAACGACTTATATAGTGATAACCGATTTCAAAACACTGCTTCATGAAGCTTCGGAGCGTATCGAATCAGTGAGTCGATTCAGTGGTTCGGAGCGCCAAAGTCACGTGATTTCAGCAGTTTTGCGGTTTGACACGCGATCCGAACCACTGAATCTAAGACTGTTATTAAAGGCAATATATGTACGATTTTTTGGATTCAAATATCTAAAAAAATCTAGAACAGTGTTATATATTTTGTTGACTTGTGTACTTGCATTATCCCAAATGTTTCCAAGAATGTTTAAATCCAGAGAAATTGTCAATTTTAACCAGGACACGGACCATGTCCATATGTGACCTATATCAATTAAATCATACCCATGTTACCTTCGATTTCCGGTTTTATTTTGTAGAAACCATGGAAACACCAAAGATGCTTTAATATATTGTGTTTTATTAGACAGGTGAGCAAATGTTTGGAGACATTCATCAAGAGAAATCGAATTGTTGTATAGCTCAACACGTTTAGTCTCATTGTTTAAATCTGGTTTTCTTGATTTACTACGAGTACCATGTTTTACTATTGATCCAGCTCACTGCAGTGTGAACAAGTGTCTCATATCAGCCGCAGAGAGTAGCATTATAACATAATTTTCAGCACACTCAAATGTATGTAATGATAAAACAGCGCTGCGTTACCCCACATACACATGAGCGGAAGAAGCGGAAGCTTCATCTTCGGCAGAATCAAATCTCTGTGAAATCAATCTACGCCTTTGTTTTGAATAAGCGACCTCTAGTGGTGAAAAATTACATATTGTGGCTTTAAGGCTTAATATTAAAAACAGCATTACCAACTGAATATATAAATATATATTAAATATATATTAGTGCTGTCAAAATTGGCATGTTTTTTTCAGTTTAACACGTTAAATATTTAACGCAGTTTTTTCTGTCATCCTTCGCCTAGCATTCAATTATATGATCACGCTCTTATTCATGCAAATGCTTTTAAATCAGTTTTTAAATCAAATTCATTAGTATTAGTATCAGTGATACTGGCCTTGATTCATAAAAACATGGCATTACAACAAATATTTAAAATATACTCTTTAAGTTGTTTCTACATTAATTTGGAGAGTAACTGAAATTATTACAATATAAAATTTTTTTTTTTTTTTACTTAATCGATAGACAGCACTTTAAAGTATATGTGTTATGTAAAGGTTATGTCTATGTTTGGATAAAACATTCTCATAATGTTTATAGAATGTTCTTATAACATTATTTGATATGCATTCTTTTGATATTGAGAAAATGTCTTCATGATGTTGTTTTTGAACGTTCTCATAACATTGAGAGAAAACGTTTTGAGCACATTTCCAGAACATCCTAATGATGTTATTTGTACTTGATGAATGTTTTCATAATGCTGCCAGAAAAAGTCCTTAGAACAACATTCAATGTCCTTATAATGTTATTGATATTTGATGAATCTTAATGTTAATGTTCTTGTAATTACTACAAATAAAATTTCAATTGCAATATTATGTTGTAAGTAAAAATAAGGTTATAGGAGAATGTAACATTATTGTAACTTTTTAAATAATGTTCCAATCACGACAGAATGATTTTTAGAAACATCGTAAATCAATTCTCCTAATAAATTTCAATGTCAATTACATCTGTCTCTGTTTTATCTTATTGTCCTTTAATAGTCATTAGTTCCTGTTGTGTTTGGTTAATCAATCATAATGTGTACACCCAGCTAAACTGGGTTGTGTATAGCACCATAAAATTGAATACGCACAGACATAAACAAAACTGTCGAAAAAGTATTTTTTTAAGTCAGTTATAATGTTCAGTTCATTACAATTAGTTAATGCATTACACAAGTGTGAAAAACTTAAAATGACCAAACTTATTAATGTAGGTTTATTTACATATATAAACATTCATTTGTTTGTAGTTCTTTTTGTTATTTTTATAATACATTGAAATGAACATCAATTTAAATGTTGTAATAGTGCTGTTCATTCTTAGAAACCTGAAGAATTAACTAATATTCACAAATTGAAACTTTAATGTTTTTGATAACTGATACTGAACATACATCAAACAAAGGAAAAAATATTGTTTGCACTTTATTTTATGATAAAGATCTGTTCACCCCTAACCCATGTGGCGCAATATATGTAAGAGCATTTTCTCCTCCCTCTATGATAATATGAGAGCAGAAAGCAGAAGATGAGCAGTTGTGCTGCAGTGAAAACCTCAGGAAACATCAGCCAGAGCAAACACAATGACCACATACGCAAAGACAACAATATTCTACCTTTCAATCGGGTTTTGGCTCATTTCAGGTGAGAGTATTAAATGTAGTTCTGTGTTTGTTTAGTGATTTATTTATCGGATTGTCCTGGACGTAATAAAGGTTTGTGTGTTTGTTTAGGTGTTGAATACTACACTCGTGGGTCAAATCATGTTTTAACTATTAAGCCTGGAGGATCTGTCACCATCCCATGTCATTATGATGAGAAAAACCCACCGCAGAAGAAATACTGGTACTCAGAAATTGATAAATTTCGTAATTACACAAACACAATAGAGGAGAATCTGTCAGTAATTGATCATCCTGATCAGAGTCTCTTTACTGTGACTATGAGAAACCTGCAGAATGAACACAATGGACTTTATTATTGTTCTGTGGGCACTGAAGTACAGTCGGCTGTCACTTATAAGCTTTATCTCAAGGTTCAGTCTGGTATGAGGATTTGTAATTATTTTTCACATTTTTTTCTTCACACACGTGTATGTTATAATCTCAAATTACTCTGTGTGTTCAGCTCCTGATGTGTCTGTGGTGAGCAGCAGTGTATCTGGACATGAAGGTGGTAATGTCAGTGTCCAGTGTTTCTACAGTTCTGGATATCAGAAGAAACTCAAACAGTGGTGCAGATATAAAGATCAGAGCTGTTACACAGTGACTGACACATCCCAGAATTCATCAGTCCAGATCAGTGATGATGGGAGAAGCTCCTTCACTGTGCTGATGACTGGACTGAGACTCAGTGATTCTGGATGGTACTGGTGCTCTGCTGGAGAGGCACTGAACCCTGTTCATCTCACTGTAACTGAGGCGGAAGGTAAAACCTATTTAAAACTGTATTTAAAAACTTAATAAAAAGGCAGAACTCAGTCCATAATCAAGTTTTTGCTGTTATTTTGACAGTAAGTGTGACCACAGACACCGGCAATGAGAAGGAAAGGTATTAACAAATTCTCATTATTGTGATTCATTATTTAGAAAACTCTTTAATGTTATAAAGCTTCTTCTTGTCTTTCTTCTAACAAAATATTTTCTGGAATGTGAGGTCTTGAGGTCATGTGTCATACATAATGTGACAGAGAAACATGTTCAGTTGTAATATTTGATAGTGTATTGTCTTTTATCTTTCAGATTGCGTTTCTGTCTGTCACAGAACTAGTTTTCTCCACATTGACCAGGATGATCAGATGATTAGAAAAGAGTTTGCTTTACACTCAAGTCAGCAGACTAGACTTAAAGGATCAGTTTTCATAATGAAAATTTCCTGATATTCATCCAAGATGCTAATGTCTTTTTTCCCTCAGTCGAAAATAATTTTTTTTCTTCACATAATGGTTTTCAATTGCAACCAAAATGTTGAAGGTCCAAATCAATGCAGTTTCAAAGGAAGAGCTTCAGAGGCTCTGCACGATCCCAGACGAGGAATTGGCCCTTATCAAGCGAAACGATCTTTCATTTTGAAAATAAATAAAAAAAAATATACTTTTTTACCCCAATTGCTCATCTTGCGCTGCTCTGTGGCCGCCAGTGTTTGCGTAATCATGTCGAAAACGTCACACTAGACGTCTGCAGAAGTACCGCCCCGTGTTTACAAAGTGCACATGCTAAGACTAATACAAACGCCCTTTATCAAAAAAAATGGTAAAACAACGATGTTGGACGATTTTGAGGTTGAAGATGGAGTGTTTTTTGGTAAAGGGTGTTTATTAGTCCTCGCTCGCTCGCTTGAGGCGGTACTTCTGCCTTTGTCTAGTGTGACGTTCTCGACATGATTGCGCAATCACTGACACGCCACAGAGCAGCACAACATGAGCAATTTAGGTTAAAAAGTATATTCGTTTTTATTTATTTTTTAAAATGACCGATGGTTTGGCTAGATAAGACCCTATCTCTTGTCTGGGATCGTGCAGAGCCTCTGAAGCCCTTCCTTTGAAACTGCATTGATTTGGACCTTCAACATTTTGGTTGCAATTGAAAACCATTATGTGAAGAAAAATCCTGGAATGTTTTCCTCAAAAAAACGTAATTTCTTTTCGACTGAAGAAAGAAAGACATGAACATCTTGGATGAGATGGGGGCGAGTAAAATATCAGGAAATTTTCATTTTGACTAATCCTTTAAGTCTTTCCCTGACATTGACGTTTCACTCTTATATGGTAAGGGGACGCTATTACGCATCTTCTGAAGGAGTATAGACCATAGATATACATAATAAAGGCTAGATGTCTCGTCCGCGCTGCTGGCCAATGGAGGTCGACGTCCGCACCTGGCGGCCATCTTGTCACAGTCAGCTCGCTCACTCGTAACATTGTGTTTTAATGATGCATGTACTTTTTAAATAACCATAACTTGCAAAATTTTCTACCAATTTTCAAACTGTTTGGTTTGTTATAAACGTCAGAGATGTAGTTATGACACTGCATACTTATGAATAATTATTCATAATTTGTTCAAGCATCCAGAATTATAGCCATGTTAAAGGTCCCATGGCATGAAATTTTCATTTTATGAGGTTTTTCAACATTAATATGAGTTCCCCTAGCCTGAATATTGTCCCCAAGTGGATAGAAATGTTGATCGGTGTAAAACCTAGTTCTGGCTGTCTTTCTCTGCCTTTGAGAAAATGACAGCCCAGACGAGCCAATCCTGAAGTCTCCTGGTTTGACGTCCCCGACCCCCAGTACTGCATCTGGCCCACAGCGGAGGCACCAAACGCGGCGTGAGATTAAGCAGAAGGGGGGTAAGCGTGAGCATATCCGGGCTAGCCAGCCTAGCCCCACAATAAACTGGATTACATTCGATTACTGCTGTTGTGTCTTTGTTGGCGCTGTGTACTCAACGCTCACTGACGCTTTTATTTTATTTAAAAAATAATGCTATTATCAACACTTACTTTTAACTCGTTCATCTCGACAGCTGTAATGGTACTTTGCATGTGTTACAAAGTTGGTAATAATGATGAAGACGGACTCGGTGTGACTGGGACTCGTGTTTATTCAGAACTCTCAGATACAAACACAATAAACTCGCGCTGACTGACAGCGCTCTCATAACTCAGTAGTTACTATAAATAACTTTGTTAGCAATCGCTGAGCTCCATCTCTGGTACATTAGTGATGTCCGGTTCGCGAACGATCTTTCTTTTGAACCAGTTCTTTTTAGTGAACCGAATCAGTTCACCAAATCGGACTGAATCGTTCTAAACGGTTCGCGTCTCCAGTCAGCGCTGATCCATAATTTACAAAAGTTACTAACTTTCTGACATGAGTGACAGTCCCTCCGACTAGAAATAAACTAATAACCTGAAGTATATGCTGTAACTACAACAGTTCAGACATGCTGAGAACTGATGTGAAGTGAACTCCGGTCCATCCGTCTCTCTGGCAGCAGCTCGTGCCTGCTCCTGCCTCGTAGACCTCGTTAAACCACGCCCCCTCCGCTCATTTAAAATGCAAAGATGTCAGCCAATCACAACAGCGGGCGTTTTTACTGAAGTCTCACAGCAGACACGCCTCTTGAAGCAGGGCATTCAGCCACAGGGCAAACAGCAGTATAGAAAAAATGCCTTTTATTTCTAAATTATGACATTTTATGATGTAAAAGTCATACTAACAATATAAGTACACCTCAGGAAACATTATAAAATAATAGAAAAATGCCATGCCATGGGACCTTTAATAACGTTTGTAAGAAACCAAACCATTTGTAAATCCATTAAGATTTCAGCGAGATAAGAGTATTTGTGTTCGTGCAGATCACTCACCACATCAGGTACCACAGAGCCCGCTAGAAAGCTTGCCTGTGACAAGATGGCCGCCGGTGATGACGTTAGAGACTCCGCCGTAAGACATCTAGCCTTTATTATGTATATATCTATGGTATAGACTACTTGCACAATTACTTCCGCGTTCGACTGATTCCACCTCGGGAGTTTCTGGTAACAGCGTATAGCGTTCCTACATAGCCATCAATTGATCATTCATGAACAATGAATCATGTCCTCTACCTTAACATGAATTATCTCAAACCTGCTGAAATGTTCTTACATTTACATTTTACATTTATGCATTTGGCAGACGCTTTTATCCAAAGCGACTTACATTGCATTCAAGGCACACATTTTACATTTTTGTCAGTTCTTGCTTTCCCTGGGAAACGAGCCCATGACCTTGGCGTTGCTAGTGCCATGCTCTACTGTTTGAGCTACAGGAAAGCCATTTCTTATAAATATATTCTTTCCAATTGTGCATTCTGAATAATAAATATATATATTTCCCCACTAACGTCCAGCAGTCCCGTGCTTGTCTTCTCATTAACAGTGTTTTTTCTCTTACTGATCATATTTCATACCTGAATTTGAATTTGACAGCTTGAGAATGACAGTCAACTACTTTGAATACTAATTAGGGCATTTTGGCCATAAACATGTAAATTACACACAGTACAATTATTGACAATGAATAGCCTACAGATAGTGATAACAATATTTCATACAAATGAACAAAGGTTTGTATTCATCAGGTCTCACACACTTCAGCATCGCGGTCACTAGTTTAGACAAACACTGACCCTGTGGTGAAATAATCGGCTTAAAGGGATAGTTCACCCAAAAATGAAAATTATCCCATAATTTCCTCACCCTCAAGCCATCCAAGGTGTATATGACATTCTTCTTTCAGACAAATACAATCAGAGTTATATTAAAAAATGTCCTGGCTTATCCAAGCATTATAATATTTAAAGCCCAAAAAAAGTGCTTCCATCCATTATAAAAGTGCTCCACACAGCTCCGGGGGTTAATAAAGCCTTCTGAAGCGAATCGATAGGTTTGTGTAAGAAAAATATTCATATTTAAAACTTTATAAAGTCAAATATCTAAAATATTTTTGTTTTAATATAACTCAGATTGTGTTCGTCTAAAAGAAGAATGTCATATACATCTAGGATGACTTGAGGGTGAGTAAATCATGGGCTAATTTTCATTTTTGGGTGAACTATCCCTTTAAGTTGGATTAAAACTTCACGTTCTATTGAGTTCGGAAAATTCTGTACACAGTAATAATAAGAAAATCTAGGACTGTGCAAGCATTGTTTTGATCATCATCATCATCATTTTTTTTTTTTTGATCATCAGCTTTTTGCTCAAAAATGTTGCCTTTTTTTTACCCACATTTAAGTGTTGATTAAAAAAAAAGAATGCATTAAGCTAGAATAAAACATTGTTTTGTTTAAAAGCAGAGGTTCTGATCTTTCTTTTGAAATATTGCATGTTCAGATATTCATACAACAAAATATTCCGGGGGCCAAGAACATTTAGTGAAAATGATAAAAAATGCTGGAGCTGGCTGGCAACTAAAAAAAACACTGATGGGAAAGAGTTAAAAGATCTGTGTGCAGAATGTATTAGACGTCTATATTACTAAATTTCTGTGGTCTGTTTGTTCACCATTTTTCTTAAAACATTTTTTTTTAAATATATAATTTATTTTATCAAAAGCGACTTACAAATAAAACTACATTTTTTTTTTATGTTATTTTTTTTCCGTTTAGCATCATCTTTTATATCAAGATGATAAAGTCTACTGACCTCACAGACACAGTATAGTGTAATTTGAGTGTTTGCCAGTGACAGTAGGCTATTTGCATCTGTCATTCATGTTAACTAACCAACGACATACAGATAAAAGAGATTTGGGTTTAAATTCAGAGGCATCATATCTTATAATTTAAAACTGACATATTACAGTATACGTAGTAAAAAATGTTTTTCATAAATTCTGAAAACATTTATTTTATTTATCAGCAAATAACTCAGCACTACTTAGGAGTTACTCAAATGATCTACCTGCATGGTAAAGTTCAGACTCTTTCAAATGACATAGGCCTATTTTGTGTGTATCAAGGCAGTCGTGAAAAATATGACTTTTTTTCGTAGCTAGGTGGCTCCCGTTTTATAGGGCTTACTCAGCACTCGTTAGAGTCAAAATGGTTACATTCGTTAAAAAACTAAGTTAAGCTTCAAAATGATACATATTTTGTGTTGTTCCATTCAGTGGTTGGTATAGTAATTTGATTATGATTTTTTTGTGGGGATATAGGCTACACTTCGGGCTTAAGGGGTTAACTTATATGATTTGAATCATGTTTGCTTATAATACTTTAGTGTTATTTATACAGTTTGTAGTATAGGCTATGCAAAAATTAACATTAACCGAGATGTTACATTCATTCTTATAGTTCATGATACTTGAAGCATTAATGTTCACATATTGAAACTTTAAAGGTCCCATTCCGCATGATCCCATTGTTCAAACTTTAGTTAGTGTGTAATGTTGCTGTTAGAGCATAAATAATACCTGTAAAATTATAAAGCTCAAAGTTCAATGCCAAGCGAGATATTTTATTTAACAGAAGTTCCCTTTCAAAGCCTACAGCGAACGGCTGGCTTGGACTACATCCTGGTACTTCCTTCTTTAATTACGTCAGTAGAGCAGTAGAACAGACTAACCTCCGCCCACAAAGAAACGCGAAAAAGGGGGCGCGGTCTTGTTGCTGTCCCACGTGGAGAAGCGGACGTGTCGCGTGGAGAAAAGGAACTGTTGCGTTGAGTGTGTTTATCGCCATGTCGTCGAGACGCTGATATTTTCATCCAGGAGTCAAATCACCTTTGTTTGGCTTTCCCAGGGACGCTGTAGAGATTATTGAACGCATACATCTCTCCGTTAAGAGGCGTGACCTTTCCAACATGCGCTAAGCTGCTGTCGAATCACAACACAGGAACTGCTGGCACGTGCGCTAAGCTGCGGTCGAATTACAACACGGTAAGCGCTTGCACAATCAGAACTCGTTACGTGTTTCTGAAGGAGGGACTTCATAGAAAGAGGAAATCACCAGCCGTTTTTAGGACAGTGAAAACAGCGGTACACAGATAAGTACATTGTATGAAAAATACTGTGTTTTTTTACACGCGAAACATGAACACATGTTATATTGCACACTGTAAACACAATCAAAGCTTCAAAAAAACACGAAGAACGGGACCTTTAATGCTTTTGATAACTGATACTGAACACCCATTAAACAAGTGGAAGAAATATTGATTTGCCTTTTATCTTATTAAAGGTCCTGTTCTTCGTGATCCCATTTTTCAAACTTTAGTTAGTGTGTAATGTTGCTGTTAGAGCATAAATAATACCTGTAAAATTATAAAGCTCAAAGTTCAATGCCAAGCGAGATATTTTATTTAACAGAAGTTCCCTTTCAAAGCCTACAGCGAACGGCTGGTTAGGACTACATCCTGGTATTTCCTGCTTTAATTACGTCAGTAGAGCAGTTTGTCGACTAACCTCCGCCCACAAGAACACGCGGAAAAGGGGGCGTGGTCTTGTTGCTCCCGCGTGGAGAATAGGAAGTGTTGCGTTCGTATAGTTTGTTTGTTGCCATGTCGTCGAGACGCTGTTATTTTCATCCCGGAGTCAAGTCACCTTTGTTTGGCTTTCCCAGGGACGCTGTACTTAGAGATCATTGAGCGCATGCATCCCCGTTATGGTAAGAGGCGTGACCTTTCCGGTAACGTGCGCTCTGCGTGCGCTATGCTGCTGTCAAATCACAACACGGGAACTGCTGGCACAATCAGAACTCGTTACGTGTTTCTGAAGGAGGGACTTCATAGAACAGGGAAATCTTTCAAGCCGTTTTGAGGACAGTGAAAACAGCGGTATACAGATAAGTAAATTGTGTGAAAAATACTGTGTTTTTTTACACGCGAAACATGAACACATGTTATATTGCACACTGTAAACACAATCAAAGCTTCAAAAAAACACAAAAAACGGGACCTTTAATATGTTCCGTCTGTACACCCCTAACCCATGTGGCGCAATGTACAAACTGATTGCGCGTGTGGCCCCTTTAAGACTTGTTGCCCTTTTAAAATGACGCACCAAAGTGTTGAGTGAAGAAGAAATGCGAGCCGATCCGAGCTGCAGTATTATATGTGTGCGTGCATCCTATAAAACCACACACATACTCATGCAGCTTTAAAGTCATCAAACGAAAGAACTGTGGTTGACTGAGTTCCTGGGCTCTGACCGACCCACCAGGGCAAGTGTTATGTTAGAAACTAAAATTTCCAATTCCAAATCCTAATCTAATTTCTCCTCCCTCTATGGCATCGATGTGAAACCCCCTTTTTGGCACCTTTTATTTTTAAGGGTGTTAGATAAGGAAACATCGCTACTAGCCAGTAATACTAGAAGGAAACACTTGTCGACTACATTGCACGTAAAGTAAACAGAGGTGGACAAAGTACACAACTCCATTACTTGAGTAAAAGTAAAAGTACTACTGGTCAAATATTACTCCATTACAAGTGAAAGTTGTAAAGATAGATTTTTACTTAAGTAAAAGTACAGAAGTACTTGCTTTTAAAAGTACTTAAGTATCAAAAGTAAAAGCGTTATTTTATTATTTTTGCATTGTTGTATGAATGCACTGTTCCATCATGGGTGTTTAAGCTCCGTCTGACATGCTAGCATACCTTGAACTCATTTAAATACTTGTTTAAAAGTTACAAAACTCTTATCAAAGTCAAAATCATACTAGAAAAGAAAGGTTTCTACATTGTGTTTGTTTGACAGGATTATGTAAAACACATTTCTGAAAGGACTTTAGTTAACATTATTAGCCCAACTACCTTTGCAACTAACATCATTGTCGAACGTTACCTATGCGTTAGCGCTGTATCCACAAGGCTATGGCAACTTGGTGGGTAAATCTATAAAAATCATTTGACCAACCATACTTAAAGGGTTAGTTCACCCAAAAATGAAAATTCTGTCATTAATTACTTACCCTCATGTCGTTCGACACCCGTAAGACCTCCGTTCATCTTCGGAACAGAAATGAAGATATTTTAGTTGAAATCTGATGGCTCTGAAAGGCCTCCATTGGCACAATGCACGGTTCACTCTCAAGACCCTTAAAAGGTACTAAAGACGTCGTTACAAAGTCCATCTCACTACAGTGGTTCTAAAATAACTTTATGAAGACGAGAATAGTTTTTGTGCGCAAAAAAACCCTAAATAACGACTTATATAGTGATGACGATTTCAAAACAAGGCATCATGAAGCTTCGAAGCGTTATGAATCAGTGAGTCGATTCAGCAGTTTGGATCGCCAAATTTCAGCAGTTTGGCGGTTTGACACGCAATCCGAATCATGAATCGACTCACTGATTCATAACGCTTCGAAGCTTCATGAGGCCGTGTTTTGAAATCGTCATTACTATATGAGTCATTATTTAGGGTTTTTTTGCGCACAAAAACTATTCTCGTCTTCATAAAGTTATTGTAGAACCACTGTAGTGAGATGGACTTTGTAACGACGTCTTTAGTGTCTTTTAAGGGTCTTGAGAGTGAACCGTGCATTGAGCCAATGGAGGCCTTTCAGAGCCATCAGATTTCAACAAAAATATCTTCATTTGTGTTCTGAAGATGAACGGAGGTCTGACGGGTGTCGAACGACATGAGGGTAAGTAATTAATGACAGAATTTTCATTTTTGGGTGAACTAACCCTTTAATACCAGTGTTAATTTTGACAGCAAATTGTGATTTAGTTTTAGTCATAGTCTTTTGACTATAACATTTTAGGCATCTGAATTGTTTTAGTTTTAATCTAGTTTTAATTAACTATAATACAATTTTAGTAGATTCAATAGACTAAACTTCAGTTCTTGTGGTCTGGCGTCTGAGAGGCAGCTTTCTGTGTGCACTTTCGTGTCGTCGCACTTTTTCAGACTTATCCACGTCTGCTCTTCTGAATTTTAACTTTTAAGTATGACTATGGTTGCGCGCACTGCATCTGGAACTGCCGTCTTCTATTTTGCCATCAATTGATTAGTGTTCAAAAAATACTTGGAAATCATTGAACTTCATGTGATCCTTCAAGAGTGATTACTGATAGGCTGTCTGCAAAAAACAAAAAAGGAATCACGTTTTAAAGAAGAAAACAAATCATCCACTGACTTTCAAAGCGGCTACGACTTTCTACTTCGAGGACCTTGATAGAAATGTAGTGGAGTAAAAAGTACGATATTTGTCTTTCAAATGTAGTGAAGTAAAAGTAAAAGTTTCCAGAAAAAATACTACTCAAGGAAAGTACAGATACTCAAAAAGTGTACTTAAGTACAGTACTCAAGTAAATGTACTTAGTTACTGTCCACCTCTGAAAGTAAATCATTCTTATTCAGAATCATTTACACTTCTCGTCCAAGACTAACATATGCAATCAAGCATTATGACATTAGGCTAGCAACCAAAAAGCACGGAAGCAGAAACTGAGAGTCTAAATATATTTAGAGCATCAAATAGGGAAACCTTCTCGCGTGATAAGATGTTTCTTAACAAAAGGAAAAAGAAGACGTGCGTGATAAAGATGCAGAGAGAAGAAACATTGCAATTTTTGGCCAGAAGGAATGTCAGTTTGAAGAAGTTCATTATGTTTTTCCTTTGGTTCATAACAGGCAAGTGTTCAGTTTATTCACACGGTTAGTGTGTTCTACTGTATATGTATATGAAGGGATGTTCTGTGTTACTCTAACATTTTTAAACAGCATTTTGTAATTTTTTTTTATAATTAGGCTACTGACTTTTAGTCATGTCACTGGAGTACTTAAGATGAACCTATATAGTGAAAAAGGGATGAAAGTAAAAAAAAAGTGCATATTTTGTGTTGACTAAAGTATTAGTAAAAGAAAAAAAAAGTCATAAAAGAAATGGTGCATCTAAAAATGATTGTTCTGTTACTCAGGTCCTGAATGCACATCAGGACAGGCGAGCAGAGTGTTACCGGTTCAGACTGGAGGATCTGTCGTTATTCCATGTTATTATGAGAGGAAATACACAGAACACAAGAAATACTGGTGCTTTGATGCCTCGGCAGTGTACAATTACTGCTCTATTCTGGCATATGCTAATGAAACCAAAGGAAATGTGTCAGTAATCGATCATCCAGATCAGAGTTTCTTTACTGTGACTATGAGAAACCTGCAGAATAAAGACACTGGATCTTACTGGTGTGCTGTTGAGATTGGAGGAGTATTTCAAATAGATGAAAAAGAGCAGCTTCATCTCACAGTTCAATCAGGTATGAGATGAGTTTCAAATAAACTTTGCAATTTAACAGAAATGATGATAATTTTTCATTTTAAATTGAATCTCAGATGACTCATGTCTGTGTGTTCAGCTCCTGATGTGTCTGTGGTGAGCAGCAGTGTATCTGGACATGAAGGTGGTAATGTCAGAGTCCAGTGTTTCTACAGTTCTGGATATCAGAAGAAACTCAAACAGTGGTGCAGATATAAAGATCAGGGCTGTTACACAGTGGGGAGGACTGACACATCCCAGAATTCATCAGTCCAGATCAGTGATGATGGGAGAAGCTCCTTCACTGTGCTGATGACTGGACTGAGACTCAGTGATTCTGGATGGTACTGGTGCTCTGCTGGAGATCTGCAGGTTCCTGTTCAACTCTCGGTCACTGGTAAAACTCATTCACTAATCAAATCTACATGGGTTTAACTGCTAGGCTAGGGGAAAAGGCTAAAATAAGTTTGCATCTTTTTCTGTGTTCAGTTCCGGATGTCTCTCTTGAAGATCCACATGTTCCTGTTCTCACTGTCACTGAACCAAAACCAAGTAATACAGACTCTTATTGGTGGTTATGACAAACTCATTAATTATTTGAATCTTTTCTTAATTTCTATTTGACAGCAGTTGTGACCACAGAAGCACATGAGAGAAACAGGTTAGTTAGTAGCTAAGATTTATATTTTCTGTAATGGGCTTCATTAGATGCTGTCTGTATGACAGAGTTGAATTTATTGTCTTTCTGAACATTTCATTTATTTTTGTGTGTGGTGTTGTCTTTTATGTGGTTTGGCTTGTTTATTGTTCTTTCTTTAGTCTCAGATTCATTTTGGTTAATTTCTCTCCGTTGTTTCAATCAATAACATGTAGACAATCACAACACCAGTGTTTTTTCTCAGTGCTGAGTTATTTACGCTCACTTACTATAACCAAAGTCCCTTTAAAGGGTTAGTTCACCCAAAAATGAAAATTCTGTCATTAATTACTCACCCTCATGTCGTTGGACACCCGTAAGACCTCCGTTCATATTCGGAACACAAATGAAGATATTTTAGTTGAAAGCTGATGGCTGAGAAAGGCTTCACACAGGCCTCCATTGGCATTCAGTACATTGACACTTCCAAGATCCATGAAAGGCACTTAAAACGTCGTTACAAAGTCTATCTCACCACAGTGGCTCTACAATAATCATACAATGCGACGACAATAGTTTTTGTGCGCAAAAAAAAATCAAAATAACACCTTTATCCAACTTGTTCTCGACTTCCGTGTGCGCCTCCACGACGCATGCGCGAGAATATGACGCAGATCCGGCGTTCGGACATATGACCCAGAAGCGATTTGTTTACGAGCAGAGGAAGACGCGCGTGTCTAAGCTGTTGGATTCTACATTGATCGTGCTTTAGGTCTCGGCGTAGTGCTCAAAATGGAGCTTAAGTGTGTATTTCATCGATTCCCGAACACCGGCGCTACGTCATATTCTCGCGCATGCGTCGTGGAGGCGCACACGGAAGACAAGAACAAGTTGGATAAAGGTGTTATTTTGATTTTTTTTTGCGCACAAAAACTATTGTCGTCGCATTGTATGATTATTGTAGAGCCACTGTGGTGAGATAGACTTTGTAACGACGTTTTAAGTGCCTTTCATGGATCTTGGAAGTGTCAATGTACTGAATGCCAATGGAGGCCTGTGTGAAGCCTTTCTCAGCCATCAGCTTTCAACTAAAATATCTTCATTTGTGTTCCGAATATGAACGGAGGTCTTACGGGTGTCCAACGACATGAGGGTGAGTAATTAATGACAGAATTTTCATTTTTGGGTGAACTAACCCTTTAAGACGAGCCATTTCACTTGGCGGCCATCTTTAAAATGCCTTTTGGGCAACTATTTCAGTCATTCAAGTCCCTATCTCAGCTCCAGCTCCTATCTCTTTGAATGGGGAAATGAAATTTCATATATGAAATCACCAATGAAATCTGACAACAACTGTATCATAAATGTGGTTTCTGCTCAAATAAGTAAAAAAAAGCATATTTTTCAGGCTGGACCAGGCTAATGCGCATGAAAAGTCCTGAGTGTGCATCTCAGAACATTGTTTCAATAGCAGCCGGAGCTTCTAACGGCAGCTGCACTGACGAGAAGACTTTACCAATCGCCATTGGCTCTTTTATTTAGAAGTGGCACTTATTCTGCCATATTGCGCGTTGCACTTTGTCCCATACAAGTGCACCATAAAGTCTTTACTATAACGTGTGTTGACACAGTGTAAATAATAGATTTATTGTTTGCAAAGCAAGTTTTAACGTAAGAGTGCACTGTTTTTTGAGATTAATCATCAGCTAATGGATTTATTTTCATCTTTTCACTAACTGGTGTAGCAAAAAATAGGATACAGTAAACTACACTAGTGAGGCCATCGTCCTCTTTTGCATAGCCTATGTCTATTTTAGTAGTGTGAAATGGTTTAACAAGTAGCTGTTTCCTCAAAAAACTGGCATGAGTGTGTGTCTGTTTGTGTTTGTGTATATATATATATATATATATATATATATATATATATATATATATATATATATATATATATATATATATATATATATATATATATATATATATATATATATATATATATATATATATATATATATATATCATATACACAGGGCTTGACATTTGCACATTTGGCGGGTTGAATTTTATATATAATATATACTTTTTTCAATTGCAGTCTTTAAAAAGGCTTCAGAAATAATAAACTTAGTGCAATGTATTGTTGTCAAAAATAAAAAAAAAATCGATACTGAAATATCTGAAACCCTTCTAATACTCATTTTCAGGGCCGGCCCAAGCCTTTATGGGGCCCTAAGCAGAATTTTATTTGGGGGCCCCTTGGAACGACTATTGTCAGTTCTTCATAATTCGCACACCCTTTATCAATGCTATTAGATGTAGCTGCGTTGCTTACATCATGTCTGCCTGTCATGTTTTGACCCTTATACGGTTTTTAATTGTAACAGTAGCAAACCCACAAGAGTGGTCAGATGTGAACTTGCACTTTAATATTCAAAGGCTAACAGTTCTACAGTTCCGACTGGGATATCTACACTAAAAATTAAATTTTTATATATATATATATATATATATATATATATATATATTTTTTTTTTTAAAGAACCCTCTTATGATGAATATGCTCACAATTTTTGCCCCAGAATTATTTGATGAATAAGTTCAAAAGAACAGCATTTATCTGAAAAAGCTTTCAAAGAATTCTAAAAACAATTTTTTTTACACAACTGTTTTCAACACTGATAATAATCATAAATGTTTCTTGATCATCAAATCCTCATATCAGAATGATTTGTGAAGGATCATGTGACACTGAAGACTGGAGTAATGATGATAAATTCAGCTTTGATCACAGGAATAAATTACATTTTACTATATATTCACATAGAGAACAGCTATTTTAAATTGCAATAATATTTCACTATATTACTGTCTGTTTTTACTGTATTTTTGGTCAAATAAATGCAGCCTTGGTGAGCAGATGAGACTTCTTTTAAAAAAAATAAATGTTGATGGATTTCTTTAAAACGTTAAACAGCTTTTATTTTGGCAGAAACACCTTTTATTGATTTATAAATGATTCTCATTACGAATTTGGGAAGATGTTTGCTGCATGTTGCGTTCCCAGATTATCATTTTGAGCGACTCAAACATATAGTAGCCTACTTGCAGAGAAGCATTTACTGCTAACAGAAACTGAAAGCTATGCTGTAGCCTACTCCATCCAAAACATGCAGCACGTCAGA
This sequence comes from Gobio gobio, assembly GCF_949357685.1. Lineage (NCBI taxonomy): Eukaryota > Metazoa > Chordata > Actinopteri > Cypriniformes > Gobionidae > Gobio > Gobio gobio. The sequence goes on along the minus strand of NC_137102.1, from coordinate 54,995,392 downwards.
TAAGATATTCACACTAAACCATATCACATTCTCAAATCCATCCATTCATAAAAAAGTTGACGTAGCACCGTTTCAGCGCTGATTTTTCTCGCACTTTGGACTTTGAACCTTGGCTAACAAGCTAATAGTGTCCAGCCAATGGTGCTGCGAGTTCGTGCAGCGCTGTCAGAATCAATCCGTGCATATATTAGAACACTTTTTAAAAAAAAAGGTGCAGTAATTGTTCAAGGCCATTTCGCGATTTCAATAAAGCAACATGCAGCAAGTAATTTCATGTGCTCTTGGGGGCCCCCTGGTGGCGAAGGGGGCCCTAAGCAGCCGCTTAGTTCGCTTATGCCTTGGGCCGGCTCTGCTTATTTTACACAGAATAGACACACAATACCAGCTGCGCTTTCTCTCTCTCTCATCTCTCCGACAGCTAGAGTATTGGCGAGTATTGACTTAAATCCAGTCAGTTATGTTTTAAGTGAACGTAAACACTTGAGAAAGAAAACGCATGTGTAACAGATCCGTGCGTCAAGTCTTAAAGTGACAGCAGCCTAATATACCTGCTGCCAAATTATGAGATACTAAAAATATCTATATGGCAGTTTTCCCCAAAATTGTGGCCAGTGAAAATGCTGAGTGGCTAGTAACTTTGGAAAACTACTAGCAACAGTGGCTGGTGAGCAAAAAAGTTAATGTCAAGCCATGTATATACACCGATCATGCATAACATTATGATCACTGACAGGTGAAGTGAATAACACTGATTATCTCTTCATCACGGCACCTCTTAGTGGGTGGGATATATTAGGCAGCAAGTGAACATTTTGTACTCAAAGTTGATGTGTAGAAGCTGGACAAATGGACAAGCGTAAGGATTTGAGTGAGTTTGACAAGAGACAAACTGTGATGGCTAGACGACTGGGTCAGAGCATCTCCAAAACTGCAGCTCTTGTGGGGTGTTCCCGGTCTGCAGAGGTCAGTCTCTATCAAAAGTGCTCCATGGAAGGAACAGTGGTGAACCGGCGACAGGGTCATGGGTGGCCAAGGCTCATTGATGCATGTGGGGAGCTTTTACATCACGTGGATGGCCAGGTGCATGTGCGTCGCTTACCTGGGGAACATATGGCACCAGGATGCACTATGGGAAGAGGGCAAGTCGGCAAGTTGTTGAGGAGCACAACAAAGAGTTTGAGGTGTTCAATTTGACTTGGCCAAATTCCCCAGATCTCAGTCCAATCGAGCATCTGTGGGATGTGCTGAACAAACAAGTCTGATCTTATTCCGCAGCTTACAGGACTTAAAGGATCTGCTGCTAACATCTTGGTGCCAGATACCACAGCACACCTTCAGGGGTCTAGTGGAGTCCATGCCTCGACGGGTCAGGGCTGTTTTGGCAGCAAAAGGGGGACCAACACAGTATTAGGAAGGTGGTCATAATGTTATGTCTTATCGGTTGAATATATAAGACTATATATATATATATATATATATATATATATATATACACTATGATAAAATGTGGTCAAATTATAGGATGAACGGTATACTTTTCCATGATTTCTTCATGATTACAGGTATCTGGAGGTGTGGATTCCACTTGCTCTATTTCTGCTGATGGTGGCGGCTGTGATTGTGTCAACCATAATATTGAGAAAGAAGCGCAGTCAGTATTGATAGCTTTTCTTAATATATGACAGATTTGGTCAATCTTAGGGTGCGCTCACACTTGGATCGACTGCCTGATCTGAACCAGAGTTTGATTGCTTTTATATTTTGTTTTTTGAACCTTTGGTTTTGTTTTCAAAGTGTCAGGCTGTGAATGTACTGCAAACGTCCTAAAGATCACTAAAGATCCTAAAGAGTCCATTTGTGCTCTGCTGAAGGCAAGCAGGAATATACATTCTCTCTGCTTGCAGTTTAATGCGTGTCAGGAAGTAAGAACACACAAACACACATCGAATCATACGTCATCAATCGGGTTCACTTCCGTGATTTAGAACGATAGCATTCACATCAGCAGCGAACTGTACCAGAGTAAAAATTAACCGTACTCCCCAGACCACCCTTTTTATGCGGACTCTGGTATGGTTTGTGAGGTATGGCATATTTGAGTTCGGAAAACAGCGTTCACATCATCCAAACAAATCAAACAAAAGTCAATCGAACCCGGTTGCACACCAAAAATGCTAGTGTGAAAGCACCCTTTGAGTTTGATCAGCTGCGTATTCAGAAGCTTTGCACATGTATATTTATACACTTTATGCTGATGTCTAAGAAGGACTGATAACATCAGTTGTTCTCTCACTAACAGACAGAAATAACACCCACATCACAGCAGTCAACAGAGATGGAGCCCGTGACGCAGTAAGTTTGAGCTGACAAACAATTTGAGTTAAAACTCATAACTGAGAGTCTCAGAACAATCAGATGTGTTCATGATTATTCACAGGGAGACGGAGTCAGTTCATCATCAATGGTTGCTGAGAATGACGTGACTTACAGCTCTGTGAAAGTACGACCTAAAACTAAAGCAGTAAGTGAATTCACAAGAATATAAACACAGATTTGTACTGTAATGTACAAGTGGGGCAAAAAAGTATTTAGTCAGCCACCAATTGTGCAAGATCTCCCACTTAAAAAGATGAGACAGGCTTGTCATTTTTATCATAGCTTTAACTATGAGAGACAGAATGAGAAAAAAAATCCAGAAAATCCCATTGTCTGATTTTTAAAGAATTTATTAGCAAATTATGGTGGAAAATAAGTATTTGGTCAATAACAAAAGTTCATCTCAATACTTTGTTATATACCCTTTGTTGGCAATGACAGAGGTCAAACGATTTCTGTAGGTCTCCACAAGGTTTGTACACACTGTTGCTGTAGTTTGGCCCATTCCTCCATGCAGATCTCCTCTAGAGCAGTGATGTTTTGGGGCTACCGCTGGGCAACAAGGATTTTCAACTCCCTCCAAATATTTTCTATGGGCTTGAGATCTGGAGACTGGCTAGGCCACTCCAGGACCTTGAAATGCTTCTTACGAAGCCACTCCTTCCTTGCCCGGGCAGTGTGTTTGGGATCATTGTCATGCTGAAAGACCCAGCCACGTTTCATCTTCAATGCCCTTGCTGATGGAAGGAGGTTTTTACTCAAAATTTCACGATACATGGCCCCATTCATTCCTTCCTCTATACGGATCAGTCGTCCTGGCCCCTTTGCAGAAAAACAGCCCCCCCCAGCATGATGTTTCCACCCCCATGCTTCACAGTAGGTATGGTGTTCTTGATCCCAATGATCCCAGGATGTTTTACACAGACACTGAACATGTGATTTCATCTCATAGTTTATTCTCTTAATCACAGGTGCACGTTCTGCACTGAACACCTGAGGAGATATGAATACAATAGCGCTGAGCTTGAAATGGCTAATATACTTTTTTGTTCCATGCATAATTACAAACGCAAAGCAAGGAAAATCTCAATCCAGATTTTAATGTATATTTTATAATTTACTGTCCCTAGTGGTAACACAGTGTAAGTACAGTACATCCATGTACAAAACAAGTGGTTAAATCTAAAAGAAGATTGCTAATTTCACTGTATAAGGGTTTGGAATCAAATTAGTGTATGAATTGTTGATCGTAGCATAAAGCATTCAGAATATATTGAAGTTGTAATGTCAAAAACATTGGCAAATACTTTTACGTTATTTGACGTCTGTCTTTTTGTTAATGTGTTTTGCAATTGTTTATTTCGCAATAATCTAATAATAGTGTCTTAGCATTGAAATTGCTAAATATTAAAGATATTTTTTGTTTTAAACCAGTTTATGTTAATCAACATTATTTTTTATTACATTTTGTTTCATATTTTGTTCATATTCAGTGCAATGCCTCCTCTAAAAATGTTTGTAAACATATATTATTATTATAGATTTCCTTTAAAATAAAAAGATATCTATAATTTTATTAAAAAAAAGTATTATGTTGTATGTTAAAAAAATAGAATTGTGCACACTGCGTGATGTTTAAACTATTTTGAACTGTATCCAAATCTCGGACAAACAAGATATCAAGGAAGACGTGTCATGTAACGCTGATTCTTTATAATCTGAGACTTATGTAATTGTTGCCTAATTGTTCATTTCCATCAAATATAATATTTGGCAAATCCGTTAACGAAGTTGTGTAGACTATTTTTTGTGTACTGATCTATTTTCTCTTGCCCGGGTATGTTTGTTTTGACGCTTGACAGGAACTCTGGTTCCTCAATGATTACGTATTTCCGTTTTTTGTGAGAAAGGTCTATAGCATAAAAGACTAAGAGGCAGCATTGAGTTTCAGAGTAACTTGAGCTCACTTTGCTTTTGATTGTTCTCGTCACATCGTTTCACATCACTGAACTGCGTGAAAACATTCAAGCGGCCACGTCACTTCCTGTTCCAAACCCCTAAAAGTAACCGACACTCATTCTATCTTATTAATGTAACAAACTCATTACTTTAACTAAACATCAGGGGCCTCATTTATTTCATCCTAAAAGTGCGTACAAACACCAGAACCTGCACAAAATTCCCTTTTTAAAACCCAGCCAGAGGAAGATTGTGCGTACATGCATCTCCACCCCGAAATAACGTATATGGAGCTTACTACGCCTAGTTTTACTATGCATATCCTCATCTGCACATCATTTGCATATGTATATTCATCCACGTGATACCATGTTTAACGGTACAATACATTATGAAAATATGAGATAACAGATGTGCCGTCACATTACATTGCTAAAAATCATTCAGTAGCCTATCCTTGCCTCAATCAAAATAGTGTAAAATACATTTCAGAGAGAGAGTTTTTCTCAATGTTTTCCCCTGGCCAAATAGTATTTTTAATTGCCTTACATTTTTAATGGACACAGATAGGCCTTATTGCTCTTATTGATCATTATTTGTGCAAAAATCTTTTCTCAGACCATGAGTTCTGCTATTATCATGCGCCTATAGCAATCCTCGCTGTAGTTAAAACATTAAAACACACCATGCCACAGGAAAAGTGTTCAAAAGCCTCGCATCCACTACAAATATTTCTATTTATTAGAATATAAAAAATATTTGTAACTTCTGGATAATGATTTCATGTAATTTAAGCGCTTAACTCCATTAATGAGAATTACATGTTTAATCTAAATGTGTATATCAGATGTAAAACAGAGTTTTCTCATTCTTTTTATTCATTTAAACTGTTATTGTGAACATGCACTGTGTTTATGATTAGGATTTAAAGTGGTTTTCCTTCATCTGCCATCAGTCCTTCAGCTCACCATCGGTGTCGCCAAACTGCTCTGTTTCAAAAATGTTTGTACGCATGGTTTAGAGTTTGTGTACATGTGCGCAGATTTTCCCGTCAAGTTTGTTATTATAAATCACAACTTATGCATATGAACTATGGGTTTAACGGTACACAAAACTGACGGTTCGGTACAAACCTCGGTTTTGAAGTCACGGTTTGGTACAGCATTTTTACAAAATTGCTTTTTATTAAATGATATTTTATTAATGTAGTTCGGGAGAAACACGCCAAATAAGCTACTCAAGTGTCACCAGCTGTCTACAATCAGTAATCAACATATCTAACCACCTAAGGATTCTCTACAGTCTTCAGAATCCCTCCACCACCCCATCTCCTCACACTTACACTTCCTATAGCCTACCTGGGAGGGGGATACTCTGCGTTCAGGCCAATTACCAAGCTCAGAGCCCTCTCTCCCTGGACAGCACACCAAATACGTTTACCAAATTAATCTATCCTACTTATTTGAAAGTGTGAACTCGTGAAACAATGGTTTACTGAACAAATTGTGACTGTCCTTAAATGAATTAAATTATAACTAAAAGTTTCTTTAAAAACAATGCTGTAAACTATACAGGGAGCCCTTACTTACACATCACTAAAATATTAAAGGTTAACAACAGAGCCCAAACTATTAGCCTAAATTCAGTTACTATTTATTTTTTAGATATAATAACACTCAAATAACACATTGTATGCAATTATGTAAACTTCACATAAGGCAGTTTTTGCATTAACTTCTAAATCTAATTATAAAATTATGTTTTTACTCCAATTCATTGTTGAAATATAATCATTTATACACAGTGATTGTCATTTTCATGACAGATTTATTTAAACATAACAAAGTCAACAGGTTAAGTAGAATATAATGAATATAACGGCTAATATAGTGCATATATTTAGTGAAAAAAATAATTTCACTAGTGAACTAACAGCTGTGGACACTGAATGACTGCCTGATGTAAATGTGATCCTATGTGATATTGTTTACAAGCTGTTTTATTGACGTCTTTCCGCCGTTGAAACACTGATTGAGCGATTTCATGACATATGATACATTTCAGTGAGTTGTAATGTATACTCAACATACCTTCAGATGTTGATTCATGTTTATTCTTTGACTAGAAAGAAATGATCGCGTTCACTCGCACGCCGCACTGCTGCTTGAACTGACGCGCATATACAGTGATCTGTCACATCACATTAAAGAGCCTCAAAACGCCATTTATCGTTGGAATTTTGTGATAAAATGGACAGATTACTTAATATGTTTGTGTGGGAACTCAAATTGAAGTGTGTTCTGCACTTAAAACAAGCCTACTGTTTACTGTTAAAGATTGCATTATGTACCGTTCGGTACACACGTGCACTGTACAGTTCTCAGTGTAATGTAAACACAATCCAGCCATCGCAGCATTGACAGCTGCACATAGCTTGGTGTGTATACGAGACAACGGAGGATGGAGTAGAACACATCTGAAATTTTGCTTTAGCACCCAAAAGTTGACCAGCCATTTATTGTCTGTAAAGGATACACAATTTTCAATGCAATGTGTAACCTTGTTCTCTTAGTTTTATGAGATTTGAAATGCGTAGCCCTACAACTGAAAATCAATTTAAAGGGGTCATGAATTGAGAAATCAACTTTTCCTTTTGATATATAAAAGGTCATGGTAATATAAGAATATCCTGTAAGTTTCAGAGCTGAAAACTTCCTTGTTAGTCAAACAACAGCTTTTATTGACACCAAGCCCAGCAAACGATCAATTTCAGACCTTGACGTCATCGTGTGGTGAAACACCGCCTCTGCAGAAGAACAACGCCTTGATTCTGTAGCCCCGCCCACCGACTCATGCCTGAGATGATATAGGCCTGCATAGAGCTAAACCGCATCGAACGTTTAATAAACATACCACATAAGCTTAATTCGTATTTCAATATTATGAATGCATGGATTAACTTTATTTTTAATGAACATTTAGCTCATGTGGGGAAGACATTTCACGTCTGTTCCTTCATTTCACCACGGATTCGTTTGTAAACAAGAGACTGGATTTGCAGACAGGATGAGATTACATGAATGAATGAAGCAACACACTAATGTGAGTAAAACATGTTTTTATATGTGATAGTATTGAATTGTTACCGATCGTATTGATTATGTGTACATGTCTAACTGAACATACCTTAGCACGCTGTCAAAGGCTGAAGAATCCTGTACTTGTGGTGTTGTGGTTCATTGCGATTCGGGATCAGACTCGGACATGTAGCCTATGGGCCAGTGCTCGCAAAGCCCAACGTCCTGAGGCTATGTGCTTTCCAGACGGGCAACCAAAATGTAAACCGGGCCTGCCGACGGGATATCTTAAATAGTGAAATAATTTAAGATTATTCAAATTCGTTGTTCACTCTCTTGACTTGAAGGGCGCCTAAATTGACCTCAGACAAATCATGAGCCCTTTACAAAGAAACCCCAACAACTCAGCTCGACTTTGCACCTGAGCCACACTTATTTTAAATATTGCACAGGAAACAGGGATCTGCTTATTTATCTAGATACAGAATCTACTTTATGTTAATAAGTCCTGATTGTCTGCTTTATCAGATCACAGCGATCACATGTCAATGCCAATACGAAGCCTATATGTATAGTAGCTATACTAACGTATAAGAGTGACTGAATGAGCAGTCCGCTCAGACAGGGGCAATTCTAGGATTTTCATTTTAGAGGGGCTCAGCCCCCAGTGAGGGTATGAAAGAAAATTGATAAGACTTTAGTTTAGGTCCAATTCTCACTATTAAGTAGCTATTATGCATATTAGTATATTGGCTGTTTATTATTTCGTCTCGGGGCATGCATGGCCTACATACACTCTAAAAAAAAAAAGGTTCTATATTGCACCAAAAATTGTTCTTGGCTCGTAATCATAGGGGAACCTTTTTTAGTGCTATATAGCACCAATTTTGGTGCTTCAGTGGTTCTTCAGCGGTTCTTCAGAGGTTCTTCACCGGTTCTTTGACTAATTGTGCTATATAGCACCTCTGAAGAACCGCTGATGAACCACTGAAGCACCAAAATTGGTGCTATATAGCACTAAAAAAGGTTCCCCTATGATTACGAGCCTTTTTTTTTAGAGTGTATGTGCATTTTAAGATGTTCTGAACGCCAAAAAATTTGATAACAATAGCTTGAAAACAGTCAGTTTTCAGTGTCAGTGGGCAGGTATGACTGATAAAGTTTTTCCATTTTTGTCAGGGAAGAAAGTAAACATATGTTTAACTGATATTTGTATGTTTTATGAATCACGAAGGCTAACAGGAAAGCTAGGAAACTAAATTTATTAAAATTAATTCACAAAATGCACACATTCATTGGCTACTAATCTTATGCCCAATATAGCTACAAGCTGAAAAAAGCTGAACTTTTTTATTTACTGAGAGCTACAAATGGAATTATTTTTTTACAATATGCACACATTCATTACTATTAATCTTGCCAATCTGAAGGAAATGGCTTTGTTAATATTTCTTGTTTGTTAATTATATTATAAATTAGTAGGCCCTTTTCAAATCAAAATTGCGAAATTAGAAAAAAATGTATTAATTTGGCTGAATATTTTTGTAATTTGTTTAACATTTCTGACTTAAAGAAGCAGCTGTCAAATATGAAACGTTTAGTTTCGTTACATATCTCGCACTTGACGTCGAGTCCTGCTGCTAAAATTCGTGCTCAGCCTCAGCAGCTTCTGTATGAGCATACGGCCCGCCTACTCTGATTTGATTGGTTTTCTCAAATATTTTGACATTGACGAGCGGTGACAGACCAATGAGGCTCAGATCAACGCACACACCTCTGCTTCTGACGTTCGACACCGCTGCGGATTGAAGAACTAGAGGAAGTTTATTATTTTAGAGTTCGAGATGTGTAGAGAACAAACCTCATCACAACATTTTACAAGTGGATCCTCACCGTCATGCAGTTAATTTGGATTTTTCTTTTGCTCATAAGAGGCAAGTGTTCTGTCTTTCTGTTTTTAATTTATTCATATTCTTCATGAATGTGCAGATTCTTAAAAATATTAACATAAAAATGTTAGAGGCACGCAAACATAATCTCAGCATCATCCATTCGTGAGCTTTGACAAAAAGTAAAACAAGTTGCAATAGACCTTTCTCACAACTTCCGTATTTGCGACCGGAAATACGCAATCGTCGTGGTAATCTTCTTCCTCCCCGGGCAGGGCTACATGTAATCAAATGGCGCAAGCAACCAGCAAGTGTGATTGTAGCTTACCGGGCTGTTCTTGTTATTCCCAAAAGCAGCCATATCTGTCGTTTCATTCCTTCCCTGTTGATGGTGGAGTTTGACGGAAATGGATTCAGGCTATCCGGCGGGATGAAGGATCAAACTTCCCTGCTCGTGTCCTACAACCCTTTAAAGGCAAAGCGGCTTATGACACACCTCTGTGGGAAAATTTAAAACGAATATGTTAATATTGTTTCACTGACGGAACTACTAAAATAAACACGCATGCTTTGGATGTTGCCTCGTGAGTCGTGTATATATTTTTTATTTTCAAAATGTATGATATTGTATTTAATATTCACTTTTGCAAAATGCCTCTGTCACGGAGTAATCCCGTGATCATGAATGGACTGCTTGCACGTACCCCATATCTAACACATACATAGGCCTATATTGTTGCAGCATTAACACAGTCTGGTTATGGATAGTGATATCATACATACTCTGACTTGTGCAATGTTTTTGAATGTTTGAATGCATTGTGTTTCATGTGTTTCAGATATGTGGGGATAATATGTGCATTTGTTTGTAATGTGTAGTGGATACATGTGCAATGTGTTTGGGTAAAATTAGCCGCTAACATTGTTCATTTACAGGGGTGGTAAAAGTACTCAAAAGTTATACTCGAGTAAAAGTATATATACCTAAATAAAAAATGACTCCAGTAAAAGTAGAAAGTCCTCCATTTAAACATCACTTGAGTAAAAGTACAAAAGTATCCAAATTAAAACGTACTCAAGTACCGAAAGTAAAAAGTAAATATTCAAATTACCTGTAAATATCAATACTTAAGCAGATAAATTGTTTTGGGAGTGATATGCAATGCTTTAATTGAACAAATGATAAGATTAGATACTGCAATTAAGAATTTGTTATTTGCAATCATAAGAGACAATGAAGCACCTTAACACAGTATAGGGGTTGAACTTAAAATAGACATGCTCCATAACATTAGCTGCATCAAACAGACGATGTGCAATATATTATTAACTAATTTAAAATTAATTCAAAAGCTACAACCACAATGACATATTACTTAACAATTTGTTAATAGTGATGTGCCTCAACAAGTGAAGTCATGACATAATGAAACCTTTGCAAATCGTTATCTAATGATTAATTAAAGCAGACAACTGGAAGTTGAAATACATGGCTTTGACCCATTGTGATAATTAACAGATTAATTTACATTTATTAGTTAATATAATATGTTGTTAGGGAATTAGTACATTGTAATATTTAATTAATAGAAATCCATGTATTACTTAACCTATTAATCATATATAATGTTAATTAGTTGCTGATGCAGTAATCATTAATAAATTATTTAGTTCTTCATGAGTCATACATTAATTCTTGATTATCTGTGCATTAGTTAAGCATGAATTAATGCATATTAGTGCAGACGTATTGTAAAGTGTTACCGATGCTTTCATAGTGTGGCGCGAAAGAAAAACGTTTGGGAAACACTGCGCTAACGTTAGTGTGGCAAACCTAGTCAGCTTTTCCAAGTCTAGCCCCGACTGGATCATCCATGACCGATTGACAGCATGTAGGGAGAACAGCTTACTAGCTTGATTCTCTCCTGCACCCACGTTTTTTGTTGGTTTGGAAAGCAAGTGTAATAAATACTTGGAGCGGGCATGGGGAAATGTATTGGAGTAAAAAGTAAACTTTGTCTTTAATATTGTAGTGGAGTAAGAGTGAAAGTAGATGCAAATAAAACATACTCAAGTAAAGTACAGATCCCTGAAAAAAGTACTTAAAGGGTTAGTTCACCCAAAAATGAAAATTCTGTCATTAATTACTCACCCTCATGTCGTTGGACACCCGTAAGACCTCCGTTCATATTCGGAACACAAATGAAGATATTTTAGTTGAAAGCTGATGGCTGAGAAAGGCTTCAGATAGGCCTCCATTGGCATTCAGTACATTGACACTTCCAAGATCCATGAAAGGCACTTAAAACGTCGTTACAAAGTCTATCTCACCACAGTGGCTCTACAATAATCATACAATGCGACGACAATAGTTTTTGTGCGCAAAAAAAAAATCAAAATAACACCTTTATCCAACTTGTTCTCGACTTCCGTGTATGCCTCCACGACGCATGCGCGAGAATATGACGCAGATCCGGCGTTCGGACATATGACCCAGAAGCGATTTGTTTACGAGCAGAGGAAGACGCGCGTGTCTAAGCTGTTGGATTCTACATTGATCGTGCTTTAGGTCTCGGCGTAGTTCTCAAAATGGGGCTTAAGTGTGTATTTCATCGATTCCCGAACACCGGCGCTACGTCATATTCTCGCGCATGCGTCGTGGAGGCACACACGGAAGTCGAGAACAAGTTGGATAAAGGTGTTATTTTGATTTTTTTTTGCGCACAAAAACTATTGTCGTCGCATTGTATGATTATTGTAGAGCCACTGTGGTGAGATAGACTTTGTAACGACGTTTTAAGTGCCTTTCATGGATCTTGGAAGTGTCAATGTACTGAATGCCAATGGAGGCCTGTGTGAAGCCTTTCTCAGCCATCAGCTTTCAACTAAAATATCTTCATTTGTGTTCCGAATATGAACGGAGGTCTTACGGGTGTCCAACGACATGAGGGTGAGTAATTAATGACAGAATTTTCATTTTTGGGTGAACTAACCCTTTAAGTAAAGTAACAAAGTATTTTTACTTCATTACTTACCACCTCTGTTTATTTATTGTTATTATAAATAACCACGATACACATTTGCTTAATTTCAAGTCTTTATTTAATATGGGTTACACAGTATAACAAATATAACTTACCGGCTTTAAACACCAGTGACCAAACCTTTAGCGTTTTAAAAGTGAAGTATTTAAACATGGTGGACATGCTGTCTGAATGGGAGAAACCATGTTGGGTGATGTCATGTTTTTTTTTTTCCAGTATTACAACCATTACAACCTTGTAAAACAAGGTTTATCTTTGTTAAATCATTTGTTGTATTGTTATAGTGTAACTTGATCATGGATAGATAGTTTTTATATGTTTAAGGGGATAAGTAGTGCATATGTGAGGAGGTAAAACTTACCTGTAGAATGGTACACTCCAGGGTGTGGCCTACTATAAATGGCTGCTGGAGTTAGTACATGGTGGGTAGAGTGAAGTTGAGTCTATAGAGGGTCAGGTTGGGTTTGTGAAGTAGAAGCACAGTAATAGAATATTCTTTTTGAGAACAGCTTGCTGTTGCTAACAAAAAGAACTTAACGTAATTATTAGGGGTGTAACGATTCGTTTTAACAACGATTCGATTCGTATCACGATTTGAGGTTGTCGATACGATTCAAGGACGATTTTGGTTCATTTAGAACGATACGATCCGAAACGATTCAGTGACCTGAAATCGATTCAGTAACTTTTTAGCCAAAAATTGTGTGACTGAAATAAATATCTGGATACTGGTCAGTGCAGGTGAAGTTTCCTAGATTCCAGTTGTTTTTTGTAAGGGAATCAGGTATCAATTAATTATGGATATAAACAAACAAGTAAACAACAATTAATGGCAAATGCATTCAAATTTTATTTGAATAAAGTGCAACCAACAGTTTAGGTTGAATTAACAGGAAGTTAACCTTTTCTGCTCTCATTTTCAATATTCAATACATATTCAATAAAAGCACAGTAAGTGCAACCAACATTTCAACAGTAGGTTAACCTGCTACTTCTGCTTTTGTTATCCAACATAATAATATTACAATATTAATATCAAAAATAAAGTGCAACTAACTTCTCTTCAGGTTTAATTAATAGTAGGTGTACCTGTTACTTTTGCTGTTGTTTTTCAACATTAAAATAATACAAATACAATATTAATATCAAAAATAAAGTGCAACCAACATTTCTTCAGTTTGAATAAACTGGCTGAACCTGCTACTACTCTCAGTTTAATAAACAAACAATATTTAACAAAAGATAAAATGTAACCAACTACTCTTCAATGACTCTTCAAAGATTTCTTTTTCAAAAATATCAACATGATCTGACCGCAGAACTCTTCTCTGTGTGTTCACTATATCACCAGCAGTACTAAAACTCGCGCTGCTGGCACACTGGTCCCAGGAATGCACAGGTAACATTTAGCAAGGGTTGAAAGTACAGGTAACACGTTACTAACTTAGCTCTTTCTCCTGGTGACTTGATAATTTCTCGCTCGTTGGCTTCTCCTCTGCCATCCGCCATGCTGTTTTGTTTTCTTAGCGCTGCTGCTGGTGCGTGCGTGGCGATGATGTCACAGATAGGCAGACTGAATCGAGTAACGTTTAACGCCTTTATCATTAAAAGTGCTAAGAAAAAACATCCATTTAAAGTCTGACGTGCTTAAATCCAATGCGTTATTTCCTATGATCGATACAATCGATTGATTACCTTTTAAAACGATGTTAGATCGATATATGTCGTCCGGAAGGCCAACTTGCCGAGCACAGATCGATGTAGTTAGATCGTAGGAAAATAAATCGATACATCGATGTAGTAGATGAATCGTTACACCCCTAGTAATTATATATATATTTTTTTTCAACATTTATTTTATTTTTATTTAACTATTTTTTTGTACATAGTTCTTTGTTTTGACTTTGCTGTGGGATTTGCACTGTGTGCCCAATAAATTCACCTCAACTCGGATTCCTGTCACCTTGGTCTCATTATGCCTCAGATCGCGAGTGCAATCGCTAACAGCCTCCATACATATTGTGCATTTATTTTGTTTTAAAACATAACGTGATGTTAATCAACATTATTTTTTATTATATTGTAAACATATATAATAATAGATTGTCTTTTAAAATAAAAACATATCTATAATTTTATTAAAAGTATTATGTTGTATGTTAAAAAATAGGATTGTGCACACTGCGTGATGTTTAAACTATTTTGAACTGTAGCCAAAGTCTGGATAAACAAGATATCATCTTGGTCAAGGAAGACGTGTCACGTAACGCTGGTTCTGTTTATTAACCGCTAGAGCGCAAAAAGTTACGGACTGCAGCTTTAACAAATTCAGTTTAATTCAAAGTGTAGGAGTAAGGGCTAGAAATGGGATTGGGCCTTTGTCTTTTTTTGCATGTGATGTATTTTCTGTAGTTTTTCAAAACCAGGAAATATAAGTGCATCAAATAATTAATATAAAAATTTGCTGTTAACATTTTTTTTCCCCCCATTTCCGACAGCAACTGTGAGCACAGACGGCAGCACTGAGAAGAACATGTTAGTATTAACAGTGTCACGGTTACATTTTTTGTTCAGCTCTCATATGTGCATCTTTGTGCTGTTGTCATATCTGTCTATTCTCTCTTTCAGACGCCACGTGATGGTGACTGTTAAGGTTAGTAGTTAGCAGACTTTTGTTTTGCGGTAGGAAGTTCTCATCGCAGTTTATTCTAGTCAGGAACCACCCATGCAGACAGGAAGTGACCGTCTGATATAGTGACCAACCAGAGTTCAGTTTGTTTTCAAGTTTGGACAGCAAGCCAAATTAAACCTTAAAGGAACACTACACCGTTTTTAGAAATAGGGCTTATTCAACATCTTTCCTACATTTAGATATGTGGGCAAATGCATTTTTGTCTCAGTGCATGCATTGTTTTAGTTTGGCAGGGTCGTCGCTAGCTTAGCTTAGTATAATGAATGGAATCCTTCTTATAACATTATTTGATATGCATTCTTATGATATTGAAAAAATGTCTTCATGATGTTGTTTTTGAACGTTCTCATAACATTGAGAGAAAACGTTTTGAGCACATTTCCAGAACATCCTAATGATGTTATTTGTACTTGATGAATGTTTTCATAATGCTGACAGAAAAAGTCCTTAAAACAACATTCAATGTCCTTATAATGTTATTGATATTTGATGAATCTTAATGTTAATGTTCTTGTAATTACTACAAATAAAAGTTCAATTTCAATATTATGTTGTAAGTAAAAATAAGGTTATAGGAGAATGTAACATTATTGTAACTTTTTAAATAATGTTCCAGTCACGACAGAATGATTTTTAGAAACATTGTAAATCAATTTTCCCACAAAGTTTTCAGAACATAAATTTGTCCGCTGGGTGATTTCTGTGTATTTGAGACACTGTATGTTTTCTCCATCAAACTGTCCTCTTTTCAGTCAATTATCCTAATAAATTTCAATGTCAATTACATCTGTCTCTGTTTTATCTTATTGTCCTTTAATAGTCATTAGTTCCTGTTGTGTTTGGTTAATCAATCATAATGTGTACACCCAGCTAAACTGGGTCGTGTATAGCACCATAAAATTGAATACGCACAGACATAAACAAAACTGTCAAAAAATTATTTTTTAAAGTCAGTTATAATGTTCAGTTCATTACAATTAGTTAATGCATTACACAAGTGTGAAAAACTTAAAATGACCAAACTTATTAATGTAGGTTTATTTGCATATATAAACATACATTTGTTTGTAGTTCATTCATTTTTGTTCATAATACATTGAAATGAACATCAATTTAAATGTTGTAATAGTGCTGTTCATTCTTAGAAACCTGAAGAATGAACTAATATTCGCAAATTGAAACTTTAATGTTTTTGATAACTGATACTGAACATACATCAAACAATGGAAAAAATATTGATTGCACTTTATTTTATGATAAAGATCTTTTCACCCCTAACGTGGCGCAATATTTGTAAGAGCATTTTCTCCTCCCTCTATGATAATATGAGAGCAGAAAGCAGAAGATGAGCAGTTGTGCTGCAGTGAAAACCTCAGGAAACATCAGCAAGAGCAAACACAATGACCACATACGCAAAGACAACAATATTCTACCTTTCAATCGGGTTTTGGCTCATTTCAGGTGAGAGTATTAAATGTAGTTCTGTGTTTGTTTAGTGATTTATTTATCGTATTGTCCTGGACGTAATAAAGGTTTGTGTGTTTGTTTAGGTGTTGAATGCTACACCGGTGGGTCAAAACATGTTTTAACTATTAAGCCTGGAGGATCTGTCACCATCCCATGTCATTATGATGAGAAAAACCCACCGCAGAAGAAATACTGGCTCTCAGAAATTGATAATTTTCGTAATTACACAAACACAATAGAGGAGAATCTGTCAGTTATTGATCATCCTGATCAGAGTCTCTTTACTGTGACTATGAGAAACCTGCAGAACCATCAGACTGGAGTTTATTATTGTACTGTGGAGACTGAAGGACAGTCGACTGTCACATATGATATTTATCTCAAGGTTCAGCCTGGTATGAGGATTTGTAATTATTTTTATCACATTCTTCTCTGATTTCACACATGTGTATGTTATAATCTCAAATTACTCTGTGTGTTCAGCTCCTGATGTGTCTGTGGTGAGCAGCAGTGTATCTGGACATGAAGGTGGTAATGTCAGTGTCCAGTGTTTCTACAGTTCTAGATATCAGTATAAACTCAAACACTGGTGCAGATATAAAGATCAGAGCTGTTACACAGAGGGGAGGACTGACACATCCCAGAATTCATCAGTCCAGATCAGTGATGATGGGAGAAGCTCCTTCACTGTGCTGATGACTGGACTGAGACTCAGTGATTCTGGATGGTACTGGTGCTCTGCTGGAGAGGCACTGAATCCTGTTCAACTCACGGTCACTGAGGCAGAACCAGGTACAAATCTTTTTCAATAATTTACTATTTTGCTACTACATATAAACAACTAAAATTGTTTTGCTTTCTTCTTTTGACAGTAAACGGGGACACAGACAGTCCGAGAGACTTGTTAGTATTGAAACTTTTCTCATTAAAATGAGCTTCCTCTCAGAATAATCTTCCTAGAATTATTCTATATTTGGCTGTTTTGTCATCAATGCTCAATTAACTATTTCTCATTATTGTGATTTAATGTTATAAAACAGTTATCAAAGTCTTTCTTCTAGCAAAATATTTTCTTGAATGTGTCTAAAATATACAGAGAAACATGTTCAGTTGTAATATTTGATAGTGTATTATCTTTTATCTTTCAGAGAGCGTTTCTGTCTGTCACAGAACTAGTTTTCTCCACATCGACCAGGAAGATCAGCTGATTAGAAAAGTGCTGATTCTGCTTTTGCTTTACACTCAGTCAGCAGACTAAAGATCTGTGTGTAGAAGGTATTAGACGTCTACATTTTCTAAATGCCTAAATGTCTGTAATGCATTCTTTTCTCATAATTTTTCTTCAAATGTATTTTTTTTCTTTTATCAAAAGCAACTTACAAATGAGGAACATAACAAATAAAACTACAAAAAAATGTTCATGTTTGTATTTATTTATTTAGCCATCAACTTTTACATCAATACGATATACTGACCTCACAGACATCTGTCATTCATATTAAATAACTATTTGGGCTTAAATTCAGAGGCATCAAAAATATTGTATATGAAAAATTATATATTTCTCAAAGAGATACAAATAAAACTTTAAAAGCTTTCTGTGAAATCTACAGTTTATTCTATTGATGAATCAAACCAATCAGAGGTTGAAATTTCAAGGGGAGAACATTTTTGGTACAACACCAGAACACACTATTCTTGTGATGTCTGTGGAGGTTCACGTGACACTGACATGAAACGAAACCAGACTTCATTCACCCCAGTGGAAAGCATGTTTAAACTGCCTAAATCACTCCCTATCCCCTATATAGTGCACTATGTCTATTTGCCATAGTAAATGTGTGAACAAGTGAACGATTTCAGCCGCAGCTTCAGTGTCTTTATGATGTAGGGGGCGGGGCTTCAAATTCTAGAGAGCATTTGATTGGACAGAAAATGAAAGCTGAAGCAGAATGATGTCGTTAAAACTGTTGCTCATATTGGTGGCTATACATTTTAAATGCATATATCTTCCAAATGTGAATTTTGGCATTGTTTTGAACACTGAAAAAAATTATTATGGCCCGATTAAATTAAGCATGATTAATTTGTGCTCGTTTAAATAATTTAAATTTAGTTTTTTGATTTTAATTAAAAAAATTAATTGGTTTTATGGGAATTGCATGTGTTTTTGTTTAAATTGAGATCAAATAAATTGATTGCGACCACTTACGATAATTTTGTTTAGTAAATTCAACTAATCATTTTTTTCAGTGAGCTTATAAATAACCTTAAATCTATCATATTCATTCTAACAGCCAAAAAACTGTTTTTAAATGCAAATTTTTCTCAGTCATAATGAATATTTTATGGCATGTAACGTCATCTTTCTAAGGACAAGCGTTGCTGGATGTTTTCACTTTTGGATGGTTATTCTGAACTAACAGTGCAGACGATGTGTGACTGTTTACAAAAACATTCAGATGCTCTGAGAATATACCCTTGTTTTTCATTTTACCATATTTAAGGCTGTTATGTCATGCATTTGACCAGCTTACATAAATGATGAAAAGCTATTTTTCCATGAATAACTTATGTACTGAAAAGTGCTCCATTGATGAACATTCACATCTGGATTTCAAGTCATATTAACCCCTTAACTGTCACCGTCCCGCTGGCAGGACGTGTGGCGCTCTTTTTTTGATCGCTTTTTTTGTATCATATATTTTAGTAAGCATCATAAATTAAGTATCATTCGAAAGATTACGAGCTTACAGGCTCCTCCCCTAGTCGGCGGTGTCAGGTTTCATATTACAAAATTAATTTAAACTACTTTATAATCAAAACCTTTTCTAATCTTGAGAAAACATATCGTCTGAAAGGTCTGAGTCTCAATGTTCTATATTTGGTGACTGTTTTATGATAGAAGTGATATTTGGATAGAAATGCAGTAATTTGTTACAGGAGAATGCATTAAAAAAAAAATTCAATGGAATGTGGATGACACCCGGTGGCTATTTTTAGTGTAAGCGCTTAAACAAATCTCATAGGAACTTCAATTTTTGTGATATCAGCATCAAATTTGAAACACAACTTGGTTAGACATATGGCTTTGATTTTATGGTAATTTTAGAGTAAATTTTTTTTGTAAAATATATATTTTATATAAAATAAAAAAATATTTATTGCAGTATTTCTATAGGCGTGGTGATAGGTAAGGGGTTAAATTATGTAGATACGTTTTTAGTCACATATATTTCTTTGCTTAAATGTGTTGACCACAAAACAGACAAAAAGTAACCAAACTTTTGTGTAAATCCACTTGCGGTATTTATTTTTAGTATTTATTTTTTCCCACATTATTTGCACACGTCTAGTACAATTATGTGGTTTTATTTCATTAATACAGTGTATACTTTTTTTTTAAAGAATGGAAGTGAAATGTGACAACATGCCCCGTAGGTGGGGTACATTGTAACATAGGCATATAACAGCTTAAAATGCTATCTGATATAATCAAAAAAATATCCAAGACAAACTCAAATATTTTGTCAATAAAATACAATTATTTACTTTTTCAAATAAAATAATGGCATTTTTAATCATTAAAAATGAACCAATTTTTTAGTTTGACAACAAACACACCTCAAAACATAATAATAATTAAGCATTTCTGAACATTGACTCTCAGTCTTTATTCACTTTATTCTCATGGTTTCTCAAAGTATAGAATATAATAGCGTAGTTCTAATAGGGGAACATTGTAACGCAGTGTGACAACATGCCCCATGTGCACAACTGGGATTTAAACCCGGCTCGTGTCTTCTGCTGTTAGATCAGCATTAAAGAATGAACTCAACTGTTAAATAACAGATATAAGATTACAATAATATCAGCTTTGTCCAATTTCAAATAAAAACAAAAAATAGAGATGAAAAATTAACTTAAGTTAGAAATTTACTTTTGCTATGGTTAAATAAATGTTTAATAATACCGTACAAAGATTGTGTTGATATTGCAAATACATTAAGTTTCGTCATCTTGGCATGTGTGGAAAGTTTTAAACCATGTGTTACAACGAACCCTGCGATAGGTTGTGCCCCACTTACCCCTACTCAAGTCGTCTTATAATTGTAAAATGAGAACTAGAAAAGGGAACATGTGAACACCAGAGCGGAACAGCTTTGACATTTACTGCATTGCACATAAATACTCATTCAAAACGTAACAGGATTAGGTAAAACTTTATTTTACAGTGTCATCGTTACACATTACATGTTACTCTAATAATTACTATAAATTGCTTATAATAACATGCAACCTAACCCAAACCCTAAACATAGTAAGTACATGTAGTTGATTATTATTACTCAGTACTTAAATGTATAATTACATTGCAACACAGACACCATGCAAGTGTAAGCAGGAATTATTTTAGATTTCTCGTAAAGTGCCCCTATTATGCTATTTTAAAGGCTCCTCGTTTAGTTCCGGAGGTCTCCTACAACAGGTTTACATGCATCAAAGGTCAGAAAGCAGTTTAATTTTCTCATAATAGGCTATACATTGCATATTTTTCAATGATTCACAAACGACTCGTCGGATGAATCAGTCTCTCTAAATCCCTCCTTTCCACGAGTTACTCTGCTCTGATTGGTCAGATGGATCAGTCTGTTGTGATTGACCAACCACATACAGTGTGTGTTGGACGCTAAACATCCATTACCATAAACTTCAGCTCCGTCCGAAGGCTTCCTAAAGCTCAGTGATTGTACACTGTAAAGACAGTAATGATGACGTTGATTTAACAACATCAATCCAAGCGTGAGTCCGATGATGAAACGTTGGAAGAACTAGTTATTCAACCCGAACCTCCATCGCAAGGACGACTTGAGCAGGACGTTTGTCAGTGATACGGTACTCAGTTTGAGGTGCATTATGAGATGTTGCAACTGTAATTCCTCACCATCAGCAGCATTAACAAGTGTATGTTCATCAATAAACCGATGAGTAAATGTCTAATTTATTGCGGTGCACATGCGTGAACTGTATCAGTAACATCACATAAGTTAGCCCAGCACTAACGTGAATGACTGATGGAACATTAAAGTTTGCAAAACTAATCTTGCTCCATCCTTTATCTTTACTCAAAGTAGTAAGAACGGCAGACAATCTGCATTAATAGACAGTTTTATGTAATTGTGGCCCACAGCTGATTTGCAGAAGTATTTCAGTAAGACAGTAATAACTTGAGTTAGCCGGTTTGCCGAACACAAAACTCCGTCATTTGAACACCCGGTAGAAAATATACATCAATAATTATTCATACTGGGTCCTGACCCATCTTTCCAGAGCAAGCAATTTGTGAGATATGAGAAATTACATTTGAGGGCGGGTCAAGTTGTTCGCGAGCGGAGAACGTCCAGCATAGGCGGACATTTTGCAATTGTATTTTCTAGTGACGTAGAACCGTAACGCAGTGTGATTTGAAATGCAAACGACTCGTTCAGAGTCCATTCTTTCTTTTGGGAGATAATAACTTTATTTATCGTGCACTTTCGACTTTACAACTTTGCAACGTTTACATTCACAGACAGCTATATTATGTAACAGGGGCACTTTCATTCTCATTTTGAATGTAAATGGATTATTTTAGACTTCTGTCAACCAGGTGACATTCTCTGTTTGACTCAAGCAACAAGAGAGAACGAATGCAGGAAGTGAGAAATCTATGATAACTTTAGATATAATGCACGTCTCCTTGAGTGAGAAGCTGTTTCTGTGGTATTAACCTAAGAAAACTTTCATGGAAATTATGAAGATAAAGAAAGAAGAACTTTTCAACAAACCGACAGTCAGTTTGAAGAAGTTTATTGTATTTTTCCTTTGGCTCATGACAGGTAAGTGTTCTCAATTCATTGTACTCATACGAGTAGTTGACACATCTTGCTGCATGACATGCATTTTTCTAATTCTTGTATTAAAATAATATCATATATAACTCGTATGTTTAGGTATCTAAGTAAATAAACTAAAGTTGATATTTTCTTCGCTCAGGTCCTGAATGCACAAAAGGACAGGCGAGCAGATTGTTAACGGTTCAGACTGGAGGATCTGTTGTTATTCCATGTTATTATGAGAGGAAATACACAGAACACAAGAAATACTGGTGCTTTCATGCCTTGGCAGCGTACAATTACTGCTCTATTCTGACATATGCTAATGAAACCAAAGGAAACGTGTCAGTAATCGATCATCCAGATCAGAGTTTCTTTACTGTGGCTATGAGAAACCTGCAGAATAATGACACTGGATCTTACTGGTGTGCCGTTGAGATTGGAGGAATACTTCGAAGAGATAAAACAGAGCAGCTTCATCTCACAGTTCAATCAGGTATGAGATGAGTTTCATATTCAAATATTCTGATCCTGATTCCTATTAAATCACAATCTCAGATGACTCATGTCTGTGTGTTCAGCTCCTGATGTGTCTGTGGTGAGCAGCAGTGTATCTGGACATGAAGGTGGTAATGTCAGTGTCCAGTGTTTCTACAGTTCTGGATATCAGAATAAAACCAAACAGTGGTGCAGATATAAAGATCAGAGCTGTTACACAGTGGGGAGGACTGACACATCCCAGAATTCATCAGTCCAGATCAGTGATGATGGGAGAAGCTCCTTCACTGTGCTGATGACTGGACTGAGACTCAGTGATTCTGGATGGTACTGGTGCTCTGCTGGAGATCGGCAGGTTCCTGTTCAGCTCACAGTCACTGGTAAAAACTGTTTTTTTTTTTTGTTGCATCTTTTTCTGTGTTAAGTGACTGATGTCTCTATAGAAGGTCCACAGGTTCCTGTGTCCTATTGTCACTGTCACTGAACCAATTAAAATGGCATTAAACGGAAGTTGCGATAGCCTTTCATCTCTATTGTCATGTGTATCCGAGTGAAACGGCTTTGCGAACAAGAAAAAATGTGGGGCGGGACTTGATTTTGTCCACATGGAATTGATTGGATGGTTGTGATTTGCTATTGGTGGATCTCATGTGAGTGACAGGTTGCCCGGCCATAGTGCTAGTAAACACGTCATCAGAGAAGAGATGTCGCTGCAAGTAGTGATTTTTACATCTTATTGGTGGTGACAAAATTGTAATAATTTTGTTTTTCTTCTGCATTTCTATTCAACAGCAGTTGTGACCACAGAAGAATTTGACAAAAATGGGTAAGTACCTAATTTAAACATTAATCAATCTTAAATATTGCTTAAATATTAAGCTTAATATTTTGTATAATGGACATGTCGATTTCTTTATGCTGTCATTTTCCTTTTAGTTTTCTATAGCCAGGTCTGTTTGAGTTAATTATTGAAGTTCATTTCTCTTTATTTTTCTTTCTTAGCAGCAACAATCCAACAGCAAGCAGTGAAGAGCAACAGAATAAGTATTAAAACAGGATGTTTATTGCTCAAATAGATTAAAACATCATGCAGAATATAACTTTTAAATATGTATGCAATTGTAATTTTAAGTTTTGTTTTTAAGGTTAATTATATAAGACAGGATTTCCTTTCATTGTATGACTGTAACTGGTGTAGCAAATAATACAGTGGAATTGCAACTGCATCAGTGAGGCCACCTTCCTCTTTTTCATGTACTGTATATCTATTTTAGGTTTTCCTAGAATTGCAATGTGGCATGTATGAAATGGTTTAAAACTACAACAAATGGCTGTTAAAGGGGTAGTTCACCCAACAATGAAAATTCCGTCATCATTTACTCACCCTCAAGTTCAACCTGTATGAATTTCTTTCTTCTGCTGAACACAAAAGATTATATTTTGACCAAACCAAACAGTTCAATTCTTATCAATTCAATTCACATGTATTTGTATAGCGCTTTTCACAATACAGATCATTTCAAAGCAGCTTCACAGAAAATTCCTATTCAAAATGTACACGTTTGTACCTAAAGGGTGCATATCGGTACCTTAAAGGTACATATTAGTACCTAAAGTGTACATATTTGTACCTAAACGGGAAAAAGTGTACGTTTTGTAAAGGTACCACCTTTTTTCTGAGTGCAGAATTTTAATTTTGGGTGAACTATTCCTTTAAGGGCATTTGAACAGCTCAATGCATTTCAGACATTTAATTAAAGCAATATACTGTAGCAAACCATGTAAATCAAAAGTAAAAAAAAAATCTTCACAAGATTAATGTCAACAGAACTGATCAAGTAATACACTATATTGCCAAAAGGTTTGGGATACCTGCCTTTACATGCACATGAACTTTAATTACATCCCATTCTTAATCCGTAGAGTTTAATATGGAGTTGGCACCCTTTGCCACTATAACAGCTTCAACTATTCTGGGAAGGCTTTCCACAAGGTTTAGGAGTGTGTTTATGGCAATTTTTGACCATTCTTCTAGAAGCGCATTTGTGAGGTCAGGCACTGATGTTGGACGAGAAGAACTGGCTCGCAGTCTCCGCTCTAATTCATCCCAAAGGTGTTCTATTGGGTTTAGGTCAGGACTCTGTGCAGGCCAGTCAAGTTCCTCCACTCCACCATGTCTTTATGGACCGACGCTTTGTGCACTGGTGCGCAGTCATGTTGAAACTGGAAGGGGCCATCCCCAAACTGTTGGGAACATGAAATTGTCCAAATGTCTTGGTATGCTGAAGCATTAAGAGTTCCTTTCACTGGAACTCAGGGGAAAAACAACCCCACACCCAGATCCATCAGATTGCCAGACAGAGAAGTGTGATTGGTCACTCCAGACAACACGTCTTCACTGCTCTAGAGTCCAGTGGTGGTGTGCTTTACCCCACTGCATCCGACGCTTTGCATTGCACTTGGTGATGTAAGGCTTGGATGAGCTGCTTGGCCATGGAAACCCATTCCATGAAGCTCTACACACTGTTCTTGAGCTAATCTGAAGGCCACATGAAGTTTGAAGGTCTATAGCTATTGAGTCTGCAGAAAGTTGCCTCACCATGCGCTGATCCCGCTCTGTGATTTTATGTGACCTACCACTTCGTGGCTGAGTTGCTGTTGTTCCCAATTGCTTCCACTTTTTTATAATACCACTAACAGTTGACTGTGTAATATTTAGAAGAAATTTACAGAATGGACTTATTGCACAGGTGGCAACCTATCACGGCCCCACGCTTGAATTCACTGAGCTCCTGAGAGCGACCCATTCTTTCACAAATGTTTGTAGAAGCGTCTGCACGCCGAGGGGCTTGATTTTATACACCTGTGGCCATGGAAGTGATTGGAACACCTGCATTCAATGATTTGGAGGGGTGTCCCAATACTTTGCCAATATAGTGTATGTTCTTGATTGAGTTAAGAATAAAAAGTTCAAATGAAAAATACCTTGCAAAAATGCACCATGGTAAATTTACTTTCAGCAAAAATAATATTGTCAAAATAATGATGATAGCAATTATTATTATGCATATATAATATGAACCATTTGCATTGTTTATTTTCACAGGCATCTGGAGGTGTGGATTCCCGCAGTTATGATGTTTCTTCTGTTGGCGACTGTCGTGTCAGCTGTAATACTGAGAAAGAAGAGCAGTTAGCATTGATTTTACCTTTCTTATTATAAGACCTATTCCATCATTCAGCGTTTGATCAGTTTTGCACTATTGTTCAGAAGTCTGTAGTCAGTTTTTTTTTTTTTTTTAAGAAATTAAATTTTTTTTTATTCAGCAAGGATGCATTAAATTGATCACAAGCCCCATTACAGACTTTAAGCCACAAAATATTTGATTTAAAATAAAAGCTGTTCTTTTGAACGTTCTATTCATCAAAGAATCCTGAAAAAACACACAGTTTCCACAAAATATGAAGCAGCACAACTGCTTTCAAAAATGAAAATAATAAGAAATGTTTATTTAGCAGCCAATCAGAATATTAGAATGATTTCTGAAGGATTGCAGGAATAAATAACATTTTGAATTATAAATAGAGATAATATTTCACAGTATTACAGTTTTTGTATTTTTCATCAAATAAATGCAGCTTCTTTCAAAAACATCAAACAGTCTAACGAACCCCAGTGAGCGCTAGTGTGTATTTTTATGTCAAGGACTGATTTGTTTTCTCAGTAACAGACAGAAATAACACCCACATGACTGAGGTGAACAGCGATGGAGCCCGTGATGCAGTAAGTTTGAACAATCAATCAACCATTTGAGTTAAAATTCATAACTGAGAGTTATAAAATCTCAACAATCAGATGTGTTTATGATTATTCACAGGGAAACGGAGTCAGTTCATCCACTGTGGTTGCAGAGAACGTGACTTACAGCTCTGTGACAGTACAACCTAAAACTAAAGCAGTAAGTGAATTCACAAGATCATAAACACAGATTTGTACTGTAATGTAATTGTCAGTATTCTTCTTAACCCTTTCTTGAGCTTGGAAGGGTTCAGTTTGAGCAGATGTTCTATACTTCATTGTTCTCGTCAGAGCTCATTTCCCAGTACATCCAGCATCTGGCTCATATTCGTGACATATTCTCAAAACTATCATTTTCAACATCTTCAAAATCAATATTTTGATCGCTGACAGCTTCTTCAACAGATCTACCAACAAGTGACAGTGACACTAATATGTGTTTAGCACTTGCTCTGCATTAAAGCGCTAAACCATTTCAAGTTTTGCTGATGATTCTTCCTATTCTTTTGTTTTCTGCCTGCGGTAACTATGAGTGAAACGTCTCTTCATCATTGTGTATCAGTAGTGAATGATGTCACTAAAGACTCGAGGTATGCATTTAAGGGTTAATCATTTTTCGTATCTCCAGTGCAGCCCAGTATCTGTGGAGGACGAGGTGACCTACAGCTTCCTACAGTCAGATGTTACAGGTTTGTTGAAATTAATAATCACAGGATGTTTTACACCGGCACTCAACATGTGATTTCATCTCATAGTTTATTCTCTTAATCACAGGTGCACGTTCTGCACTGAACACCTGAGGAAATATGAGCACAACAGCACTGAACTTGAAACAAGATAATATTGTTTTAATTCCATGCAAATGCAAAGCAAGCAAACTCTCAATTCTGATAAAAATATATTAATTGAATTACATAATTTATAATGTACTGTCTCTTGTGGTGACACAATGTAAATACATGCACAAATCAAGTGATTTGACAATATAGGAAGTGTTGTTTAGGAATAAGTTTGTAAATTGTTGATTGTAAAAAGCATGCAATAGTCATAATATATTTGCAAAGTTGAAATGTGCTTGCTTTAAGTCTGACAATAACATTTTAAGAACTTGCATACAAATAATACATGCTATAGGCTATTGTATGCTCCTTAATGTGTTTTGCTATGTTTTTAGAAGTAGTCTAATAATGGTATTGTCTTATTATAGAAATATGTGTTTAACTGTAAGGATCGGTTTTGCTGCTAAGATAAAATCTTAGATCCACACCCCAGCAATAGAACAATAAAAGTCACTAATCTTGAGAGAAGATCTCACAGAAACTGTGTGACACCACCATGACAAACATTTCACCCCCTCCCCATTTTGCCCTTTCCTTGCCCTGTTTTCAAGTCACCAAATCCAGATATACCAGTGATGATGTATCTTGTAAATCTATTGTTTTATCCCTTTCATGTTTGATGTCTTTTTAAAGGTCTCGGTGCGAATGGTAAAATGGTCTCAGTTTCACTGCAGTCACTAGTAGTATTAGAAAGATTGAAAACTAATGAGAATTCAGTTCTCCTTTTGAGGAGTCTCTTCAAAGATATCTGATCCACTCCCCCAAAACCAGGTGGTTGTGTTGCAAATATTTACAACCCTTTTGTTCTAGTTGGAGTATTTAAGGGAGGGTAACCTAACTCTCAGGGGGAACATTCTGTAGTCAGAACCCCCATGTGGTGCTGGGTCAGTGTCTCAAAGAAAAACTGCATGTATTGTGCCAGACATGATGACTCTTTTAAATAATTTTCATATTGCTTTGCAATTGTGTTTTATGTTTTTACGCTGATCAGTTGTGTACCATGGATTCGTGTTTACTTATTTACTTTTCCTGTCTGGCCAAAATAAATGTTAATCTTGATTTATCTTGTATGATTCTGAAATCATTATTCTAGTATGGATCAATGTATACTCCTTTATTACCGCAAAATCTAGGGTTATGATAGATCACACCGATGACGGCACGACTGAAGCATGGGGCGCAGTGTGCGCGATATTCCGATTTCTGACTATCGCTGGATTGGCGGGTTGCAGTTCGTGAATATTACTAAAATTACACTTTTTATTAAGTGAGCATGTGCAACCACTTAAAGGTAAAATATTCACTCTGCAACATTTTGTGTCCGTGAATGTGCGTCCGGAAGCGTCTGTTTCTCTGCGATATTGGGTCTCTCGATGAACGAATATGAAAACTAGGAAGATACAAAAACAATGGGATTTTTTTCCCTTCACCAATCAATTTTTATGATTTTATCCAAACTTTGTATAAAGATGATTCTTACTGTTATGAAAGATATAACAGAATAATTTGATATACCATTTTACTTTATGCAATATGTGTGTAAACATGGCCATAAATACCATTCCCATTCTATGTGTAGCCCTGAGTGTTTATTGACAGATTAAAAGATGCAGATACATATTGCCCCCTTTAAATTTTGAACTGGGTAATAGCGTTCTGATAATAAGAACTACTGTGACATTTGATGATAATCAGTGCAGTAGACTAGACAAAGCTAGAAAACAGAACAATGAAACATGATATACACTCAAGACTAATGAGCAAAAAGGGACACCTGTGAACAATCAAATTTGAGCCAATGATAAACAGAGCAGAGTATCACATGACTAAATCAACCAATGAAAACAACACATGAGACTAGGAAAGCGAAGTCACATGACTATGGACATTTTAAAATAAAAGACATGAAACACAACCGTGAACCAAAACCCAAAACCAAACGTGACAGTCCCATTGAGTAAACAAAAATCACTTCACTCGAATTTGAACATTTTGGCCAAATTCCGGAAATATGTAAGGTAAATAGACAAGTGGTCAAGTGCAAAAACCGCAAGTGTGGGTATTTGGACAGGCCCTTGGACTCAACACTGGCATTTGATCATTTAAGCACATGAGAGTTGATGTCGGGATTGCATGCTGTCTGAAAGAGCTCATTGGCTTTCTGTGTGCGCACTTCAGGTGTGAGTTGGGATGATGTGAGTACTGCATAGCATTATTTTTCTAGGCTTATTGCACTCAATAACTCCTTTTAATACCTCTAGATTCTGCTATACTCAGGGCTACAGAGATTTCATAATACAATCTGTTTATGTTTTTTTTTTCTTCCATCTAGGCCTATAGCTATTTCTTTACTTACATGTGTAAAACAGACCCAAAATAACCAATTTCTGCATTAGTCCTATATTGTAAAATGAGAACTGCAAAAGGGAACATGACAATATTACCCAGAAATACGAGAGGGAACCGCTTTGATATTGACTGTATCGCAAATCATTCATTTACAATCAAACACCACAGCAACATTGTAAATCAAGCTGTTTTGACACAAGCAACCACAGAACATGAATGCAGGAGTGAGAGAGATGTAGAAAACAACAGAAAATTTATCAGAAATTCTGCTGGGAGTGTTTACCTGGAAATATCAGGCAATTTAAAAATATAATAAATTTTTCTATTTATGCTTTAGTCTAAAATAATTTACCAAATATTTGTTTGTGAGCACAATCTCCATAACATGAATCTTAAAGGGGTCATGAACTGGCTTTAAAAATATATATATATATATATATATATACTGCACTGTAAAAAAAAAATATTGTTGGTTAAACTTAAAAAAGGAAGTTGCCTTAAAATTTTGAGTTCATTGAAATTAATAGTTAATACAATGAAGGAAATTGGTTTAATAAATAGAAACTCAAAATATTATTGTGTCTGAACCACATAAATTAATTTTTTTTTGTGATAAATCATGAAAATAGCACAATTTGGCATGTTGCACTGCATTATTACAAATAAAATACAATTACGCAATATGCTTACAAAATCTTTTAATATTTGAATAAAGGGTGATGCCGATTCTCAAATATTCATTGTATTAACTAAAAATTTTAATTTCAATGAACTCAAAATTTTAAGGAAACCAGGTAAATTACTTTGTAAATATTTTTTTTACAGTGTGTTTCAGAGGTCAACTTGTGACGTTTGAATAGTTTTTACATTCAAAAACATCAAAATGAATAAGTAGGCTATTTTCTGGTTTTGAGCCTAGCTCCTGGAACGCTCTAGCCTGGGAAAACCCAGACAACTTCCGGCAAATTTAGATTAGTTCGATTAGCAAATTTAGATTAGTTACTACTGAGAATGGTCTGGTTTTAACCAGGCTAGGAACGCTCTGTATTTATGTGCGTGCCGCATTAAAGACTTAGAAGTAAATGCCCACTGCTATGTTGGGTAAAAGTTTTGCATATTATAATGAGTTTCGATTCCCCGGTTAGTAGGTGTGTGACGAGACAAGATACCAGATTGGGTTCACAAGAACGAGATGAGACAAGATTTTTACATAGTATTTTTAAGAAATCCTCAACGATGAAATGCATGACTAAAAACTGTTTGCAGGTGCATTTGAAATGGTTAAACTCATCATCTTGTAATGAATGTCATTTCAGTTAGGCTATACTTTCTGAGTATGAATTATCATATGCAGTAAAATACAGCAATACTCAAGCACTGTAAAGGTTTTGCCAAAAACTCAACTGACTTTTCTCCTGTATGATTGTCTCTTCAGACCTTAGAACTGCACATGAGCTTCTTTTGACCTCCTAACTGAACTCCTTCCCACAAACTGATCATAGATAAATGCAAACAATAACCATTATACCATAATCAAAGTACTCAATATTCAAAGTGCAAATACAGACCACATTTTCTTCAAGCATGATACAGAGCCAAGATATGGTTACAACGAGATAGCTTATATATTGGGAGATATTCGCTTGCCTTAGGGAGCCGCTTTCAAACAGCGGTAACGTATTGAAATCACTTTTGAATGCGCGCTCGCGTTACTTTCACTTTGAATTTCGCGATCATGTGTAGCCTACTCTGGGAATAGTATTCCCAGGAAATACTGGTGGTGCTGAACGCGCATTTTCAAATGTAGGCTAAGTCTGACGCTTCTGATGCGCAACGAATCCTCCGCCACGGAGTCCATTAACATGTAACACACACACTCGTAACACACGCTCAATGCGAGTGCTTGTCTTCTCGACACGTGATCAGTGCTGTGCACTATGTACGGCTCGAACCGAATTAAATTGTTTTTATTTCTATAAAAAGCCAAACTAGAGTGGAGGGGTAATGTAAATGTAGTGTTGGCATATTCTATCCTAACTTCACCCTCACACTCCCCAGCAAACACGCAAGTGATTACAATATGACATGAGACAGCTTTTCACCTCGACGAGAAATCTGTGGCACGAGATCTCGTCACACCCCTACCGGTTAGTACACATGGGGAATTGTTTTGAAAACTTCCAATGTGGAAAAATGGCAACTGGAAAGAATCGCTCTTACATGTTTGACATGAACCAACAACACCTCAAAAACAGTGTTGAGCATGTTACTTTAAAAAATAAATTAGTTAGGCTATTACTTTACTTCTTAGTAATTGAGTTAGTAACTGAGTTACATCATTATAAAAGTAACTAATTACCAGGGAAAGTAACTACTGTGTTACTCCCCCCCCCCAAATGTTCAAATATGTCAAATAACTTGAATGCCCCTAATATTAAATATGTTAAATGAATAAATTGGACACTAAATAGAATATATTATTATTATAAAACATTGTACATTAATCTACACTATTGTAATGTTGCTGTGGGACAATGTGAGAGACACCTATCAAATTCAATACATTATTGTAAATATTATCAGTAGACCTACTATAGTGTAAATATTGTGTAAATATTATCAGTAGC
Organism: Gobio gobio; assembly: GCF_949357685.1. Classification (NCBI taxonomy): domain Eukaryota; kingdom Metazoa; phylum Chordata; class Actinopteri; order Cypriniformes; family Gobionidae; genus Gobio; species Gobio gobio. The sequence continues at coordinate 54,962,900 of NC_137102.1, read as the reverse complement.
CTACTATACTACTCTTTTTGGTAGTGGAGCTCATGTTATCACCTGGGTCTTCCACTAATTTTGTGGCGGCATGTGATGATGTGAGGTGCTTCATTAGATTAGAATTACTTGCCACCGCCGTGGAGAGACTCTTTCTTGCTGGGCATAAGTTGCACATTACATAAACATTCTTACCTTTCACTAGCCTAGAAATCTAGACGCACCCTAGTGGCTAAAAAATTATTTTGCCGCGAGTGTAGTCTAGCAACTCTCGGTAGACCTGAGAGCTGGAAAAACCAAACTCTGGTCAGGCCAATCACAGCGTGTGTAGAGTCGGTGGGCGGGCTTAAAGGTATAGTTCACCCAAAAACGAAAATGTGATGTTTTTCTGCTGACCCCTAAGGCATCCAAGATGTAGGTGTCTTCGTTTCTTCAGTAGAACACAAATGAAGATTTTTAACCGTTCAACCGTTGCTGTGTGTCACTCATATAATGCTTGTCAAAGGGGTCGAATTCTATTAGAGTAAAAAAAAAAATGGACAGACAACTTCAAATTAAACCCCGCGGCTTGTGACGACACATTGATGTCTTAAGATCTGAGAGAAACCGAACGGTATTTATGCAAATATATCACCTCATATCAGACGAACGCTTCAGCTCTCCAGACTGCCATCACTTCCCGTGAGTGAGGTCAAAATTCTGGCCGGGTCATAGATATATACATAGATAACTCATTAGTGCCTGCGTGGATCATGGTGTGGATCGCTCGAATGAGGAATCTATGTATATATATATCTATGACCCGGCTGTAATTTTGACCTCACACACGGGAAGTGATGGCAGTCTGCAGAGCTGAAGCGTTCGTCTGATATGAGGTGATATATTTGCATAAATACCGTTGGGTTTCTCTCAGAAACCGATCGTTTCGTGTCTTAAGACATCAATGTGTCGTCACGAGCCGCGGGGTTTCATTTGAAGTTGTCTGTCCATGTTTTTTTTTACTCTAATAGAATTCAACCCCATTGACAAGCATTATATGAGTGACACAAAACAACGGTTGGAGTTGAAAATCTTCATTTGTGTTCTACTGAAGAAACGAAGACACCTACATCTTGGATGCCTTAGGGGTAAGCAGAAAAACATCACATTTTCATTTTTGGGTGAACTATCCCTTTAACATAATGACGGCACGTCACGGCAGAGTTGCGGAGGTTCTACGTGCTACTCGTAAACAAAGAAGCTGACGCACAGCGGTCTTTTGAAATGGCTTTGACCGCGACACTGGAAGACTTGGAGTTAAGATTTTCTTTGAGAAAAGAACAAAGAACGGCACTGAAGTCATTCTTAAGAAAAGAAGATGTGTTCGGAGTTTTGCCAACCGGATACGGCGAAAGTCTATCAACTAACGTTAGCTCGGCTTCACCTTCTTCTTCGCTCTGGTTGGTTGTGGCGCTCATGGCACTATCCAATTGCGTGCAGAGGGAATTTGAAAGACAACCGTTTATCCCGCCCCTCGGATTGAGCCCTGTCAATGGTGAGTTTCCAGACCCAACATCTTGATGTGGGTCGGGCTTGTCAGGCTAACCTTTCACCTGGAAAAGTAGCGCTTATACTTGCGAAAGCTACCTTTGAAGTCGTTGGACTTGCCATCACTCTGACTCCTCCTGGTCGTTAGTGTGTGTGACTGTACATATGCGTGTGTGTGTGTGTGTGTGTGACTCAACCTATCAACCTCAACCTTGTCTCCCACCCACCAATCATCATCAGTCATGTGTACCACCCCACCCACCCTTCTAGGAACCCTGAGTTGTGACTTTTTAATGGGAAAACAGTGTCAGTATAGCAAACAGCTACAATTTCTGCAGTCTTAAAGGGTTAGTTCACCCAAAAATGAAAATTCTGTCATTAATTACTCACCCTTATGTCGTTCGACACCCGTAAGACCTCCGTTCATATTCGGAACACAAATGAAGATATTTTTGTTGAAAGCTGATGGCTGAGAAAGGCTTCAGATAGGCCTCCATTGGCATTCAGTACACTTATACTCCCAAGACCGATAAAAGGATCGCATAAATTTTAAAATCTTACTTATTACTTACAAAGCACTAAATGGTTTAGCTCCCCAATACTTGAGCGAGCTCTTAACATATTATACTCCATCACGTCTACTGCGGTCTCAAAATTCTGGCCAGTTGATCATACCGAGAATATCCAAATCAACTGCAGGCGGTCGATCCTTTTCCTATTTAGCTCCTAAACTCTGGAACAGTCTTCCTAACATTGTTCGGGAAGCAGACACACTCTGTCAGTTTAAATCTAGACTAAAAACACATCTCTTTACTGTGGCATACACATAAAACACTTTTTCAATGAAATGATTGTTAGGCTGCATTAACTAGGTCGGCCGGAACCGGGAACACTTCCCATAACACCTGATGTACTCGTTACATCATCAGAAGAATGGCATCTACGCTAATGTTAGTCTCTCTGTTTTATCCCGAGGTTTACTGCAGTCAGCTGGATCCGGGCCGTATCCAGATCAGATGGTGGACCTGCGCCCAGAGAAGACCAACACAGGACCCCGAAGTGTCTGGGAGACCGTGATTAGACTCCCCCTGAAACTGCCTCATCGACACGGCATCTCAATAAACCCGTCTCCTGCGTGTTGCCTCCGATCATTCGAATATTGCACTTTAATAATTATTTAATCAACATCATCCTCAATAAACCCGTCTCCAGCATGTTGCCCCCGGTCCCTCGAATATTCTGATCTATTATGACCTCCGAGCTGTAAAACTGCCAGAATAATAATAATAATAATAATACGCTGTTTGTTAATTGGCCAGAGGAGAACTGGCACCCCGACTGAGCCTGGTTTCTCCCAAGGTTTATTTTTCTCCATTAGGTCACCTAATGGGGTTTTGGTTTCCTTGCCACTGTTGCCTCTGGCTTGGCGTGCTCAGTTGGGGACACTAAATTTTTCAACTAAACATCGAAATACATCTAAATAATAAACTAAATTAACCATTTAAACTAAATTACTGATCAAATTATTGATCTAAAGCCCACACTGTCACTGTATGATACTTGAAATTTTTCCAGAATGGCTATACAGCTGAATAAAATTATGCTGCATTATTTTCCTGTTTAACACTGTAAAGCTGCTTTGAAACAATCTACATTGTTAAAAGCGCTATATAAATAAAGTTGACTTGACTTGACTTGACACACACACACACACACACACACACACACAAACACACACACAACATTTAGACATGTTTCTCCCTTTTGTGTGGGATGCTGTCATAATTCACAGAAGACAAGAGGAAGTTGACATCAGACTACAATACAGAAGAAACACAATCACGAAACTTTCATAATCAAACCATCATGCAGTTCCTTCTATTTTTTCTTTATTTGGCTCATAACAGGCAAGAATGTGTGAAGGCTAAGGAAGCTGCTCTTTCACTTTAAAAACATCTAAATAAAATGTAATGGAATTGTTTCAAGATACGTGTTGGCTATGGTTAGCTTTTCCCTGTAAAAGCAACCAGAAGCAGCAACAGTCAGTGGTTTGAGTGATGAAATTCCACGCTAGTCTGTGGCACGGGGAGGCTAGTGAAGTCATTGTTGCAGCTAATTCTGGCCAATAACCACCCACATAAACAGTAAATGACCATTTACTAATGACCAAATGATCATTTTGCATGTGATGGCTCACATGATGAAAGAATGTTCATAAGTTGTGAAGAGTTTGACAGTTTCACTGAGAATCAACTCATCAGTTTGGATCAACAAGCCATGTGCATTTAGTCATTGTGCAAATTGTAGATAATTGTAGCCTACTAACTCTTTTGCACACATGTGCCAAAACAAATCCAATTTGCTTAAATAAAAAAAGAATATGAACAAGGAACTATTTGTTCAGAGATCTGAACTTATCGTTTTGAGTCTCATTCGAGAATTGAGTCAAAGCAATTGAGAAAAACTGTAATTAAAAGCACTATTATAACATGTGTATTTTTACTCTAATTTATTTATTTCATTTATGTTATTCTCATCTCACACATCGGATCTGCATGTAAAAGTTTTTTTTTTTTGTTGTATAAATGGCACGTTTTCTGTATAATAAATTTCTATAAGAATACATCTCACCTACAAGAAAGTTGGAAGCAAAATGGCCAAACAAAAAAAATAAACTTATACAGCCATTATTATATTTGAAAACCTATTTTTTAGTCCAATCAGTCAGTTAATTTATAATTAATTTTAAATAAAGATTGAAAGATAAGATAAAACAATTATTGCACAACTGCTCCATAGGTGGTGATATGTACTAAGAATGTAAATCGGTATTAAACAAAAGAATACAGAGAAAAGTATGGCGCACTTCTTCTTACTGGCTGTGTCCGAAATCCCATATTCTCTTGAGTAGGTACTTATTTTGAATAAGTAATTACTTCACGACAGAATCAAATTACTAAGGGTGCTAGATAGTAAAATGTAGATAGGCCAAGCAACGGCCCCACCATAGCAGTGTAAAGTGAGAAAAAGTGAGTCATCACTTTTACCAATAATTGGATCAATTTCAAAAATATTATTTGATAACAGTTTTTTACAATCGCTATGACAATTTTTCAATACTTTTAACAATTTTCCTAAACTCTTAATGCAGTTAGCACAACATCTGGGTCTCAGGAGGATATTTCTGTCTTGTGCAGAGTGGCATTATTTAGATGTGTAACAGAGATCCACTGGAGGCGAGTGTAGATGAACCCAAGTGCAGTTTTATTGCCAGTAATCCAAAGTGAGCAAACAGAAACAATGAATTGACTAGAACTTGACTTGACAAAGAACTCACCAACAGCCATTTACAGGAAACAATACTCGATAAACTGACAAGGCAAACATGAGGACTATGGCCCTGTCCCAAATGGCACACTTCATGTGCACTTTCGGTCTTGTGGACTTACAATGGCCGCTGTGTGCGCGTGTCCGTTAAGTCCACGAGACCGTAGGGTGTCCCATTTGTCATTTTAGATCTCAGAAGGGTGCCTCGCGAGCACCCCCTTTGAGGTCGATATGCGCCCTCGATGCGCACTTCTGCCGAGCCCACACTGGTGTGGGTTACGCAGCGGACTTCTTCCCGGCAGTCAAAGCGGTATTACATCGTGAAAGTGCGGACTCAGAGGAAGACCGTGAGGGTTTAGGGTGCCATTTGGGACAGGGCCAACATAAACAGGGACTAGGGGAACACATGACTATGACAACCAACGAAGAACCAGAACTCAACCACATGAAAAGACAATGAACCAATGAGAACTATGGACACATGACTAGACCAACCAATGAGAACGTGACACATGGACAAGGAAACCAATCAGAACAAGACACATGAAACTAGGGAAGCACATGACGATCACATAAGGGCAAGGAGGTCACATGGGAAGAAACATGAGGAAACATGACTGAGGCAAAATTACAAAATAAAAGACATGAAAACATAAACGTGAACCAACCCCAAAACCCAACATGACAAGATGTCACTTCCAAAACTTTGCAGCATGCAATTGGCCGTCGCTCCTCTTAGCAACAATAGTTTTATTCAATGAATTGTATAGACTGTAGCCTCGAAAGCGAGCCAAGATCGCGAAGGTTGCTAAAATGCTGTTGCTTTGTCAGTTCATCGCGATCTCACAAAGTTCCGTTATAAAAATTAAGTCGTCTACAATAAATCTCTTACTTACATTATGTCTTGACTTTGTTTGTTAATTAGAGGTTTCGCGAGCCTGCATTAACTCAGCACTGAATAGCCTAAAAAACACGTTCGAGCGATCAACAGCTACGTCTGAAATTGGCTACATTACTCACCGCTGCAAAAACACACTGTAAATAGATGCATTTGACGCCCTCCAGAGCTCAGACACAAATGAGCAAATCTGTTTCGCCAATATTATTACAGTATCAACTGAGGGTGCTTTTGCTTGCGTTTGAGGGTGCTTAGCAGAACCAGGCCAGCTTCACAACCGCTTAATAAGTACATTATACGAATGGGTGTAGTATGAATGTAATCTGGTCGTACTACATTCGATATGCTGTCATTATCATGTGACCTACCAGCATCAGTTGCATCGCTTCACCGCCATTCATAAATCCGCTCCCGTGGCCTCATGGGATAGTAAAGTGTCCATCATATGCACACTTCAGAATCTCTACAGAAGAAGTAGGTCATCCGTGGACTTTTTGCCTACTCTTTTATAAGTACTGCGAATTCGGACATACTTTTGTCACATACTTGTTTTCGCCTACTATACAGGGAAGTAAACGATTTTGGTGGCAGCACTGTCTGTTTCCATGATGACTCTTGGATTTGGTGCTCGGTTGAGAATGTCTTTGTGTGGTCACCATTAACTCTGTTTCGGGATGACTGAATTTACTCCAACCACGGTTTTGAATCCTGCATACCTTGAGTAAGCAAGATTTGGGTTAAACAACCAAGAGTTCAGGGTATATGTGATGATAAGTTAACCTTGCTTTCTGTAATCACCCCGGTTGTAACAAAAAAAAAGGAAAACAAACCCCGAACAGACCAGCGTCTACAAGCAAAAAGGGAAAACTACAGAGTCTGTAATAAAACCTGAATCAACATTTCCTTGACTTTTCAGAGGTGGTGAGATCTCTGAGATTTGAAGGGACTCATAAAGTGACTAGTTAGTTAACAGTTACAACAGGTAAAATTAGACAGTCATGTAGCTCTCTAACAGTGGCGTGAATTTATTATATAATGTTTGTTTTATAGCTGTGCCACAAAGCACATTGATCTCCACATAGAAGCAGAACCAGGAACTCCATGGTGTTGGGTGGAGTTGATGGCTGGAAGACACTGGGCAGGTCCTCCTTGCCAATGGGAGCTGCAGATGGGCTGAAGGACAGCAGCAGAGGCGGGGCTGAGAAATTGGCTGATTGAGGAGGTGGGAGAGTGAGGCTGTGCAGGTATTTGGGACACACAGGTGGCACTGGAGAAACAGGAAACCCAGGAGCTACAGGGCAGTGGAGTGGGGCTGCTGGCGAAGTCATCCTCCATGGTGTCGATGGTGAAAGGCGAGCAGTGTTGTGCGTGAACGAGTTCAAAAGAACGCGTTCATTGAACACGCTCATTTTTTCGTGAACGTTGAACTGAACGCAACACCTTTTTTAATAAAGAACTTGAACGTGAATTAGTTCACATTATGTGTCATGAACGGCAGACATCACTGTAAATGAATGTTGGAATTTGTTTTCCATTGAAAACTGAGTGACATCTGTTTTCTCTTTTGAAACGCAACGAGAGAAAGTTCCTCCCTCCTGTATTCTCGCTGGTGCCGCTTAAATCATGTATCACCAGACAGAAATGGTTTTGACATTGTGTGCGCAATGCATTGCGGGCAACGTAGTGTCCGGCTGAGAATAGTTGAATAGCATACTGGCTTCCGCACAACGTTACCCGTGATGAATTGCAGCAGAGCGGGGTAGGCATAGCAACGCCGCGTAGCAGGCAACGACGAGAGCGCGGAGGGCTAGAGGAGCGAGAGAGAGAGAGAGAGAGAGAGAGAGACAGACCAAAGACGAGAGTGAGAGAAAGCGCTGCAATTTAAAAAAAAATGGCTAGTGGAAGTGATGGCACGGAGACGGACACCGACACCAACAATTGCAGTGTCATGAGCAAATGTCTACAATGAGCAGCTTCAAAGAACGTATAGTGATTTCTAGCTCGTAGTGTGAAAAAAAGTATTTATTTGAATATCTCACGAAAAAAGTAAAATGAACTGAACTTTGAACTAGTTCAGAATTAAAATTGTGAACTTTGAACGTGAACTGTTCACTTTGAGCATGTATGAACTGAACTTGAACTAGTTCAGAAAAGCTGTGAACTGGCACAACACTGAAGGCGAGTCATTGTTCACCAGTACCCACTCCAGAAATGCTGCAAAATCCTCTTTTGTCCATCCACTGGGAGGCGTGCCTTGAACCGCTCACTCAGGCTGGTGATGTAAAATACACAGAGCGAACGGTCCGGGTAGTGCGTTTGGCCCGCTAGCTGGATAAAGTCCTGAGTGTGTTCTTCCAGCGGACACTTGGTCTCCCTGCTCCAAGCAGAGAAGCTGGACTGCAGGAAGGTTAATGGGGAAAACACAAAAGATGAAAAAGAAACAAAAGAGAAAAAACGCCACTAAATACTTTACTGTTTTGGTCGGCCTTTCTGTAACGGGTCTGGTTGTAATAATGGCTTACACAACGAATATACACAGGAACACATTTAATGGAAATCTTCTCAGGTAACACATAGAAGGCAACCAAACATCCATGAACAAAAGAAGACCGACTGACTAGAAGGAAACTTATGCCTAGTTCAGACTGCACGATTTTCAAACTCGTCGGATCACTGCTCTTTTCACACTGCAAGACTATCTGGGCCAGCATTCAGTCACTGCTGTGTTCACACTGCACGATGGATCGGCGCCAGAGGGTTTCACATTGCATGACTGTACAAGAGGAAGAATCGGCGACAGCTCTGTCCCGTCTGCAAATTACGTTTCACAACAAAACACACGTGAGAAGTGAGAAGGAAACAACGCGAGATCACACGTGCGTCAGACCGGAGTTCTCGCGAAACTGGAATTGTTATTAAAAATATAGACTGCAGTGCAGAAACTTGTGGTCCAAATTGTCTGTGCGCTGATTTGCAGCAAAAGGGAGAAAAAGAAAAAAGATTATGGCGGAGGAAATGGTTGGGGAGACACAGGGAGCAATGATTGTGTTCTGCAAAGAGAGTTGGAGGTACATAAATAGTTTTGCAATGTACTACTGTTGCGGCAGCAAATGTTTGTGCTTTGTTTCTGTTTGAAATAATTGTAAATATATCTATTAAAATACTGATATTCTGGTCTATAACTCCTCCCTGAACCTCCCGCTGCCCTGTATCTCACTCTCTCATAGGCTGTCGGTCATCGCTGATGTATTTTTCAGTCAGAAAACAGTTCACACAGCAGGAGTTTGAATCGCCAACAGGTCCAGATATTTAGCACGCCAAATATCTCGCGGCCGTCGGCGACTCATCGGCGAGTCTCTCTGATCACGTCTTTGATAATTCACACTGCGTGATTGTCACTCACGTGCACGAGCGCCGATTTGCCTATGATTTCGGGCATTTGTCTGCGATTTCGCAAAACCTGTCGGCGAGTCAAAATCGGGGCTAAAATCGGGCAGTCTGAACTAGGCATAAGGGTATTTAAACACTGGGACTAATGGGATAATTAACGGGAAAACAGGTGGGAATAATGAACTTATCACAGCAAAACTAGGTGACAGGGGAAACACGAATAAGCTAAAAATGACCAAACATGTGACATCTATAGTGAAACAGAGATGTAAATGAAAGTGTGACCAGCACATTACTTGAAAACATTCATCCTCACTTCTCTTAGCCAGATTGTACAATACATTTGAGTGTTATGAGGGGAAAAGGGAAGTGCAGCAGCTACTACAAACACAATAGACAACTCAAGATACAGGAAGAGAGACTTACACAATGGCCACATACGCAAAAGTATTCAACATTTCAATCGGGTTTTGGCTCTTTTTATGTGAGTAGTAAATGTTTTTCTATATTTGTTTCTAAAAGATCATGTTTATCATTTTATGCTTAGCTGTTCATGTTTTGTTTGATGTTCATGTTTTTGTTTGAAATAAATGATTCAGTGATTTATTGTAAATCCTGGACATAATAACGGTTTGTGTGTTTGTTTAGGTGTTGAATGCTACACCGGTGGGTCAAATCATGTTTTAACTATTAAGACTGGAGGATCTGTCACCATCCCATGTCATTATGATGAGAAAAACCCACCGCAGAAGAAATACTGGTACTCAGAAATCCCTCGATCTATTACATACACAAACACAACAGAGGAGAATCTGTCAGTAATTGATCATCCTGATCAGAGTCTCTTTACTGTGACTTTGAGAAACCTGCAGAACCATCAGACTGGACATTATAATTGTTCTGTGGAGACTGAAGGACAGTCGACTGTCACTTATAAGCTTTATCTCAAGGTTCAGTCTGGTATGAGATTTGTAATTATTTTTATCACATTCTTCTCTGACTTCACACACGTGTATGTTATAATCTCTAATTACTCTGTGTGTTCAGCTCCTGATGTGTCTGTGGAGAGCAGCAGTGTATCTGGACATGAAGGTGGTAATGTCAGTGTCCAGTGTTTCTACAGTTCTGGATATCAGAAGAAACTCAAACAGTGGTGCAGATATAAAGATCAGAGCTGTTACACAGTGGGGAGGACTGACACATCCCAGAATCCATCAGTCCAGATCAGTGATGATGGGAAAAGCTCCTTCACTGTGCTGATGACTGGACTGAGACTTAGTGATTCTGGATGGTACTGGTTCTCTGCTGGAGAGGCACTGAATCCTGTTCAACTCACTGTAACTAATGGGAAACCAGGTAAAGAAATGTTCACCAATTAAACATTTTGCTACTACATATTAAATAAAACAACTAAAATGGCTTTGCTTTCTACTTTTGACAGTAAACGGGGACACAGAGAATCCAGGAGACTCGTTAGTATTGAAACATTTCTCATTAAAATGAGCTTTCAGAATAATTTTTCTTGGTTGTTTTGTCGTCAATGCTCTATTTCCTCGATATCTTGGTCTTTAATGATTACGTAATAGCCTGATTTCCTCATTGACCTGGTGATTTTTCTTTCTTTTTTCTATCTTTGCAGAAGTGAAACAGAAAACAACAATAATAATGCTGAAGTCAATCAAGAACAAAAAACGTACCACATCTGTAAAACTTAAACTAATTCTAAGTACTATTAGACTGAATTGCATTGAAGTTGAATAAAGAGCTGGTGAAAGTTTAGTTCAGATGCATGTTTTCTGGTGCTTTTATTCAGCTGAATTAGTTTCCAGAACTCTCTCTGTGCTTTTTAAATGAAGAGATTTTAAAGTGTTTTCTTATTTCCCATAGAGTTCATCTGAGTGTGTGGCTTCTAGTTTCAGCTGCACTTCTGCTGCTGTTGATTCTAGCCGCTGTTTTCACCTGGAGATGGAAACGGAGACCCAGTATGTTTCAATAATCTCCAGGCCCTGCCATTGTATCAGTTATTTCAACAGCACAGGTTCTATAGATATACATTCTGTTAATGTCATATATTATTTTTTCCCCCTTTTAAAACAAAGAGCAAGATAAACACCAAATCAGAGAGAGAAATGACAGCAGCACCATTGGCGCAGTAAGTCCTTTAATTTATGAGCATCTGGCTATGGAAATGTTCGCAAGAAAACATCAGTGTATTTTATTTTCCCCAAACGCTTTTTTTTTATTTTCACGTCTTACCATTCTCTAAACTGTAAGTGCAACTTTCAACTGCTTTATGGGACATCACAACCCTAATGCATGACTGCAAAATATAACAAGCATTTATTTCATGCTTTAAAACCTAGTTATTGTGTCAGTAAATTGGCCAGTGCCATCAAAATGAGGGCATTATTTGTCATTGTAAGCCATGGTCAAAATGTGTACACTGTAAAAAAAAATCCACGTAAAATTTACGGTAAATAAACAGCAGCTGTGGTTGCCAGAGCTTTACCGTAAAAAATACAGCAGTAACGTTTTAGGTTTTATGGGACAGCACCATATAATTTAAAGCTTTATAATGTCATAATTACGGTTAAAAACATTTATTTTACAGTTCAAAACCATATAATTTAAAGGGGTGGTAAAACACATTCTTTTGAAGGCTTGATTGTGTTTGTGGGGTGCACTGTAACGTGTTCATGCTTCGTTTGAAAAAAAAATACATTATTTTAATATATTTTTACCTTTATTCTACACTGCTCTGTCCCTCCTTGTAAAAACGGTTTGATGGTTTCCGGGTTGTATGAAGCTGGTCCCTCAAAAATACGCAATGGGCTCAGATTGGTTAGCTAGCCGTGTGTTGTGATTCGCTAACCGCCTAGTGCACATTTGTCGGAAATGTCACACCCCTTACCTTTACCGGTAGACTGTGCTTTGGGTATAGTATTAGAAACAATGGCGTCAATAAAACCATAGCAATCTGAGCCCGAATCAGACCCAGACAATTTTAGTGAAGATGATCGAGCAGAACCTGTTCAGTCCTCAGGAGTAAAGACTGCAGATCTATAGTGATCGCTACTGAATGGCACTGTTACTTTTGTATTTTTAGAACAATTATAGCCAAATATCTGTCGCAAGAACTATTAACCCAAAACAAACACTAAACATTGGCTTTACTAGTAACCAAATCAAACACAGAACCATGTTTAGCATGCCTGTAGATAAACAATACATAAAAGCTCTAATCAAAGAATAATTTACACTAATTCCAAGTTCGCTGTTGAGATTTTAACGTTAGTGTTTGTAACGTTAGGTGTTCGTCGGATAACGTTAAGTATGAATGAGCATTTAACAAACTAACAAACTGGTTTGCAGAGCCAAACAGCGTTGTCATTTGTTTACTTCCTTGCTACAATGTACAATTAACAATATGAACTATTACAGGAAAACACATCGACGAAAAATAAATCATATTTACAGGTTGTGGCCTGTAAACAGCTTCTGTTTTTAAATCCATCTTTCAGGACAAGTCGTTGTGCGAATCCTTCATTGAACTCGCGAAGATTGTGGAAGCTTTCCTCCGTGAAATGTGCAGCGGGAGCCGCGCGCCCGTTGTCCATTCACCCTGGCAGTGTTTATCTCACGCAGCTGAACCGTGGCTCGTGTATTGCAAATACAGACGAATATTGTCCATTATGTCACATTTTCCAGTCTTCTCCTCCGACCCCTGTCTGTCTCATGCTTTGATCTATGATGGGCAGCATATATCTGCTGCAAATGCGACCTGTTCCCCTCTGTCTCATACACACATGCCTCGCCCCCCCCCCCCCCCCCCTTATTTAATATTCTCGGAGGAGGGGTTTATGTAAATATTGGGGCTGGTGATGTCAGCAACCCTGGAGGAATGTCTGTAGTCGCCTACCGGCCGTTTGCTGTAGTCCTTAGAAATTGATTTCTTTAAAAGCAAATATCTCCCTTTGATTTAAACTTTAAACGTTGTAACTTTGCAGATGTTGTTTATGCTCAAGCTCAGGGGCGTAACTACCCAGTGCCAGAGGGGTATGCAGCAACAATTTTGGCGCCCCCCATTGATAAAGAAACAAAAAGAAAGAAAAGATTCTGAATTTGTATAACGATTCCAAGTAGGAACCGGTTCTCGATGCCCAATACTAGTAACAATGTTGCTACCAAACATTCTAGAGCGCTATTTAGTTCCTACTAAATTGAAACATGGCATGCCTTTTCACTTGCCCATTTATCTAGTATTGATGGTCATCAAACTGTCATGCAGATCGGGTGAGGATGGGAACCGATGATGGTGAATTGAAATTTTACTGTAACTGTAATCATAGCCGCGAGCGAGATGATTGACAGGACGATAGCGGAGGCATAAGCGCAAGATCACTTTTGGTAATAATAAAAAAAACACAAACTACAAACCGAGGGTTCCCCGTTTTAAAGGGAAATTTCCAAATATCTTTTATTTATTTGTTATAATTCGGTTATAGCTATTTTATAAAATCCGTCTTATTCGTTTTTTAACAAAAGTTTAATGTACGCAAGTTTTTTTTACTGTACTATTTTATTGTTGTTGTATTTTCATTCAAAATAGGCTAGTAACAAACATAAAAATAAACATTTGTTTGAAAGTAATTAAAGAGGAAATTATGAATTAAGCAATATCATACGTGCAAGAGTGCTATTTTCCAGAGTAGCCTATATCAGCAGAATTCACTCACGCCGCCAACTATACTGGCAGTTTATAGTTTCATAGGCCTGGAATAATTTAATATTTCTATAATTGAGATACTATATTTAGAACATAAATCTAAAAATGTCATTACATTATTTAGGCAATTGTAATTACAGTGTAAGTGGATTTTGATAAATGGTAAGATGGATTTTGTTTATACTGATTTAATTTAATTCTATAACAGCCATAGTGTATCGTGGTAAATAGTGTAATTACTTAAAAAGATGGTCAACAATATGTAACTTTACTTTATAAGAGGTGTGCCCTAAAAAGTGAGCATGCACATTTAAGAACACCAAGGAAAGAGCATGTTCTTTAGTCTGTTTGGATACTTCAAACACAAGTTTGCACTGCCTGTTTGGTTTACCGGCCGACTCATAGCGTGCCTCCTCGACGCGTGATTTACCATATAAGCGTGCGTTCTTAACGTGCGCTCTGGGGTCACGGAAAAATAGCAAATCACGCGCCGAGGACGTGCGTTTTGATATAAAAACCCGCATCGGAAACGCGCGTTTCCTTGACCCCAAAGCACACGTTAAGAACGCACGTTTTTGTGGTAAATCACGAGTCAACGACGCGCGTTTTACCGTCAAATCGCACGCTTTTGACGTGTCAATGCGCAATCAGACGCCCGCCCAAGCGTATATGAACACTTTGGCTTGCCACCGGCACCAGGCGCGCCCACTCGCGATATTCCATTATTATCCAAAATTCTATTATGGAATCTTATAAGGGCGCCTACTCTAGCCTGTAAGTCCTCTAAAATGTTATATAATATAGAGGAAATACAGAAATTATTTAGAAACACACAACAGCAGCTACATATAGAAAATACAAACAAAAACTTTTTTTTTTTTCATACCATCGCTTTGGCGCCCCCAAGGTGCTGCGCCCCATGCGCCGCATATGGCGCATAACACTTTTTGCACTACTGCTCAAGCAGCAACATTACACGCTAGCTAAAGTTATAGTGAAATCGTGGTTTACCACCCCAGGTTTATATTGTTATAAACATGTACACTATAAAAAATTTACGGATATAAAGCATATTTCATTAACTGAAATAATGTTAAATTAAAGCTGCGAGCAGCGATGACGGGCCCAAGCCGGTGGCACCGCCACCCCGGTGGCATCAGTTTAACTGTGCACGGCAGGCAATAGGCATTTAAAATGGGAAAACATAAAAGGACTATGTCAAAGTCATCTGAATTCACCACATTAACTGCAGCAGTTGGTGCTGCTATGACCACAAACCACAACAGCCACATCTATGAGATCAATTAAATTTATATGAATTTCATGTCAGATTATGTCAAAGGTCAAATTGGAATGAGTTCAGAATTCCATTCGAATGCTGATGTTGTTTTATTCTAACACTTCTCTTCATGTGTTTTTGAGCTACCTTAGCTACCGTTTGTGCACCAATCTTATGCACCATAAAACATGCTTTCATTTCAATATGGGTGGTCCAATAAAAAATTTTTTGTAAAAAATGTATAAATGGAGCCAAATCACAGAAACTGCAAAGATGATTTTAATATCAGTGTCAGGTAAGAGTAAGATGCGTGTCTACATTTTATGGAAGTTTATTATAAATAGCCACTTTTATAAAATCATGTGAAATTTATGTTTCAATACATTTATATTATATCAGTAAATAATTAATTTAAAGACATGTGCATCATACGTGATCTTGGCAAACACATCACATGACGTTTTTATTTCAAGTGATAGTTATTTGTGATAGCCTATATGAAAGGGTTAAATTATGATCAAGAGAGAAAGTCACACACACACACACACACACACACACACACACACACACACACACACACACACACACACACACACACACACACACACACACACACACACACACACACACACACACACACACACACACACAATGATAGAGTGAGAGTGAGGGGGAGGGGAAGGACTGAGAGAAAGGCACACACACAAACTCACAGGGTGAGAGAGAACCCCCCCCCCCCCCCCCCCCCCACACACACACACACACACACACACAGAAGGGGAAAGACAGGCAGATGGCATTCCATAGACTTAATGGTTTGTATACTGTACAAACTGTACATTCTATCCCCCTACACTACCCCTAAGCCTACATATCGCACACACACACACACACACACACACACACACACACACACACACACACACACCATAGCTGTCAACCCTCCCGTTTTTTCCGGGTTTCTCACGTATTTTAGCTCTTTTCCCGCTGTCTTCCCGTTTTAGTATTTTCCCGTAAAATATCCCGTATTTTTACGTCCTGATTGTGTTAACTCAGAACACGCAACTATCTGGTTTAGTGCCAGAAGACGCGAATGAGAAGTCGCGCGCACTGTGAGAAAATTTTCCATGCACTCATCCGAGAGCGCGCACACGTCTCTCAGCGCGCAAATATTGAGTTCTCTTTCAAGTCTTGCTCTTGAACGGACAAACTCACGCAAAAAGTATGTCAACATATTGATGAGTATTCTAGCAGACATAGTCTGTATATGGCTTAAGTAAGCTTTATACAGTCCAGAAAAGACGACGCATATCCGAGGTCTTAAAGGGGCAGTAGCCTTTACTGCTGTCTGTTTAATGTCAAACAAAAGACAAGGGCATCACTCACTGCTCTTGATTGAATAACTTTTGTAAGTTTAATAGGATTAATCTTTAATTTATACAGTCATATATGCAATGTTATTTTACATTTGATAAATTTCTGTACCTGAAAACTAATGTTAGACGTACCTGAAAAACCTGAAAAGCATAGTTTATTTTATTATTATCTTTGCTCAATAGTATTTATTTGTGCTGCTGCTTGTATTTAAATGATTTGTTCTTATTATTTTCTTTTTTTTTATTTGACAGTAGTCCTTTTTTCCCTGAACATAACAAATACTGAACCGTACCGAAACGGTGAACCTTAAACCGTAATACAAACCGAACCGTGAGCAATCTGTACCGTTACACCCCTAGCGTAACGTATGATAAAATGACTGAAAAAAGGTTGGGTGTTGGGTGTTGGGTGTCCATTTGTGTCCTGATATTTCACAAAAACATGCCCACACACACACACACACACACACACACACACACACACACACACACACACACACACACACACACACACACACACACACACACACACACACACACACACACACACACACACACACACACACACACACACACACAGAGAGAGAGAGAGAGAGAGAGAGAAACAAGGTTTCTTTTAATCCTGCTTCAAAACTAACACAATGCTGCCATCTTGTGTTCATTGAGGGAAGGGCAGCACACACGGGCACAATACATTATACAAAGAAATATTTATAAAATATATATATATTCATCTGAAAAATAGTACAGTCATTTTAAATTAATCTAAGTTCAATTACCAAACATACAATCTTAATTTAATTTAAATCAAAATATTATTTTACAAGATATGAGACAATTACTGTTCCCCTTTTTTTGTCCTTATTTAATCCCTCGCCATGGCAACACCGTTTGAGATATCCAATATTCGTTCGCATTTAAGCATCTTCCGTATCTTTGTTTCATGTTGACCGAGTTTGGTGGAGATTGAATAAATCGCCTACGAGGAGAACGTAAAAACTCAGACCCTGAATTACATAAATATTCACCTTCAAACCAAAATATCTGACTTCCTGTTGGTCGGAGCTAATGACTGTAAATTAGAAAGTTGTCCGGCTCGAAGAGAACAATATATGTACCGAGTTTGGTGACTCAAGATAAAACTAACCCCCCCACTTTTGTCAAAAGGTGGCGCTAGAGAGGCCCTCATCCCCGCCCATTTCTGATGCTTTGTCCATGTGTACTGACTGACATCTCTGATGTGTGTTGAGTTTCAAGCAATTTCAAGCAATTTCAAGCAATTTCAAGCATGCTAAGAGCCTCAGAACAACACTGCTACCTTTTAGTGAGGGGAGGGCAGACAGAGAATAAATATTCAGAAGAAATATATTAAATAAAATAAATATATTGATCTGAAAAATAGTATGATTATTTTAAAGCTATTTGGTTACATTTTAATAAAACATTGTTTTAGTATGTTTTTAAACACACACACATACACGTTGTAATACCAGTGTAATACCCATGTCATTATACAAATTTGTGTCCTCATAAATCACAAACAAGAGAGAGAGAGAGAGAGAGAGAGAGAGAGAGAGAAACAAGTTTTTTTTATCCTGCTTCAAAACTAATACAATGCTGCCATCTTGTGTTCATTGAGGGGAGAGCAGCAGACACAGAGAATTTCTGTTCCCCTTTTTTGTCCTTATTTAATCCCTTGCCATGGAAACACCGTTTGAGATATCCAATATCCGTTCACATTTTAGCATCTTCAGTATCTTTGTTTCATGTTGACCGAGTTTGGTGGAGATTGAATAAAACGCCTACGAGGAGAACGTAAAAACTCAGACCCCGATTTAACCAAAAATTTACCTTCAAACCAAAATATCTGACTTCCTGTTGGTCGGAGCTAATGACTGTAAATTAGAAAGTTGTCCGGCTCGATGAGGTCAATATATATACTGAGTTTGGTGATTGTAGATGAAACGAAGCCCTTCACTTTTGTCAAAAGGTGGCGCTAGAGAGCCCCTCATCCCCGCCCGTTTCTGAGGCTTTGCCCATGTGTACTGACTGACATCTCTGATGTGTGTGTTGAGTTTCAAGCAGTTTCAAGCAATTTCAAGCATGCTAAGAGCCTCAGAACAGCCAAAAGATTATTAAACTTTGACACGTTGCCATGGCAACAGTATTTGAAATTTCAGGAATCCATTTCATACGTCTCTATCTGTCATGTTTTCACATTATACTGATGAAGTTTGAAATAAATCTGGTGAAAATAAGATGGTGATTCAAAGCATTTTTGAAAGTGACACACTTCCTGCTGCCAGTTGGTGGCGCTATAACTTTGACTCACAAAAGTCATATCCATGTGATCGGCTTCTTATAACAAACACACAGCTGAAGTTTCATCCAAACCAGTCAATGTTTGCACAAGTTATAACACACTTCCTGTTTCCCTTTTCTCGCCATAAATTCGTTGCATCGCCACGGCCAGACTTTTCGAGATATCAAAAATCCGCTCGCAATTTAGCATCCTGAATATGTTCACGTAATGCTGACCGAGTTTGGCAATGATCGAAACAATGGCCTCGGAGGAGTATATTAAATTCCAGAGCATGCGTTTTCCGAACAACCCATAATAGCTCACTTCCTGTAGGGCTGACGCATAACTTAGAGCACGAAAGTTGTTCGGCCCGATGAGATCTAAATGTGTACCAAGTTTCATACATGTACGTGCAAGTGTGTTTGATATATGGACCAAGTTTTCAGACCCCACTTTAGGGGGCGCTGTCGAGCCCCCCTGCCACGCCCGGGTACCAGCTTCAGCCCGGCTCTGATGGCCGCGCATTCCGACGCCTGTGCGAAGTTTCAAGAGTTTTCGAGCATGTTAAGTGCCCCAAAAGTACCCGAGAAGTCGAAAAAAAAAAAAAAAAAAAAAAAAAAAAAAAAAAAAAAAGAATAATCTGAGGAAGAACAATAGGGCTCTGCGCCCTTTCAGGGCTTGGGCCCTAATTACCAACCTTTTGAAATACTAATATATGTTATGTATCTTTGATATATACTGACATCCACCAATTACAGTGGTGATGAGAATCACGTAATGAATTAAAGCTTTTAGGAGGACAATACCAATATATAGAAGGTGCACAGTGTCATTCACACAAACACTAAACACCATCATGGTAACACGCATGAAATTTTTAAAAATGCATTAAAACATTAATTTAACAACATTACATAAAACCCTAATGTACATAACTGATTAGAAAAAAACTAAGAAGAAATTTCAATGAAAATACATCAAATGCGAAGTGTCACGCAGGGAATTCTGGGAATGTCAATTTACGTTTTTTCACAGAAAATTACACGATGACTTGTTCTTTTTCACTTCCAAAAACTAAATTTAACGGTATTTTACTGTTAAAAATAAATTAAATGTAAGGTTAGATCTATTACAGTTATTCACCGTATATACGGAAACTTTCTGTTAACCAATTAACTGTTTTTCACCATAGCATTTTTACAGTCTTTTACCGTTAAATTCACAATATTTTTGTGAACATCTACAGTGTAGATGTTTTTTCACCATTTCAGTCAGTCAACACTTGAATATTTGTAATATACAAATTTAATTTTTGCTCTTTTTTGTTGACATTGACAAAAAGCATTAAAGCTGCGAGCAGCGATGACGGGCCCAAGCCGGTGGCACCGCCACCCCGGTGGCATCAGCTTAACTGTGCACGGCAGGCAATAGGCATTTAAAATGGGAAAACATAAAAGGACTATGTCAAAGTCATCTGAATTCACCACATTAACTGCAGCAGTTGGTGCTGCTATGACCACAAACCACAACAGCCACATCTATGAGATCAATTAAATTTATATGAATTTCATGTCAGATTATGTCAAAGGTCAAATTGGAATGAGTTCACAATACCATTCGAATGCTGATGTTGTTTTATTCTAACACTTCTCTTCATGTGTTTTTGAGCTACCTTAGCTACCGTTTGTGCACCAATCTTATGCACCATAAAACATGCTTTCATTTCAATATGGGTGGTCCAATAAATTTCTTTTAATAAAAAATGTATAAATGGAGCCAAATCACAGAAACTGCAAAGATGATTTTAATATCAGTGTCAGGTAAGAGTAAGATGCGTGTCTACATTTTATGGAAGTTTATTATAAATAGCCACTTTTATAAAATCATGTGAAATTTGTTTTAATACATTTATATTATATCAGTAAATAATTAATTTAAAGACATGTGCATCATACGTGATCTTGGCAAACACATCACATGACGTTTTTATTTCAAGTGATAGTTATTTGTGATAGCCTATATGAAAGGGTTAAATTATGATCAAGAGAGAAAGTCACACACACACACACACACACACACACACAAACACAATGATAGAGTGAGAGTGAGGGGGAGGGTAAGGACTGAGAGAAAGGCACACACACAAACTCACAGGGTGAGAGAGACCCCCCCCCCCCACACACACACACACACACACACAGATAGAGAGGGGGAAGGGGAAAGACAGGCAGATGGCATTCCATAGACTTAATGGTTTGTATACTGTACAAACTGTACATTCTATCCCCCTACACTACCCCTAAGCCTACATATCGCACACACACACACACACACACACACACACACACACACACACACACACACACACACACACACACACACACACACACACACACACTACCCCTAAACCTACCATCACAGAAAACATTCTGCATTTTTACATTTTTATTAAAAAATTGTTTAATATGCTGTTAAAGCTATTTTGATTTACGGGGACACATGAAATGTCTTCATAAACCATGATTATGTTGTAATAAACACCCCTCCACCTATATATGTTATATATATATTATGTTATATATACCATGATTATATCCCAAAATAATAAATGTTATATTTACCCATGGCCTTCCCTGTTATACAGAAATGTAATAGTTATCAAACCTTCCTTAACTGCATAAATAATAAATGAAATATAGATGAATCATCATTAAAGCTACAATTTTCTCTATTCCCGTTGTTCTTTGATGAACATTAATGACAGGCATCATCAGTGCTCCTGTCACTTTAAGAACAACCGCGGATCTCACGCGCGGTCCCGCGCATCTCATTTCCTCACAACTCTTTAAAGTTAATTTAAGACGTTATTTAACTAATTTAAGACTCTAATATGAGAATACTCAAAATCCTCTGTGTTATTGTTTGTTCAAGAGCAAAAGAGAACTCGATGTGAGCAGGAAACTGACGCGAGTCTATCTATGCGTCGAGTGTGTGTGTGTGTGTGTGTGTGTGTGTGTGTGTGTGTGTGTGTGTGTGTCAGTGTCCCTTGATTAGCTGACATGAGACGCATCCACACAGATAGGACACTGACAGACACACACACACACACACACACACACACACACACACACACACACACACACACACACACACACACACACACACACACACACCGCAGCATAGCCATACAGTTTAAGTTCACCCACACTATATATTAATAAAAAGGTTTACAGTGCAAATACTGTTGTTGCAAATACTGTGCATAAAATTTGAAAACATTTGCAAAAAACACCACTGTATCATTACATTTTTTTTTTAAACCTTTAAGTAACCATTTTTTAAACATCTATAAACATTACATTTACATAGATAGACGGACCAGATATTCCTAACACTTTGGGAATACTTTAGGGTTACTAGTTGTTTTGTAAACTGTCTATAAACATTATCTGGATGGTTATTGTAAAGTTGCAACCGATGACTATAATACCTTGTTAAATAGTTTAATAAACAGTACCAGTAAAACGTGGGCAGTACCAGTAAAACATGTAAACAGTACCAGTCAAACATGTGGGTTGTCCTGATACTGTACTTCAAAATGTAATAGTGTAAAAATTGCCACAGAATAAAGTAATTGTTCAAGATCTATTGGTAACTCATAAAAATAATGTCATATTTGCATAAACTGTCACTACCGTATATCCCGACACTAGCACATTAAGATAAGCTATGAAAAAAATCATGTTCCTCTGCCTCTTTCTGGTTAAATAAGGTTTATAATAATTGTTAATATAGCATGCTATATTAACTATTCCAGGTTATTTATGCATAGCATAAATAATAGTTAGTATAGCATGCTATGCCACTTTCATCAAAACATATTACAAAGCTATAGCAATCTCATGTCATTCCGTCTGTTCGAAAAAAAAGTTGCACTAACTGTTCGTTACAAGCAGCATTTGCCATCAGACAGGTAACGATAGCTAACATAAACATATTTTTGCTAGCCCACCTGCTGCAAACTTACACCATTTTTGTACAAGACAAGTAGAGCTATTTTATCCAGTGTAATTTATCACATACCACTATCTTGTTTTTTCTTATCCTCCTCTTCCTTTCTCTTTTTTCTTTTCTGGCTTCCTGAAGCATAAAATTCCGCTTCAAATCCGAAGATTTTGTATTTTGCCGACAGCAGAGATCGCGTTGTTGGCTGGCTGCTGTCAGCGACTTCTGAGAGGGGCCCCTTAAGGGGGATCCCGATAACAGTGTCATTGCACTTTACTGCATTGACTATCAATGGGGCGCTCACACAGTTTGTCGTTTCATTTTATTCTTAACCTGTCGCTGTCTTGGTGCCCCAGGCCAGCTCGAGGCCCCAAGCAATTGCTTGGTTTGCCTGCCTTGTCGCGACGGGCCTGCACACACACACACACACACACACACACACACACACACACACACACACACACACACACACACACACACACACACAGACAGGACACTGACACACACACACACACACACACACACAGGACATTGGCATACAGCGTGTTCTCTTGTGTCTTGTCGCGCTTGGAAGCATTTACATGAATAGGAGCGTGATCATGTAACGCTAAGCAAAAATGGATATAAAAACGGACGCTGCGTTATTTGCGTTAAATATTTTTAATGCGTTAAGCTTCCGTTTCACGTTGACCGAGTTTGGTGGAGATTGAATAAATCGCCTACGAGGAGAACGTAAAAACTCAGAAACTGAATTATACAAATATTCACGTTCAAACAAACTTTCTGTGAAAAAAGACACTTATAAACAGACACTTGTAGAAAATAATGTGAATTTTTTTTTTTTTTTTATAAATTTGAACTATGTCAGTAAATAATGAATTTAAAGACAAATGTGTCAAAAGTGATCTTTGCAAACACAGCACATGACCTTCTGTAAAGCACATGTATAGAAAACACACTCACACTCCTCTGTTTTAAAAAAAAGAGTTCTGTCTGAATGAGTACATGAAATCACGGCTGTCAGGTGAAAAGAATTGTAACTCAAATGTCATTTAGAAAATGAGTTCTGTAGTGATATAGTGTCATAGTTCATGTCCACATTAACCACTACGTTGTAATACCAATAGCCATGTCATCATACACATTTGTGTCCTCATAAATCACATAAGCAAGCACAGAGAGAGAGAGAGAGAGAAAGGGAGTTTCAAAAATAATACAACACTGCCCCCTTTTGGTGATAGAGGGGAGGGCACACAAACAGTCAAAAACATTATTAAACTTTGACATGTTGCCATGGCAGCATTATTTGAAATATCAGGAATTCATTCATATGTCTCTATCTGTCATGTTTTCACATTATACTGATGAAGTTTGAAGTCAATCGTGTGAAAATAAGATGGTGATTCAAAGCATTTTTGAAAGTGACACACTTCCTGCTGCCAGTTGGTGGCGCTATAACTTTGACTCACAAAAGTCATATCCATGTGATCGGCCTCTTACAACGAACACACAGCTGAAGTTTCATCCAAATCAGTCAATGTTTTCACAAGTTATTACACACTTCCTGTTTACCTTTTCTCGCCATAAATTCGTTGCTTCGCCACGGCCAAACCGTTTAAGATATCAAAAATCCGTTCGCAATTTAGCATCCTCTGTGTCTTGACTTCATGCTGACCGAGTTTGGCACTGATTGAAACAATGGCCTCGGAGGAGTATATTAAATTCCAGAGCATGTGTTTTCAGAACAACCCATATTAGCTCACTTCCTGTTGGGCTGACACGTAACTTAGAGCACGAAAGTTGTTTGGCCCAATGAGGTCTATATGTGTACCGAGTTTCATACATGTACGTGCAAGTGTGTTTGATATATAGACCAAGTTTTCAGACACCACTTTAGGGGGCGCTGTCGAGCCCCCCTGCCACGCCCGGGTACCAGCTTCAGCCCGGCTCTGATGGCCGCGCATTCCGATGTGTGTGCAAAGTTTCAAGAGTTTTTGAGCATGGTAAGGGCCCCAAAAGTGCCCGAGAAGTCGATAAAATAATAATAATAATAATAATTAAAGCTGCGAGCAGCGATGACGGGCCCAAGCCGGTGGCACCGCCACGCCGGTGGCATCAGCTTAACTGTGCACGGCAGGCAATATGCATTTAAACAGGAGAATATTTTAGAATCGCTCGAATGTGCCAAATTTACCGCAGCAACTGGTGCCACTATCACCACAAGCCACACCCATGATGTAATTTAAATTTAGATTAATTTTAATATCATAGGATAAAATAGATAAAAGTTATATTTTCCTGCTCAAAATTTTGTAAGTCCAGAAGGCCAGTATTTAATTCAAGGTGTTTGTAGTTCTTTTTTACTTATTCACACTAAAGTAGGGATGAAACGGTATGGAAATTTAACATCACGATTATAGTGACCCAAATTATCACGGTTATCAATATTATCACGGTTTTGTTCAAACAAGATGAAAGTGTTCAAAAAGAACAGATGCACACACTTAAAACATTTCAACAAGTTTTATATTTGAAATTAAACAAACAACAAATAACTAAAGCAGCTCTAAGCACTTTTTTAAGCTAGATTCTGTGGAATTTCTTTACTTAATGGCCGTCGTCAATAGCAATGCATAACGCATAAATAATAATAATTTGTCGTAAATATAATCTCTAATATTATCTCTGTAAATATATTCTCAAGAAATATTCTCATCAGTGTTCAGCTATGATGCATTTAAATCTAGCATATTTTGTGTTAGAGCCCAAACAGTATCCTAGAGAAATAATGCATATCCATATTTCCATATGATTTGACAGTTTATTTTATTAAATATCAAAATGTGTGCATCATACCTGACACCTAGATGATCACTTTACAGTCAGTTTTATGACTGTCATTCTCTTTAAATGCTAGTGAAGTTTGGTAACGTTATACACGTTTCAATGTTGTATGTAACTTTGCAGACGGTCCCTAACTTCGCCAGCGTTATGCCAGTCATATCAGATGCGCTGTGGTTCTGCTGTGTTTTTTTAAACCATTTTACCTAAATCACCAAAATAATAAATGTTATATTTACCCATGGCCTTCCCTGTTATACAGAAATGTAATAGGTATCAAACCTTCCTTAACTGCATAAATAATAAATGAAATATAGATGAATCATCATTAAAGCTACAATTTTCTCTGTTGCCGTTGTTCTTTGATGAACATTAATGACAGGCATCATCAGTGCTCCTGTCACTTTAAGAACAGCCGCGGATCTCACGCGCTGTCCCGCGTATCTCATTTCCTCACAACTCTTTAAGTTCATTTAAGACGTTATTTAACTAATTTAAGACTCGAATATGAGAATACTCACAATCCTCTGTGTTATGGTTTGTTCAAGAGCAAAAGAGAACTCGATGTGAGCAGGAAACTGACGCGAGTCTATCTATGCGTCGAGTGTGTGTGTGTGTGTGTGTGTGTGTGTCAGTGTCCCTTGATTAGCTGACATGAGACGCATCCACACAGATAGGACACTGACACACACACACACACACACACACACACACACACACACACACACACACACACACACACACACACACACACACACACACACACACACACAGCATACCGCAGCATAGCCATACAGTTTAAGTTCACCCACACTTTATATTAATAAAAAGGTTTACAGTGCAAATACTGTTGTTGCATATACTGTGCATAAAATTTGAAAACATTTGCAAAAAACACCACTGTATCATTAATTTTTTTTTTTAAACCTTTAAGTAACCATTTTTTAAACATCTATAAACATTACTTTTACATAGATAGACGGACCAGATATTCCTAACACTTTGGGAATACTTAAGGGTTACTAGTTGTTTTGTAAACTGTCTATAAACATTATCTGGATGGTTATTATAAAGTTGCAACCGATGACTATAATACCTTGTTAAATAGTTAATAAACAGTACCAGTAAAACGTGGGCAGTACCAGTAAAACATGTAAACAGTACCAGTCAAACATGTGGGTTGTCCTGATACTGTACTTCAAAATGTAATAGTGTAAAAATTGCCACAGAATAAAGTAATTGTTCAAGATCTATTGGTAACTCATAAAAATAATGTCATATTTGCATAAACTGTCACTACCGTATATATCCCGACACTAGCACGTTAAGATAAGCTATGAAAAAAATCATGTTCCTCTGCCTCTTTCTGGTTAAATAATGTTTATAATAATTGTTAATATAGCAAGCTATATTAACTATTCCAGGTTATTTATGCATAGCATAAATAATAGTTAGTAGAGCATGCTATGCCACTTTCATCAAAACCTATTACAAAGCTATAGCAATCTCATGTCATTCCGTCTGTTCGAAAAAAAAGTTGCACTAACTGTTCGTTACAAGCAGCATTTGCCGTCAGGCAGGTAACGATAGCTAACATAAACATATTTTTGCTAGCCTACCTGCTGCAAACTTACACTTTTTTTGTACAAGACAAGTAGAGCTATTTTATCCAGTGTAATTTATCACATACCACTATCTTGTTTTTTCTTATCCTCCTCTTCCTTTCTGTTTTTTCTTTTCTGGCTTCCTGAAGCATAAAATTCCGCTTAAAATCCGAAGATTTTGTATTTTGCCGCAGCAGAGATCGCGTGGTTGGCTGGCTGCTGTCAGCGACTTCTGAGAGGGGCCCCTTAAGGGGGATCCCGATAACAGTGTCATTGCACTTTACTGCATTGACTATCAATGGGGCGCTCACACAGTTTGTCGTTTCATTTTATTCTTAACCTGTCGCTGTCTTGGGGCCCCAGGCCAGCTCGGGGCCCCAAGCAATTGCTTGGTTTGCCTGCCTTGTCGCGACGGGCCTGCACACACACACACACACACACACACACACACACACACACACACACACACACACACACACACACACACACACACACACACACACACACACACACACACACACACACACACACACACACACACACACACACACACACACACACACACACACACACACACACACACACAGAAAGAGAGTTTAAAAAATAACACAACACTGCCACCCTTTAGTGAGGGGAGGGCAGACAGAGAATAAATATTCAGAAGAAATATATTAAATAAAATAAATATATTGATCTGAAAAATAGTATGATTATTTTAAAGCTATTTGGTTACATTTTAATAAAACATTGTTTTAGTATGTTTTTAAACACACACACATACACGTTGTAATACCAGTGTAATACCCATGTCATTATACAAATTTGTGTCCTCATAAATCACATAAACGAGAGAGAGAAACAAGTTTTTTTTTTATCCTGCTTCAAAACTAATACAATGCTGCCATCTTGTGTTCATTGAGGGGAGAGCAGCACAGACAGATACAGAATTGATTATTTAAAAAAATATTTAAAATAAATATATATATTCATCTGAAAAATAGTATAGTCATTTTAAATTAATCTAAGTTCAATTACCAAACATACAATCTTAATTTAATTTAAATCAAAATATTATTTTACAAGATATGAGACAATTTCTGTTCCCCTTTTTTTGTCCTTATTTAATCCCTCGCCATGGCAACACCGTTTGAGATATCCAATATTCGTTCGCATTTTAGCATCTTCCGTATCTTTGTTTCATGTTGACCGAGTTTGGTGGAGATTGAATAAATCGCCTACGAGGAGAACGTAAAAACTCAGACCCTGAATTACATAAATATTCACCTTAAAACCAAAATATCTGACTTCCTGTTGGTCGGAGCTAATGACTGTAAATTAGAAAGTTGTCCGGCTCGAAGAGAACAATATATGTACCGAGTTTGGTGACTGAAGATAAAACTAACCCCCCCACTTTTGTCAAAAGGTGGCGCTAGAGAGGCCCTCATCCCCGCCCATTTCTGATGCTTTGCCAATGTGTACTGACTGACATCTCTGATGTGTGTGTTGAGTTTCAAGCAGTTTCAAGCAATTTCAAGCATGCTAAGAGCCTCAAAACAGCCAAAAGATTATTAAACTTTGACACGTTGCCATGGCAACAGTATTTGAAATTTCAGGAATCCATTTCATACGTCTCTATCTGTCATGTTTTCACATTATACTGATGAAGTTTGAAGTAAATGGGGTGAAAATAAGATGGTGATTCAAAGCATTTTTGAAAGTGACACACTTCCTGCTGCCAGTTGGTGGCGCTATAACTTTGACTCACAAAAGTCATATCCATGTGATCGGCCTCTTACAACGAACACACAGCTGAAGTTTCATCCAAATCAGTCAATGTTTGCTGACGTTATAACACACTTCCTGTTTCCCTTTTCTCGCCATAAATTCGTTGCTTCGCCACGGCCAAACCATTTGAGATATCAAAAATCCGCTCGCAATTTAGCATCCTGGATATGTTCACTTCATGCTGACCGAGTTTGGCAATGATCGAAACAATGGCCTCGGAGGAGTATATTAAATTCCAGAGCATGGGTTTTCCGAACAACCCATTATAGCTCACTTCCTGTTGGGCTGACGCATAACTATGAGCACGAAAGTTGTTTGGCCCGATGAGGTCTATATGTGTACCGAGTTTCATACATGTACGTGCAAGTGTGTTTGATACATGGACCAAGTTTCTAAGTGTGTTCTAGGGGGCGCTGTCGAGTCCCCCTGCCACGCCCGGGTACCAGCTTCAGCCCGGCTCTGATGGCCGCGCATTCCGACGCCTGTGCGAAGTTTCAAGAGTTTTCGAGCATGTTAAGTGCCCCAAAAGTACCCGAGAAGTCGAAAAAAAAAAAAAAAAAAAAAAAAAAAAAAAAAACAAAGAATAATCTGAGGAAGAACAATAGGGCTCTGCGCCCTTTCAGGGCTTGGGCCCTAATTACTATGCAAGAATGTCAGATTTTGTCTATCACACTGAGCTTTCTGAACACAGATTTCAACAGTTAAACATTTATTACAGTAATTAATAATGTAGTAAACAGAAATAAATATCCCAGCTAACAAGGAACGGTCTCAGAACACTAGCACAATTCTCTCAAAGTTATGAACAAACATATTCTTCCAATAATGTTAATAGAACATTCGTTCAGTTAATAATATCCTCAAAATGTTAGCACAAAAACATTATTTACATCGTTCATGGAATGTTTTATTTCTGAAACGTTTCTTAAATGTTACTATCCTGCTTGTTTCAGAAAGTTCAGAGAACATTCAAAATGAACGTTCCCAAAATGTTTGCAAAATGATAAAAAGCTAGGTTCCCTTAAAACTCTTACAAAACTGGATGTTTTGAACGTTCAGAAATAACATTTTTAACGTAACGGGCAAAGTTGTATTAGAATAAAATAGAATTGAGCCAAAGCGATTGATGCGAGCCTCTCTTTGTCTCCATCTTCTGGTTTACACGGGTTAGCACGTTTTAGGCCCCGTCCACAGAGAAACACGTTTAGCTGTATACGTAAAAATGTTGTACCGTATCAGCGTTTTCGTCCACACAAAAACGCGTTTTTGGGAGCATGAAACCAATACTTTTTGAAACCGGGTCCCAGATAACCTGGTCCTACCAGACTCTCGTACATTTAATTAGTACTGAGAGTCTGGCCACTCTCCCTTGACAAGCGTTAACTTCCTTGAAGGCGGGTACTCTGTTGAAGTTTAAAACTATTGGATCGATCTGCCATAACCAATCGCTAACGTTTGGTCGTGACGTATGTCATCTCAAACTAGAGCACGACATCAACGTCATCGTTCTCAGCCTGTCCCTCTGTTCGCTGATTGGACCGGTTAAAATTTGACCGGAGAAACCCAGAGAATATACCGCAGTCCCAGACTGAGTACTGAAGGAAAATAAAAGTAGGAGGGCGTAGCCAGGCTAGGTCCCAAAGTGGATAAATATGAAAACGACACCCTTGCGTTTTCGTGTGTACAGCCACCCGGTATATTTTGTGAAACAGTGATGTTTCACGTCCCGCAAGGGAAAGACTAGAAAGGGATACAAGGTCACATCAATATTGCTTCATTTAATTACTGTATTTACATTATTTTAATGGTAGGTTTAGGGTTAGGGTAGGTGTAGGCGTTAATAAAACACAATCTGGTAAGTAGCAACATGTATTTATTGTTATTTAATTGTGAGATTTTGCCTCACTTCCTACCATTGCTGTACCCCTTCTTCTTTTTAGTGTTTTTCTGTGGCAGAATTACAGCACCACATACTGGCCTGGCATGTAAACTACATAGTTTTGAGTCGGTTTCAGTGCTCTCGTGTGTACGCAGATATTTCTTGAAATGAGGGGAAAAAAAGATTGGATAGGGAAAGCTCTGGCTTCGTATGGACGGGGCCTTAGAGTCCCCCCTTATTTCTCATTTCATTACATTGGGTTGGCCATGGAAACTGTTGTTCATTTAACGAGTCATATTGATTTCTTGATGTATATTTTTCCTTATTGTTTTCTGTGTGTTTGTGAAATGCAGATCTACTCTGAACCTGAAGAACCTGCACTCTACCTGCACTACTACAGCACTATAAAGGATAAATGCTCAAATGTAAGTAAACCAGACATAACATAATGGCTTAGAAATATGACATATTAAGAGTAAGATTTCATGAATATATCATGTTTAATTATCCCTTTCTCCACAGGATCCCAACAAGGACATAACATACAGTACTATTGGCGATACTCCTGTGAGTGAAGCAGTAAGTTTTACAGAAATATTTGATTTAATGTATTTATTGTACTGCTGGCAGTATATTGAAAATGATCTCGCACTTCCAGAAGCCTCCAGCAGGTGGAGGAATATACAGCACTGTGGCTCCACACTAGCAGCAACAGTGAGAATGACAGAACTCAGTGATTCTGGATGGTCTGGATGGTACGGGTGCTCTGCTGGAGAAGCACTGAACCCTGTTCAACTCATGGTCAAATTAGTATTACAGTTTTTCTCAATCGCTTTTTCTCAAATTGTCTTGGAAGAATGTGTGGTAGTGTTAGGAGAAGACATAAACGAGTATGTAAATAGAGTGTGTAAAAATTAACAAGCAACTGTACATTTTTAGTTTACATATAACACATTTTTACAAAAATAAATGCACTGTAATTGCAAATGTGATTTTTTTTTAATGTACAACAATATTGATTTTTGCCCACTGTATGAATTTGTATGTAGTTTTTACAATTGCTAACAAGCGTTTACCAATACTTTAAAGGTGCACTGTGTACATTTTAGCGACATCTAGTGGTGAGGTTGTGAAAATACTGTATTTTTGATCAAATAAATGCATCTTGGTAAGCATAAGAGACTTCTTTCAAAAACACAAACAACAACCCCAGACTTTTGAATGGTAGTGTAGTGCATTTAAGTCACACATATGATGTCATACCTGTAAGGTGTAGCGGTTTTTGAAGCAGTTGGTGACCAGCTCTCCTTTGGACATGTGGTAAAGCCAGGTGAGCTTGCGGCCACTGTGTCTGCTGGCATAGAAGGCTGTGAACCTTTGGTAGCTCCTCTCCAACTGCGTCAGAAGAGATAGATAATGGATTTAGGAAAACCTTGTAAAGACCAAGAACAAGTCATTTGCATACAAGCACATGTGTATTATTACCTCAGACGGCAGAGCAAAAGTGCAGGACTGCTGAAAAGGCCATGATCCTGAGCTCAACACCTGGATGCTGAAGTCCACTAGAAAACAACACAACATTCATAAGCACAGATGACAGTATTTCATATCACAGCAGAACAGACAAAAGCTCATCCTTAGTCTAGAGGAAACAGTCTAGTTTGCTTCTTGAACTGTTCGTTGAGGTCTTTGCTGACTCCAATGTCCTGGAACATGCGCTGGAGTTTCATTGTGTATCAAAGCCACACACTTGCTAAACATGACAAACCAAACAGTGTTAGACACCAACACTGATAATGACATACGCAGTGAACTACAATGACACCACTAGGGTTTGGCAAGTCAGTTTGGATGAGTGTTGGTATTGTTAAAACCCTTTAAGGTACTACTCAACCATTTGGTAGACCACACTTTAACCCTTGTATGGTGTTCGGGTCTGTTGGACCCGTTTTCATTTTTTATCAAAAGAAAAATTATACGATTAATTATTTTTTTAAACTGAGACTCATTGGCCTTGGCTCATTTTCTGTGAGGAATATATATCAGAACACATTTTCAATGAACACACACTGTACCCCCCCCCCCCCCCCCCCCTACACATTTATATTACACACAGGATGTTCGGGTCCACTGGACCCGGTGCTAATAAAAGTGTGGAAATTGTAGGTCCCATGTGTACCTTTACTCTGTCCTCCTCCTGTCAGGACCTGCTGTTAGTGTGTGTATGTTCATGTATATCATGGTTTATGAGGATACAAATGTGTATAATGACATGGGTATTACAACGTAAACATGGTTTATGACGACATCTGTGTCCTCATACTAAAACACTAAACTCATTTTTTGATTGTGTTGAATTAAAAACCCAAAAATGCAGCGGGTCCACCAAACCCACAAACACTGGCTGAATAACAAAAATATGAACACCACACAAGGGTTAAGTCACTATATTTCATTGAAAAAATGCATCAAGCTTAACTCAACCTGAATGAGCCATCTCTATCGTTTGGTGTAGTTGTGCAATGCTAAAAACAATCCACTAGATGGCACTGTGTCTTTGAGCAGCATGCCTTTTCAGCTTCAAACAGAACGTGACACAGCGAAAATGTACTCGTCCTTTGATGACGCATATCGGCGGGACTTTTAAAGGTAAGACTATTTTGTAAACATATTATCATTTCAGAAGAGTTGTTAAACAGAATTATGTAACTTAATTAAACAAAAATAAGTCTTATAAGGGTCAATTAATTTTTTCAAAACATGCTCTAACAAACGGTTGAGCTGTCATTCTATGGTAGAGAAGCTAGCTAATGTTGGTAAAATTATTTCATGTTGGTAAAATTAGCTAATGTTGGTAAAATTAGTTAATGTTGGTAAAATTAGCTATTTTGTCCCCATAACGTAGGGATTACCAGTCCACACACACACACACACACACACACACACACACACACACACACACACACACACACACACACACACACACACACACACACACACACACACACACACACACACACACACACACACACACTCTCACTCACTCACTCACTCACTCACTCACTCACACTCACACACACACACACACACACACACACACACACACACACACACACACACACACACACACACACACACACACACACACACTCTCTCTCTCTCTCTCTCTCTCTCTCTCTCTCTCTCTCTCTCTCTGACAGACTCACTCACTCACTCACTCTCTCTCTCTCACACACACACACACACACACACACACACACACACACACACACACACACACACACACACACACACACACACACACACACACACACACACACACACACACACACTCTCTCTCTCTCTCACTCTCTCTCTCTCTCTGAAAGACTTACTCTCTCTCTCTCTCTCTCACACACACACACACACACACACACACACACACACACACACACACACACACACACACACACACACACACACACACACACACACACACACACACACACACACACACACACACACACACTCTCTCTAACAGACAAACTCACTCTTACACACACACACACACACACACACACACACACACACACACACACACATTCTCTTTGACAGACTCACTCACTTACTCTCTCGCACACACTTGATGTGTTTGGAGCCATCAATAGCAGCCATCGGATTTTTTATTGGTCAAGAAATTGCACTTAATATGACATTCTGAATGTTGTTCTTTCATTATGAACAGACGTCTCAACCGTTTGGTAGAGGACTATCTAAAATACTGTAGGGTCTAATTAAAAAAAAAAATATTGATTGTTGTTATTGTTATCATAATTGAAAAAAAAATGCAAAGAAATAATTTTTCCTTTGCTTTTTTCATAGTGCGTACCTTAAAGGGTAGCTGCAGTCCGTAAGTTGTCTCTTTGTCGCCATCTCTGTTTGAAACCTGTAATTGTAGTTATTTGTGAAATTATCATCTTTATGTGCATCGGCACGGCTCTTCAGCGGATGAATCAAATGTTTTGAGTAGCCGTCTATGTGTGGCTGTCAGTCACCGCACCGGTGTGGATACTGTGCGATGACCAAAATAAGAATTTTCACAAGAAAATGTCACGTCTGCCACTTTTTTTCTGACCAACTGAGAAAAAAAGCATTACAATAAATAAATACTATTCATGACCCTTCCAAATAAGGCAAAAACAGACTATTCTAGGGACAATTTCTAGGGTTGTAAATGGACCTGTAAAACCGTATCTGGACAATTTTTGCCATTAAATAAGCCACATACCCTCTATCAGAGAACAATTTAAAATAGTGTTTCAACTCATTCTAGGGAACCTTTAAGGTCCCGCTAGAGCTGAATGATTAATCGTTAAAAGATTGCGATCTCGATTCAAACACCCATACGATCGTATGCCTAAATGAGCATGATTTCACATAGCAAACGTCAGCGGAGGGTGAACAGCACGTGTTTTGCCGCTGCCCATGTTAATGAATGACGGGTGTCCACTGAAGCAAAGCAAGCGGAGCAGAACGGCCATTTCCAATTAATTCCTGTGAACTTCCATATAAGGAATGAATCAAAAACACTCGAAAATTGAAAACACGCACCGTGAGAGGATCAGCCTCCACGCTTCCGATGTGAACGCTCTCATGCATTGATATGGGCAGTGATAAAACACGAGCTGCCATGTATTGAGCAGCTTCACAAACAAACAGTCTTTAAAACCACACATTATCGTTATTTATGTGTTACATGTGTAAATAACAGGGGGTACAAGTTCATAGTTTGGGTATAAACACGGTATTGATCAAAATAAGAGTAAATCATCTTTTAAAAAAAGTATTTTAACACATGTATGTATTGTACTGCTTATCGTTATGCCAAAGGTGGCGACAAGAGTGTTTAAAAATGTGTTTGTCATTGAATCATCCATTTATTCACAAACACTGATTCATCCAATAAAACAAGTCATGATGAATGAGACATTGACTCCATTCAAATAATTTTTTTTTTAGTTAAAATTAATATATATTTTAAATAGACTAAAGTAATTACCATTTTGTTTAGTTGTCTAATTTTTTTCTTCAGAATCGTGGGAGAATCGCGTTCTCCGTTTTACACGAAAAAAAAAGGTGATTCTCAATTTATCCAGAATCGTGCAGCTCTAGGTCCTGCCACAGCATTTTATTCAAGTTGAGGTCTGGACTTTGATTGGGCCAGTGCAACACCTTGATCCTTTTCTTTTTCAGCCTCTTTTTCAGATTTGCTGGTGTACTTGGGATCATTGTCTGTCCAAAGGACATTGTTCCAAAAGTCTTGTAATTTGTTCAGATGCAAATGTGCAAACCTAAGCCTAGCTGCCATGTTCCTTTTAGAGAGAAGAGGCTTTCTCCGGGCAACACTTCCAAACATACCATACTTGTCCTGTTTTTTTTCATGAACTTTAACATTTACTGAGGCCTGTAGAGTCTGAGATGTAGTTCTTGGGTTTTTTGCAGTTTCTCTGAGCATTGCACGCTCTGACCTTGGGGTGAATTTTCTGGGCCGTCCACTCCTGGGACGATTGGCAACTGTCTCAAATATTTTCCACTTGGGAATAATCTTCCTCACTGTAGAATGATGGACGACAAATTGTTTGGAAATGGCTGTATAACCCTTCTCAGATTGAAGATCATTGCTCATGTCTTTCCTCCTTGGCATTGTGTTAACACACACCTGATGCTCCAGACCAGCAAACTGCCAAAACTTCTGCTTTTATAGAGTTGGTCACGCTTACTGATGATCAATTAATCAAAGGCATTTGATTAGCAACGCCTCACTGCTACTTATACTCTTAATTCATGGAAGCTGTGAGGGTGTACTTAGTTTGTCACCCATGGATTCTCCATATTGGTGTAGTAAGCCATGACACTGTGTAATAGATCATCTGAGGTTGTCAGCAGGTGCAATGATATTACGCTGCGCCTGAAAATAGGCTAACTTCTGTCAACATAACCAACGTGGAGTGTGCTGGGGACTATTTTCAGGTGCTGTGTAATATCATTGCTGCGCTGAACTCATGGTACGGCTCAAAGTTCCTTGATTATTACGCAGGAATGAGAGTATAGTTCCGAGCCATATCGGCCTAGAAAATCACAACTTTTCATTTTCAGTCGGTCTTAGTACATGATGTAACTACAGAAGAGACAAGTTTTAAATAAGAAAAATATTGAAACTCTTTGGTCATTTTTAAGCGAGATGCTAACGGTCTAATCAGATTCAATGATCTATGCTAAGCTATGCTAAAAGTGCTACCGCCAGATCCGGAGATCGGCTGAATGGATTCGAAAACGGTAAAACTCAAATGTTTAACTCTAGGGGAGTTGGTAAATGAGCCTATTTCCAAAAATAGTGGCGTGTTCCTTTAAACCTAAATTAGGTCAAGCTCCACCCATTAGGTCCACAGAGGTAGAGCTGGACGCCATTTGGCTCTGCAGCAAGCACCACTTGTTTTCATTGTGTACAGTTGTGCCGTGAACCACATTCATCCACACAGATGAGCAGAGATAAATCACAACCAAAACAATGTTCTTCCGCAAGACACAAAAGTTTCATAGTGTTGTAACTTGAAACATACACATAAAACAGATATTATTTAAATTCATAAGAACCAAAACTTTTGACTGTAGAAGAAAAATGTTGGATATGCAAAATAAAATATAGTTTATTTCTCAAAAAGCGAAACAATCACGCGTCATGTTTTCAGGTTGTCTGGCTATCACCAGACTATGCTCAAGCTTTTGAGATTGAACATTGGTCTGGGGAGTCTGCTCTGTATTTTCTACTGCACAAGAGGCGTGATCAACGGGCATAGTTTAAAGGGGGGGTGAAATGCTGTTTCATGCATACTGATCTTTTGGCACTGTTAAAGACTTGGATTCCCATGCTAAACATGGACACCGTTTCATAAGCTAAGGTGGACGT
Organism: Gobio gobio; assembly: GCF_949357685.1. Taxonomy (NCBI): domain Eukaryota; kingdom Metazoa; phylum Chordata; class Actinopteri; order Cypriniformes; family Gobionidae; genus Gobio; species Gobio gobio. The sequence continues at coordinate 54,925,036 of NC_137102.1, read as the reverse complement.
TTGATGGGAGTATTTCTTTGCCAAAATTAGTACTTCCTGTTAGTCATAAGTTTCGGAAAGTTTTTTTCGATCATGGGTCCGCTTGACGTCAACAGGGCGGAATTTCCTTGTATGGGCCGTACGGACAATTCTACCGGAAGAGCGCGCGCGAGAGAGAGAGAGAGCGTGAAAGCAATAGGCTACGCCCATCAAAGCGCTGGCTCGTACAGATGGAATTTGCTTTTCCGGATCAACAACTGAGTTGCGCAAATATTTATGTCTGTTCCCTGCATTTCGGTGCCGATTGTTTTATAAGCAAGGCCCAGTTCGACGCCGGATTTTCAGATCGCCTAATACTGAAGGATGGAGCGGTCCCAACGATAAAGGTCCCAACGTTGGAACCGCAGGTTTGACTGCTTCAAATGTCTGTTTTTGCCTATGCCCATCAAGTAGCCCAAACATGATCACGTATTGATCAATGGAGCATGCGATGTATAGTGTGTGTACATTTGTTTAGCTGGCCACTATATGTGTATGTTTGTGTATTGTAAAAGCACTCCAAACAACAATACACAAAGAATGGGGAAATATGTTGAACTAAATAAGCGCGGTTCTTCATTCAAATGCGCTACTATTCCATGTCTTTCTATGTAAACACTAGCCCGACGCGCAAAACCAGTCCGCTTACTACAAATCATGTCTTCACAAACCACGCGTAAACACACACACACACACACACACACACACACACACACACACACACACACACACACACACACACACACACACACACACACACACACACACACACACACACACACACACACACACACATTGTAACACTCGCGCTTGACATGGTGTTCTAAATAACACAAGCCGCTAAACATATTATATAGTTAGTGTAACTTATACCACATAGTTGACGTCCTGCTCTAGTCGTTTTTGCTGCTGCTCCTGTTCAACTTCAGCCTCTGGGTCTGATTCCGGATCATAGATGTATGGCTGTATCTGATTAAAAGCCATTTTTTATGTTGAATAAAGTTTTTTTCCGCTTTTAGGGATGACGCAGCTTTAAGATGCACTCAACACAGTAACAGCGGCGCGCGCTCGACATTCTTTAGCTCCGCCCACACGATACGCCCCCAGCCGCACGGCTTTTTCCGGAAAGACTCGGAACAGCGCATCTTTCTTTTATAATTATAATGAAAATAAAGACTTTTCGGAGATATGCAGGATGCAGTGCTACTCTATAGGTACTCAAGATTGACATGAGACTGACTGAAACTGAGTGTTCCCCCCCCCCCTTTAAATGTCTCTGTACGCAATTGGATAGTTCTTCAACCAATCAGACCAACAATCCATCGCTTCTCTATTTCTCTATCCGTCATTGTGTTAAACCCGCTAATAGCGCCAGGTGGATAAGCCGGTTTGTGATTGGTCCCCGCAAAATTGTAACAGAAGCCGGATAGAAATATGTACATGTTTCCAGACTGAGCTGCAGGGCGAAATCAAATAACAGGCAGATCCGGCTGGGTTTCCCCAGCCTAGTTTTCAGGCAGATAAAGAGGGCTTGGTGCTGGTAAAGTGTCATCATATAATTATTTGTGATTGATAAACAATGTGTGCGTTACTAGCTGCAACCCCAGATCGAAACAGATTTAAAAGAAAGTGTGACCAGAACATAACTTGAAATCTAGTGTCTGTTCTCACTTCATTTAGCCAGGTGGCGCAAGATGTTTGAGTGTTATATGAAGGGGGAAAAGGGAAGTGCAGCAGTTACTACAGACACAGCAAAATAACTCAAGATACAGGAAGAGAAACTTACACAATGGCCACATACGCAAAGGAAAAAATGTTCTACATTTCATTCGGGTTTTGGCTCATTTTAGGTGAGTATTAAATGTGGAAATGTCTTTGTTTCTAATGGATCCTGCTTTATCATTTTGCAATAACAGATTTTATGCTCAGCTGTTCATGATGCTTTTTAATGCGTTTTATAGGAAGATTGAACAAATTAAGAGTAATTTATTGTTAATCCTAGACATAATAACGGTTTGTGTGTTTGTTTAGGTGTTGAATGCTACACCGGTGGGTCAAAACATGTTTTAACTATTAAGCCTGGAGGATCTGTCACCATCCCATGTCATTATGACGAGAAAAACCCACCGCAGAAGAAATACTGGTACTCAGAAATTGATAATTTTCGTAATTACACAAACACAATAGAGGAGAATCTGTCAGTAATTGATCATCCTGATCACAGTCTCTTTACTGTGACTATGAGAAACCTGCAGAACAATCAGACTGGACATTATTATTGTTCTGTGGAGACTGAAGGAAACTCGACTGTCACTTATGAGCTTTATCTCCAGGTTCAGTCTGGTATGAGGATTTGTAATTATTTTTATCACATTCTTCTCTGACTTCACACACATGTATGTTATAATCTCCAATGACTGTGTGTGTTCAGCTCCTGATGTGTCTGTGGTGAACAGCAGTGTATCTGGACATGAAGGTGGTAATGTCAGTGTCCAGTGTTTCTACAGTTCTGGATATCAGAAGAAACTCAAACAGTGGTGCAGATATAAAGATCAGGGCTGTTACACAGAGGGGAGGACTGACACATCCCAGAATCCATCAGTCCAGATCAGTGATGACGGGAGAAGCTCCTTCACTGTGCTGATGACTGGACTGAGACTCAGTGATTCTGGATGGTACTGGTGCTCTGCTGGAGATCAGCAGGTTCCTGTTCAGCTCACTGTAACTGAGGCAGAACCAGGTACATTTATTCATTTAATACATATTTTGCTACTACAGTATATTTAAAATAAAACACAACTAAAATTGTTTTGCTCTCCTCTTTTGACAGTAAACGGGGCCACAGACAATCCGAGAGACTCGTTAGTATTGAAACGTTTCTCATTAAAATGAGCTTTCAGAATAATCTTCCTAGAATTATTCTATATTTAGCTGTTTTATCATCAATGCTATATTTCCTCAATTTCTTTGTCTTTAATGCTTATGTAATAATTTCCTCATTACCCTGGCGATTTTTCTTTCTTTCTTTTCTATCTTTGCAGAAGTGGACCAGAAAACATGAATAAGAATATCACTGAAGGCAGTGAAGGCCAAAAAATGTACTCCTGTATTGTTTAAAATAAAAACAATAAAGCTTAAACTACACTTTAAAAAATGCTGGGTTTAAAATAACGCAGTTGGGTTGAAAATGGACTAACCCAGCAATTGGGTTGTTTTAACCCAGCGGTTGGGTTAAATGTTTGCTTAAAACAAACAAATTGCTGGGTTATAACAACCCAATTGCGGGGTTAGTTCATTTTTGACCCAACTTGGGTTATTTTTAACCCAGCATTTTTTAGAGTGTAATTATACTTCTAAGGCTGAAATGCATTAAAGTCTAATAAAGGTCTGGTGGAAGTTTAGATATGCTTTATTTTCTAGTGCCTTTTGTTCAGCTGATTTACTTCCAGACCTCTCTCTGTGCTTTATAAATGAACAGATTTTAAAGTGTTTTCTTATTTCCCGTAGAGATCATCTGAGTGTGTGGCTTCCAGTTTCAGCTGCACTTCTGCTGCTGTTGATTCTAGTCGCTGTTTTCACCTGGAGATGGAAACGTATGTTTGACCTGCACTCCATTTTTAATTATTTGAGTTCATTTCATGCCTTTTATCATTTATTTCAATAGCACATATAAATTCTGTTACTTTCATATATTATTGTTCCCCTTTTTAAAATAAAGAGCAAGATAAACACCAAAACAGAGAGAGAAACGACAGCAGGACCACTGACGCAGTAAGTCCTTTAATTTATAAGCATCATGAAAATATTTGTATGATAATTTGTACCCCCCCCCCCTCAAATGCTTTAGCAAATTTTTGTAAAAAACAAAACAAAAAAACATTGGTTGTTGACACTGACTTGTTCCTATGCAAGAATGTCAGATTTTGTCCAGCTGAATGCTACTGTGTACTGAGATTTTTAAAGCTGCTGTAGCTACATAACTTTTTTTGTATTCAAGATTTACAAAAATGATATAATGAGAATGCACAACATGAATCCATTTTCCAACCCGTGTTGTTGTCTTACCCTGAATCATTATAGTACACTTATAATAAGTGTTTATATTGGGACTATTTCAGACCGGTCTGGTAGGAACCGCTGCGGAGGAGCACAGTCTCTGCGTGACTCGCCATAGACATAAACAGAGAGAAGTAGCTCCGGCTGTAATGTTCTTCCGCAAGACGCATGCAGTTCTGTTTATTAACCGCTAGAGCGCAAAAAGTTACGGACTGCAGTTTTAAACAGCGCTTTTAAGTTAAATGTTTATTAGCCTAATCAATAATGTTGTAGTCCTACACAGGAAATGTTCTCAGAACTTTGGCAATACAATTCTGACAAGGTTCTCTTAAAGTTATGAACAAACATTCTTCCAGTAGCCTAATGTTAATAGAACAGTTATCTGGTCTTTAAAAATGTTATTGTCATTTACTGCCAAGGTAATATAGCACAAAGTATCGTGTTATAAATGTGTTTTCAGTTTGAAAAAAATATAAGTCATATATGGTGACCAGAATATTGCCACAGCTCCAGGTATAGCTATGCTTCTCATCTTGACTGTTTGATTGGAAACACTGTGGGTGTCTACACCACTAGAAACTGTCCATACTGGACGCGACTAAGCAACTGTTGCACATCCATGTTTCCTTCATATCAGAAGTTGCACAAGCGTTTGAAGTACGTCAGAAATAGAACGTTGCATCAATTTAATGCCTGAAATTTGTCATGTCGCACCGCATCCAGTATAGATTATAACAGGATCTACGTATTTGCTTTTGTCATGTTGTGTAGCGCCGTTCGCGTCTGGTGTAGACACGGTGTAAGACTGTGATTCCATTTCATTACAATGTTTTTTTACATGTTTAGTTGTGAAGAGTGCAAGTTCATTGAGAATCAAGCATGTCATAAGCAATTTCAATTGCAGGCCTACAATTGTCTTTAATTATCAGATAATTGTAGACAATAGTAGGCCTACTTTTGCACATCCTAATGTTTTCGATTTGCTTAAATTAATAAATTAATTTAAAAGCTGGCATGAAAAAGAAAGTAATTGTTACTTATTGTTTTGGGTTTGGGAGCGATGCAAGGCAATTGATACGAGACTCTTTGTTTCCCTCTTCTGGTTTACACGGGTTAGCAAATGCTATGATCCACCTAGAGAGAGGTCATTTGATGTTAACACAATTAGCATATTGATAACACAATTAGCATGTTGATAGCAAGATGCTAACACGATAACCATGTTGCTAGCATGATGCTAACACGTTTAACATTTTGCTAGCATGATGCTAAAACGTTTTGACTTCTTTTTATCATGTTTTAACCCGGAGCTAATTGCTATTACATTCTGACATTCAGATTTGAAGATATCCCATTTTGGGTTTGGGTTACTAGGGTGTGGCTAGGAAGTAGTGAAGGGGATTCATGATTGGCTGTTTGCTTCCCTGGGTCAAACGAGCCCACCCTCATGTTTCTATGACACTTCATTTCAAAGATAACCTTTAATCTGTAATTGGAAGTCTATGGAACTTGTTGCTAGGGTGCTCTAAATGGTTACCCAATCTCTTGGGGGAAAAGATAAAGCACACTTCTCCTCAATAATCTGCATGATTTGACACCTCATTCATGGGTGTATGACAAACGGTGCAGGAGGAGTAGCGCGCCAAAGTTTTGTGTGGCAGTAGGAGGATTATCTTACATTCTGAAAGTCATAGAGGCATTGGTTTATATCATTCATACTGGCAAGAGGTCATTAATCTCCAGGCCAATCAAAAACTTTTTAGAGTGAAATATGAGAGAAGAACCCCCCCCCCCCCCCCAAGCCTCATATCATTACATTGGGTTGGCCATGGAACCTGTTGTCCATATTGTGTCATATGTTTATTTCTTGATATATCTTTTTCCTTATTGTTTTCTGTGTGTTTGTGTGAAATGCAGATCTACTCTAAACCTGAAGAAGATCCTGTGATATACAACACTATAAATGATGAGCGCTCAAATGTAAGTTAACCAGACATACCCCCTACGTTTTTAAAAGCTTGTGTTTTCAGGCCCCCAAAATGCAGTTGTTAATGTAAATGAACGGTGTAATGTGAATGTTTGTGTAAATGAACGGCCAAAAGTATAAAACGCTTTCCATTTTTAGTTGAAAACGGTGTCATTTAAATGGCCCCTTAGAAATAAATGCCTATTTTCTACCCTGATTTTAGATTTTAGTAAGTTTTACAGAAATATTTTATTTAATGTATTTATTGTTCTGCTGGCAGTATATTGAAAATGTTCTCGCACTTCCAGGAGCCTCCAGCAGGTAGAACAATATACAGCACTGTGGCTCCACACTAACAGCAACAGTGAGAATAACAAAGGAAGAGAAGAGGACTATCACAACACAACTTCATTTTTAAAAAGTTTGTTTTAGGCTTGCTTTACACGAAAATCTAATAGATCCACAGATACAAATGCATTTAAGTTAAGCTAACTTTAAAAAGGACCCATATGAACAGATGTGAGGGTCAAGAAAATAGCGTTATATTCTGACTGTATTTATATATTGGGGGAGTTCATAACTAGCCTTCTTTGCCTCTTAAAATTGGATTGTCTTTTAACAGTATGTATATATTTTGTAGTTATACACACAGATAAAAGGTGTCAAAATTATACATGTAAGGGTACAACAGCTTAAAAGGACATATTTGTACCTTTTTTACCACACTGTAAAAAAAAAAATCAGGTCTCCAATTGAAAATTTTCTTGTGACTGATCACATCTAAATTTTTCAGTTGGCCAAATTTAATTTCCGTGAATTGATGCAATTTAATTCACAGAAATTCAATTTGGCCAACTAAAAAAATTAGATGTGATCAGTCACTAGAAAATGTTCAATTGGAGACCTGACCTTTTTTTTTTTTTACAGTGCATATAAAGGTTAATTGTAGTACCTTAAGGTACGTATTTGTACTCTAAGGTACTAATATGTACTTTTTGTAAAAAGGGTACAAAGATGTCCTTTTATACTGCCTCAGTGAAAAGCTGTTGTACCCCTAAAGGTATAATTTTGACACCTGTTTTCTCTATTTTTGTGTCCGCTTGATTTATTCACTGTAAAACATACTTTTAATTTACTTGTACAGTGTTCTGTTCTCTGTTTCCATTTCGATTTTTATAAACATGCATATTTAAAAATTAAATAAAAGTATTTTGTAGTTGTATGTATAAAACTTTTCATTGTGTGGGTGTGTGGTTCAGGTATTGCCTTTGTCATGGGGACAAACTGTACCAGAAAATATTATAAATGTTTTATCTTGTGGGGACATTTTTTGAACCCCATGAGGAAAACATAATGATGCAGAAGGTTTTCTGCGATGGGTTTGTTTAGGGTTAGGAGATATACAGAAATATACAGTTTGTATGGTATAAAAGTCATTTTATATATGGAAACTCCCCATAAAACATTGAAACCCAATGCGTGTGTGTGCTTGTTTAACCTACATTGTGAGGACCAAATGTCCCCACAAGGAAAGTAAAACCTGAAATCACCTATATTGGGGCCAGCCATTGGACCAGCTTATTTGAAAAGGTTTCTGTGATGGGAAGGGTTAAGGTTTTCCCAGTATAAATACAGTTTTCCCAGTATAAACATCATGTCTATAGAGAGTCCCTGAGCTTTGGCCCTGTTTACACCTTGTATTAAAATTAGATTTGGTCGAAACGCCATAATGCCCATAAAAAAGGACTCTTCCCCATTCATCCATAGAGAACCTTCTATGAATGAACATGGGCATTGTCTGTTTATTGTTACTGTCTTGTTTAGAGTCTTTTGTATTGTGTACTGTTGTATGCATCCTTTATGATAGAACCACTAGTTAATGGGGTGTGATGAGCTTTTGAGTGAAAAGCTGTCTCACGATATTGCTATGATGGAGCATGAGGGTGAAATTAGCATATAATATGCCACCGCTACATTTACATTACATCCTCCACTGTCGTTTTGCTTTTTTTTATAGAAATAAAAACCATTTAATTCAGTTGGATAATGGTTGTTTCAATTGTAAACTATTGCAAATGTCTGCTCTGCTCATACAGCACGAGTCACACACAGTGCAGCAGGAATCTATGGAAGCAGAATTGTCTCGTTAATAACTCGATGCACACATGTGTAGCCAATTTCACATGCATGAAACCAAATTCACGTGCACAAAATAAGATTATATATTCATAAAATACATTTCACAAATGCAAAACACAATTCGTAGATTTACAACTGTGCACAAAAACTTTACAAAAAATGTATCCTTGAATGTGAATGTGCAAATCGTCATACGCGTGTGCCAATTGCCTTGGATTTGTGTGTGTGTATTTTTGAGACTTTCCGGGCAGCGCGGATCAGTCGTACTCTTTGGCCAATCAGATTTAAACTTATCAATCGGTCAATCATAATCGCGTGAGGGCGGGCCTATCTGGTGTTGCGTCATCAGCTTTCGACCACAGTTTAAATCATGGCTAAACAGAGGTATGTGCAGTTTGATCGGTTCATTTCTGTGTTTACTGAAACTAAGAAGTTAGAGATCTTCTGAAGTGAAGAGTTTGTGTAACTTGTTTGTGCAAGTTGACTACGGCAAAAGAATAACCCCTGGATGTAGGAGTATTTGACGCATCTCTCGGTTCAAACTAATAATATGTCATACGTCAGGGGTCAAACTTTCACGGTAAAAATCGATGCATACGGCCGTCTGTCGGAAGCTAGTTATTTTAAGTTTATAAAGTTTTAAATATGGATATTTTTCCCACACAAATGGATCGCTTCGATTCAGAAGGCCTTTATTAACCCCCCGGAGCCATGTGGAGCAGTTTTATGATGGATAGATGCACTTTTATGGACACTTCAAAACAGAAACAGCATTTCACTGCCATTATAAAGCTTGGAAGAGCCAGGAAGTTTTTTTTTATATATATATAATTTCGTCTGAAAGAAGAATGCCATATACACCTAGGATTACTTGAGGTTGAGTAAATCATGGGCTAATTTTCATTTTTGGGTGAACTATCCCTTTAAGTATTAATTAAGTTTACTTAAGTGAAGTTCAAGTATATTTTAAGTATACTTTATGTAGTAACTATACTGATATCAATGTACTAGATGCATACTTGTAAGTAAACTGTTTCAATACTACTTGGGACTAAATTGGCCCTCTTTTAGTGTATAAAAGTTTACTTTTAAGTATACTTTAAGTATAACAGTAGTAAATATTGAGTATGCAACTAGTTTACAAATACGTTTTTTGTTTGTACTGCAACTATACTACAAGTGAACTTATAGGTATGTTGATAATATATAGGAACGTGGTGCTAATGTAATCCACACACAAAAAGTCTTCGATTGTTGAAGCTGGTGCACATTTGCTCATTTATTAATTTTTGTTATGCACACACACCAATTATGTTAAAAAGCTTTCAAAATCCATGTTTTGCATGATCCTTATTTCATAATATTACAGTACATATCACCCTGGTGGATATCATAATATTACATCTCACCCCTATGTTACAACTAACCCGGACTATGAAACCTTTCACTCCTCGTGTTTGAAACTAAGCCCCATATTTTCTGTTTGTGCTGCAAAGATAACAGCCATTTACAGTTTTTTACGATTGTTTACACACTAAAATTAAAATTTCCACACAATTAACAAAACTTTACTCCAATGAGCAAAACACCTCCACAGATTTGCACAACATTACACACAATGTCTGCTTCACCCTTTTTGCAAAACATTACACAGTGATTTGTAAAACTCTACACACATTTTCACACCTTAGACACAGATAAGGATTGTGAGGTTACTTTCTTGTAATTACAAAGCACCGGATTGCCAATTACCACACTAATGAACGAATTGGATAAACACATACCAGGTGCGGAAGCACACATGTGCTAATTTGAAAACGCAGCACTCAGGTGTGCTATAAAAGGCAGCAGGTGAGTTCACCTGTCTTCAACAAAAATGGAAGGAGTTAGAAGAAGAAGAAGAGTGAGAATGAGAGGGGGAGCTCAAAGAGGAGATGAAGGAGGTAGAGGTAGAGGAAGAGGAGAAGGAGAAGGAGAAGGAGGTAGAGGAAGAGGCATAGTTAGAGGAGGAGAAGGAGGAAGAGGAAGAGAAGGAGGTAGAGGAGGACACCTAGGTAGAGGAAGAGGTAGAGAAGGACTTGAAGAGGTGATAGAACCTGAACAAAGAAGACGAGGACCAAATTTGACTCGAGAAATCCGTGCAACACTTATTGACCATGTTATCAACCATGGACTGACACTGATGGAAGCTGGACAAAGAGTTCAACCAAATCTCAGCAGAAATACTGTTGCGTCAGTAATTCGGACATTTCATCGACAAAACAGGTAAGCTAACCACACAGTATACATTGAAACTGAAGCTTGTATAATCAATATTGTTTACTGTGACATTTGACAGTATATTTGATTATATATCTCTATATATAAATCTCCTTTTTTTTTTTTTTACATAGGATTGAGGGTCGAGGACACCAAGGTGGAAGGGGCCCTATGTTTAGTCGTGCACAAGAGGCCGCCATTGTGAACATGGTTTTGGCCAATAATTGTATCAGGCTACGAGAAATCCAAGCCAATATCATCAATGATGACAATATTTTCAATAACATCCAACGAGGCTCTCTGTCAACATTAGGTCGAATCCTAAAGAAAAATCAAATAAACATGAAGCAACTGTATCGGGTACCATTTGACAGAAATTCAGAGAGAGTGAAACATCTGCGCAATGAGTATGTGGAGGTATGCATTGTTCATCTGACTATGGTGTGGTATCATGCACTGCTCATAATGTTCTGTCACAAAAAAATACTGTGCTATAGATATTGAATAGCATCCTATTTTCTTTAATTTGTTTCAGAGAGTCTTCCAAATGGATGCTGCTGAAATTCAACATGAATTTATATATGTGGATGAGGCTGGATTTAACCTTGCAAAAACAAGAAGAAGAGGGAGAAATGTAATTGGGCACAGGGCAATCACCAATGTGCCAGGGCAGCGAGGGGGTAACATCACCCTTTGCGCTGCTATCACACAAAATGGGGTCCTCCACCACCATGCAAATCTGGGACCCTATACGCTGATTTCACGCAGCCGCCATTTTGAAATCGAAAGCGAGGCTCCGGTGGGAAGAAAACCGGAAGTGTCGCCTTGAATCACAGGAGAGTTTCGATTGCGATGGCTTATTGTTGTGTACCAGACTGTTCGTCCTATCAACGGAAATTAAGTGATAAAAATATATCCTTTCATCGCTTTCCGGGTGACCCAAAAGCCTGTCGTGAGTGGGTTGTGAAAATAAGAAGGGATATTGGACCTCATTTTCAGGTAAGTTAAAGCAGAAATAACTTTAGTTAGCCTAGCTAATGCTATCTTTCCAAGTTACACACGTTTTGGGTGGCAGTTATAAAACTAATTAAGTGGTTCTCTCATAAGATTACAGACAACACGAGAGTATGCTCCAAGCATTTTACTCAGGACTGCATTGAACTTTCACTCACGGGTTTACGTAGACTGAAACGGGGAAGCGTGCCGACTTTGTTTACATGGTCCTGTGAACTCAAGCCAAGGAGGACACTTCAGAGAAATCAAAGGTGCGTTAACTAGTTTGATGACAAAATATGAATAATCTTAAAAAGATTAGGATGGCATGTTATGAGACCATTGTTTTAATAACCAAAATATATACTATTGTCTTTTCATTGAGTCATTTAAACCTATCTGAATGTGATTGTAGGCTACTGTAATGTTTTATCATAAAACAAGCAAGTACTTAACCAAACTGATTTTTAAAAAAATGTTAACCCACACACACACACTATATATATATATATAAATGTGTATATGTATATGTATATATATATATATATATATATATATATATATATATATATATATATATAATGTATATGTATGTATGTATGTATGTGTATATATGTATATATATATATATATATATGTGTGTGTGTATATATATATACACACACACACACACACACACACACACACACACACACACACACACGCCGATTGCTGTCATTTCTTATAGTTACACATTTTTTGTATAATTTTCAATGTATTTATCTGCTATTAATTGGCTGCTATATATATTTGATAGATATTACAGGTTGTTTCAGGTTCAGTTTATGTAATGTCTATAATGTATGTACATAACAGTACTAGCCTATATAAACTGCCAAGACTGAAATCGTGATTGTTTTCATTTCCAGTGTCTGTAATATAGAAACTCTTGAGGAAGAAGAGGGGGAACATTTATTTTCTGATCAGAACACAAGAGAAGAGTGAGTCATCTATCTCAGACCTAAGGGCAGGGACACACCAAGCCGATGGTCAGCCAATGTCTGTCAATGGTTCAATCCAACTGAAAAGCCTTCAACTTCTCAATCGAACTGATTAAGCTTGATCTAAATTAAATCTTGATTGGATTGAAAGGGGTGCTGTAGACCTGAAAAAAAAATCTGATCCATAAGAAAAAAAAAATCATATAAACTGAACCTTTCAAACTTGAAATCAGATTGCATTCATTGATGAAAATTAGAGCATGTAAACATATCTAATGACCTCCTTGATACTTATTTTTGTTGTTCATGCAATTCTCCTTTTTTTATTAATACACAGGTCTAACAATGGTTTTGGGGCACTGCAAGACCATGATTACCTGGAAACGTCACCTACCATGGAAGAGCAGCTGGTTGCAGCACAGAAGGAGATTGCTCGCCTGACAAAAGAAAATGAAAATTTAAGAAGTCAGCAGTTTTGTCTACAGCGATTCCAATGTGAGCCCAAGATGATCATGTTTTACACCGGATTTAAAGATTATGAGACCCTCAAAGCACTCTACCTGTCTCTTCAACCTACAGCACAGTCTCTGGTGAGATGGAGTCAAATGCAAAGACATAATAAAACAGAACAGACTGTAACCGCTGGCTTTCAAGCTCATGACATTTGTCTCTTAGACCAGTTTTTCTTGTTTCTCTGCCGTATGAGGCAGGGACTTCTTTCTGCAGATTTAGCTGTAAGGTTTAATGTGTCAAAGGCCACAGTCAGCCGGATATGTATAACTTGGGCTAACTACCTGTATTTCATGCTTGGCACACTACCAGTATGGCCAAGTAGAGAGGCTATAGACGAGCTAATGCCACCTTGCTTCAAGCTGACCTTTCCCAAAACACGCGTTGTGCTAGATTGTACTGAGATCCATATTCTAACAGCAAGCTCAAAAGTTTTAAACACGATGACATACTCTCATTACAAAGGCACTGTCACAGGTCGGGGCGGGCCAAACCAGACTGCACCCACCCCTGGAAACCCGGGAACCACCTCGAGGAACGTGTCAAGGACCAGACAGACAAGGGAATAAAATAATACAGTTTATTTATTATAGTTAAAAGGTCAATGAATTGGATAAGTCCTAATTAAAATCTTCTTCTTGCCACCAGGACAGTTCAAGAGTCTACCGACCTCCCGGGACGGGAGGGGAGGGACGTTCGTGGCGGACCGGAGGCTCGTCGGAGGGGGGATCAGGGGGGAATCCCCGCGCCGTCCAGGTAGGTCACTGGGTAAGTACTCCTCTACGGGACTCAAGAGGGGGGGCCGTGGTCATACGAATCCCTTTCAGGCTGGAACCAGGTAAGTATGCAGATGCGGGGGCAAAGCGAGTCACTGGGGTTACTCCGGAGGGAGGTACTCAGAGGTGGGGGCAAGCAAGCCACTCTCTCCTTCTTCTGAGCAAGGTAAATGTTTCCAAATAGGGCGTGTGGGGACCACCAGGCGGGGGGGACACTTTGAGCGGGGCGCTCACGTCAGCGGAACACTGGACAGACACAGCACAGTTTCAACGGTTCAACAGTATGTGAAGCCTTTCAACTGATATACCTTCTCTCCTTTCGAACAGGGTCAAGGCTTCCAATAGGGGCGTGTGGAGACCACCAGGCGGGAAGGACACTTTGGACGGAACACTCCACTTCAGCTGAGCACTGGAACAATATAGCAAGGTCTCAACGGTTCAACAGTATGGGAAGCTTTTCAACTGATATACCTTCTCTCCTTTTTAACAGGGTAAAGGCTTCCAATAGGAGCGTGTGGAGACCACCAGGCGGGAAGGACACTTTGGGCGGAACACTCCACTTCAGCTGAGCACTGGAACAGTACAGCAAGGTCTCAACGGTTCAACAGTGTGTGAAGCTTTGCAACTGATATACCTTCTCTCCTTTGAACAGGATCAAGGCTTCCAATAAGGGCGTGTGGAGACCACCAGGCGGGGAGGACACTTAGAGCGGGGCGCTCACGTCAGCTGAACACTGGGATAGACACAGCACAGTTTCAACGGTGCAACAGTACATGAAGCTTGCAACTGATATACCTTTTCTTCTTCTGAACAGGGTAAAGGCTTCCAATAGGGCGTGTGGAGACCACCAGGCGGGGAGGACACTTAGAGCGGGGCGCTCTAAGTGTCACCTAGGATTACACCTAGGATTATACACCTATACACCTAGGATTACTTGAGGATTACTAGGATTACTTGAGGTTGAGTAAATCATGGGCTAATTTTCATTTTTGGGTGAACTATCCCTTTAAGTATTAATTAAGTTTACTTAAGTGAAGTTCAAGTATATTTTAAGTATACTTTATGTAGTAACTATACTGATATCAATGTACTAGATGCATACTTGTAAGTAAACTGTTTCAATACTACTTGGGACTAAATTGGCCCTCTTTTAGTGTATAAAAGTTTACTTTTAAGTATACTTTAAGTATAACAGTAGTAAATATTGAGTATGCAACTAGTTTACAAATACGTTTTTTGTTTGTACTGCAACTATACTACAAGTGAACTTATAGGTATGTTGATAATATATAGGAACGTGGTGCTAATGTAATCCACACACAAAAAGTCTTCGATTGTTGAAGCTGGTGCACATTTGCTCATTTATTAATTTTTGTTATGCACACACACCAATTATGTTAAAAAGCTTTCAAAATCCATGTTTTGCATGATCCTTATTTCATAATATTACAGTACATATCACCCTGGTGGATATCATAATATTACATCTCACCCCTATGTTACAACTAACCCGGACTATGAAACCTTTCACTCCTCGTGTTTGAAACTAAGCCCCATATTTTCTGTTTGTGCTGCAAAGATAACAGCCATTTACAGTTTTTTACGATTGTTTACACACTAAAATTAAAATTTCCACACAATTAACAAAACTTTACTCCAATGAGCAAAACACCTCCACAGATTTGCACAACATTACACACAATGTCTGCTTCACCCTTTTTGCAAAACATTACACAGTGATTTGTAAAACTCTACACACATTTTCACACCTTAGACACAGATAAGGATTGTGAGGTTACTTTCTTGTAATTACAAAGCACCGGATTGCCAATTACCACACTAATGAACGAATTGGATAAACACATACCAGGTGCGGAAGCACACATGTGCTAATTTGAAAACGCAGCACTCAGGTGTGCTATAAAAGGCAGCAGGTGAGTTCACCTGTCTTCAACAAAAATGGAAGGAGTTAGAAGAAGAAGAAGAGTGAGAATGAGAGGGGGAGCTCAAAGAGGAGATGAAGGAGGTAGAGGTAGAGGAAGAGGAGAAGGAGAAGGAGAAGGAGGTAGAGGAAGAGGCATAGTTAGAGGAGGAGAAGGAGGAAGAGGAAGAGAAGGAGGTAGAGGAGGACACCTAGGTAGAGGAAGAGGTAGAGAAGGACTTGAAGAGGTGATAGAACCTGAACAAAGAAGACGAGGATCAAATTTGACTCGAGAAATCCGTGCAACACTTATTGACCATGTTATCAACCATGGACTGACACTGATGGAAGCTGGACAAAGAGTTCAACCAAATCTCAGCAGAAATACTGTTGCGTCAGTAATTCGGACATTTCATCGACAAAACAGGTAAGCTAACCACACAGTATACATTGAAACTGAAGCTTGTATAATCAATATTGTTTACTGTGACATTTGACAGTATATTTGATTATATATCTCTATATATAAATCTCCTTTTTTTTTTTTTACATAGGATTGAGGGTCGAGGACACCAAGGTGGAAGGGGCCCTATGTTTAGTCGTGCACAAGAGGCCGCCATTGTGAACATGGTTTTGGCCAATAATTGTATCAGGCTACGAGAAATCCAAGCCAATATCATCAATGATGACAATATTTTCAATAACATCCAACGAGGCTCTCTGTCAACATTAGGTCGAATCCTAAAGAAAAATCAAATAAACATGAAGCAACTGTATCGGGTACCATTTGACAGAAATTCAGAGAGAGTGAAACATCTGCGCAATGAGTATGTGGAGGTATGCATTGTTCATCTGACTATGGTGTGGTATCATGCACTGCTCATAATGTTCTGTCACAAAAAAATACTGTGCTATAGATATTGAATAGCATCCTATTTTCTTTAATTTGTTTCAGAGAGTCTTCCAAATGGATGCTGCTGAAATTCAACATGAATTTATATATGTGGATGAGGCTGGATTTAACCTTGCAAAAACAAGAAGAAGAGGGAGAAATGTAATTGGGCACAGGGCAATCACCAATGTGCCAGGGCAGCGAGGGGGTAACATCACCCTTTGCGCTGCTATCACACAAAATGGGGTCCTCCACCACCATGCAAATCTGGGACCCTATACGCTGATTTCACGCAGCCGCCATTTTGAAATCGAAAGCGAGGCTCCGGTGGGAAGAAAACCGGAAGTGTCGCCTTGAATCACAGGAGAGTTTCGATTGCGATGGCTTATTGTTGTGTACCAGACTGTTCGTCCTATCAACGGAAATTAAGTGATAAAAATATATCCTTTCATCGCTTTCCGGGTGACCCAAAAGCCTGTCGTGAGTGGGTTGTGAAAATAAGAAGGGATATTGGACCTCATTTTCAGGTAAGTTAAAGCAGAAATAACTTTAGTTAGCCTAGCTAATGCTATCTTTCCAAGTTACACACGTTTTGGGTGGCAGTTATAAAACTAATTAAGTGGTTCTCTCATAAGATTACAGACAACACGAGAGTATGCTCCAAGCATTTTACTCAGGACTGCATTGAACTTTCACTCACGGGTTTACGTAGACTGAAACGGGGAAGCGTGCCGACTTTGTTTACATGGTCCTGTGAACTCAAGCCAAGGAGGACACTTCAGAGAAATCAAAGGTGCGTTAACTAGTTTGATGACAAAATATGAATAATCTTAAAAAGATTAGGATGGCATGTTATGAGACCATTGTTTTAATAACCAAAATATATACTATTGTCTTTTCATTGAGTCATTTAAACCTATCTGAATGTGATTGTAGGCTACTGTAATGTTTTATCATAAAACAAGCAAGTACTTAACCAAACTGATTTTTAAAAAAATGTTAACCCACACACACACACTATATATATATATATAAATGTGTATATGTATATGTATATATATATATATATATATATATATATATATATATATATATATATATATATATATATATATAATGTATATGTATGTATGTATGTATGTGTATATATGTATATATATATATATATATATATGTGTGTGTGTATATATATATACACACACACACACACACACACACACACACACACACACGCCGATTGCTGTCATTTCTTATAGTTACACATTTTTTGTATAATTTTCAATGTATTTATCTGCTATTAATTGGCTGCTATATATATTTGATAGATATTACAGATTGTTTCAGGTTCAGTTTATGTAATGTCTATAATGTATGTACATAACAGTACTAGCCTATATAAACTGCCAAGACTGAAATCGTGATTGTTTTCATTTCCAGTGTCTGTAATATAGAAACTCTTGAGGAAGAAGAGGGGGAACATTTATTTTCTGATCAGAACACAAGAGAAGAGTGAGTCATCTATCTCAGACCTAAGGGCAGGGACACACCAAGCCGATGGTCAGCCAATGTCTGTCAATGGTTCAATCCAACTGAAAAGCCTTCAACTTCTCAATCGAACTGATTAAGCTTGATCTAAATTAAATCTTGATTGGATTGAAAGGGGTGCTGTAGACCTGAAAAAAAAATCTGATCCATAAGAAAAAAAAAATCATATAAACTGAACCTTTCAAACTTGAAATCAGATTGCATTCATTGATGAAAATTAGAGCATGTAAACATATCTAATGACCTCCTTGATACTTATTTTTGTTGTTCATGCAATTCTCCTTTTTTTATTAATACACAGGTCTAACAATGGTTTTGGGGCACTGCAAGACCATGATTACCTGGAAACGTCACCTACCATGGAAGAGCAGCTGGTTGCAGCACAGAAGGAGATTGCTCGCCTGACAAAAGAAAATGAAAATTTAAGAAGTCAGCAGTTTTGTCTACAGCGATTCCAATGTGAGCCCAAGATGATCATGTTTTACACCGGATTTAAAGATTATGAGACCCTCAAAGCACTCTACCTGTCTCTTCAACCTACAGCACAGTCTCTGGTGAGATGGAGTCAAATGCAAAGACATAATAAAACAGAACAGACTGTAACCGCTGGCTTTCAAGCTCATGACATTTGTCTCTTAGACCAGTTTTTCTTGTTTCTCTGCCGTATGAGGCAGGGACTTCTTTCTGCAGATTTAGCTGTAAGGTTTAATGTGTCAAAGGCCACAGTCAGCCGGATATGTATAACTTGGGCTAACTACCTGTATTTCATGCTTGGCACACTACCAGTATGGCCAAGTAGAGAGGCTATAGACGAGCTAATGCCACCTTGCTTCAAGCTGACCTTTCCCAAAACACGCGTTGTGCTAGATTGTACTGAGATCCATATTCTAACAGCAAGCTCAAAAGTTTTAAACACAATGACATACTCTCATTACAAAGGCACTGTCACAGGTCGGGGCGGGCCAAACCAGACTGCACCCACCCCTGGAAACCCGGGAACCACCTCGAGGAACGTGTCAAGGACCAGACAGACAAGGGAATAAAATAATACAGTTTATTTATTATAGTTAAAAGGTCAATGAATTGGATAAGTCCTAATTAAAATCTTCTTCTTGCCACCAGGACAGTTCAAGAGTCTACCGACCTCCCGGGACGGGAGGGGAGGGACGTTCGTGGCGGACCGGAGGCTCGTCGGAGGGGGGATCAGGGGGGAATCCCGCGCCGTCCAGGTAGGTCACTGGGTAAGTACTCCTCTACGGGACTCAAGAGGGGGGGCCGTGGTCATACGAATCCCATTCAGGCTGGAACCAGGTAAGTATGCAGATGCGGGGGCAAAGCGAGTCACTGGGGTTACTCCGGAGGGAGGTACTCAGAGGTGGGGGCAAGCAAGCCACTCTCTCCTTCTTCTGAGCAAGGTAAATGTTTCCAAATAGGGCGTGTGGGGACCACCAGGCGGGAAGGACACTTTGGACGGAACACTCCACTTCAGCTGAGCACTTCTCTCCTTTTTAACAGGGTAAAGGCTTCCAATAGGGGCGTGTGGAGACCACCAGGCGGGAAGGACACTTTGGACGGAACACTCCACTTCAGCTGAGCACTGGAACAATATAGCAAGGTCTCAACGGTTCAACAGTATGGGAAGCTTTTCAACTGATATACCTTCTCTCCTTTTTAACAGGGTAAAGGCTTCCAATAGGGGCGTGTGGAGACCACCAGGCGGGGAGGACACTTAGAGCGGGGCGCTCACGTCAGCTGAACACTGGGATAGACACAGCACAGTTTCAACGGTGCAACAGTACATGAAGCTTGCAACTGATATACCTTTTCTTCTTCTGAACAGGGTAAAGGCTTCCAATAGGGCGTGTGGAGACCACCAGGCGGGGAGGACACTTAGAGCGGGGCGCTCGCGTCGGCTGAACACTGGGATAGACACAGCACAGTTTCAACGGTTCAACAGTACATGAAGCTTGCAACTGATATACCTTTTCTTCTTCTGAACAGGGTCAAGGCTTCCAATAGGGGCGTGTGGAGACCACCAGGCGGGGAGGGCACTTTGAGCGGGACGCTCACTTCGGCTGAGCACTAGAACAGACACAGCACAGTTTCAACAGTACATGATATATGAAGCACTCAGCACTAGCGGGGCCGGGTCTTTTCAAGCCGGAAGTTGGGCAGTTGCTTTATCAAGACCCTTCGTTAGAGACAGCGGGTGGAAGACTGTAGGAGAGGAGTGCACGGCAGACTTCTATTACTTCTCCACACACAAATTTCACTTCACAGCACAAACCGTGTAAATCTTCACTTCAGGCACTGCAATTCCACTCGCACACCGTGCATTCGGGCCAGCACTCACCCACCGGTCTTTTCTCCCACCAGATCGGATCTCGTCCTCGATCAGGGCTTGACTTTGCTCCGGGAAAGCAGAAGAAAGATGCAGCGATCATCACATTCGGCAAGGAGAGGACAGAAGTTGGAGACAGATCATTAATTCACTCGGTGTAATAGTTCACTCGTGCCAAACGTTTTCCAAACTCTCCACACCACTTCAGTGTTAGTGCATATAAACAACAGATCAAATACTCATCACTTGCGTCTTTCTCACTACGGACGATATTCCTCAAGTCTTCGCTGCCAAATACTTCACTCCTTCCTTTCCTCTTCCACAACTCCAATCTTCCCCACTCCACAGCCCAGCCTCAATAAAAAGAGCAACCCGCTGACAAACACAGCATCATACGGGAGGAGATCCACCCAACAGTCTGTTTTCTCTCTGTTTTTAAAGCCTCATCTCAATAGGTGTCCCTCTCACAGCGTTCTCTATAATTGCCCCACACCTGCTGTCACTCAGGCAATCAGCCCCGCTGCCATGGCAACAGATTCACAGGGCATAGACCGGAGGTTCACTGGAAAATCCTGCAACAGTATTCACCAGGATCTTAGTCCCGTTCGGTTTGTTTTGTCACCCCGTGACACACCCCCCTGCCAAACCGTTCTAGTCCCTAGAACGGGATCCGGACACCCAGTCTCCGTACCTGGCTGGGGGTTGCCCCCGGTTCTCCCGTTGGGATCGCCTTGGCGGGGAGTTAGGTTCCTCGGGCCTTGGTGGGGAGTAGGGTTCCTCTGGCCTTGGCGGGGAGTTAGGTTCCTCTGGCCTTGGCCCTATTTCCAGCCTCCGGGGGGCCACAGCCCATCCCACCACGGGAGGCATCCACGCTGGTTCAGTCGGAGGTCTCTCTACAGTTGGTTTGGGGTAATTCGGACAAGGGCGCATCAGGTTTCGGTGGAGCACCCGCTCTGGACCTTCTCTCCCTTCGGGACGGAGGGCATACACCGGTTGATCGAGATGCGGCTGTCGTTGGACCACGTACGGCTGGGGCTCCCACCGATCACTGAGTTTGCCCTTCCCTTGTCGCCGGCTATCTCGCACCAGAACTCTTTCACCAGGCAGTAGCGGCGCACTTCTAGCCGTACGGTCATACAACCTTTTGTTCTTGGCTGCGGCTTGCTTAATTCGGTCCGAGACCCGTTCGTAGGCCAGTTGAAGGCGTTGATGGTGTCTGGCCACCCACTCCGTTACACCGCCTCCCTCTTCAGCGGCCGCAGTTCCCAGCAGTAGGTCAACTGGTAGTCTCACATGCCGTCCGAACATCAGGTAGGTCGGTGCATACCCGGTCGTGCTGTGTATGCTGTTGTTATACGCCTGGATCATTGCCGGAAGGTTGTCAGCCCAATGCCCCTGTTGTTCGTTTTCCAAGGTCCCCAAGAGACCGAGCAGCGTCTGGTTAAACCTCTCGCACCCTCCGTTCCCCTGAGGATGATAGGGCGTTGTATGGGTCTTCTTACATCCGTACAGTTGGCACAGCTCGTGTACTACCCTGGATTCAAAATTTGGCCCTTGATCTGAGTGGAACACTTCGGGACACCCGAAGGGCTGGATGACATGCCTCCACAGGGCATTAGCGGTGGTAATGGCGGTCTGGTCCAGAGTTGGGATGGCCCAGGCATATTTGGTGAACAGGTCAGTGACCACTAGGAGGTTTTGAATGCGATCGACCGGCCGACCCAGCGTCAGATAGTCCATAGCGAGGATATGCATCGGTGCTTTAGCCCGAATTGGGACCAATGGAGCTCGTGTCTCTTTCCTGGTTTTGAACAGGGTGCAGCGCGGGCAGCCCTGTAGGTAAGTCCTCACGGTCCCCTCCATCCCAGGCCAGTAAAAGTGGCGTCGCAAAAGTGCCGTCGTCCTCTCCCGCCCTTGATGACCAAGCTTGGTGTGATAAGCCTCCAGCAGAGCGTGACATCTTCCCTCGGGGACCACCACTTGCCAGACCGGGTCACCCGAGCGTGAGTCCTGGAGGGACCGACAAATCACCCCTTCCTTCAGATGGAGGCTCTCCTTCTGGCCCAGTAGGCCCCTCACGATTCGGGTTTGAGCCCGGCGTCCCGCACCCTCCGGCCACTTGTCCTGTTCCAGCCAGACCCGGACCAGTGACAGGTCCTCATCTTCGCCCTGCAACATCCTCCAGCGCTGTGGGTCCCATCCCCAACTTGCGGGCGGTTCCTCCAACGGTGGTCCCGGTGCCTCCACAATGCCCACCATCATTCCCTCGTCGCGGTCCACCTCCTGCATGGGTCTCGGACCCTCCGGCCCTCCTTCTGGCCACCTAGATAGTACGTCAGCGTTGGTATGTTCCCTTCCTGGCCGGTACTGAAGCTGGTACTCAAAGTTGGCCAATTGTGCCACCCACCTCTGTTCCACCGCCCCCAACTTGGCGGTTTGTAGGTGTACCAGTGGGTTGTTATCGGTCACTACGGTCACCTTTGCTCCCCATAGGTAGTCCTTGAACTTCTCACTGAGCGCCCACTTCATGGCCAGTAACTCAAGCTTGAAGGAGCTGTAGTTGGCATCGTTCCTCTCCGCGGGGTGTAGACTCCGGCTCGCATAAGCAATGACTCTTTCTTCCTCCTGCTGTTTCTGCGCTAAGACAGCCCCCAAGCCCAAGTGGCTGGCGTCAGTGTAGAGGATAAAGGGCTGGGTGAAGTCTGCGTATGCCAGGATGGGTGCTTGTAACAGCTCCTGCTTGAGCCTCTGGAAGGCGGTCTCGCATGCCGGATCCCACTGAATCGCTGGGGACCCTCGGCCCTTGGTGTGTCCCGTTCCACCCAGCAACTGGTTCAGGGGTTTGGCGATCTTAGAGAAATCCTTAATAAATCGCCTGTAGTACCCGACAAAGCCGGGGAAGGATCGAACCTGACGCACGGTCTTCGGGGCAGTCCACCCCTGTACAGCCGACACCTTCTCTGGGTCCACAGCGATTCCTGCAGCGCTCACGATATGGCCCAGGAACTTCACCTCCTTCCGGAAAAGCTGACATTTATCCGGTTGGAGCTTCAGCCCGTACTTCTCCAGGGAGCGGAACACCTGCTCAAGATGCTGAAGGTGAGTCTCAAAGTCAGGGGAATAGATAATCACGTCATCCAGATACACAAGAGTGGTATCCACTAGCTGGCTCCCCAGGCAGCGCTGCATTAGCCGTTGGAATGTGGCGGGGGCGTTGCAGAGGCCGAACGGCATCCGGTCCCACTCATATAACCCAAAGGGAGTCGTGAAGGCTGTCTTCTCCCGGTCCCGCTCGTCCACCTGTACTTGCCAGTATCCGCTCGCCAGGTCTAGTGTGGAATACCAGGCCGCCCGGGTGAGACTCGTGAGGGAATCCTCGACTCGAGGCAATGGGAAAGCATCCCGCTTCGTCACTTGGTTCAACCTCCGATAATCCACACAGAATCTCCATGCGCCTGTTTTCTTCCTCACCAGAACAATCGGGGCCGCCCAAGGGCTACTGCTCTCGCGGATGATCCCTTTATCCAGCATCCCCCGCAGAAGAGCCCGAACCTCAGAATATAATGTTGGAGGTACCGGCCGGTAGCGTTCCCTACTAGGCGGGGCTTCTCCAGTGGGAATCTGATGCTGAACGATGTTAGTACACCCGTAGTCCTCGTCATGGGTGGAGAACAACTGTGGCCATTTTGATAGGAAAGCCTTGAGCCGTCTTGTTTGATCCTCCTCCAACCCTTCTCCCCGTAGGGACTCACCTCCGAGATGGGCCGGCAGTCCTCCTTCAGCCTCTCTTCTGTGCGTCCCCGTCTGCGCCAACGCAACCTCCACTACGGTCGGGCCCACTTGACTGAACTTGACTCCTCCTGGATCTTGCACTTGCTGGGGCAACACTGAGGTAACTCGGGCTAGACACTGATGACGATGCAGTTGGATCGGGAAAGGGTTCGTGTTCCGGACTCTCACCCGGACTCGGCTGCCTCGGGCGGATGCCAGTCCTCTGGCCACTTCCACCTTAGGACCCTCGTTGTGCGGTTCTACCAACACCCACTCCTCCGGGTGGTAAAGTCTAGGGGGCACCCGGACCCAAACCATCGCCTCGCTTCGAGCCGGGATGGACAACGCATAGCGGCAAGCCACTCTTCCAGTGCTCTCCCGGTCCCCCTGCTGTTCGGCCAGGCAAACTCGGCGACAGTCAGCTCTAATGCGATCCCATTCTCTGCCCTCAGGCGTCGCAGTTGCTCGGGCCGGCCCACTCTGGAACAGCCCCTCCCAGCATTCGGAGATGACATTCATGCCCAACAGGGCGCGATGAGACCCCAAGCAGGCGTCGCGAACCACCACCACCCCCTTCTGGGGTACGACCATGCCATGGATCTCTAGGTCTGTCACTACGTATCCCACGTATGGGATGTCGAGACCGTTGGCCCCTCGCAGAGTCAGCCAGGGGGCTTCGGTCGTCGGCCGGCCCTGGGTACTGAATAGTTCCTGGACTAGGCTCTCCGCGAACAGAGTGACTTGCGACCCCGTGTCCAGCAGACACTGCACCTTCTGGCCATTGACTTGAACCATGATGACCGGACAACGGCCCACCAGGCGTTCCTTTGATAGTTGGGAAGACGAGGGGTCTGAAAAGGGGGTCCCGACCACTTGACCCACAGTGGCCGGAGACTCTAAAAACCCCCCTGCGAAGCGCGTCTGGCGGAGCACTGACGAACGTAATGTCCGGCTTCCCCACAGCCGTTGCAGATAGGACGCCCCTGTTCGTCCCACTGGAATCGGGGACCCGTGGGTCGAGTGAAGTGACGCTCTGGAGGGTGATTCCCGTCGGAGTAGGCTCGCTCCCGCGGTGAGGGTAATGAATGGAGGCGTTCTCGGCGGAGTTCCTCGACGACAGACTTAGACAATTCAGACATTTGCTCACGGATATCCCTCTTTAGTTCCTCCCGGAGGGCATGCTTCCAATCGGAAGTAACAGGGGCCGAAGGCCCACTGACAGCGTTCGCAGCCAGACAGCTGGGGGGATCCATACCTTCGTTGTGGTCACGCTCGAGGGCTAGAGCCTCCTGCCGCAGCTCTTCGAACGTGAGGTCCGGCGTCCGTCTCAGTTGCACCCGCAGACTCTGACGCACGGGGCCCTCCCGTAATCCCAACAGAAACTGATCTCGCAATAGGGTCTCCTCGTCCCCCAGGCCGTGATCCTGTCTTCCCCTTAGCCTGGTAAACTGTTCCCTCAGTTGCAACGCGAATGGCCGAACAGTTTGTCGAGGCCCTTGCCTACAATTAAAGAATTGCGTTCTCAGGACAGCTACCGGGGTGGTGTCTCCGTATTGCCCCGTGAGAAAATCAAAGATGGCTTGGACTGTGATGCGGGTTGCTTCCGGCGCTGCCTGTACTTCTCTTCTTGCTTCTCCCTCCAACGAATTTAGCACAAACTGTACCTTCTGAGGGGCACTTAGCCCTTGGAGCCCTGCCAGGTATTCAACCTGGGTCTTCCATGCTGACAGGCTCAATTCTGACCCTGGACATCCGTACTTCTGGGCCCACGGGGCCCCCATAAAGAAAGGCATAACGGGCTGCCGGGCCACTGGCTCTTCTTCTGCCATCTAGGTCCTTGATCGCTCCACTCGAGGTGGTAACCCTGCCGCACTACGCCAAGTTCTGTCACAGGTCGGGGCGGGCCAAACCAGACTGCACCCACCCCTGGAAACCCGGGAACCACCTCGAGGAACGTGTCAAGGACCAGACAGACAAGGGAATAAAATAATACAGTTTATTTATTATAGTTAAAAGGTCAATGAATTGGATAAGTCCTAATTAAAATCTTCTTCTTGCCACCAGGACAGTTCAAGAGTCTACCGACCTCCCGGGACGGGAGGGGAGGGACGTTCGTGGCGGACCGGAGGCTCGTCGGAGGGGGGATCAGGGGGGAATCCCCGCGCCGTCCAGGTAGGTCACTGGGTAAGTACTCCTCTACGGGACTCAAGAGGGGGGGCCGTGGTCATACGAATCCCATTCAGGCTGGAACCAGGTAAGTATGCAGATGCGGGGGCAAAGCGAGTCACTGGGGTTACTCCGGAGGGAGGTACTCAGAGGTGGGGGCAAGCAAGCCACTCTCTCCTTCTTCTGAGCAAGGTAAATGTTTCCAAATAGGGCGTGTGGGGACCACCAGGCGGGGGGGACACTTTGAGCGGGGCGCTCACGTCAGCGGAACACTGGACAGACACAGCACAGTTTCAACGGTTCAACAGTATGTGAAGCCTTTCAACTGATATACCTTCTCTCCTTTTTAACAGGGTAAAGGCTTCCAATAGGGGCGTGTGGAGACCACCAGGCGGGAAGTACACTTTGGGCGGAACACTCCACTTCAGCTGAGCACTGGAACAGTACAGCAAGGTCTCAACGGTTCAACAGTGTGTGAAGCTTTGCAACTGATATACCTTCTCTCCTTTCGAACAGGGTCAAGGCTTCCAATAGGGGCGTGTGGAGACCACCAGGCGGGAAGGACACTTTGGACGGAACACTCGACTTCAGCTGAGCACTTCTCTCCTTTTTAACAGGGTAAAGGCTTCCAATAGGGGCGTGTGGAGACCACCAGGCGGGAAGGACACTTTGGACGGAACACTCCACTTCAGCTGAGCACTGGAACAATATAGCAAGGTCTCAACGGTTCAACAGTATGGGAGGCTTTTCAACTGATATACCTTCTCTCCTTTTTAACAGGGTAAAGGCTTCCAATAGGG
This sequence comes from Gobio gobio, assembly GCF_949357685.1. Lineage (NCBI taxonomy): Eukaryota > Metazoa > Chordata > Actinopteri > Cypriniformes > Gobionidae > Gobio > Gobio gobio. The sequence continues at coordinate 54,897,903 of NC_137102.1, read as the reverse complement.
GCGTGTGGAGACCACCAGGCGGGAAGTACACTTTGGGCGGAACACTCCACTTCAGCTGAGCACTGGAACAGTACAGCAAGGTCTCAACGGTTCAACAGTGTGTGAAGCTTTGCAACTGATATACCTTCTCTCCTTTGAACAGGATCAAGGCTTCCAATAAGGGCGTGTGGAGACCACCAGGCGGGGAGGACACTTAGAGCGGGGCGCTCACGTCGGCTGAACACTGGGATAGACACAGCACAGTTTCAACGGTGCAACAGTACATGAAGCTTGCAACTGATATACCTTTTCTTCTTCTGAACAGGGTAAAGGCTTCCAATAGGGCGTGTGGAGACCACCAGGCGGGGAGGACACTTAGAGCGGGGCGCTCACGTCGGCTGAACACTGGGATAGACACAGCACAGTTTCAACGGTTCAACAGTACATGAAGCTTGCAACTGATATACCTTTTCTTCTTCTGAACAGGGTCAAGGCTTCCAATAGGGGCGTGTGGAGACCACCAGGCGGGGAGGGCACTTTGAGCGGGACGCTCACTTCGGCTGAGCACTAGAACAGACACAGCACAGTTTCAACAGTACATGATATATGAAGCACTCAGCACTAGCGGGGCCGGGTCTTTTCAAGCCGGAAGTTGGGCAGTTGCTTTATCAAGACCCTTCGTTAGAGACAGCGGGTGGAAGACTGTAGGAGAGGAGTGCACGGCAGACTTCTATTACTTCTCCACACACAAATTTCACTTCACAGCACAAACCGTGTAAATCTTCACTTCAGGCACTGCAATTCCACTCGCACACCGTGCATTCGGGCCAGCACTCACCCACCGGTCTTTTCTCCCACCAGATCGGATCTCGTCCTCGATCAGGGCTTGACTTTGCTCCGGGAAAGCAGAAGAATGATGCAGCGATCACCACATTCGGCAAGGAGAGGACAGAAGTTGGAGACAGATCATTAATTCACTCGGTGTAATAGTTCACTCGTGCCAAACGTTTTCCAAACTCTCCACACCACTTCAGTGTTAGTGCATATAAACAACAGATCAAATACTCATCACTTGCGTCTTTCTCACTACGGACGATATTCCTCAAGTCTTCGCTGCCAAATACTTCACTCCTTCCTTTCCTCTTCCACAACTCCAATCTTCCCCACTCCACAGCCCAGCCTCAATAAAAAGAGCAACCCGCTGACAAACACAGCATCATACGGGAGGAGATCCACCCAACAGTCTGTTTTCTCTCTGTTTTTAAAGCCTCATCTCAATAGGTGTCCCTCTCACAGCGTTCTCTATAATTGCCCCACACCTGCTGTCACTCAGGCAATCAGCCCCGCTGCCATGGCAACAGATTCACAGGGCATAGACCGGAGGTTCACTGGAAAATCCTGCAACAGTATTCACCAGGATCTTATGCTGCCTTCACGTGCTATCGGAAATTTGATAATTCCCATTTCTGAAGTCGAGATTACGAGCTCATCCCATTAAAATTTCGAAAGTGGAGTGCGTTCATGTGCAATTTTTACCTAGGAAACTCGTATTTACGATAATTCCGAGAGCACGTGAAAGCAGCATAAGTCCCGTTCGGTTTGTTTTGTCACCCCGTGACAGCACCACAACTTTGAAATCCCTGATTGGCATTACCCCCTTTGGGTCAGTTAGCTTTGTAAGCAACCTATACACAGGCTCCATCTCTGACAAGGAAATCACCAAAGAGTCAGGCATTCTAAAACTCCTCCAGCCAGAAGACGAAGTAATGGCTGATAAGGGCTTTCTTATCAGATATCTCCTTGCTGACATCAATGTCAGTCTTGTAACCCCGACATTCACAGGCCCAAGTGGACAATTCAGTAAAGATGAAATTACACACACCCAAGAGATTGCCCGCTTGAGGATACACATAGAGAGGGCTATCAGACGCATCAAAGAATATCACATTTTTGATGGTGTCCTACCCCTTTCACTCTGTGGTTCAGTCAACCAGATGTGGACTGTTTGTGCTCTACTGACTAATTTTCAGGGACCTCTATTTTAAAGAAAGGTTTCACCCGATAAAATGTACATAAACGAGAATAGTAATTTAAATGTTACTTTGATTTGTATTTATTGAATTGTTTTATTGTTATGATTTGTACAGTAGATGGAAAATATACACTGGAACAAATGTATACAATCAAAAATTATATATTTTTGTACATATATTTATTTCATACTTTAGACTATAAACAGTGAAATTCATTTATAAATAAAATTATATTTTTTGTACAATCAGTGGAATTCAGTTTTATTTAATGTAGAAATTATTTGTTCTAAAACTATATATATTTACTTATTTATATTTACATATCTAATGTGTGCACCGCATGTCTGTTAGGAGTAAAGCCTTATTTATACTTGCATTTGTAATTGTGTGTCAACGAGGACAACGACAGAGAAGTATAAATGACGTTGACGCACAATTACAAATTATAAGCACAAGTTGGGCAGCCAGTAGTTAAAAAAGAACAAGTCCAACTTAGTTTTCACTGACTCCCATTTCTCATCATCAAAATGAATGCGCTCCAGGTGGAAGTCATTTCTGGATTTGACAAAGAAGTCACACCATCTCATCCCAGTGATTCCCATTTGTCCAATCATTTGATAATGATATTCATGGCTGGTTTTGAGAGCAAGCATACCATCTTCTCTTACGGTAAGGTACTTGCACTGTAGGACACTGTCTACATCAGGGCACTTGATTTCAAGTAACCCCAGAGCACCAGTGCTGTCAACCACCTTCCGATCAGGAGATGCGCCTAAATGTGGGGCATGGGGATTTATGACAAAGCCACAAGGGTAAACGCGATTACTGGTTACCTGCTCGTATTGTGCAGCTGCATCTGGCTCCAGTTCCAGCCCTCTCTTCATTGCCTGTGTCTGAACTGACCTTTTCTGTTTCTGCATACTGGTTGCAAGGCTGTTAAAGTCTGCAACTCGTGAGACTATCCTCTTAAAATTGGATGAAGTCAAGCGCTGGGAACGAACACGGTGCCACATCTTATTGTTGCTCTGCCCAGTCGTTTCTTTCTCCAATGCCTCGGAATCAGAGAGGGTAACAGTCATACCATCATAAAAAATGCTCTCCTTTTCACTGAGAGAAGTTGAAAAAGTACATGGTTGTGGTGGGAGAGGAAAAGGTGGGTAGGGATCAGTGGAAGTGGAGGGCAACCCGATCACTTGGTATGTCAATGCTGATCCATGAGGCAGATGTCCGAATTCAGTTGCAACTTTGTCCACAGGGTATGACTTTGATGCCTGCAGCAGTGTGTACATTTGGCTTTTGCTTCCAATTTTAGCAAGATTTTCATGAAGGTCATTTGCAAACTGATCACTTGGTAGAGGGGTTGAAATGGGACAATACATATTAGGTATGACTCCATGACTAGATCTTTGATAAATTGTTTGAGGTGGATTAGCTGTTGGTGGCTTCAATTTTGATATTTTAACTGTGTTAATAGGTTTAGGGGCTAGACCCATAGAACGTGAAGGAATATGCCATGTCTGTGGCAGGGAGGTTTTACTAACGACCGGTGGAACAGACTTATGGTCCAATTTGATGAAGTGTGCCAGGGTATACAGTAGACCAATTTGATGATTGCATTGACCCTGGTCAGCTTTGCAGCTGCATTTTGATTCTCCGATGACAAAGGAACCTTCAGATGGAAATTCTATCTGTAAAATAAGAAACAATATATAAGTCAGTATTTATTCAAAATAATGAAAATATAAAGTTCCATCAAGTTGTGGGAAGGAACATGCAAACTTTCATACTATACAGGTTTGCTCTTCACCTGATGTTTGGTACTGGTTGTAGGAAACAACAAGGTAAGTGGACAACAGTGTAATAATTGCAGACAAGTACAGTAAATGTTTTGTATTTTGAGTTGAACTGATAATACTACATGTTGGATATATGTATGGATATATATTTGTATGTATAATGTGTGCATAATTATAATGCAAGTCGATATTCTGGAAAAAAAATTCAAGCCCATTTTTACTAATTCCATACCATATAAATTTTAATAACCATTAATATTATTAATCATAATCTTTTAGAAGTGATATATAATTGTGTGCATAATATTCAGGAGTGCATAATTAAGCAGGTTTTCTTTTACAGGTAAAATGCATTTAATAATGATTTTCAGTGCGAGCTGAATTATGCACACCTGAATATAAGGCCTTTTCCCCTTCAAGCAAACATTAACAATTATATCACTTCTAAATAATTAACGTTACATATAAAAGTATTAGCAGTTATTAAGATGTGTGGTTTGGAAAAATGTGCTTTGAAAAGAAAGATCAGAATATCAACTTAATAATTATGCATACACTATCTATCTATCTATCTATCTATCTATCTATCTATCTATCTATCTATCTATCTATCTATCTATCTATCTATCTATCTATCTATCTATCTATCTATCTATCTATCTATCTATCTATCTATCTATCTATCTATCTATCTATCTATCTATCTATCTATCTATCTATCTATCTATCTATCTATCTATCTATCTATCTATCTATCTATCTATCTATCTATCTATCTATCTATCTATCTATCTATCTATCTATCTATCTATCTATCTATCTATCTATCTATCTATCTATCTATCTATCTATCTATCTATCTATCTATCTATCTATCTATCTATCTATCTATCTATCTATCTATCTATCTATCTATCTATCTATCTATCTATCTATCTATCTATCTATCTATCTATCTATCTATCTATCTATCTATCTATCTATCTATCTATCTATCTATCTATCTATCTATCTATCTATCTATCTATCTATCTATCTATCTATCTATCTATCTATCTATCTATCTATCTATCTATCTATCTATCTATCTATCTATCTATCTATCTATCTATCTATCTATCTATCTATCTATCTATCTATCTATCTATCTATCTATCTATCTATCTATCTATCTATCTATCTATCTATCTATCTATCTATCTATCTATCTATCTATCTATCTATCTATCTATCTATCTATCTATCTATCTATCTATCTATCTATCTATCTATCTATCTATCTATCTATCTATCTATCTATCTATCTATCTATCTATCTATCTATCTATCTATCTATCTATCTATCTATCTATCTATCTATCTATCTATCTATCTATCTATCTATCTATCTATCTATCTATCTATCTATCTATCTATCTATCTATCTATCTATCTATCTATCTATCTATCTATCTATCTATCTATCTATCTATCTATCTATCTATCTATCTATCTATCTATCTATCTATCTATCTATCTATCTATCTATCTATCTATCTATCTATCTATCTATCTATCTATCTATCTATCTATCTATCTATCTATCTATCTATCTATCTATCTATCTATCTATCTATCTATCTATCTATCTATCTATCTATCTATCTATCTATCTATCTATCTATCTATCTATCTATCTATCTATCTATCTATCTATCTATCTATCTATCTATCTATCTATCTATCTATCTATCTATCTATCTATCTATCTATCTATCTATCTATCTATCTATCTATCTATCTATCTATCTATCTATCTATCTATCTATCTATCTATCTATCTATCTATCTATCTATCTATCTATCTATCTATCTATCTATCTATCTATCTATCTATCTATCTATCTATCTATCTATCTATCTATCTATCTATCTATCTATCTATCTATCTATCTATCTATCTATCTATCTATCTATCTATCTATCTATCTATCTATCTATCTATCTATCTATCTATCTATCTATCTATCTATCTATCTATCTATCTATCTATCTATCTATCTATCTATCTATCTATCTATCTATCTATCTATCTATCTATCTATCTATCTATCTATCTATCTATCTATCTATCTATCTATCTATCTATCTATCTATCTATCTATCTATCTATCTATCTATCTATCTATCTATCTATCTATCTATCTATCTATCTATCTATCTATCTATCTATCTATCTATCTATCTATCTATCTATCTATCTATCTATCTATCTATCTATCTATCTATACACAGGTGTCAAATTGTCCAGTTCTCCAACAACCAGTCTCATTGCAAAAAAGGTGATTCATTCAGAAAGTAAAAAAAAGAAGTAGGAACAAACTTTTGGCACTTGAACTAGCACCTGAACTTGAACTTGTGTCTGAACTTGAACTTGTGTAACTGTTACCTGCACCATGTATGGGGCATCGTTTTTTCGCATTGAGCGAAATGCCCTTGCCCTCACAACACAGCCTGACTCACTTTTCCTGACTGTAAACATTAAAAAAAATATTCGAAATGCATTCTAACATAAAATGTCATGCTGATGTTTACTAAAAACAAAATAACATGAGCAAACATACTGCATTTCGATTGTGTTCCAATACTTTTGACAATACAGTGTAACGTTAGTTGTTTGCACTACATAAATTATTATTAATTGTTAACCTTACCTTCAATATCAGTGATGTAACCCTCAATCCAGTTGCTGTATCCTTTTAACAACACAGCTCGTGGGATTCGGCATCCATCCTCTGCCCATTTTTCCACATCAAATAGAGTAAATCGCGGCAGCAGCTTCAGGTTTGTAGTCCAAGTCATTGTTGTTAATCACTACTTCCGGTTTTCTTCCCACCGGAGCCTCGCTTTCGCTTTCAAAATGGCGGCTGCGTGAAATCAGCGTATAATGCAAATCTGATACTTGCATTTCTTGACCGATTGCATGAGATTGTCACAGCATTACACCAAGTGGACCAGATGTGGTACATTGTCGTTTGGGACAATGTCTCATTTCATCGGGCTGCTCTGGTCCAGAACTGGTTCCATGATCACCCTGATTTTGAAGTTTTATACCTTCCCCCATACTCCCCCTTCCTGAATCCTATAGAATAATTTTTTTCAGCGTGGCGGTGGAAGGTATATGACCTGCGGCCTTATGACCGTTTGCCCCTCATTCAGGCCATGGAACTGGCATGTGATCTTATTGAAGCAGCTTCAGTGCAGGGGTGGATTCGTCACACAAGGCGATTCTTCCAACGGTGCCTTGCCAATGAAGACATAGCCTGTGATGTTGATGAAATCTTATGGCCTGATCCAGCCAGACGGAGAGATGATAGTTGCAGTATTCTTGTTGCTTTGAGTTTTCTTTCATTTCTGTTTACTTTTACTTTACTTTTCTTCAGAGTCAAAGTGTATGTACTGTAATTCATGCAGTAATTTATTTGTCTATAGATTTTATTTGTTTACAGTAATTGATATCATTGTTGGTTGATTACTGTAACTTACAATACTGTAAGTATTGAAATAAATACTTGAAATATTCAGTCTGCAGCATCAAGTGTTGTGCAGTGCAGTAAGGTTATAGTAGGCCTACAGTATTTGTCTACATTCTCCTATCTCAAAACAAATCATGAATAATGTTGTGAGTTTCTCACTATTTTTTGTCACCTAAATTATCTCTTACATACAGTAAGAATGTCTGGCTAAAAATCAATTTTTTTTTTTTTTACAAATGTGTTTTTTATTTATCACAGCAGTGTGAAACTGGCTGCAATAGTGTTTGATCATTGATGACTGTGTTGGTTAAATGAAAACAAATAGCATTTTCACATATGTGTATATGTTTTGACTGAAGTGTGTCATTTTGCAAACAATCTAGAAATTTTGCTAATTGAGTGTGGTGTTTGGATAATTGTGATTATATTTTGACAAAAAGAACTGTTTTCAAAATTGCGTGTAAACAATTGAGAAAACTGTAATACCTGACAATTGTAACTAGTTTGAATCACATTTTGAACGCACTAGCTTAAAGGAACTCCAAGGTACAGACAAATGTTACAATGTAAACATTTTACAACCATCCCCGGTCTCTCGCTGGTGCAAATAGCATGTTGCCATTTAATCAGGATATACACAACTTTTTACTTTTGAATGGCTGTCAACAGAGAAGGATGTTTTTGTCTGTCCATAACACACTGTGGTCTGTTGCTGATGCCCATGTGGTTAACACTATAAATGGGTGGAGCAGAAGTCAGTCTCTGCTTGTATGTTTAAGTGTTGCTTCTTTACTTACTCTTGTGTTTTTGTGGGTGAATTCTGTCCAACTGCAGCAGTGCACATTCACACATTATTTTATTTTTTTGCTCAGAGGCACGCTCATTACCGGAACCAATGCAGCCACAAAACATTTACAGCTGTACATGAAATATTCTTAAATACGTTTTTAATATACATAGTTGGGAATTATTTTAAGGCAATATGAGAGACTGGGCATGGTTTTTTTTTTTTTTTTCAAAATTTGATATAATTTCCCATATGTTTATGCTATGAATTGTGTTTTGAAATCTTTCGAATTGTAACATTTGTAAACATGGACAGTTTAGATTTTGTACATGCATTTTTTTTTTTTAATCAAAATTGCTTGATAAATTTTTTTTAAAACCAACGTCCATGAACTCCTTCCAACAAGGAAGTATCAACAAGTTTGTTCATACAAACCCTGATTAAGGTTATTAATTAAGTGTAATCTGTATTTGACTAAAAATGCATGTGTGTATTCAGTTAAATAAGTCAACACGCTATCAGTTTGGTTTTACTGTCAGAAATTGTATTTTCATCACAGAAGAAGGTACAATGCATTCATCACCTGACCCATATAAACACTGCAGATCGAAAGGCCTATAGAACTTTAAGCTGTTGGCTTTTAAATGTTCACCCAACTCACAGTATCTCTGTACTTTAAACGTATGAAGTTCTGAAAAATGTTCTGTGAAAAATTTGTTGACAATAAAAAACAGTGCTGTCAATTTTTTTTGACATTTTCTGAATCTGACTGAAAACAGGAATTGCATAGCATACAATCCCATCTATTTTGACCCAGTTCATGAAATGCATGCTTGTCTGTATATGATTCTGTAGCATTCCTGCCAACTTTTCACCATTGACAACATCATTTCAACAAAATGTTCATTGTTCCACAGTCTACTACTCAACGGTGTTGTTTCCCAAAACTAACCTATTGACATCTGATGACTTTTTGCCAGAGATTTGGTGATGTTTTTTTGGTAAAAGTTCAAAAGCACTCAAAGAGCTGGTTCCAGCGCAAGGGATGAGGTGCTTGTCCACAACGACATAAAAGTGGTCGATCCTACCCTTGATCCTTCCTTGATCCAGTAAGAAAGGCTGGTTGGCCCCTTCCTCCCTATGAGATGGCCTTCAATACTGGTGCAGGACTGAAAAAAAGACAAGAAAAAAACACACCTATATATCAAATGGTACATTTGGACAGTCACATTATGCCAGCGATTTTCAATCCCGGTCCTGTTGACCCACCGCTCTGCACATGTATGTCTCCCTTATTCAACAAACCTGATTCAGATCTTCACCTCATTAGGAAAGAGCTCCATGAACTAATGGGTTAGTTCACTTCAATGAAAATTCTGTTCCAAACCTGTATACATTTCTTTGTTCTGCTGAACACAAAGGAAGAGATTTTGAAGAAAGTTTAACAGGCCGCTATGGGCAGCCATTGACTTCCATGGTAGGAAAAAAAGAAAATACTATGATAGTCAATGGCTGCCCAAAGCGGCCTGTTAAACTTTCTTTAAAATATCTTCCTTTGTGTTCAGCAGTACAAAGAAATGTATACAGGTTTGAAACAACTATCCCTTAACCCTCATGTGCTGTTGGGGATGTTTTCATACTATGGGGGGTTTTTGAGTCTTAATTTGGCTATAACTTTCTCTGTGTTTCAGCAAATGGAATGATTTTTGGTGACAAATCTTATTTTGACATTTTGGGAAAATGTTTTGAAATTTTTCAAAAACTCAACAGTACACTGTGGGCAAATTCACTACCCTTTCGTTATGTTTGTGGATTAAACTGCTGTAATTTTTTAATCCTATTAATAAACCTCAGTCCTGATCAAAGCTACTAAATATTTTTTAAAAACTCAGGTTTTTAACTCCTTAATTGCCAAATTCATAAATGTCACTGATTTGGGGAAAAACACACAAAATGACTTATTTTCAATATAAAATGTGATTGTGGACTGGATTTTTTTTAACCTTTTATCACAGTCTTGGACATGTCAAAGATTAGAAACAATATTGGCTTTGATGCATTGTTCGTTTTTTTGCAGCATCAGATTAAATTTTTTTCTCGCTGCTTGCAGCTGCAGTCAGTGTTCGTAGCTCTGTACAGCTTCGTAGTTCGTAGCTCTGCTTTTGAATCTCTATTTGATATATTTTCTTTGTTTTACTGCTAAATATAACTTACTCATCACCATATATTGTTTAATATTGCCTATCACGTTACATTTTTTGATTTGATTTGATTTGATATCTTTATTTCGAACATGAGAGAAGAAAAAAATAAAAATAAAATAAAATACAATAATGTTCCAACATTTTAAAAGGAAAAAAAGAAAAAAAAAGTAAAGAAGAAAAATAATTTTACAAAGAAAACAGCAAAGTATCTTACTTTCCTGTATAAACATGCTTCTATCTCATGTACGAAAAGGAGTAGGAAGAAGTAAAACTTATGTACTCCTACCCCTTTAATTCTTGCTTTCCTTTAAATAACATACATATGCCTACACCTACGCATATACATATACACATCTACATATACATACACATACACATACACATACACATATACACATCTCTATATATACACATACATATCTATACCCCTATAGCCACATAACACGTACCTACATATAATCATACATACATACATACATACTTTACAATGACCACTAACAAGTATTTCAAGTCATAACAGAGGAGCTCTCCTATTTTCCTACAGTACTTCTTGATACTTCTTACAAATATTTTCTGTATAATTTTTTTAAAAGAGGAATATGTTAGGGCATTGCTTTAATTTTTCATCTAGTTTATTCCACAATTTAACTCCACAAATTGATAAACATAATATTTTCCTTGTTGTTCTAAATCTATTAGTCTTAAAGCTTCCCCTTCTCCTTAAGTTGTACCCTCCCTCCCTCTCAGAGAACATCTTTTGTATATTCCCAGGCAATAACCTATTTCTTACTTAAACATAAATACTGCAGTTTGATATTCAATTTGATCGTAGTATTTTAATAATCTCGACTGCAAAAATAATGAATTTATGCTCACAGAATCCTGCATTATGAATGATTCTCATAGCTCTTTTTTGCATTATGACTAACGGCTGTAGTGAATGTCGGTAAGTGCTTCCCCAAACTTCTAGAATATAAAATGTTTTGTAACTTCTGGATAATGATTTCATTTAAGCGCTTTACTCCATTAATGAGAATGCCATGTTTAATCTAAATGTGTATAGCAGATGTAAAACAGAGTTTACTCATTCTTTTTATTCATTTAAACTGTTATTGTGAACATACACTGTGTTTATGATTAGAATTTAAAGTGGTTTTCCTTCATCTGCCGTCAGTCCCTAAAGTCACCATCGGTGTCGCCAAACAGCTCAGTTTCAAAAATGTTCGTACGCATGGTTTAGAGTTTGCGTACAAGTGCGCAGATTTTCCCGTCAAGTTTGTTATTATAAATCACAATTTATGCATATGAACATGGGCGTGGTAGTGGGGGGGGAAAGTGGACCTGACTACCCAGGGCCCCGTCTAGGGAGAGGGCCCTTTGAAAAGTCTGGAATATATTTTAACATGGAACATGGGGGCCCATCAGGACTGCCTATGCATAGGGCCCAGGATTTTGTGCTACACCCCTGCATATGAACTAGGGGTGTAACGGTACACAAAACTGACGGTTTGGTACAAACTGTCATGATCCTGTCTCTTTCTCTTTTCCCCCCCTGCTGGTCATTTTCATACTCACGCTCTCCTCTGGGCACTTGCTCACTTTCACTTTGTCGCAGCTGTTCCTCGTTACTACTGAGAGGCTCGTTCATTCTGCACCTGTCCCTCCTTTCCCCTCTGATTAGTGTCTCTATTTCTAGTTCTTGTCTTTCCTTTGTTTTCTGCCAGAGTATTATTTCTGTGTGCAGATGTGTTACCAGTACTATTTTCTGTTTAGTCTTGTCCTGTCTAGGTACACGCTGTTCGTACCGATCTAACCAGTTGCTGGTGCTTATGCTGAATCTATGCTCTACCCAGCTCGCCTGCCGCTGACTGCTCCTGACGGGACGTCCACCTGTGTTACTTTTTGAGAAAGACTTTATGTTTGACGGCTCAGCGGCCGACTTGCCAATGTATAATTAAAGAACTGTTGACTTGCCTTCGCCTTTGGATCCTTTCTCTCACCTCCTGACACAAACCTCGGTTTTGAAGTTATGGTTCGGTACGGGTTCTGTACAACACTTTTAGAAAATTGCTTTTTATTTATTTTTATTAAACAGTGGTTTATTGAACAAATTGTGTCTGTCCTTAAATGAATCCAATTATAACTAAAAGTTTCCTTAAAAATTATGCAGTAAACTTTATAGGGAGCCCTTACTTACACATTACTAAAATATTATAGGTTAACAACAGAGCCCAAACTATTAGCCTAAATCAGTGAGTCGAATGAGCAGTTTGGATTGCCAAATTTCAGCAGTTTGGCGGTTTGACACGCGATCCGAATCATGATTCGACTCACTGATTCATAACGCTTCGAAGCTTCATGAGGCCGTGTTTTGAAATCGTCATCACTATATAAGTCGTTATTTAGGGGTTTTTTTTGCGCACAAAAACTATTCTCGTCGATTCATAAAGTTATTGTAGAACCACTGTAGTGAGATGGACTTTGTAACGACGTCTTTAGTACCTTTTAAGGGTCTTGAGAGTGAACCGTGCATTGTGCCAATGGAGGCCTTTCAGAGCCATCAGATTTCAACTAAAATATCTTCATTTGTGTTCCGAAGATGAAACGGAGGTCTTACGGGTGTCGAACGACATGAGGGTAAGTAATTAATGACAGAATTTTCATTTTTGGGTGAAATAACCCTTTAACTCCAAGTCTTCCGGAGTCGCGGCCAAAGCCATTTCAAAAGACAGCTGTTCGCCAGCTTCTTTGTTTACGAGAAGAACAGAGAACTTCTGCAACTCTGCCGTTACGTGCCGTCATTATGTTAAGCCCGCCCACCGACTTTACACACGCTGTGATTGGCCTTACCAGAGTTTGGGTTTTCCAGCTCTCAGGTCTACCGAGAGTTGCTAGACTACAAAATAAATTTTCTGCCCCTAGGGTGCGTCTAGATTTCTAGGCTACATGTAGGGCTTGTTACACTTGCATTAACATGCGACCTGTATCCAGACGTTGCACACGTACACATTGACAAGACAAGTGTAAACGCACTTCTAATTGGAATGTTATCCAATCAGCGTGTCCTGGTCCGGAGGTAGTCAAGGACGCATTGTGATCAGATCTCAGTGTAATGTAAACACAATCCAGTGTCAGAATCAGTCTGCTCAGACCATTTCCTCTCCTCTGTATAGTGAAGAACTGAGAAAACAAGAGGAAGTTGATTATTTTAGACTTCAGAGATGTGTAGAGAACAAACATTTTACAAGTGGATCCTCACCGTCATGCAGTCCATTTGGATTTTTCTTTTGCTCATAAGAGGCAAGTGTTCTGTCTTTCTGTTTTTAATTTATTCATATTCTTCATGAATGTGTAGGTTCTTAAAAATATAAACATAAATGTTAGAGGCATGCAAACATAATCTCAGCATCATCCATTCGTAAGCTTTGACAAAAAGTAAAACTTGCAATGCCTCTATATTGTGTTTAGTCATGATTGTTGATCTTTTCTTCGCTCAGGTCCTGAATGCACATCAGGATCAGTGAGCAGATTGTTAACGGTTCAGACTGGAGGATCTGTCGTTATTCCATGTTATTATGAGAGGAAATACACAGAACACAAGAAATACTGGTGCTTTGATGACTCGGCAGCGTTCAATTTCTGCTCTATTCTGGCGTATGCTAATGAAACCAAAGGAAAAGTGTCAGTAATCGATCATCAAGATCAGAGTTTCTTTACTGTGACTATGAGAAACCTGCAGAATGATGACACTGGATCTTACTGGTGTGCCGTTGAGATTGAAGGAATACTTCAAAAAGATGAAACAGAGCAGCTTCATCTCACAGTTCAATCAGGTATGAGATGAGTTTCAAATAAACTTTCAATTAAAAATGAAAAATTCTCATAATTAGGGCCCGAGCACCGATGGTGTGAGGACCCTATAGTATTTGCTCAGCCTATTATTCTTCTTCTTCCAAATGAATTGCATTTTTGGGGGCCTAAACATGCTCAAAAACTCATGAAACTTTGCACACGCGTCAGAAGTGGCGAAAATTTACGTCTGATATGGTTTTCAGAATTAGGTGTGGCAAAATGGCTTGATAGCGCCACCTACAAAATTTCAATTAAGTGCCATTCAAGCTATGTTTCACGTACGAGTATGAAATTCGGTAGACACATGTAACAGCCCAATAACTACAAAAAAGACCCCGGGTGCAAAATCTAGGAACCCAACAGGAAGTCAGATATTTTGAATTTTCTCTGCAAAATTTGTGCAGTTTTTGCCATTTCCAGACGTTGTACTTTAACGAACTCCTAGAGATTTGATCTTATCAACATCATATTAGGTCAGTCTAATCTAGAGGCCTTAGCGATGTTAAATTGCGAAGATCTTGAGTTTTCCCTGGAGGGCGTGTCCGTGGCGACCTCACAAAGTTCGATGTTTCGCTATAAAACAGGAAGTTATTGTAACTCGGACATACAATGTCCGATCTGCCCCAAACGTCACATGTTTTATTAGAGTTCTGATATGAAGACATCTACATGCCAATATTCAGTTACAGTCATAGCGCCACCTGTGGGCAACAGGAAATGCCATGTTTTACACTGGGATTAACTCCTCATTGAGATGTAACCAGAACAACATCATATTTGGTCAGTCTAATCTAAAGGCCTTGGTGATGTTAAATTATGAAGATCTGGAGTTTTCACTGAAGGGCGTGTCCGTGGCGGCCTCACAAAGTCTGATGTTTGGCCATGACACAGGAAGCTGTTGTAACTCAGGCATACAATGTCCGACCTGCCCCAAACTTCACATGTGTGATAAGAGTCCTGGTCTGAAGACATCCACATGCCAATATTCAGTTAGTCATAGCGCCACCTGCTGGCAGAAGGAAGTGTGGCACATTGAAGTGAGTTTGCCATATTTCTCCTATATTTACCCACTTAAATGCATGTCGCCCACTATTCCCAGTTTTCCTGAGGCCACCGGGTGGCGGTGCATGTGCGAGGGCCCTTTCATCGCTGCTTGCAGCTTTAATTTCTATTAAATTGCAATCTCAGATGACTCATGTCTGTGTGTTCAGCTCCTGGTGTGTCTGTGGTGAGCAGCAGTGTATCTGGACATGAAGGTGGTAATGTCAGAGTCCAGTGTTTGAATATCTGAAGAAACTCAAACAGTGGTGCAGATATAAAGATCAGAGCTGTTACACAGTGGGGAGGACTGACACATCCCATAATCCATCAGTCCAGATCAGTGATGATGGGAGAAGCTCCTTCACTGTGCTGATGACTGGACTGAGACTCAGTGATTCTGGATGGTACTGGTGCTCTGCTGGAGATCTGCAGGTTCCTGTTCAACTCACTGAACCAAAGCCAGGTAATACAGACTCTTGTTGGTGGTTATGGCAAACTCATGAATTATTTGAATCTTTCCCTCTTTGACAGCAGTTGTGACCACATAGGTATTTGAGAAAAACAGGTTAGCTAAGTAAAATATTAATCAGGATTAATATTTTCTGTCATGGGCTTGGTTAGATGTTAATAAATTGGTTACACTTTTCGACATTCTACTCTAACTTTGCAACTCCATGTCAACTAGCAGTAAAGTTTGCAAGTACTTTATTTTCTCACTCTAACCCTAATCATAACCCTAACCTTAAAAAGTTAATGTATGATATGTATACAGGTTTGTATTGAAGCTATTTCATGTAATAAAAACTTATTTGAAAAAATATTGAAATAATATAAACATAACGCATCCCATTAACTGGTATCAGTACAAGAGACATTTTTTTTTATTATACAGAAATGGAAATTATGTTATTTTTTATTTAGCTGCGGTCAGAATATTTGTTCCCTGTGCATCATTGAAAGAATGTTCGATATAATGTAATCTTTATTCATAACTGTTTAAAACAAGAAACGGTTTTGAATAAAGTGTTACCGACCGTAACAGTAAACACTTTATAATATCAAGGAAATTTAGATATTTACATTATATAGCCAATAAGACAATTGACTGACAAATCTGATTGTCTTTTTGACTGTGTTCAGCTCCTGATGTGTCTGTGGTGAGCAGCAGTGTATCTGGACATGAAGGTGGTAATGTCAGAGTCCAGTGTTTCTACAGTTCTGGATATCAGAATAAAACCAAACAGTGGTGCAGATATAAAGATCAGGGCTGTTACACTGAGAAGAGGACTGACACATCCCAGAATCCATCAGTCCAGATCAGTGATGATGGGAGAAGCTCCTTCACTGTGCTGATGACTGGACTGAGACTCAGTGATTCTGGATGGTACTGGTGCTCTGCTGGAGATCTGCAGGTTCCTGTTCAACTCATGGTCAATGAACCCAAACATGGTAAGATCACAAATCAATTCAGCAATAAAAAGGGTGACACTCTTAAAACTAACCTCATGTTTTTCTCCTTTCAAGCAGTGACAAATGTCCCAACAGCGACACCATCTGACGCTGAGACAGACATGTCGGTGTAATTTGACATTTTTTTTGACCATTTAATAGAATCAAACACATTTGAGTTAACCCTAGAGTTGTAATAGGGTTCAGTTTTTGCTGGGACATTATTACTGTATGATTCTCAAATGATGTACGGTATTATTGATTAATAATTAATTAAAACATGCAATTCATGGCCTTTTATTTGATGTAATCACTGTTCAAAGGCATTAATACTGGATCTGGCTGCAACATATTAATGTCTGTATGTGAGAGAATAACTCAGTCAGATTTTAGTTTGATTAAATTTAACATATGACTTTCCTTTACTGTTCTGTCTTTTACACACAATAACAATAAATGGGATCTACTTTCAAGCATCAACAAATGTCACAAAACCACCATAAAGGTTTTATAGAATGACATGACTGGAGTGTTCTTTATTTTCTGAGTTATCATGTTTGTCTGTAAGATGTCGGTGTATCAGGCAACACACACAAGAAGGGAATAATCAAAATTGACTTTAATGGCAAACGAATGAGAATAGACTGGAGATAAACACATTACAATAACCGTCAGAGGACTGAACAGAACAGGGAGTATATATGAATGAGATTGCAATGAACTAAATAAGACACAGATGATAATTATAAGCAACCATAGAAACTAACAGGGACTTGTTCAGAAACCAAAACTAAACAGCAGGGAAACAGGAACTTAAAGGGATAGTTCAAAAATATCCGGGGCTCTTCCAAGCTGTAAAATGGCAGCCCAAAATTTGAAGCCCAAAAAAGTGCATACGTCCATTATAAAAGTGCTCCACACAGCTCGGGGGGTCAATAAAGGCCTTCTGAAGCAAATCGATGGGTTTTTGTAAGAAAAATATCCATATTTAAAACTCCGGCGGACAACTTACTGAAAAACTGGCGCAAAGATGACATAGGATGTGGTGTAAGCATTTTTAACTTTGAGAGACGCTACACTTTCTTCACGGAAGGTGGTCCGCCGGACTCTATATATTTTAGTTTATAACGTGTTGAGAGTGAGTAAATTATGGGATCATTTAAATTTTTGGGTGAACTATCCCTTTAAGAGAAAACACAATATCAAAATAAGAGTCTGAGACGTGACATTTTGTCTTTCTCTTTTTACATTTTGCAGGTACACAACTCCGACATCTGCTGAGGATTTCAACAGGAATCCTACAAGTATGAATAAAATAATACACAGTAAGGAGCAGCTGAACTGGGTTGATCAGATTATTAATTTTTTTCTTCTTCAGAATTACTCAGGAACAATGATAATGTGTTTTAATAACTAATTATGATATAAAATGTGTAAAATCATTTATGCATCAGAAAAGACAACGCAGAATAATTTGGAGACAATTGTTGATAAAATGGAAGCCCATTTCAGACTATAATAATTTTTCTTTTTTGAAGATAAAAAGTCAAAATTGTTACATAAAAAGTTGAAATTATGACATAAAAGTCAAACATCATAACATAAAATGTCAATTGTGACAAAAAGTTTACATTTTGAGATAAAAGTCATAATTATGACATAAAAAGCTGAGACTGACAAGTCAAAATTATAATATAAAAAGTGAATTATAAAATTGAAATTTCATACTTTTTAATATTTTTTAAAAGTATGAAAAAGTATCAAATTTTGTAAATCATAATTATGACCAAAAATATATATATAAAATATAAACTCATATAAAAACATAACATAAAAAGTCAGTTATGACAAAAAAAATCAAGATTATTAGATTAAAGTCATAACTATGACAATAATTGAAATTATGACATATATGAAAAAGTATATAATATAAAAAAATAATGACACTCTTGCACTAAAACTAACCTTATTTTTTCTCCTTTCATGCAGTGACAGCAGCAAATATTTCAACAGCTACACCATCTGACTGAGACAGACAAGTAGGTGTCATTTTTGACCATTTAAAAGAATCAAACGCAAACTTTTGTAGCCAGAAAATTTGGACTGAGGGCTGTAAAAAGGTCAAAACTGTATGATATTAGTAAATGTAAGGTCCACCCAATGGCCCAATGATGGAATCCAAAAGCATGGGCGAAAGTGGGCAACCAGATGTCACACAGATTCTCCCGTCATAAAGTTCAGGCCGATCATGGAAAAAGTGTTGAAAGTGCCTCTGCAGTTCAAAATGCTTACGCTACCAGTTACGCTTGTCAGACAAGCATTTTGAACTGCAAGAGGTACTTTCAACACCTTTTCTATTAGCTGAATACGGAAGGCGATCGGCCAGAACTTTACTTTATAAAGTCTTAAATATGGATATTTTTTCTTACACAAACACATCACTTCACTTCAGAAGGCTTTTATTAACCCCCGGAGCCGTGTGGAGCAGTTATATGACGGACAGATGCATTTTTATGGACTTCAAAAACATAACAACAATTACTGCCAATATAAAGCTTGGATTAGTCAGGACTTTTTTTTAATATAACTCTGATTGTGTTCGTCTGAAAGAAGAATGTCATTTACACCTAGGATGGCTGGAGGGTGAGTAAATCATGGGCCAATTTTCACTTTTGGGTGAACTAGGTTAAAGGTTTAGTTCACCCAAAAATGAAAATTCTGTCATTAATTACTTACCCTTCATTCATCTTTGAAACACAGATGAAGATATTATTTAATGAAATCTGAGCGATTTCTGTCCCTCCATTGACAGCTATGCAACTGACACTTTGATGCTTCAAAAAGTTCATAAAGAGATCGTAAAACAAATCCATATGAATTGAGCGTTTTAGTCAAAAGTTTCTGTAGATGAGGTTCATTCTTGTGTTACACACCACGTTTGAGCTTCAGCAAGAACCAATGAGGTAGTTGCGTAGCTGTCAATGGAGGGACAGAAATCACTCAGATTTCATCAAAAAGATCTTAATTTGTGTTCCGAAGATGAACCAAAGTCTTACAGGTTTTAGAACTTTGTCTTTAACACATACTCATTATTGTGATTTATTCTTTAGCAACATCTAAACTTAACATGTCTTTAATGTTGCATAATATATTTCCTCTAGTCTTTCTTCTGACAATATATGTGAATATAAATATTGTGTCAGAGAAACATGTTCAGTTGTAATATTTGATATGTATTATCTTTTATCTTTCAGATTCCATGTCTGTCTGTCACAGAACTAGTTTTCTCCACATCGACCAGGAAGATCAGCTGATTAGAACATTTCTGATTCTGCTTTACACTCAGTCAGCAGACTAAAGATCTGTGTGTAGAAGGTATTAGACATCTACGCAGAGGACGTCTAACCAATTTTCTTCAAATGATAATTTTTTCTTTTATCCAAAATGACAACATACTAAATAAAACTACATAATTTAAAAAGTGTTCATTATGCATCTTAAAGATTTTTTTTATTGCCCCTGGCCTCACAGAATAGTGCCAGTTATGTTTAGTTTGTTTTAGTGTTCATGGACATTCAGTTTGTTTTCATTGGTCACATGTCTTCCTTTGTTCCGTTTACCCGCCACCTTTTAGTTGTCATGGTAATTCATTTGATCATCACCATAATGTTCACCATTATCTCCCTCATTTACCATGCATTTAAGTTTCTGTCTGTTAACACTTCCATTGTCTGTGCACGAGCACACTGTTTTGTATGTCGGCTGTTATTTTTGGAGTTATCTATTACTCTTTGTAGTATGTTCTCATCTTCGTCTTCATTGAATTAAAGGGGCTACATGTCAATTCTTTCATGTGAAGTCATATATAGTGAACCGAAGAATTTCCACAAAATGACATTCAAAGGAAGCTCCAAGCATATGCTTCTGAACTTGACTATTTGATTGGTAAAACAGAATCCCATTTTATTAAAACTATGTAGTTTAAAATGTTAAATAGTTGTGAATACTATTTGACTGAGAATCAAGCAAGCTTAAGCATTCTGTTGTTGTGCAAATTACTTAGGCCTATAGGCCTACTCTTTTGCACACATTTGCCAAAACATGTTAAATTCTGGTTAACATTGGTTAGCAAATTATACGATCCACACGTGTCATTAAAGGGGTACTTCAGCGCTGGGAAGATGAATGTGTATAAACTGTCATTTATGTAGTAGAAATGTGAAATTATTTTTTTAATTTGGTGCCTTTTAGACGAAGAAATGACAGAACAAAAAGAGAGGGAAAGGATTAAAGAGTTCACCGTACACCATCTCATGGGACCAGGTCATCTGAGTCATCTGTTCTCATGGCAGACACAATAAAGGCGATCTGTGAAAGGCATCAGTTGGTGGTGTCATCTGAAAACCCAAGTTTCTCTCATTCCCCTCTTACCTTAGTTGAATCCCTCACTCACCATGAGGATGCTCTGCCAAATGAGTTCCAACATGAAGATAAACATGGTCTTCCAGATCTTCTCTTAGAAGCTTCCTTGGCAGACCTGCAGAGGAAAGATCAAGAAATAAGAATTGTTATTGAATGGTTTGAAAAAGGCGTGACAACCTCATAACCTGAGTGACCAGCCACCTACAATGAGTCTGTGGTTTAACCCTTTGCGTGCCCCCCCCCACACCCTCTTTGGCAAGTGTGGCATTTTGCCATACCCATAGTAAAAGGGCTGCTGCTCACAAGTTATTCTGAATAGACACATGAACAATATATTTCTAGAAAGCCAGCACTTGAGAGTTTATAGCTGAATACTCAGAATTACTCAGTTATTAATATGGAGATATATAGGCTCAAACATAAAAACAAAAAATAAAAATATTAAGAATATATTTTTAAATGTTTAAAAATATTATGTGAATGAAGTATAACAACTTTTATACTACGGGGCTGTTGAATGATTGAATATGATTGGCTGATGAATGTTCTGAGGTGTGCAATTATTCTGGGAAACGCACAGCGAACGTAGTTCCAGGCAGCTCTCTTGACCGCATTACAGTTCCATATCACTTCGCATATGTGAAGGACTGGAAATGTGATGGTGAAAGATAAAAGTGTCGGGTAATAATAGGTACCCCAAAATTATTATTAATTTTCAGTCTTCAGTTTTAAGTCATTAAGAGAGTCTCTTAAAAAATGGTGTTCTAATGTTACATGGAGTGTAATTTAAGTGTCTTCTGTAAAATGCCTGTAGAGGGCGCATTGCGCAGGGGTGTCCAACCCTGGTCCTGGAGGGCTACCACCCTGCATATTTTAGCTCCAACCCCAATCAAACACACCTGAACCAGCTAATCATGGTGTTCAGGGCTGCTTGATAATTACCGACAGGTGTGTTGGAGCAGGGTTGGAACTGAAATCTGCAGGACGGTAGCCCTCCAGGAGCAGCGTTGGACACCCCTGCACTAAAGTGATGAGGGATTTACGTTCTGGGCAAAGGGCAAAGTCATTAAAGAAAGCGCCAGAATGCTGCAGACTTTAATCTGTGTTTCTCATCATTTCCTACAGGTTTGTTTATATGGGGCAATATTCATCAATAGTGAGACTTGAGAGATTCATAAATGTTTCAAGATAATGTTTGTTCAGTTTAAAAGTGATTGTCGAGTTTTCAAATGAATATATTATTTGCGATGTAAACAGTTCAAAATTGATGATGCTCTTAAAAGTGTAATGTTTTAGTAAGAGATGTGAAACAATCAACTAAATTTCCTCTGTAATCTTGATAGATTTCTCAGATTGAGCTGTATAGTGTGATGTATTATATATACTCACTCCATTTTGTTTATGTGGAAAAGTTGAACGTAACATGGTGGTCTTCTCTTAAAATGTACATTCATAAGGGTTAAAACGTACTCAGTTACTTATGTAACCTCGGTTCCCTGAGATAAGGGAAGGAGTACTGCGTCGAAGACGCATTATGATATATAGGTTTTCCTATTCTCGAATACTGAAGCATTTATAAAATCATGCAGTGCTACTGCACAGTCAAAACTGAGTCGAGACTTCTCGCGCGCTATTGGCTGGCCAGTGGTAACTGCATGAACCAATGGCAGAACAGCGTATCTGAGCGTACCTATGGGCGCTGCCCGTGGCGCTGAACACAGAAGCCCGCGAACTGAACGTAAAAGGCGAAGGGCTCCCTTAAAATACATTGTAATGCCCCAAAAACGTCAGGTTAATTCGACTGAAGCGAAGGTCACCCGTTGTTTTAGCGCCATTGCACGCAGTACTCCTTCCCTTATCTCAGGGAGCCGAGGTTACATAAGTAACCGAGTACGTTCCCTTTCGAACGGTCAGTCATACTGCGTCGAAGACGCATAATGGGAGCCTATTTAATCCCGCCGTGCTATGAAGCGCAATGGTATGTACTCCCTCAGCTTGAGCACTATAAGGGGGCCCAAGACTAGAGTTATTGACAGAAAATGATATGAGAACAGGGCTGTATGTTTTTTTGCACATAGCACTGGTGCTACAGAGGTTGAAAGTTTTTTAGCACAGCCCACAGAATTGTAGCACATGTATTAAATGTCTGTTACCATGTCTGAAAAATGCAAATAGTGCTATACAATAAAAATATTTAAGAATAAAAATAATAATAATAACAATTATTATTATTATATTTTACAGAAAACATAAATCATTAGAAAGGTCTAAGGTTTTATAATAAAATATTAAATTATGATAAAAAAAAGGTGTGACTGTAATGTCTTAATTTTTGTCTTATTTTATCTTATGTATTCACTGAGAAAGAAAAAAAGTACTGTACACGTTTCAACACAGCGAATCTATCACTGTACTACCGAATATTATAAAATAATATAATTTCTGCCTCATTCTGTGATGTGAAGCCTGTCAGATTACAAAAGAAGGTTATTTCAAACACTCGATTAAATGTTCTCTTTTGTTGGACAACAGGTTTGTAAACGCTTCTCATTACAAGTTTGGAGAGAGGTTGTTGCTTTTTTCTAATGCACATTAATGGAGCTTTAACACTGGGCATGTTTGCTGTGGTCATGTCCAAACGCGATTGTTCCCGGCGCCCCCCGCAGCGCTGGTCTGGTTTCACACTCAACTTGATTCTATCGAAACCCTTGTGCACTTATTCATCTTACGTCAACAAAAATGTGCACGGCGGATGATAGAAACACAGTGCTGTAAATATATTGTGTTTTTATTAATATGGTGCTATTATGCGCAGCTGAGTAAACGACACTTAGGTTTACTGTATGTGGGTCGCATGAAGTTAATTTGTTGCCCTGATTACACGCATATGCGCGAATACACTCGTATCCAAGGTAAATCATCAACACCATCATCCCTTACATGTGTTTTATTGAACTAAATATTCAATATGCTAAACTAATATGCTAAAACACATATGCAGGTTACGTTTCTTCCTGAACAAATATGCACCAGAGTCTGTGTTGCTTTCACATTCACGGGATTCGCGGGACAGTTCGAGTGCCACCTCCTTCAGAGTCTCGGGTTCGGTACCCCGGTGTGCACCGAGCCCGCGATTGACAGCTTTTACATTAGCATTTTTTCATGCAAACCGTGCCCCTTTTCCTAAAATGCCAATGACTCCATCTCAGTGCATGCAGAGATAGAGCAGCATTTATTGCGAACCTAATCGCCCTGAACAGTGCTGCACATCATCTACAGATATATTGATTTATTTAAAAATGTAAGCGATTTTCATAATTTCACAAAGACAAATCTCGATTTTGGTTTAATTTCAGTCAATCGTGCAGCCCTAGATTAACCTCACACGAGCACAAAACAAATTCTCCCTTCACTCAAACGAGCTCTGTCTCACATGCTAAACTGTATCGCACATGTGCTACTGGGGTAAATATATTCATCGCACAGACCGATTTTTTTGTAGCACGTGCGACATATATGTTGCACTGTACAGCCCTGGAGAATGTCGTCAATGTATATGATGACCCACTTGTTGAGCATATCCCGGAAGACGACGTTGATGAAAGCCTGAAAGACGGAGGGACTATTGACCAGCCCGAACGGCATGACCCGGTATTTATAGTGCCCTGTAGTGGTAGAGAAAGCGATCTTCCATTCGTCTCCCTCTCGAATGCGGATCAGGTTGTAAGCACTTTGAAGGTGTAGCTTGGTAAAATATTTGGCTGTACGAGTTGTTCAAAGGCGGCAGGGACCAATGGTAGTGGGTAATGAAACTTTACCGTGATCTCGTTGAGGGCCCGGTAGTCAATGCAGGGCCTTAGACCTCCATCTTTTTTCTTTACAAAGAAGAAACCAGCAGATGCAGGCTGCCCTAGATTATGGCTTGAACATTCACAGGCTTATTCTTTACTTTGAGTCTGGCAGGAATAGCAATATTGAGAGAGGTAGGTGGGGAACTCACCGCAGCGCCATTTCTGCTTGTGGGTTGTGTGGGGCATGAAGCTCTCAGATGGCCGGGTTGGCCTCAATAAAGGCAAAGATGGTGCTGAATACGTCTAGATGTTTAGGTCAGGACTATTATCCAACATGTGAAGTTTGGGGCAGATCGGACATTGTATGTCTGAGTTACAACAACTTCCTGTTTCGTGGTGTAAATCACATACATTATCACTTAGCCAAGTTTTGCTTGATTTAATGTTTCTAGCATGTTTGGGACTTTCTGGGAGTTTCTGGGAGTGAATTACAGTGTAAAGCATGCCATTTCAACAACTTTCTGTTTCATGGCGAAACATCGAACTTCGCCAGGCCCCCACGGACACGCCCTTCAGGGAAAACTCAAGATCTTCACATGCAATTTAACATCGCAAAGGCCTTTAGATTAGACTGTGCAAATATTATGTTGATCTGATTAAATCTCTAGGAGGAGTTTGTTAAAGTACAACGTCTGTAAATGGCAGAGAAAATTCGAAATATCTCTCTTCCTGTTGGGTTTTCTGATTTTGCAGCCAGGATGTTTTTTGTAGGTATTGAGCTTTTACATGTGTGTACCGAATTTCATACCTGTACGTGAAACGTAGCTCGAACAGCGCTTGATTGAAATTTTATATGTGGCGCTATTGAGCCATTTTGCCACGCCTAATTCTGAAACCCATTTCAGGCATAAATTTTCACCCCTTTTGACACGTGTGCAAAGTTTCATAAGTTTTCGAGCGTAATTAGGCCCTCAAAAATGCCATTCATTTGGGAGAAGAAGAAGAATAGGCTGAGCAATTACAATAGGGTCCTCACACCATCGGTGCTCGGGCCCTAATTACCAAAATGGTCAAAGTCATGCATTTCAACTTACAGTTGTCTGCTTTAATTAATCATTAGCTGATGATTTGCAAAGGTGTCATTATGTTATGACTTTACTTGTTGAGGCACATGACTAAACTATGGGGGGGTAAACATATACACTTACATGTTTATCTCTTTTAGTAGTGGTTTATGAAATTTCAAAGGGTTCCTGTAAAATGACACCAACATTTGGAATTTAGACCACTGTATGTGGGTATGGGAAGCTTTTCAATTTGGGTAGGCCAAATCCAGGCAGAAATCCCAAAAATGGTCCCAGAGCTTAAGCAGTTAAATAATTGTTAAGTAATATGCCATTGTGGTTATGGGTTTTGAATTAATTTTGAAAGAGTTAATAGTCATGTGCCTCAACAAGTAAAGTCATAACATAATAATACCTTTGCAAATCATCAGCTAATGATTAATTAAAGAGGACAACTGGAAGCTGAACTGCAACTTCGACCCGTTGTGGTAATTAACACATTAATTTACACTATTGGTTAATAAAATGTTATTATAGAATTACCACATTATGACACATTTAACTAATACAAATTCATATATTATTTAATCTATTAATCATATAGAATCTGCATTGGTTGCTGATGCAGTAATCATTAATAAATGGTTTAGTTCTTCATGAGTCATACATTAACTATTGATTATCTGTGCATTAGTTAAGCATGAATTAATGCATATTAGTGCAGCCGTATTGTAAAGTGTTACCAGTAAAATGTTAATTTGTGTGGTGTTGTGGCTAGTTTGAGCTGCTGCTGAAAATAGACTACTCTCCTCACTTGCTGATGATTGTGTGGTTTCAGGTGATATTTAAAGCTCGAAACAGAAGGAAACAGAGACACTGCAAGAAGTGAGCAGCTTCTCTCATGCACACGCACTGCACTACAGTCATGATTTACCCTCTGATTCTCTCTGGGATTTTACTTTACATCTCAGGTAAAACAAAATTATAATTCTGTTTAAAAAGCATTATTAAATCGTAAGGGTGGTTTGCCTACAGTGCTTCAGGCTACAGGGTGGCCGAATGACTAAAGAAACGTTATCAGCAAGATGGTATAGAAACCTGTACATTTCCTGTCTCCTACCACCCACTGCTACTTATACCAACAATGGAAATAAGCGATAGTTACAATAGAAATTTGAATACAAAATATGTGAGAGAGTGTTGCTATAGTGCTGTAGCAACTATGAGTCAGATAAAATAATAACTCAATGGGGAATTTGAATTAAAATGAAAGAGACTCGAATGACACTATAATTTATAAATAATTCAAAATTAATGTTTACACCTTAACTTATTCGTCCACCGATATGTAAGAACTTAAAGGGGACTCTGTTAAAGGGAAACAGGTCTATTCAGCTCAAATGAATGAATTAATGAATTCATAGGGAATTTTGAGAGTCTATTTTACAGTCGAGCAAATGACTCGTCCAGCGTTCATTTGAACGGGCCGTAAATACCAACTCTGCAGCGGATATTAATATCGAACAATAGTGAAACACTATTTAACAGCCAGGTAACTTAGATCGGCAGTTCAAGACATTAAATTCATAAGCACATAACACAAGAACAGTTATCTTTGAATACAAACGGAACTTTACTGATTACTCTAACACATCAAACTAATATCTAACATAAACACACGCACTCGCACATTCACACACGTTGCAGAAAGAAGGTAAGGAAAAGAATACGTTTTAAGAGAGAGAAAATATGAAATCCCAAGCAATATATGCATTTATGACACATGACCTGAAGAAACCATTGATCAGTAATTTAACCTCCTATCGTTTCTTAGGCAGGGTTATTGCATTTGATCTAATGCACCAGTTCAGCTCGGAATCTAGATGTATTACTTGCGTTTGTGTGTCGTCTCAGACAGGGGATTCTCTTTCCCCGCTGGGGAGGGGTTTTCCCGGGTCTTTGATTCACTGAAGGACTGTTCATGTCTTTTGATAGTCGTCTTGGGAAGCCAATCACGTGGCGTGTTGGCGGCTGGATGAAGTCTTGTGGGCCTTGTTTGAAGTTGAAACGCGCTTTTGGAGACTCGTCGTTGAGAAACTTTTGCAGCGGAACTTAACAGAACCCGAGACTTAACGGAAAGAAAATAAACTTTAAGTAAAAGAAAGGAAAGTGAGAGAAGAGCAGATCGCCTGAATTAAATCGTTGTTTAACCCATTTTCTCTGATCTTGGTCCGCCACGACTGTCAGATCGTCTCCTGGGAGCTCCCCGTTCAGAACTCAACTCTGGTCAAACTGCTAGGACTCAACTCATCTCTGAATGAACAGGCCTTGAACCAGCTCGAACTGCTGGCTCTGAACAGGCTGTGAACAGGCGTGAACAGAACTGTGAACTGAATTCTTTGTTCGTGTTCTGAGATTAAATTCAAATATTTGCCCATCCCCTGGATGGGTTCTGGCCAATTAGGGTTCAGGGGTGACTGTGTCTCCACCCCTCCCATAAAATTGGGTTATCTATAGTAATTTAGTTTCCTGCTCTTAAGCATAGAGTAAATTTAGACCTAATTTCTAACTATAAGGACATGATCAATTCTATAAAGATTTCATTCAGCTCATCTGTTGGATTATACCCATACGAACACAAAGGTATCAAACACGATGCCTTTTCATCCACTCATTCAATAGTTACATAATTGTATGCATTGGGAGTGATACACATGCATAATAGTCACGTGTATCAGGTGTAAACACACTAACAAGCTATGTCGAAGGCTATTTGAATGAAAGTCCAATAATCAGTGATTTGATGCACTCCATATGTAACAGTTTCTGTGAGTTTGCTTGGAGTTTTAGCTGTGTCACGTGGAGTTCATTTACCGGTCATTGAAAAGACAGAGATCTGGTTTGTTTCTTTGTCTTGTGATCACAACGAGTCCTCTGTCCTCTTTGTCTAAGTTTTGGACAAAAGTCCATAGGAAGTCGGTTAATTATTATCTACAACTAGTAGCTCCGGGCAGAATCGAGCCTCCGTCTCTCTGGTGATAAATGGTCGATTTCCTGGGGTCTGGAGCTGAATTTGGGCTTTGTGAAAGGGATGTTCATTTGATCGAATCATTTGGAAGATTCATTCATCTATATGTCTGCGCCCACAATCACTACAGTGTGATGATATTGTACTGCAATAGGTAGCACTTCAAAGTTAATACCGAATCAAAACTCGTTACTGTAGCACATTATTTGTAATTGATAGGGTTTAATGACAATATCTGGTTATGGTTACATTTAAACAGAAATGGATGTATGAGATGATAAAAACTTATACCATTAATCACACCCAGAATGTATGTAAAGTTACCTGAGGGATAGAAAGAGAGAGCGAGAAAGTGTAGAGAGAAAGAGACAAAGAAAAGAGGAGGCAAAGAAAAAGTGCCCAAAGAACAGGGCACAGAGTCTTCTTCTATCCCTTCCTTGGCCATGTGACTGAAACCCAAAGTGAGACATTCAAACTGACCAATCAGATAATTACAACTTCCCCCACTATACTAAAGGTGTGACAATTAGACCCCTGATGTACACACATCTTGACCTACAGGCCTTGATCACTATTAGGGTTAGGGTTAGGCCCTTGTGCCAAGAAAGAGAGGGTTGAAACAGTAAAGCAAATGTCTTTGTTCATTTTTGAATATCTTTGATAATCTTCAATCCTACACAATCATTGTACGGTTTGTTGTTAAATTGTTAAAATGTTTTGACTTGAATATTAAGCTATAATTTTACTAAATCAGTACATGTGCAGTTTGTGAGTGTTTTCTGTTTTCTCCCCTACATTTATACTTGTCTACAGGTGGTGCTGGAGTTAATACACTGTCACTTAATATAGCAGTGAAATCTGGATCATCTGGAATTATGCCATGTGTGTATGATAAACAACATAAAGAAAACCGCAAATATTTGTGTCAGGGGAGATATTGGAGCACTTGCAGTATATTGACAGATGCAAATAAGACAGGAAAATATTCCATCACTGATTATCCAGACCAGAGTATTTTTACAGTGCATTGGGACAATCTGCAGACCTCAGACTATGGATATTACTGGTGCGCTGTGGAGATTGGTGAATATGGCACCACAGATGCTGGTTATTATTGGTATCTGACGGTACAATCAGGTAAAGAACTTCTTTCCAAATTACCTTTTTTTCTGAGAAACATGATATATTATATAATATAAATATGAATTAATGAAGCTATAAGTAACGTTATATATGATTTAAAAGGTTAGAGTTGTTGTTGGGTTAGATGTGATAGATATTTATTTCTGTACACACAAGTAAAACGAACTGAAAAGGAAGAATGTGTTAACTGAAGGCGGTGACTAATGAAGAACCCATGTGACAGCAACTATTTTTAATTGCTAAGATATCATGATTGTTCTTCATTTACTGACGAATCAACACTAATTCTGTTACGCTAGTTCTGATTCTGATTCCTGTTTAAGATTCCGGTTCCTTGGAGTTTAGAAAGTGAATCTGATCAGAAACTGCTGCGAATGGTGTTTTGATTCATTAAAATATGGGCTGGCTCTTAATATTTCATTTGGAAATTGGAAAAGTCTCACAGCGCTGAATGGTTTAGACTCATAAAAAATAACCGACTTATAGGAGACATTTGTTTGGGAATCAGACTACTGGGGTGTGTTTCTCAAAAATACTTTTAGAAAAAATATCTTTATCGATATGCGCCCTCAATGAACACTTGCTGATCCCGCACTGGTGAGAGCTCCACTGCAGACTTCTTCCCGACAGTCAAAGCACTGTTATGTCACGAAAGTGCGGACTCGTAGGAAGACAGCAAGTGTTAAAGGTGACATTTGTGACGGGGCCTATTTTTTAATGCACTGAAAAGAACCGTTTTATAAGAGTAATTTGTTCTGTATTTGGATCACTCTCATCGCTGAATGTAGATTAAAAAAGCAGTTAACCCTCTATAGTGCACCATTGCCATATGGCAACAATTATTTACTCATTTCATTGTTATTCAGAAGAAAATACAATAAATTGCACTATGGGAATTAAAAGGGCAGGCCTTAAAGTATTAGTTCACCCAAAAATGAAAATTAGCCCATGATTTACTCACCCTCAAGTCATCCTAGGTGAAAATGACATTCTTCTTTCAGACGAATAAAATCTGAGTTATATAAAAAATGTCCTGGCTCTTCCAAGCTTTATAATAGCAGTGAATAGTTGGGTCATTTTTGAAGTCCATAAAAGTGCATATATCCATCATAACTGCTCGATATAAGAGCTCTTCATCATATGACTGCTCTACTCTGGGGAGTTCTGAAGAGAAGTGGCACGTTTGTGTATGAAAAATATCCATATTTAAAACTTTATAGACTAAAATAACTAGCTTCCTGCGGTCAGCGGTGCGCTTCTGTATTCGTCAATACGCATGCGTCAAGGGTTCAAGGGTCAAGGGTTACTCTTTCACCGTAACTTTTTACTCTTTCACTTGTGTACCGCTGACCCTTTAAGGCAGCCAAAGATGTGCTGTTTTTAAGTGAAATTACATTTGAATGTTCCTCCAAAACTCTCTTTTCCCCGGTCACCCTCACATGGAAGACACCGGTTGAAGTGCTACAGAAATTGCTCTGTTAACCTCATTTGTAAACAACTCTTCTCAAGGGGGATTTTTTTGCAGCATCTTTGATAAGTAAATTAGCTATATTTATTCACAAAACTTTGTCTAACATAGTTTTACTGTAAATTGAGAAAATGTCAATGTTGCCAGATGGCAACGCTGTACCAAGTGGAGTTGCAGTAATGTATTTCCCCATTGGGATTTTTTTGTAGCATCAACAATACAATTGCAGTTATTTATTTAAAGTGTTTATTGCAGTATAGTTGTGTTTATGTATAAGTAACAAAATAATTTCTTCTTTTCAGAAAATTAATACAGCAATATTTTAAAGAAAGGGCAATAGGAAGTGGTGGAAGTAGTGCAGAGTTAGCTCTTCATGTGATGAGAGTGAGGATGAGTTAGCCAAATTATAGGGATGAAATTATGAGGATCTACTTATTTTTGGTTTCCATGAGTCCCAAGTATATACATCTATCAAATTCTAAAATAAATGTGCATTTAAATATTTAAAAAATCATAATTTTATAGAAAAACTACTTTTTTGACCATTTACAGCAGTGCCATTTGGCAACTTTGACATTTTCTTAATTTACAGTAAAACTATGTTAGACAAAGTTGATTTGGCAACGTTTCCCTATTTTTCTTTTTCAAAAATCTTATTTGGTTTGTATTGAAGCCATTTCATGTAATAAAAACTTATTTTAAAAAATATTGAAACAATATTAACATAACGCATCCCATTAACTGGTATCAGTACAAGATACATTTTTTTTAAATCCAGAAATGGAAATTGTTATTTTTTATTTAGCTGCAGTCAGAGTATTTGTTCCCTGTGCATCAGTGAAAGAATACATGTTCGATAAAATGTCATCTTTATTCCTAACTGTTTAAAACAAGAAACGGTTTTGAATAAAGTGTTACCGACCGGAGAAGTATAAACACTTTATAATATCAAGGTAATTTAGATATTTACATTATATAGCCAATAAGACAATTGACTGACAAATCTGATTGTCTTTTTGACTGTGTTCAGCTCCTGATGTGTCTGTGGTGAACAGCAGTGTATCTGGACATGAAGGTGGTAATGTCAGTGTCCAGTGTTTCTACAGTTCTGGATATCAGAAGAAACTCAAACAGTGGTGCAGATATAAAGATCAGAGCTGTTACACAGTGACTGACACATCCCAGAATCCATCAGTCCGGATCAGTGATGATGGGAGAAGCTCCTTCACTGTGCTGATGACTGGACTGAGACTCAGTGATTCTGGATGGTACCTGTGCTCTGCTGGAGATCGGCAGGTTCCTGTTCAAATCATTGTCAATAAACCCAAACATGGTAAGATCACAAATCAATTCAGCTATAAAAATGGTGACACTCTTAAAACTAACCTCATGTTTTTCTCCTTTCAAGCAGTGACAAATGTCCCAACAGCCACACCATCTGAGGCTGAGACAGACATGTAGGTGTAATTTGACATTTTTTTTTGACCATTTAACCCTCAAAAGACCTTCATATTACAGCCCTTAATTGGTCCTTCGTGGACACTTTTGGGCACAGGGTCTGAGGTGTGACCTCAATTTTTTTTTTAAATAAATGTTATATCAATATCTTCAATAATATAAAAACTATCAATTTATGCAGATTTTTTTGTTGTTGTTGAATTTGTTGTTTGTTGAATTTATTTACCACTAAAAGTACCATATTTTTATGTAAAATATGTATATTTTATATATATTTTTTATATATATTTAATATTAATTTAACTTAAGTTGAAAAAAAAAATTCAGGTATATTCAGAGAGCCAAAACCTAAAAATGTGATGACTTTGGTGACATCTGGTGACCTATGTTGGTATAAAATTACATCTTTTCAGTAGCCACTAGATGGCAATAATAGTACCCAATGGCAACATTAAGCATAGCTGCATAAAGGCTGAACTTTATAAATGTTTTTATGAATTTTAACCTCTTAAGTTTTACATTTTATCACAAGTTAAAATTGTAAATAAAAATAAAAAAAACATCTTTGTTGTTTTAGACTATACAAACATGCCAAAACATGCTTTGACAAATCTGACCGTGCAATGAGAAAAAGACAAAGTAATTAATAATAATAATTTGTTACATTTATATAGCGCTTTTCTAGGCACTCAAAGCGCTTTACATAGAAGGGGGGAATCTCCTCAACCACCACCAATGTGCAGCATCCACCTGGATGATGCGACGGCAGCCATATTGCGCCAGTACGCCCACCACACACCAGCTGATTGGTGGAGAGGAGACTGAGGGATGATACCAATCGTATATATACATATGGGGATGATTAGGAGGCCATGATGGACAGGGGCCAATGGGCAGATTTGGCCAGGATGCCGGGGTTACAGCCCTACTCTTTATCGAAGGACATCCTGGGATTTTTAATGACCACAGAGAGTCAGGACCTCGGTTTAACGTCTCATCCGAAGGACGGTGCTTGTTACAGTATAGTGTCCCGATCACTATACTGGGGTGTTAGGACCCACACAGACTACAGGGTGAGCGCCCCCTGCTGGCCTCACTAACACCTCTACCAGCAGCTACCTAGTTTTCCCAGTTGGTCTCCCATCCAGGTACTAACCAGGCTCAGCCCTGCTTGGCTTCAGTGGGAAACCAGTCTTGAAGTAGGAAAGTAGGAAATCATGTATAATTTTTTTTTTTTTAACAAAATCATTACATTTAAATAACTCAAAATTAACAATAAACCTAACAATAACAACAAAAAAAGTAAGCGTTAACTTTCTGGTAAGTGTAAACAATGTGAACCTGACAAATATGCTTACATGCACTTGTGGCAGCAGGTAATTGTAACAGAGTGTTCTTTGCAAATAAATTCTTTGCATTTTTTGAAGACAATGCTGTTTTTTTTCTTGTGCTGTACTAAAACTCTTTGCCATTGTGCTGCTTCAGAATGAACTGAAAAAGCAACTGCCACTGAGGTTTAGGCAGCATGCAGCAGACATGTTTTGTTTGTAAGCAACAACAAATCTTGCAGCAGTGCTTTGATCTGACTTTGAAGTGTGTGTGTATGTGTGTGTGGGCATGTTTTTGTGAAATATCAGGACACAAATGTGTATAATGACCTGGGTATTACAAAAAGAGGGTGAAATATGAGGACGTTCCCCATGTCCTCACTTTTCAAAATGCTTATAAATCATACAAGGTTTTTTTCACAGAAAGTAAACTGTGCAGTTTCCTGTGATGGGTAGGTTTAGGGGCAGGGGCAGTGTAAGGGGATAGAAAATACGGTTTGTACGGTATAAAAACCATTACGCCTATGGAATGTCCTCACATTTCACAAAAACAAACGTGTGTGTGTGTGTGTGTGTGTGTGTGTGTGTGTGTGTGTGTGTGTGTGCGCGCACGCTCGCAGTGGCTAATTGGCACATTAAAAAAATGCTCTCTGTCATTCGCTCATTCAATTCTTTGTTTTTGAATGTGTGAGTGACACAGTGGATAAAAAAAAGCCTTGTTATAGGCTCATTGAATGCTTTGTGTGTGTGTGTGTGTGTGTGTGTGTGTGTGTGTGTGTGTGTGCATGTGTGAGTGTTTGCCACATTCAGAATGTTATACAGACTTGCCTCATCATTTATGTGTATGTATGATCTGCATTGTGTTGGATTTATTAAATTTTTTTGGACAAATGGAAAAAAAAAGCTCTGAAATCTATTAAATTCCCATTAATTCCTATGGGTGCCCATTTTTGTCCACAAAGGCCCAATTAAGGAGTTTTTTTTTTCAACCACTTAACATTATAAAATCGAGTCAATTTAGTGTGTTCAGGTGGCAAACTTGGAACAAGTAGCCAAGTCTTGTACCGCTCAGATTAAGGGAAGTATTTTTAAAATTAAATAAAAAAAAGATTTTGCCCACTTTTGTCCCGAAGGTCTTTTGAGAGTTAAAAGAACCAAACACATACAAATTGTGTAGCCAGAAAATTTGAGTTAACCCTAGAGTTGTAAAAAGGTCAGAGCGTCCAGTTTTTGCTGTGACATTATTACTGTATGATTCTCTAGTTAAAGTGATGTACTGTATTATTGATTATAATTATTTATTAATTAAAACATGCAATTCATGGCCTTTTATTTGATGAAACTTTCCTTTACTGTTCGCTCTTTTACACACAATAGCAATTAATGGGATCTACTTTCAAGCATCAACAAAGGTCACAGATAATAAATAAATAATAAAGGCCTTCTGAAGCAAACTGATGGGTTTTTGTAAGAAAAATATCCATATTTAAAACCTTCCGTATTCAACTTACGAAAAAAGCGTAACTGGCGCGACGATGACATGTGCGTAAGCATTTTGAACTGTGAGAGGCGCTACACTTTCTTCAAAAGTTGAATACGGAAGGTGGTCCACCGGACTCTAGATGTTTCACTTTATAACGTGTTGAGGGTGAGTAAATTATGGGATAATTTTCATCTTTGGGTGAACTATCCCTTTAAGAGAAAACACAACACAATATCAAAGAGTCCGAAACGTGACATTTTGTCTTTCTCTTTTTACATTGTTTTGCAGGCTCACAACTCAGACATCTGCTGAGGATTTCAACAGGAATCCTACAAGTATAAATAAAATAATACACAGTAAGGAGCAGCTGAACTGGGTTGATCAGATTAAAAAAAAAAAATCTTCAAAATTACTCAGGAACAATAATGTGTTTTAATAACTAATTATGATATGAAATGTGTAAAATCATTTATCCATCAGAAAAGACAATGTAGAATAATTTGGAGACAATTGTTGATTAGATGCACCTCATAAAATGGAAGCCCATTTCAGACACATAAGATCGATTTTTTATTTTTTTACTTTAATAATTATTATTTACTAAAGAATGATTTATGAGATAAAAAGTCATTATTGTAACATAAAAATTGAAATTAGGACATAAAAGTCAATTGTGACAAAAGTTTCAATTTTGAGATAAAAGTCATAATTATGAGTTTTATGACATAAAAAAAGCTGCAGATTGACATAAATCAAAATTAAAGCATAAAAAGTCTTATTTATGCCAAAAATTTAAATTTCATAAGTATCAAATTTAGTAAATCATAATTATGACCAAAAAACTGACATGAAATATAAACTCAAATAATAAAGATTATTAGATTAAAGTCATAACTATGACTAGCCTGGCGTGGCCATACTCAATTCTAGTCAGAATTTGAGTCTGGTACCGCTCCATTGAGCTTTGATTATGGGGCGTGTTTCAACCGAGCCAGGAAAGACCTCAATTGGATAGACCCACAACCAATCAGAGCAACGGAGCGACGCGTAACGTTAGTTGTCAAATGTCAACAGAACTCAACTGCACTGTTACCAAGTCCGTGTTTTTCTCCATGTCTGCGGGTTGAAGCGACCCCAATTATGTGATTATATAAACCCAGGAATGCGAATTTTAGCAGGCAACCTTGCCAAAATAACATATTTTGCCAACCAAACGTTTTGAGTAGCAATTGTGCGCGACATTGCAAAAACACTTGGAAACCCTGTCTGCACGCACGCATGATTAAGTAACGTTACAAGAAAAACATGAGTGTAAACGATCTTTGGCAGTAATAAAATAATTTAAGGATACACAGAATACTTACCAACACGATCATCGTTTCTGAGAGAAATAGTAAAGGTGAACGCATATACGAACAAGTTCTCCGTTTAGGATAAGAGCAAATTCAACCCAAGAGCCTTCGATGACGTGGATGATTACGTTACTGTTGATCATCTGTCCATCATCGTCTAAAGCCCGCCCTGACAATTTATTTGGTCCGAACAGTTTCTGTTCGGGCATAATTCCTCCTCTATGGAGCGAGTCCAGACCGAATTGCCCGAGCAAAACATTTTGTGGGCGGGGCTAAATTCGGCTGGCATCCAGGCTAAACTATGACAATAATTGAAATGACATATATGAAAAAGTATAAAATCTTCCTTTAGTATATTATAATTATGACATAAAACGTCTAAATTATAAGATAAAAAGTCATAATTATGACAGTCAAATTTTTGGCCCGGTTTATCAGACAAGGCTTAGACTAAGCCAGGATTAGGCCTTAGTTCAATTAAGGACATTTAAGTATCTTTTATAAACATGCCTTAGAAAAAAACATTACTGGTGTGCATCTTGAGACAAAAATTGCACTGACATTTTAAGATTGCTTTCAATAAAAACAGCTCAAACTTTCACTTTATTCTGGGACTAGTTTAAGCCTGGTCTGTGAAACCGGGGGTATATGTCATAATTATGATTTACCAAAGCATTTTTTTTTCTTGTGTGGTGGAAATGGGCTTTTATAACAAACAGCTTCTTTCATTAATGATAACATTTTGATCAAACTAATAAACTTGTTTCTGTTTTTGGCAGCAATGATTACTGATTTAAGATCTGAGACACACATGTAAGTGTGAATATTGTTATTCAGTCATTCATAACAACTGATATCAAACTATTACATGTCACCAATTATATTTTTAATTGCAGTTATGAAACCAACCCATCTCTAACAGAAACTTCAGGGACTATTAAAGCAGAAACACACAGCAAGGATGAGCAAAACAAGGATGTAAGGCATGTAAAGTAAGGCATTTGCTTTTATTGTTTCTCTAAATTAGAAATGAAGCTTAAACATATTAATTTGCTAGTACACATTAAAAGTGAGACCAGTTCTGTATGATAAACACAAATATGTCTCTCTGTCACTACAGGCATGATGTGACTCTGCTCGTGTTTCTTGTAGCGACGCTTGTGCTGTCCCTGTTTCTTTCTCTTGTTGTAATAGTAACCTGGAGGCTGGGAAAGAAGCCAGGTGAGTTTTCTATTGTTTCATTTACAGCTACTTAACAAATAAATTGAGTAAATGGACATATATATATATATATATAGATTTGAGTTGAATTTATTTCATTACAGTATGTGAGACGAAAGAGACTGTAAAGTGACTCGAGGGTATGAAACTAGCACAATTACAAAAACAGGGACAAAAACTGCATCATGACACAAATACATTTGACAACAGAATGATACGACTGACCAATCAGAATCAAGTATATCAAGTAAATGATTTTTTATACCTTTTGTATATTTCACTCATAAACCCCTGTCAACTTTAATTGTATCATCTTAAAAATAAAAGTTCCAAAAGGGGGTTTTCGCAATGATACCATAGAAGTACTTCAGTCACAGTGCATCCGGTAGTATTCTCAGCACTTCACTTTTTCCACATTTTGTTATGTTACTTACAGCCTTATTCCAAAATAGATTAAATTCATTATTGTTTTCCTCAATTCTACAAACAATACCCCATAATGACAACGTGAAAGAAGTTTGTTTGAATTCTTTGCAAGTTTATAAAAAATAAAAAACGAAAAAGTATTCACAGCCTTTGCCATGACACTCAAAATTGAGCTCAGGTGCGTGTTTGAGTAAACTCCACAAACAGCGATTGAAGTTCACCCAACTCAAAAATGTACGTTAAAATCATAAGTTGTCACAACATAAATAGTCGTGTTTACTTAATGAATTACAGAACAAAGTATTTTTTGTTTGCAAAATTATCTATAGGCCTATATTGATTCATTATACATTATTAAAATAATCTAATTAAATAAAAGACACATTTTTTAAAATTTATTTATTGAAAAAGTTTGTGTCCGATGCACAACAATGACAACATAGCACCAAGTCTCATAATTTAATAAATGCCAAATTAATTAACATACCAATGTATATTAAAGAAAAAAAGCCTGCAGGTTTAGTTCATAAAAAAATGAAAAGTCAGTCATCATTTATTTACCCTTATAGGTTGAATGCAAAGAACATTTTTGAAGAATGCTGGCAACTAAAACAGTTGAAGGTAGCCATAAAATACTATGGCAGTTCTTTTTTGTTCAGCAGAAGAAAGAAACAGTTTTGGAACAACTTGAGGTTAGATGTAGTAGATGACAGAATTTTCATTTTTGGGTGAATTAAACTTTTAAAGCAAAGGTTGAAACCAATAAATACTTAACATGAATCTAAACATTGACATAAAACAGTATTATTTTAGTCATTAACTATGAAAGTATATTATAAACAGTTTCCAGTGGAAGAATGTCATTAAAATGTTGCCATGACATTTGCAAAAAGGCTTTGTCCATTTAACAAAATTTAGACTTTAGTGACTGCACTCTTGCAGAAACAGTACCACCAAGATCCATGAAAATCTTCTGAATCAATTTGAAAGTTCAGTTCTCCTGGATATTCCATATTCAGTGCATACATTAGTCTGAACAAGTAAGCGAATGCTGCTGGTTGATTAGTAATGTCCTCAAGAACAATGGCCTCTTCCAGGATTATGGCTAAATTGGTCACAGTTGGTAGTGATGTAACAGGCAACATCATCTTCGACCAGTTTCTGATCTTTACACCTTTACACCGTTCCTGCATGTCTTGAGACACCATTTTGAATGAATGCAAAAAGGCCTTGAACACATGTCAAATCTCACTGCATGTACATGACTGAAAGGTCCCTAAAGGCCAAGTCCAAGTCAAGTCTCAATATTTGTGTTTATTTTTAACAAGAATTCTTTCAGCTAGTTATTGTAATTAACACATGTCTTGAAATATCAAAACTGATTTCTACTTTTAAAAAAATGTCTAATAAGGCAAGGCATTTTATTTCTTAAGCACATTTAAAACAGCTACTGCTGACCAAAGTGCTGTACAATCTACCACTTTGGACAATGAAGTACATAAACGTCATCTTCCATAAAAAAGATAATATAATATAATAAAATACATAAAACTGACAGGAAGACAAATTAATAAGCTTAAATCAATTACTTAAATAATTAATTATTCGCTATAAAAACTATTACTTATTACTTTTAAAATATATAACATTATACCATTTGGAATGCAGAGTCACTACGAGAAAAAAAACGCGCTGTGTTTTTTGAGCTTTGAGTTACCATAGTTTGCTGTAGTTCTTAAGCCGTGATGGGTAATGTAGTCTTCCAGTGAGCGCCGGCGGTAAAATATCTGTGTATAGACAAGCGTTACAGTAAACAATACAAATAACATTCCCGTCAGTGTGTCGTTAATACATACCAGTGACTCTGCAGAAACGCTGGATTGACTAGGCAGGATGCCGCTCGTCAGCATTGGAAAGCAATCAAAAGTGCACGAAATCGGCAACACTGGTAAATTAGATCAGGCCATCAGTTTGGGAAGAGCACAATATACATCATATATGACAAATAACATACAGTCAAATATAGAAATGATTAATGCATAACAGTGATTCTGCAGAAGCATTGTGAGCACACCACCACCGACCAGCATCAACCCTCCTTCTTCTTCTTCTTCCTTATTTTGGCGATTCCTATCAATTTAGCGCATTACCGCCACCTACTGTGAACTTGATCTAGAGAATGTGTTCAAACTGCGCATGCGTTCTGGGTTCAAACTGCGCATGCGCTCTGGGTTCAAACTGCGCATGTGCTAACAAACTTCTTTGAAAACTAAAATTAACACTGCATGAAAAGTGGGATTTTCGTCAGTATGTGGCACTGTAGATTGCCGTGGAACTTCAGGTTTACGACTGTGCACGGCAATTTGCAGGCAACACCGAAAACTGCCGTAAATTGTTGGAAATTGACGTGGACCTTGCTTGGCAGTTGTCCCCCCATGACCCCCCCTCCCCTTCATTCTAGGGGAGGCTTTATCATGTAAATGAACATGCTGTGAGCTACACAAATGCAAATCAGAGTAGCAGCAGGGGGAGTTTTATCTAGGTTCTGAATTTTTTTAACTAAAACAAGTTTAAAGTTTAAGTTAAAATGTTAACTTAAATTTAAGTTAAATGTACTCGTTTTAGTTCACATTACTACATTTTTAGGGCAACCAGTTTGCTCCAATTTTTTAAGTAGATTCAACTTGTCCGGGCTCACAGTGTAGATTTAATTACTCTGTATGTCATTAGCAATAACCAATGTTATGTAAAAAAAAAAAAAAAAATACAGGACAGCAGTTCATGTCTTCAACCTTTAGAGAGGTTATTTGATGCAACAAGACAATGAACCAAAGCACACAAATAAATCAAGTAAAGCATACAGTTTACATACCAAAATAAAATTTTCCACCCTGCACTGTGAATAATTTTTTAAATGGCTATTAATCATAAATGTGAAAAGTACAAGTTTGTGTGTTTTTCTGTAATTGTCATTTAAATTGAGCTCACACCACATTTTATGAATTATCAATGCAGATTTTCAAGAGGTGGTTTCC
Organism: Gobio gobio; assembly: GCF_949357685.1. Lineage (NCBI taxonomy): Eukaryota > Metazoa > Chordata > Actinopteri > Cypriniformes > Gobionidae > Gobio > Gobio gobio. Next base: position 54,856,028 of record NC_137102.1, on the reverse strand, counting down.
TGGACAGGGTTTAAATTATGCCAAGAGTAGGCCTTAATCTAGTTAATCGCGAGTTAAAAAATTGTTGCCTGGAGCAAAGATTAAGCACAGATTACTAATGCTGCCTTCACGTGCTATCGGAATTATCGTAAATACGAGTTTACTAGGTAAAAATTGCACATGAACACCCTCTGATGTCGTGTTTACCACTGGGAAGTTCGGAAATAATTTTGATACCCCAATTCCTGAGATGGCCGTGTCATAAGCTTTAAACATGGTGGCGGGGAGAACTAGACTGCTGTGGCAGGTGTGGTTTTATTGTTTTTTTTCCAAAACAGCTTGGTCGTCTTGTCTTGACATTAACGTAGTACATATTTACATGTAAGAGTAATCATATGAAGTGTATTGTATGTTTGGTACACAGCGAAAATAGCCTGCATTTGACTGAAATTACAGAATCAGCAGAAAGCGGACTATGTGGAATGTTTATGGTTGTCGGTGCATGGGAGACTACAAATGATGATGGTTTTAATAAGATTTTCCCAATAAGGCAAGAATAACCTGGTGTCCACCATGATTCCTGTTCACTCCGACAACAAAGCACTTGAATGCAACAAGCTCGTAATCACGACTTCTAAAGTGGGAATTAGGAAATTTCCGATAGCACGTGAAGGCAGCATAACACCTGGACTATGAGTCCTGAACTAAAATAAACTGGATTCATTTACAGTTTTATCTAATTGCTTACACACAATTTCTGAAAATATGGCTCCATTTCTTGTAACTCTACACACAAAACACACAACATGCAAAACATCAGACATCGCTTGCAAAAGCAACACTTTGTGCAAAACTATTTTAACTCTTCCAGAAATGTTGTTTTTGCATATATCTAACTACACACAAATATGCACAACTGAGGAATTTTCAGTTGAACTGAATCAACACTGAAGTCACTTGAGCTGAATATTGACACTATTTTGGCTTGTTAGAGCCGGTTTACAGCAGAATTTGTTTTGAACTTGTTACTGAAGCTGCTATGAAACAATATATTTTGTTGTATGCATATTCTTTCTTTCTCAAACCTTAGTTTTGATTTCTAAGTGATCAATTTATGTATGTGTTTTCACACATGATCATTGGCTGTATGGGTCCTCAGTAAATTAATGTGGCATTTAAATGGCAAAAGTTATTCTTGTCTCTATAACTTATGGCTTCCTAAAGACACGTTTATGGGTAAATAAAATATTAATAATATAAATAAAATGTATATCAAAACATATTTTAAATATAATGAAGTCATTTTATTATAGCACTCATCAGATGTTCCTGGAAACAAAACAGAGACAGAACAGTATAAACAAACTATACAACAAACTAAAGACCAAATTACAAAAACATTATTATGTGAAAGTGAATAAAGTTGTGTGTGTGTGTGTGTCACACCGTGTTGATATCACAGAGTTTATGCACACCGCTTGCTCATTTGTATGCGCGCACATCTCGCGAGATATTCCTCATAACAATGACCTCGCATGTGATTGGAGGAGCCCGACGAGCTTCTCGCCCTCGTCCAATCACGTGCGAGTTCAAGGCCATGATGCGTACAAGACGTGTTTTAAACAGACGTGTTTTGGACTTTTTTTTTTTACATTTTCTGTGTTTTTGCTGCTTTGCGTGATCAACATGACAGGACGCCGCCTCGCCTTCAGCTCTCCTTCAACTCCTCTGAATGGACGCGACCAACCCCTTTCAGCCAGTCCGCTGACCGATGAGAAGAAACTGCTGAATACTATGAGTGGCCTGTCTCGTCAGCTTACTCTACTTACGAACAACTGAATGAGAAGTTTGATGTAATAAACTCCAGGTTGCTGTCCATGGAGGATAAGTGGGCTGCTTTTGAGTCGAAAAACCGCTGTGCTGTGGAAGAAAATAACTCCAAGAAGAGAAGACGAGTGCACAATCCCAAGATTGCGGTAAGAATATTTTTATGTATAACGGTAATATTATTTTTAAAGTACCCCACGCTAAAAGTAACGTTTGCAGAACCAGTTTGCGTTTTTATATATAAGCGTATTTTGTCTTGTATTTTTCAGGAGGCTGTCCGGCGTCTACACAACTCTGAGGCAAACTTTAGGCGCCAGAGCATGGGTTATGTAACGTTACGATTGAAAGAATATGCTTTTATTCAGCTGTATAAGGAAATGGATGCGTTAATAGATCCGAGCTTATAACTGCACATTTTGTTTACACAGACTATCCTCGCCTCATAACGAAGCCGTGAGCTCTTATCTGCTTGGAGCGATTTCCGCGAGTCCAGATTTAACCGCTGAACATGAGGACATTGTGTGTAAGTATGACTAATGTTTTTCTCATTCCTTGTTTAATTTTACCGTGACTGTTTTTATTAATACCAGTCTCATGTAATTGTTTTCCAGCTGCCTGTAAGACGTATTATGAATCGACACGCCGGAGCTTCAGATACAAACAACCTGAACTTACATCGCAGGCGGAAACTGCGAAGAGTTTAGCTCGGAGTCGATCAAGAAGAAAAAGGGTAAGATTTATTATATTAGATCCGTTTTTTGTCAATGTGAGTATTTTTCAGGTTGCTTATTGTCTTTATGGATTGTATTACAGTTGCTGGAAGCAAGACGAAGTGTGCTGGCTCCGGATGAGGTGGACATTTGGAAGTCCGCGACCATTGAACTCATGTCTGACGAGGAAGACGGCGTTGTTGACGGTGTGTCTGGATGGATTGTGCGGCCACCGCCCTCTCGCAGCCCGGAGCTCACCGAATTTTGTAACACTTTGCAATCCAGATTAGAGGCCACACCGAAGTACAGGGCGACTCACCATATACGCCTGTGTTCCCCTAATGTGTTGGGCGCTTCTTTTTGACGTTTTTGGAGGACAACATAAAAGCTGCACTGTACTATTTGTGTTTGACAATAAAGCTCTTTCTTTGAATGAACAGCTGTGTGTGTTTATATATTAAGCTCTTTCATTGAATAAACGGCACGGTCCGTATAATTGTCCCATATATTCTTTGATGGTATGAATAGTGTACTTCATAGCACTAATATAAAACATAAATTATATATTTATTTTATATTATTATTATTATTGGGGTTTACATTTATAATGAGCCAGGGGGGCCAATCATGATTGGTTTGCAGTGATCTGCCAACCAATCACGAGGGTTTATTCTTGTTTAAAAGTTGTGGCCTCAGCCAATACTGAGTGAGTAAATTCAAGTCTGGCCGTTGACTCTCTGGTTTCGCTGCTATTCATATGCAAATTAGAGGCGTCGCACCTCTGCGCGGTCTCTCAGCGGGGGCTCTCCACCTTCCGCGCGGTCTCAGCGGGGGGCTCTCCACCTACGTCATGGTTCGTTTACGACAATTTGTGGCACAGACAAACGCGACGTTCGCTGCCTCTAAATTGTCGAAAACTGCCGAAAATTAGGGAGATTTCCGGGAGTATACAGGCGTTTATGGGGTCGAAAATCCCACTTTTCATGCAGTGTAATTAGTAGGATCAACAAAACATTGCACGTTTTTAACATTTAAGAGACGAATTTGTTGAATGAACTTAATATCAGGGCATGAACACTTCCAATCAAAATATCTCAGTTCAATGTACTGTTTTATGTTTATTTGGCTTTTTTACAGTGCACACAAGCACGGTTTAAAAAAAATCTCACACAAAACAAAACCGCGCTATGATTGGCTGCCTGGTTTCCACATGGGTCCCATCCACGGCACCAATGCACTGAAGGATGCCATGGGTTCAGACCCTGGGTTCAGACCCAAACCCTTCTGCAAGTTTACTTTGGACTCAGTGACAGGTAACTGTACACAGGGGCAGGGCCCAAGTTGACTGAAGCTTCACACATTTGCCTTACTATGTTGTATTATTGCATTCTGGCGCCTCTGTTCTGCAATACAATGAGATAACTGTGCATGTATCTGTATACATGTCATAAGCTCTGCAGAGTTATTAAAAGCTACGTCCGCCATTGCATAGACTCCACTCATGTAAACAAAAGCGATAACAGCACACAATCTGACGTCAAACAAAGGAGAGAACGGCGCACACTTCGACTTAACAAGCCGAAAGTTTTAAAAAAAGTCCGGTTTCAGTAACCGGATACTGCGTTTGCGTGTGGACGAAAAAGCTGCGGTTGTGAAAATACCCATGTTTCGGTGGACAGGGCCTCAGAGAAAGGATTGTAGGCACCTGAGCTCAATCTGTGGAAGGGTACAGAAACATTTCTGCAGCATTGAAGGTCCCATTGAGCACAGTGGCCTCCATCATCCGTAAATGGAAGAAGTTTGGAACCACCAGGACTCTTCATAGAGCTGGCCACCGGCCAAACTGAGCGATCGAGGGAGAAGGTGACCTAAAACCTAATGGTCAAACTGACCTCAGTGTTTCTCTGTGGAGAGAGGAGAACCTTCCAGAAGAACAACCATCTCTGCAGCACTCCACCAATCAGGCCTGTATGGTAGAGTGGCAGACGGCACATGACAGCCTGCCTGGAGTTTGCCAAAAGGCACCTAAAGGACTCTCAGACCATGAGAAATAACATTTTCTGGTCCGATGAAACAAAGATTGAACTTTTTGGCCTGAATGGCAAGCGCCATGTCTGGAGGAAACCAGGCATCACCTGGCCAATACCATCCGTACAGTGAAACATGGTGGTGGCAGCATCATGCTGTGGGGATGTTTTTCAGCGACAGGAACTGGGACACTCGACAGGATTGAGGGAAAGATGAATGCAGCAATGTACAGAGACATTCTTGATGAAAACCTGCTCCAGATTGCTCTGGACCTCAGACTGGTGCGAAGGTTCATCTTTCAACAGGACAACGACCCTAAGCACACAGACAAGATAACAAAGGAGTGGCTACGGGACAACTCTGTGAATGTCCTTGAGTGGCCCAGCCAGAGCCCAGACTTGAATCCGATTGAACATCTCTGGGGAGATCTGAAAATGGCTGTGCACCAACGCTCCCCATCCAACCTGATGACACTTGAGGTCCTGCAAAGAAGAATGGGAGAAACTGCCCAAAAATAGGTTGGCCAAGCTTGTAGCATCATACACAAAAAGACTTTAGGCTGTAATTGGCGCCAAAGGTGGTTCAACAAAGTATTGAGCAAATGCTGTTAATACTTATGTACTTTATGTGATTTTTGTTTTGTTTTTATTTTTTATAAATTTGCAAGATTTCAAACAAACTACTTTCACGTTGTCATTATGGGGTATTGTTTGTACTGTAGAATTGAAGAAATTAATAATGAATTTAATACATTCTGGAATAAGGCTGTAACATAACAAAATGTGGAAAAAGGGAAGCGCTGTGAATACTTTCCGGATGCACTGTATATTTGGTTCCTCAAAGAACCTTTCAGTGATCATTTCTTTAAATAATCATTTTGTGTACTTAGTGTAAAGAACATTTTTCAAAATCTAAAGAACCCTTTTCCACTATAAAGAACCTTTTGTGCAATGGAAAGATTCCATAAAGATTTTTTAAGAGTGTCTATGGAAAATATTATGTGATTTAATCTTCATATCTCGCTGACAGAGAGGGGTCATATTGGAGAAGAAGAACATATTAACACCACCAGTAATACAGTAAGTATTTAACATACTGATGGAATTCAGAAATCATCCGAAAAGAATCTAAATCTATGTTTGATGCAGACGTCCTCTGAAAACCAAATGACGTCCAGCAGTCCAGCAGCTGCTACTGTAAGTCATCGGTCCTCTGTAGACATTTAATGAGATGCTGATTAAAGCAAATTAATGATCATCAGTTGTTTATTTACAGTCTTCTGCCTCAGTGGATGACGCTTCAGTGATTTACAGTTCTGTGATCTTCCAGAAGGCAGTAAGTGTCGTCTTTGAATGATTTGAATATGTCACACAGTCTTTTTTGTCCAATTCAAAAGGGAAACTCGTAAATGATCACACTTTTTTTTTTCTGTTATGTGACATCGAAAAACAGACTTGAGATTCTCAGCGCTGCAGGCGGTCGATCCTTTTCCTATTTAGCACCTAAACTCTGGAACTCCTATCATTGTTTGGGAAGCAGACACACTCTTGTCAGTTTAAATCTAGACTAAAAACACATCTCTTTACTATGGTATGCACATAAAACATTTTTTATTTATATTATTCAAATCAGTTAAATGATTGTTTTAGGCTGCATTAACTAGGTCAGCCGGAACCAGAAACACTTCTCATTACACCTGATGTACTCGTTACATCATAAAAAGAATGGCATCTACGCTAATGTTAGTCTCTCTGTTTATCCCGAGGTTTACTACAGTTAGCGGGATCCGGGCTGTATACAGATCAGATGGTGGACCTGCGCCTAGACATGACCAACAAATCAATTTGAAAAATGTCAATTTGATTCCCCCTGAAATTGCTTCATCGACACGGCATCCTCAATAAACCCGTCCCCGGCATGATGACTCTGATCTTTCGAATATTCCTATCTAATAATTGCCTTACCGACACGACATCTTCAATAAACCCGTCTCCGGGCATGATAACTCCGATCTTTCGAATATTCCTATCTAATAATTGCCTCATTGACACGACATCCTCAATAAACCCGTCTCCGGTGTGATGACTCTGATCTTTCGAATATTCCTATCTAATAATTGCCTCATTGACACGACATCCTCAATAAACCCGTCTCCGGTGTGATGACTCTGATCTTTCGAATATTCCTATCTAATAATTGCCTCATCGACACGAAATCCCCAATAAACCCTACTCCGGTGTGATGACTCCGATCTTTTTGATTATTCCTATCTAATAATTGCCTCATCGACACGACATCCTCAATAAACACGTCTCCGGTGTGATGACGCCGATCTTTAGAATATTCCCGTCTAATAATTGCCTCACCGACACGACATGATGGAGAGAGGAGAACTGGCACCCCGGCTGAGCCTGGTTTCACCCAAGGTTTATTTGTCTCCATTATGCCACCTGATGGAGTTTTGGTTCCTTGCCACTTTCGCCTTTGGTTTGGCTTGCTCAGTTGGGGACACTAAATTTTCAACTAAATATTCAAATCAATTTTCAACTAAATTACGGATCTGCTTGCATTGTCACTATATGATAATTGAAATGAGCTGGATAACATCACCGTTTTCCCAGAGCGGCTGTACAGCCGAATCAAATTTTATTGCATTATTTTCCTGTTTAACTCTGTGAAGCTGCTTTGAAACAATCGGTGTTGTAAAAAGCGCTATATAAATAAAGGTGACCTGACTTGACTTGATCATGTTTGTTCACAGGGTTTATCGTCAGTGGATCCCGAGGGTGACGTGATCTACAGCTCTGTAAAAAAAACCTGCAAGCCTGTGAGTTCATGACATACACACCCTGCTTCTTAATGACGTTATGAGCAAATGACAGTAAATCATTGTAAATTAATAATAATTAATAATACATCTATTTCTACCATTTCAGTTTTAGTTTGTGTAAACCTGTTAACTGTCACCCCCTTTTTGAACATAGACATGTACCATCCAAACTCAATGAAAAAAAAGTTTAAATTTACTGTAAAGCAAATGTACTGTACTAAAAAAATTTTTTTTAATTTTGTACAAAATATATATTTTACAAAACAAGATTGCTACAAAATCAAAGTCACAATTCTAACCAAGTTGTGTTCCAAATTTGAATAATATCACAAAAATGGAGGTTCTTGAGAATGTGTTTAGGTGCTCATACAAAATAGCCACAAGTGACACCACATTCCATTGAATATTTTGTATGCTTTCTCCTGTCACAAATTAATATTAACATATTTCACTTTTATTACAAAACAGTCGGCAATATGAACATTGAGTCTCAGACCTTTCCAACAATGTTTTGACACCGCTCATTAGGGGGAGGAGCTTGCTAAAAGGATAGTTCACCCAAAAATGAAAATTCTGTCTTCATTTACTCACCATCAAATCCTGTATAAGTTTCTTACTTCTGTTGAACACAAAAGCAGATATTTTGAAGAATGTTTGTAACCAAACAGTTGTGGGACACCATTAACTTGCACAGTATTTTTTTCTTCTTCTCCATATACTATGGAAGACAATGGGACCCATCAACTGTTTGGTTACAAACATTCTTCAAAATATCATCTTTTGTGTTGTCTTGACCAGAAGAAATAAACTTATACAGGTTTGGAACAACTTGAGGGTGAGTTAATGATGACAAAATTTTCATTTTTGGGTGAACTATCCCTTTAAAGTCCCGTATTCATTGTAACGGAATGTCCGTTATGAACAAGGTGAATACTGAGGGTTAAGCTTTCGAATGATACCTAATTTATGATGATTAATTAAAGTCAAGAGGAACCAAAATGGTTCTATTACAGTTTTTTTCAACTGCTTAGACACAAAATCTGTTCATTTCACACGATTTTTGAAACCCCTCACTCAAAGTGCAAAACTACACACCAAATCTCCAAAACCATAAGCTATTTCTCAGCCTTTGAGTCAGTTTTCAATTGCATGAAACACTTTTTTCAAAACGATACATACAATTCTCTACCTAAAACACAAAAATCTAACAGGAAATTACTTGCTTTCCTTTTCCAAACACAAGCAATCAAAATGATACACTTATTCACCAGGTCACACACACAATTGTGTTCTTTATTGCATTCTAAAGAATATATTTTTGGTTTACGTATGTATATGGTTTTGTTGTATGCTACTGTATACAACAGTAATGTTTGACCTAATAAATATTTTCTGTTTCTACATCGCATTGGTGTTTACAGTGTACTTGTTACCCCTCTCAGCAGATTACTTTCACTGTAGAACATTGTATTGAAATTTTGATATAAGCCTATGAAAGACCAAAGATGTGTTTACATGGTATATCCAAAAATACTATTATGAAAGAAGTGTTTGCCATTTGATACAAAAGTTTAATTCTGACATGCGTTCATGGCATTTTGAATGCAGTGTTACATTTTGAAGGAGATGTGAGGCATTTTGCATTTTGTGTGTGTAAGAGTCGGTTTTGGTGCTAAGACAAAAGCTGAGATACACACCTCAGTAATTGAACAATAAAAGTCACTAATCTTGAGGAAAAGATCTCACAGAAACTGTGACAACACCCTGACAAACATTCCTCCCCCCTCCCCATTTTGCCCTCTCCTTGTCCTGGTTTCAAGTCACCAAATGCAGATATATCAGTGATGATGTATTTTGTAAATCTATTGTTTTATCCCTTTCATGTTTGATGTCTTTTTAAAGGTCTCAGTGCGAATGGTAAAATGGTCTCAGTTTCACTGCAGTCACTGGTAGTATTAGAAAGATTGGAAAACTAATGAGAATTCAGTTCTCCTTTGAGTAGTCTCTTCAAAGATATGTGATCCACTCCCCCAAAACCAGGTGGGGGTGTTGCAAATATTTACAGCCCTTTTGTTCTAGTTGGAGTATTTAAGGCTGGATGTTCTAACTCTCTGGGGGAATATTCTGCAATCAGACCCCCCGTGCAAACTGCATGTAGATGTGCCAGACATGATGACTCTTTTAAATTATTTTCATATTGCTTTGCAATTGTGTTTTATGTTTTTACGCTGATCAGTTGTGTACCATGGATTCTTGTTTACGTATTTACTTTTCCTGTCTGGCCAAAATAAATGTTAACCTTGATTTCTCTTGTATGGTTCCGAAATCGTTATTCTAGTATGGATCGATGTAGAGTCCTTTATTACCGCAAAATCTAGGGTTATGATAGATCAAACCGATGACGCCACGACTGAAGCATGGAGCGCAGCGTGCGCGATATTCCGATTTCTGACTATCGCTGGGTTAGCAAGTTGTAGTCCGTGAATATTGCTAAAATTACACTTTTTGTTGAGTGAGCATGTGCAACCACTTAAAGGTAAAATATTCACTCTGCACCCTCTGACTAATCACAAAAGTAACCGTTTTGTGCCCGTGAGCGCGCGAAATCCGGACGCGTCATGTCTCTGTGCGATTTAGGGTCTCTCGATGAACGAATATAAAAACTAGGAAGATATAAAGAAAATCAACGATCTAAATTAAATCGCAACTAATCGTAAAATCAGCTGATAAACTCTAAATGTAGCACACTTTATGGAGTCACTTAGAATTGGAGTCAGATAAAATTATTAATGGAGTCAGATTTAAAATGAGATATCAATAAATTAAAAGAACTTCACCGAAAGGCTGAAAAGGCTTACACGCAGAATTCCTTTTGACCACGTCATTAGTTTTCGGTTTTTGGGCTAATGGATGGAGATTTACATGTGTGCAGTTTTGGGTATTGTGTGTAGAGTTTTAAAAAAGGAGACATGGTTTTGAAAACGTGTGTAAGCAGTTGGAAAAAACTGTAATATATTCAAAAATATCTATCATTATTTGTTCCTGTCTTAGCCCTATTTAATCATTTATTTTTAATTTAAGGCCCTAACCCTAGCAAAAACATTCCCAGGAGAATGCCCATTGTGGGCCGCATGGGCTGGATTTATCCAGAGCAGAATTGTAGCCACAGTCCTGTATGTGTGTGTGTGTGTGTGTGTGTGTGTGTGTGTGTGTGTGTGTGTGTGTGTGTGTGTGTGTGTGTGTGTGTGTGTGTGTGTGTGTGTGTGTGTGTGTGTGTGTGTGTGTGTGTGTGTGTGTGTGTGTGTGTGTGTGTGTGTGTGTGTGGGCATGTTTTCGTGAAATATCAGGACACAAATGTGTATAATGACATGGGTATGACATAGGTATTACAAAAAGAGGGTGAAATATGAGGACGTTCCCCATGTCCTCACTTTTCAAAATGCTTATAAATCACACAGAATGAGGTTTTTTTTACAGAAAGTGAACTGCACAGTCTCCTGTGAGGGTTAGGTTTAGGGACAGGGGCAGTGTAAGGGGATAGAAAATACGGTTTGTACGGTATAAAAACCATTACGCCTATGGAATGTCCTCACATTTCACAAAAACAAACGTGTGTGTGTGTGTGTGTGTGTGTGTGTGTGTGTGTGTGTGTGTGTGTGTGTGTGTGTGTGTGTGTGTGTGTGTATAGTTGCCATTATAGTTGAAACATAATGAGTAATTCCAGTCTTGCATAACTTCATTTCTCTGCATCTTGCATCACAGAAACATTCCTAAATGGATTCTTGACCAAATGGAGGACAAAGGCGACACATCAACAATTTAGAAAGAGCTGAAACCTTCATTTTTCTTTTCATGCAAGTCCAAATTATGCCTATACTACATTTTGTTAGTTGTAATTACAGTTTTTTACAATCGCTATGACAATTTTTTCAATACTTTTAACAATTATCACTCTTAACGCAGTTAGCACAACATCTGTTTGTGTAGGCTATACTATTAACACATTTATTGTTGCTTTTAAACAAAATGCATACAGTTTACACAAATTTAAAATGCTTGAACTAATTTTACACACAAGCTCAACCAAGACCAAAACACTGGATTTTTACTGCCAAATTTACCAATGCTTTAACACTGTATGTCAGAACAGATAACATCATGTTCTAAACATATCCTTATAGGCTAAAGTCAAGGTAAACAGTGGTTTATATTGTGAAGTGAAACATAAATATATCCCCTGTATTTTATTCCATTGGTACTGAGAAACAGCTGATTGAAGGTATGAAGTTATGGAAATATATAAATCCCAGCTGATTCCCATCTAGGAATTGTTCAGGTGTTGATGTTCTTTCAATCACATGACCATATGGTATACAGTAAAAGAGGACATCTTTGGGCTTATCTTGTGTGAAAAAGGAACAATGTAGAGCAACACAAAGAAAGTAAGAAAAATGCCTGCAAGAGGGAGAGGAACAGGGTACCAGGACAAGGGAGAGGGAGAATTTCTGCAGCAAAAGAAAAACTAAACCCAACAAAACAACAATGTGGAGGGTCTTCAAAAGACACACAATCTATGATCAATAAAATATACTGTCTATTGTATAAGGGCAGACCTGACACATACAATAATGCAGTTTCTGTAATTCCATCTTGTGTTAGTGTTTTTATGACATTGTGCTATGATTGACTAAACGTTCCTGTTGGAAGAGAACGTGTTAGTGTTTTGGTAGAAATAGTGTGTTAGTGTATTATTGTATTTTGAAAATTAGTGTTGGAGTTTAGTTTACAATGTGTGATTTTGAGCATGAAATTAACCGTTTTGGCAATTGTGTGATGTAGGTGTGTTAAGAGTTTAGGAAAATTGTTAAAAGTATTTCAAAAATTGTCATAGCGATTGTAAAAAAACTGTAAGTTACAGTTTATTCAAAAAGCGGTGTTATTTTACTTTTTTTTAAATGAATTTTATTTTACAATAAATAAGGACATTATATTCTCTGCATTAAATTGCTCATATTATACACATTTGTCCTGTATTTGTGATGCCATCTGCTGGCAAATTGTATCAGTTTTACCATGTACCTCTTCATCTGCTCAAATTCATACCAACAATTTTTTTTGTAAGCATTTTTTTGTTCTTTTAGTTCTCATGTAAAATTTCCTGAACTTTTTAAAGGAATAGTTCACCCAAAAATGAATTGTAATGAATTACCCTCATGTCGTTCCAAACCCGTAAGACATTCCTTCATCTTTGGAACACAAATGAAGATCTTTTTAATGAAATCTGAGAGCTTTCTCTCCCTCCATTGACAGCTATGTAACTATCAAAGCCCCTTTAAAGCCCATTCATAAAATCGAGGTTAAAGATCCACATGGGTTACTTTAAAGATGTCTTTACTACTGTAAGATTACAAATTTAAGAAAGTACATTGTATTTAGCATTTAAGGTAAAAATGATGATATCAGATGAATTAGTCTGGTATGCAAATCTTCCAAGCCAGTTCCTGTTCTCTTCATTGTAAGTAAAATGAGCACCATTTGTCTTTAATGGCTCTTGGAGCCCCTGAGTGATTGAATTATCATCTATGCATTTGAATGACACTGTTATGCTGATTGAATCTGGACGGGTGACACCGTTATGTCTGAGGTGTGTCCTTTTACCTATACAATCACCTATACAATGTTTGCATTCTTTTGCATGAATGTCTCCTCCCCTGCGGTATAATCCCTCCCCCTGAAATGTAGATAAAATACAATGTACAACTCCTTTAGTTAGACTTGTTGGAAGACTTGATAACCTCAGCCGAAAGACAGCACATTTTCTCAATAAAGAATCCTGCTGAAGAACCTATCTAACGTCTCCTGGTCTCTTCTTCAAACGAGGAAAAGGAAGTTCCCAACACTACCTTGCTGGGGCTTGAAAGTGGTAGTTGTGCAATGGAGGGACAGAAAGCTCTCAAAGAGCTTCATTTGTGCTCCGAAGATGAACAAAAGTCTTAAAGGTTTGGAATTACATGAGAGTGAGTAATTCATGACCAAATTTCAATTTTGGGTTAACTATTAAATATGTGTCATTAGTTGCTATAGTGACCATTCAATGCAAGTTCTCTGTAAATTCATACACTTATGTACATTAAATAGGTTAAATGGTCCGATGAGTTCAGTCTTGTGCATATAATATGATCTTTATCTTTATATTGTTACAGACCAGCATAGTTTAGCAGTTTAATGATGGGTTAGTGGGTATACTTGTAATTCAGGCATTTTTGGAGTGTTTTGTTCTAGGGCTGTATTCAATTTCTCTGTAGAGTCTCTGTCTCCCTCATCTGGTGATGTTCGGCACCTACAGGCCTCTAATGGGTCAATGATGTGGGTTGAGATCATTAGTGGAGGCAGGTGTTTCAGGTTAATGAGAAGCCTTAAAAACCCTCAGATTGTGCCGTTCCGGGGAAGAGAAGGAGGTGGTGAAGAGATTTGATGTGTTTAGTTGACCTTGTGTGGCTGTTGAAGGAATGAGTGTGATTTTGTTGAAAGGTGTGTTGCCAAGAAAAGAAAAAAAAGGGCTGGAAAAATGCTTCCCTCTGGGCATTATTTTATTTTCAAAGAATAAGTAAAGAATGACTCTTTAGAGTTACGTCTTTTTGCTCATCTTAAAGGCACAATGTGTAAGCTATTTTGATAAAAATATCCAAAAACCGTTAGAACAATGTTATATATTTTGTTTGTGTACTTACATTATCCCAAATGTTTCCAAACAGTGCTTAAATCCAGGGAAATAATAATAAAAATTAATTTGCTACATTTACAGTTTTCAAATTATGGTGGAAAATAAGTATTTGGTCACCTACAGAAAAGCAAGATTTCTGGCTCTCACAGACCTGTTACTTCTTCTTTAAGAGGCTCCTCTGTCGTTACCTGTATTACAGTTTTTTACTATCGCTATGACAATCTTTTCAATACTTTTAACACATTTCCTAAATTTTTGATACAGTTTGCACAACATCTGTCTGTGTAGGCTATACAATTAACACAATTTGTGTTGCTTTTATACAAAATGCATATAGTAACACAAATTTAAAATGCGTGAACTTTACACACAAGCTCAACCAAGACCAAAACAATGGATTTTTACTGCCAAATTTACCAATGCTTGAACACCGTATGTCAGAACAGATAACATCATGTTCTAAACCTAACCTTATAGGCTAAAGTCAAGGTAAACTGTGGTTTATATTGAGAATTGAAACACAAATATATACCCTGTATTTTATTCCATTGGTACTGATAAATAGCTGATTGAATTTGTGCAAATATATAAATCACAGCTGATTCCCTTCTAGGAATTGTTCAGGTGTTGATGTTCTTTCAATCACATGACCATATACAGTAAAAGAGGGCCTATTTGGGCTGCTCTTGTGTGAAAAAGGAACAATATAGAGCAACAAAAAGAAAATCAGAAAAAGGCCTGCATGAGGGAGAGGAAGATGATTACCAGGACAAGGGAGAGGAGTGGGACAAGGGCAAGGGAGAGATTGAGGAGTTAGAATGCATGGTGGTGCTCAAAAAAGGGCCAGAATTAGGGTAACTGATGAAATAAGAGCTACTATCATAGACCATGCTGTAGACCATGGGTTATCATACAGATAGGCTGGTGAACGAGTACAGCCAAATCTCAGCCGGGACACATTGGCATCCATTATCTAGATTTTTTAAGAAACCAACAGGTAGGATATTGTATAAGGGCTTCTCCTACTATATGCATCTGGGGCCAGTTGCATAAACTAAGCAATTATGTTAAGACAGTGTCTTAAGATCTAGTATGAGCCACTAGCACTTAAGTTTGGAACATACTCTGCAAGAATAAAAAAATTTGTTCGTTTTCTCGAGGTGGCAAGAGCAAGAACAAAGTTCTTTCTGGCCAGGACATTCCATACCTCACGAGAAAAGCAGGTGCCGAACATCTCCGTTTCTCCGCATTAACCCCGCTCACTATAAAATTCTGACCAATCACACAATAGTTCTCGGACACCCACAAGAAAAAAGTTCTGCTCAGACGATGTGTCGAGAACGAGCTGCAAGAACTCCCAAACCAGGGCTCCGAGAACAAAATGACGTCATTTTGTTCTCGCAGCCCAGGGAGCGAGAACTTTTTTCTCTGTTCTCGCGGAGTATGTTGCAGCCTTTAGGCAAGTGGCATTCAGTCTTACTTTTCGTATCAAATTAGGCCAGTCTATGTTTTTATGTAACTGATTTTAAAAAGTTATGAACAGTCTTTAAGGAAAAAAGATGTATGTCTAACTTGTAAGACTAGTCTTAACGGTTTATGCAACCGCCCCAAAAATATGTCTCTAATATGTATAACTGTATTTTGTCTATCTAAGGGTTCCACATCTAGGGAGGCCTCAGGGGACAGAGGAAAGCTCCTAAATGAAGAACAGGAACTTGCTATTGTCAACATGGTGATTGCTGATAATGAAATAAAACTGAAGGGCATTCTATAAAGCTACTCTGAGATGTGTCATTAATTTTTTGTTTCGAATTTCTGCAGCAAAAGAAACAAAATGCATGCATTTACTAAACCCAACAAAACACAAATGTGGAGAGGCTTCAAAAGACACACAATCTATAATCAATAAAATATACTGTCTATTGTATAAGGGCAGACCTGACACAAAAAATAATGCAGTTTCTGTAATTCGATCTAGTGTTAGTGTTTTTATGACATTGTGCTATGATTGACTAAATGTTCCTGTTGGAAGACAACATGTGTTAGTGTTTCGGTAGACATAGTGTGTTGTGTTAGTGTATTATTGTATTTTGAAAATTAGTTTTGGAGTTTAGTTTACAATGTGTGATTTTTAGCATGAAATTAAACTTTTTGGCAATTGCGTGATGTAGGTGTGTTGGTGCGTTAAGAGTTTAGGAAATTTGTTAAAAGTATTGAAAAAATTGTCATTGCGATTGTAAAAAAAACTGTAATGGCACCTGTTTGAACTCGTTATCAGTATAAAAGACACCTGTCCACAACCTCAAACAGTCAGACTCCAAACTCTCATAGTTGAATTGTACCTATGATGAACATGACAGGCCTCTCTCATCTTTTTAAGTGGGAGAACTTGCACAATTGGTGGCTGACTAAATACTTTTTTGCCCCACTGTACGTGGCCTGGTGCACCAAGGCAGAAAAACGGTCCATCTTGTTTGGAAGGACCGGCTTAAGGGGGGCGAGCAGTCCTCCCTGGACTGGGTTGAGGTGCCTGGCGATCGAGGGCTCAATGGCAGGCGGTTCACCAATGCCGAGAACCGCCATATCCTTAACCTCCAGACCCGCGAGACCATGTTTAAAGTCGAGCGGGTTGCTCCAGTAGTGCCTCATGTGCACGCAGGAAGGACGGGAAAGAGTTGTTTCCTCAGGCCGGGGGGAGCTCCCAGCACTTTCCCATCATAAATATCCCTCTCCTGGTCGGTGGCGCTCTGTGGAACCAGCCACTCGATGTTGAGATGAGCGGCCGCTTGCTCGCACACATCCAGGAGGATGGATTGAGGCAAGACCGCGAGTGCGCTAGCCTGGGGAATAACAGAGGGCGGGATGGCCTCCTCGTCCTCTAAGACCCCAAGGAGGCCAGCGTCGTTGTCGTCACCAGACCCGGCCGGATCGTCGGCAAGCGGGGAGTTGCCCGGAAAAGATGTCCTCTTTGGGGAACTCAGGTTTGGGCTGGTCAGCCCAGAAAAAAGCAGTCGCACCCCGGAAGATCCCTGGTGTCAGTCGAGCCAGTCGAGCTCGCCACACTGGGTAGCAGCAACTTTAAGGCGGCGTCGCAGGAGTTTCTTAGGCAGCACTAGACAGTGACTGCAGTTCTCCGGATTCTCTATGGCTTCTTATGCGTGCTTGAGGCCCAAGCAAACCACGCAGAAAGGGTGAAGATCCTTAGTGCCAGAAGAATAAAACCGTCACACCCGGCGGAGGCTGATCTTTAAGATATTTCCTCCTGCAGACAATAAGTGAGCAGCACTAATTCGACGGAACTGTGTTAGTGCAGAGATCGCGAGGAGAGAATGTCAACTGATGTACAGTAGCGCATGCAGGCTATATATGCCCGGTGGGTAAGAGCCTTACCGGGCATTGGCTGCGCGCTTCTGCCTGTCTTGTCAGACTTGGTGCAATTGGATGCTTCTACAGAGGTCAGGTACGGATGCCCTTCCCATAGGTGGATCCGAATACGAGATGATGGAAGAGAACCTAACGTGCGTGCGTGTGTGTGTGTGTGTGTTTTGTTTTGTCTTGTCAGCATTTGGTTTCATGTTCTATTGTCCTGTCTTGTTTTCTAATGAGTAGGAGAGACCAGTGATGGTTGTAACACAGTTTCATTGTAACATTTCCAATTTTTCCAATCAGGAACAAGTTATAAATCACCTGATTCACTTCACACATGCTCGTTTTAGTTCTTATTCCACATAATTCAGAAAGTATATTTTAGAGCAGAAAAACGAATTCTGATGTAAAAAATTCAAGGAACACTCCACTTTTTTTGAAAATAGGCTCATTTTACAAGTCCCCTAGAGTTAAATAGTTGAGTTTTACCGTTTTTGAATCCATTCAGCCGATCTTTGTATCTGGCGGTAGCACTTTTAGCATAGCTTAGCATACATCATTGATTCTGATCAGTCCATTAGCATCTCATTCAAAAAATGACCAAAGACACTTTCAATATTTTTCCTATTTAAAACTTGACTCTTCTACAGTTACATCGTGTGCTAAGACCAACTGAAAATGAAAAGTTGCGATTTTCTACACCTATATGGCTAAGAACTACGTTCTCAGTCCTGCGTAATAGTCGCGGATCTTCGCGGCCGTACCATGGCTGCAGCGGCGCAATGATTCGTTGGTATTCTTTAAAAAACATGGTGGTAGTATACACCTTCGACTTACTATCACAGCCCTTTACAACACACAGAACCATGGCTAATCACACAGGTAAATCCACAACACAATTTGTCGGCTGCAAGCCTGAAACTTTCTCTGCAACTACACGAACTTAGTGCCGGTCACAGTGAAAGTTACCAAGCTGGGGGCTACTTTCAGGCGCTGTGTAATATCTGAATGTGCTGCTGAAGCCATGGTACGGCCGCGAAGATCCGCGACTATTACGCAGGAATGAGAAAGTAGTTGCTAGCCATATAGGTGTAGAAAATCGCAACTTTTGCACACGATGTAACTGTAGAAGAGTCAAGTTTTCAATAGGAAAAGTATTGAAAGTGTCTTTGGTCATTTTTTGAATGAGATGCTAATGGACTGATCAGAATCAATGATGTATGCTAAGTGTTGTATTTTTATACCGCTGTAACTCCCTAATACTCTACACCCGATAAGCCCTTTATTTCATATATTAATAAGAGGGCGATCTCACCGGTTTCCTGGACATATCTGATGGAGTATCAAAAGTCCTCAGCGGTGTCCTGAGCTCACTCAGTCTCGGAATCCGTTGCACTAGACAGGTTACTAATATTCTTTTCAATGTATATTTATTCTATTGATTTATCATGGATAGATATACAAATACTTAGAAAATAGGAAAAATGAATACTCTGAGTCAGGTCAAAGATTAATAAGGTTCACCACATTGGTTCCCCCATTTTACTTAATGAAAGTTTCAAAATAATACAAACTACAATAAACTCAAAAGATTAACAAAGTTCCAACAAAAAGAAATAACAGCGTAAAAATCTTCACCCGGGGTACGGCCCCGATCTTCTCTCAGCACCCTGCTTTATCCTCCGTTTGCGTGGGGCAGTTACAATCATAAAGCAATTCCTAATATGGTAAGCATGATCCCTGGACAGTTTGCACACACTTGATATATTTGTCCGAGAATAAGATTATATTTTAGTACACACAGTATACGCGTGAGGTCTTTCAGAGTTTAGAGGTTGCTGATGGAAATGTCACGTCACAGACAAGGAAAACTGGTGCGAGGACTCAAATGCAGTGAAAAGGTATTTATTTACAAAAAGAACATAAACACAAAAAAAACCCACAATGGGGCAAAACACATAATCAAGAACACATATAAACTCAAAACAGGAATCACGGGGGAAACAGGAGACGTAGACAAGACAACGATCTCACAAAGACTGAACACACAAAAGGAACTTATAAAGGGCAAGAAATAAGGAGGGAACAGGTGGGAGAAATCAAACGCTAATCAGATAACAAGGGGGAGGGATCAGACAGAGACACAAGCAATTAGCCCAAAATAACAAACACCACATGTGCTCACTGAGACAGGACAGACATGTGACAGGAAACTGCAGCTTTGTGTGGTTTACAGTTGCCTGTGTCATGGCCTTATCTTGATTAACACCTTTAACTTCAGCCAACCCTCTCAATCATGTCTGCAAATAGTTTAACTGTTAAACAGACTACCCTGCATTTGACCTCATCCTCTAAGCACAAATATACTTCTAAAATTCAAAGAAATATAATAATTTCTTTATTAAAATATATCCACTTCTAAGATCTAAAGAAAAATAATAATAGCATGTTTTATTTACGAGGCAAGTTTAGATGGTCCTGGGTGTCCAGAGATCCAAACTTCTCTCGTAACTTCACCATTTCACAATGTGAGCATTCAAAGTCACTATCAAACACAATATGTTTAATATCATCCATCATACGTTTGTTCATTTTCTCCATTTGCCTAATTAACCTAGTCAATTGTTTCCGTCTGGAAGCTCGTCCTTCTTTGAGTGACTCCATCCTTTCGGATGGCCTTGAATGTACGTTTGACTTTCTTTTCTTCTCTCCGACAATGTCTGTCATGTTCTCTTCTGCATCGTTCTGTTAGCAAATCAGCCATACATAGTTCACTTGTATTCATCAATTTTAACTAGTGCTGTCAGTTAAACGCGTTATTAACGGCGTTAACGCAAACCTATTTTAACGGCGTCAATTTTTTTATCGCGAGATTAACGTTCTTTTTGGTCTAACAAACTTTGTAGTTTTTTCACATGCTGTTGCAACAACTAGTAACGTTAGAAAAACTACAACACCACTCCGGATGTAGCTAGACCGGAAACAAAACATCAGGCACGCTGCGGCTGCCCGCACTCGTTTGGGCCATTAAAAGAGTAGACGTGGATGGCAAGCGTGAGACGCCGAAATGAGAAACGTATTAAGCCATGGTTTAACTCAGGGGTCTTCAACTAAAAGTGCTTGTCTTGAGCGCTGCTTTCTGCTCTGATGGTGCGTAGCCTACACACCAGACGCGAATGAAGCGTTTTGCGCGAGTGATTTAAGTCAATGCAAAGACGCAAATAGACATTCTGCGGCGCGGATTAAGCGGTGTGCATGTCGCGTCATTCGCGTCCGGTTTGAGCGCACCATCAGTCTCTTCTTCACTGCATGCTTGACCGCGCGTCTGGGTTTGAACGTAGTAACAGTGAGCATTGCAACGTTAACTGTTTCATTATGTCAAAAGGCTTCGCGGTCCGGATGGACGCATCTCGCGGTCCGGATTCGGACCGGAGTTCACTAGTTGGCGACCCCTGGTTTAACTGCACTATAGGCGGAGTCCTAGTTTACCTTGCATGTGCACTTTGTAATTTTATTTTGTATCACCCTGTTTTGATCCCTTAGAAAGGGCTGTTGAAGGGGCTGTTTGTGCAACAAAGTATTTGTTTCACCCTTTTATTGATGGGCAGTGTTACATTGTGTGAGATTATTTGCTCCAAGTGAGAATGTTGGTGTGAAATCGAACACTAAAGTATGCCAATGTTGTTTTCAATAAAACAAACATTTGAACAAAGCAAGCCGATCCACTTTTCTATGTTGATAAGAGCATTAAAATAAGAAAAAATAATGGGACAAAAAGAAATCAAGGGACATTTAGAATAAATAAAAATGTGTGATTAATTGTGAGTTAACTATGACATTAATGCGATTAATCGCGATTAAATATTTTAATCGTTTGACAGCACTAATTTTAACATACCTTTATCATTTCTGAGAAAACGTGTGACCTGAGATTCTTGGGAATTCGTAAATTGGAATTGTCCATTTCTGGCCAATTCAACATAAGCTATGCTAAAAGTGCTACCACCAGATACAAAGATCGGCTGAATGGATTCAAAAACGGTAAAACTCAACTATTTAACTCTGGGGGACTTGTAAAATGAGCCTACTTTCAAAAAAGTGGAGTGTTCCTTTAAAGGTCCCATATTGTCAAAACTGAAATTTCCAGGCTTTTTTCATGATAACTCAGGTCTAGGGGCTATGTCTACCATATGCATACATCCGGATTCAAATGCCTATAGGCTGAACACGTAACACTTGCGTACATGCCGTCGCCGTTATCATGGATTTGCCTTTTTAGGGGTTTGCGGGGGGATGGTGATGGTATAGTTTCAAAACTATTTAAAACCTATTTCTTGGTTTGCGTTCTCAGGCCACTATAGGTGCTGTTGCCGTGCGGATGGGGGTCCGGAACGCATTGGGGGTTTCTGTTTTAGCTGAGGATTGTGTTGCTTAAGTGGCACCAAATTAAATAACTAATCAGATTGTACAACAGAAATTAATCAATCAGAAACTTACTTTAGCTTTTCTTCTAAAACATAATTAATTTCCTATTATCACTGTAAAGCTACTTTGAAGCAATCTGTGTTGTAAAAAGCGCTATATAAATAAAGGTGACTTGACGATTCATAGCATGAAGGGACACAAACTGCTAATCAAGTTACAATACCATGCTTGAAGACAAAGGATTATAAATTCCCCCTTCAAAAGTTTTAACTTCCTGTTAGCTCACTGGTCGCCTGGAGGTGGCACCTCAACAGGAGTGAAAGGCCAAGTTCAGAGGGATCTCTCCTCTTCTCTGCGCCGCCTTGTTGCTGTTCGTGTGTGACCTTATCCGGCCACAGACACCAAGGCCTCAACAAATCAAGCAATGTGAAACTTCCTCAACCATATAACAGAGTCAAAATAACACTGCAAGTTCATCATCATTTCTTCATTCAACGCGAAAGAAATTGATTGCAACTTCAACACCATCAAGACTGTCTTCTGAGACTGCATCCGGATGCTCTTCAACAGCTAAGACATTGCAAGTATTGTACAATTAAATAACTAAACAGAAGTTTAGTTTAAGCTGCAGACCTCTTTAACAAGGTGCTTTGAACTAAGAAACTGATGGTTCTGTTCAGATGGTTAAATGACTCTTTTCTATTTCTCTTTTCCCGTTTCATTCACTTTCCATTTTCCCCATTTCTGTAGGATTGTTTGTATGTGTTTGTTTAGATTATTTGTTCGTGATTTAGTTAAATAAAACATTTGTGCACATTTCACACAAGTTTTGATTCTGGCCCTTACTTTTAAATCAATGTCCCTTTAATGACGCGATCACAGCTAAGAAAGAAATATTTTTTCTGTGGCCATGAAAAATATCCTTTGATAGAGTTGATAGACGATCAATACTGAGTGTTTGCTGCACAAACAGATTAATTGATTGGGTAATAATTTACAATAAGGTTTCATTAGTTAACATTAGTTAATGTATTAACTAACATGAACTAACCATAAGCAGTACATTTGTTACTGTATTTGTTACTCTTTGTTAACGCTAGTTAAAAAAAACCCAGCTGTTCATGGTTTGTTCATGTTAGTTCACAGTGCATTAACTAATGTTAACAAGATTTGAATAAAGTATTAGTAAATGTTGAAATTAAAATTAACAAAGATAGATAAATGGTTTATAATTGCAGTTTATTGTTAGTTCATGTTACCTAATGTAGTTAACTAATGTTAAAGGTGGGGTTAGTGGTATTTCAAAACTGCTTTAGAAAAGTGTCTCGGGGCCGAGTACCGAAACAAACTTGTAGCCAATCAGCAGTAAGGGGCGTGTCTACTAATGATGGGGAGAAGAGAGCACTGCACGTCATTATTCAAAAGACACGACACAGGGCGGACATTAGCCGAGCGACAACAGAAAGAGAAAGATGGCAGATAAAAAAACACACGTGGAAGATGTCTGTGGAACAAAAGAAGGCTTACGATCAGGCAAGAAGTATCAGCTTTCCTGTCTTGTTTTGAGTAGAAGATATCAGGGATGGTTGTAACATGGGTTAATAGTAACACTTCTAATTTCTCCAATCAGGAACAAGTTACAAATCACCTGATTCACTTCACACATGCTTGGTTTAGTTATTATTCCACATAATTCAGACATAGCATGTTTTAGAGAAATACTAATTCTGATGTAAGAATATAACTTTTTTTTACTTCATTTATTTGTGTTGCGGCAATTCCTGCTTTGTAGTTAAACTCATCAAAGTTAAATTATGTTTATTGTGTGTCTGTGTAGATATTATGCATGCAGTTGCAAGATGCTAATGTTTTCTGGCTATTAGCCATAAGGTCTAGTTCATGGCTACAAGACTCTGGGAAGGTTGTAACATCAATGAACAACCTACCCCAAGTAATTTTGTAGTCGTATTTGTATGTTTTCTTTGAATTTTAAATTCAGTATGTCTAGAGCCTGGTGTATCCAAACTCTATCCTGGAGGGCCACTCTCCTGCAAAGTTTAGCTCCAACTTGCCACATTATTAGTTCAAAAATGAAAATTAGCCCATGAATTTACTCACCCTCAAGTCATCATAGATGTATATGACTTTCTTCTTTCAGACAAATACAATCAGAGTTATATTAAAAAATCTCCTGGCTCTTTCAAGCTTTATAATGGCATTCACGGCTGTTTCTGTTTTGAAGTCCATAAAAGTGCATCTATCCATCATAAAACTGCTCCACGCGGCTCCGGGGGGTTAATAAATGCCTTCTGAAGTGAAGTGTTTGTGTAACTTGTTTGTGCAAGTTGACTTACGGCAAAAGAATAAGCCCTGATGGGATGTATGGCATAGGATGTAGGATATCTCTCGGTTCAAACTAATAATACGTCAGGTCAGGGGTCACACTTTCATGGTAAAAATCTATGTGTATGGCCGTCTGTCGGAGGCTAGTTATTTTAAGTTTATAACGTTTTAAATAAGGGTATTTTTCTCACACAAATGGATTGCTTCGATTCAGAAGGCCTTTATTAACCCCCCGAAGCCGTGTGGAGCAGTTTTATGATGGATAGATGCACTTTTATGGACTTCAAAAAAGAAACAGCATTTCACTGCCATTATAAAGCTTGGAAGAGCCAGGAATTTTTTTTTATATAACTTTAATATAATTTTGTCTGAAAGAAGAATGTCATATACGCCTAAGATTTCTTGAGGGTGAGTAAATCATGGGCTAATTTCACTATCCCTTTAAGTATTAATTAAGTTTACTTAAGTAAAGTTCAAGTATATTTTAAGTATACTTTATGTAGTAACTATACTGATATCAATGTACTAGATGCATACTTGTAAGTAAACTGTTTCAATACTACTTGGGACTAAATTGGCCCTCTTTTAGTGTATAAAAGTTTACTTTTAAGTATAATTTAAGTAGTAAAATATTGAGTATGCAACTAGTTTACAACTAAGTTTTTTGTTTGTACTGCAACTATGCTACAAGTGAACTTATAGGTAAGTTGATAATATATAGGAATGTGGTTGTGAACCACTGTGCTAATGTAATCCACACACACACACACACACACACACACAAAAAATTGTGTTTGATTGTTGAAGCTGGTGCACATTTGCTCATTTATTAATTTTTGTTACGCACACACACCAATTATGTTAAAAAGCTTTCAAAATCCATGTTTAGCATGATCCTTATTTCATAATATTACAGTACATAGGCTATCACCCTGGTGGATATCATAATATGCTTGCGTACATGCCGTCGCCGTTATCACGGATTTGCCTTTTTAGGGGTTTGCGGGGGGATGGTAATGGTATAGTTTCAAAACTATTTAAAACCTATTTCTTGGTTTGCGTTCTCAGGCCACTATAGGTGCTGTTGCCGTGGGGATGGGGGTCCGGAAAATGTTTCTCACCCCTATGTTGCAACTAACCCGGACTATGTAATCTTTCACTCCTCGTGTTTGAAACTAAGCCTATACTTTCTGTTTTTGCTGCAAAGATGGCAGTTATTTAATACCTGACACTTGTAACTAGTTTGAATCACATTTTGAACGCACTGGCTTAAAAGAACTCCAAGATACAGACAGAAATGTTACAATGTAAACATTTTACAACCATCCCACGGTCTCTCGCTGGTGCAAATAGCATGTTGCCATTTATTCAGGATATACACAACTTTTTACTTTTGAATGGCTGTCAACAGAGAAGGATGTTTTTGTCTGCCCATATAGGAATCTCACTGTAGTTTTTGCTGATGCCCATGTGGTTAACACTATAAGTGGAGCAGAAGTCAGTCTCTGCTTGTAAGTTTAAGTGTTGCTTCTTTACTTACTCGTGTGTTTTTGTGGTTGAATTCTGTCCAACTGCCACATTGCACATTCACACATTATTTTATTTTTTTGCTCAGAGGCACGCTCATTACCGGAACCAATGCAGCCACAAAACATTTACAGCTGTACATGAAATATTCTTAAATACATTTTTAATATACATAGTTGGGAATTATTTTAAGGCAACATGAGACTGGGCATAATTACATGGTTAAATATCTGCAACCCCTTGCCCATCCCCCACACACCTCAAATTTGTAAGTGTTAAATTAACTCAGTGTGAAAAATAACACTTTAGAGTCTACACTAGAGTTAAACTAGCACATTAAATAGTGTTACTTCTTTTAACACTTGCATAGAGTAAAAACAACACTGTAAGTGTTTTCCACGCAAATATAGTGTTCATACAAATCCTGATTAAGGTTATTAATTAAGTGTAATCTGTATTTGACTAAAAATGCAAGTGTGCATTCAGTTAAATAAGTCACCATGCTATCAGTTTGGTTTTACTGTCAGAAATTTTATTTTCATCACAGAAGAAGGTACAATGCATTCATCACCTGACCCATATAAACTCACCTGAAGGATTATTAGGAACACCATACTAATACTGTGTTTGACCCCCTTTCGCCTTCAGAACTGCCTTAATTCTATGTGGCATTGATTCAACAAGGTGCTGAAAGCATTCTTTAGAATGTTGGCCCATATTGACAGGATAGCATCTTGCAGTTGATAGAGATTTGTGGGATGCACATCCAGGGCACAAAGCTCCCGTTCCACCACATCCCAAAGATGCTCTATTGGGTTGAGATCTGGTGACTGTGGGGGCCATTTTAGTACAGTGAACTCATTGTCATGTTCAAGAAACCATTTTGAAATGATTCAAGCTTTGTGACATGGTGCATTATCCTGCTGGAAGTAGCCATCAGAGGATGGGTACATGGTGGTCATAAAGGGATGGACATGGTCAGAAACCATCCTCAGGTAGGCCGTGGCAATTAAACGATGCCCAATTGGCCCTAAAGGGCCGAAAGTGTGCCAAGAAAACATCCCCCACACCATTACACCACCACCACCAGCCTGCACAGTGGTAACAAGGCATGATGGATCCATGTTCTCATTCTGTTTACGCCAAATTCTGACTCTACCATCTGAATGTCTCAACAGAAATCGAGACTCATCAGATCAGGCAACATTTTTCCAGTCTTCAACTGTCTAATTATGGTGAGCTCGTGCACATTGTAGCCTCTTTTTCCTATTTGTAGTGGAGATGAGTGGTACCCGGTGGGGTCTTCTGCTGTTGTAGCCCATCCGCCTCAAGGTTGTGCATGTTGTGGCTTCACAAATGCTTTGCTGCATACCTCGGTTGTAACGAGTGGTTATTTCAGTCAAAGTTGCTCTTCTATCAGCTTGAATCAGTCGCCCCATTCTCCTGTGACCTCTAGCATCAACAAGGCATTTTCACCCACAGGACTGCCGCATACTGGATGTTTTTCCCTTTTCACACCATTCTTTGTAAACCCTAGAAATGGTTGTGGGTGAAAATCCCAGTAACTGAGCAGATTGTGAAATACTCAGACCGGCCCGTCTGGCACCAACAACCATGCCACGCTCAAAATTGCTTAAATCACCTTTCTTTCCCATTCTGACATTCAGTTTGGAGTTCAGGAGATTGTCTTGACTAGGACCACACCCCTAAATGCATTGAAGCAACTGCCATGTGATTGGTTGATTAGATAATTGCATTAATTAGAAATTGAACAGGTGTTCCTAATAATCCTTTAGGTGAGTGTAAACACTGCAGATCAAAAGGCCTGTAGAACTTTAGGCTGTTGCTTTTAAATGTTCACCCAACTCACAGCATCTCTGTACTTTAAACGTATGAAGTTCTGAAAAATGTTCTGTAAAAAATTTGTCGACAATAAAATACACAGTGCTGTCAATTTTTTGACATTTTCTGAATCTGACTGAAAACGGGAATTGCATTGCATACAGTCCCATCATCCACCTTCCCGTGGGCTCACCACTCACGGGAGGGACCAAAAGGGGCCGGTGCAAAGCGAATCAGGCAGCAGTCGAAGGCAGGGGCCTAGACGACCCGATCCCTGGACACGGAAACTGGCTCTTGGGACATGGAATGTCACCTCGCTGGCGGGGAAAGAGCCTGAGATTGTGCGTGAGGTTGAGAGGTTCCGACTAGAGATAGTTGGAATCACCTCAACGCACGGCTTGGGCTCTGGAACGTGTTGGAGTTTACCCCGGTGAACGAGAGGGTCGTTTCCCTGCGGCTTCGGCTCGGGGATAGGTCTCTCACTGTTGTGTGTGCCTACGGGCCAAACAGCAGTGCAGAGTACCCGACCTTCTTGGTGTCCCTGGGAGGGGTGCTGGAGAGTGCTCCGACCGGGGACTCCATCGTTCTACTGGGGGACTTCAACGCCCACGTGGGCAATGACAGTGAAACCTGGAGGGGCGTGATTGGGAGGAACGGCCCCCCTGATCTGAACCCGAGTGGTGTTCAGTTATTGGACTTCTGTGCTAGTTACAGTTTGTCCATAACGAACACCATGTTCAAGCATAAGGGTGTCCATCAGTGCACATGGCACCAGGACACCCTAGGTCGTAGGTCAATGATCGACTTTGTGGTCGTTTCATCTGACCTGCGGCCGTATGTCTTGGACACTCGGGTGAAGAGAGGGGCGGAGCTGTCAACTGATCACCACCTGGTGGTGAGTTGGATCCGATGGCGGGGGAGGAAGCTGGATAGACTCGGTAGACCCAAACGTACTGTGAGGGTCTGCTGGGAACGTTTGGCCGAGTCTCCTGTCAGAGAGATCTTCAACTCCTGCCTCCGGCAGAGCTTCGACCAGATCCCGAGGGAGGCTGGAGATATTGAGTCCGAGTGGACCATGTTCTCCACCTCCATTGTCAAAGCGGCTGCTCGGAGCTGTGGACGCAAGGTCTCCGGTGCCTGTCGAGGCGGCAATCCCCGAACCCGGTGGTGGACACCGGAAGTAAGGGATGCCGTCAAGCTGAAGAAGGAGTCCTATCGGGCCTGGCTGGCTTGTGGGACTCCTGAGGCAGCTGACAGGTACCGGCAGGCTAAACGGACTGCAGCCCGGGTGGTTGTGGAGGCAAAAACTCGGGCCTGGGAGGAGTTCGGTGAGGCCATGGAAAAGGACTATCGGCTGGCCTCGAAGAGATTCTGGCAAACCGTCCGGCGCCTCAAGAGGGGGAAGCAGTGCCCTACCAACGCTGTTTACAGTGGCGATGGGCGGCTGTTGACCTCGACTGGGGATGTTGTCGGACGGTGGAAGGAATACTTCGAGGATCTCCTCAATCCCGCCGTCACGTCTTCCATTGAAGAAGCAGAGGCTGGGGGCTCAGAGGAGGACTCGTCCATCACCCAAGCTGAAGTCACCGAGGTGGTCAAGAAACTCCTCGGTGGCAAGGCACCGGGGGTGGATGAGATCCGCCCTGAGTAACTCAAGTCTCTGGATGTTGTGGGGCTGTCTTGGCTGACACGCCTCTGCAGCATCGCGTGGCGGTCGGGGACAGTGCCTCTGGGATGGCAGACCGGGGTGGTGGTCCCTCTTTTTAAGAAGGGGGACCGGAGGGTGTGTTCCAACTATAGGGGGATCACACTTCTCAGCCTCCCCGGGAAAGTCTATGCCAGGGTACTGGAGAGGAGAATTCGGCCGATAGTGGAACCTCGGATTCAGGAGGAACAGTGTGGTTTTCGTCCTGGTCGTGGAACACTGGACCAGCTCTATACCCTTTACAGGGTGCTGGAGGTTTCATGGGAGTTTGCCCAACCAGTCCACATTTGTTTTGTGGATTTGGAGAAGGCATTCGACTGTGTCCCTCGCGGCGTCCTGTGGAGGGTGCTGGGGGAATATGGGGTCCGGGGTCCTTTGCTGAGGGCTGTCCGGTCCCTGTATGACCGAAGCAGGAGTTTGGTCCGCATTGCCGGCAGTAAGTCAGACTTGTTCCCGGTGCATGTTGGACTCCGGCAGGGCTGCCCTTTGTCGCCGGATCTGTTCATAATTTTTATGGACAGAATTTCTATGCGCAGCCAAGGGCCGGAGGGTGTCAGGTTTGGGGACCACACGGTTTCATCTCTGCTCTTTGCGGATGACGTTGTCGTGTTGGCCCCTTCTAACCAGGACCTTCAGCATGCACTGGGACGGTTTGCAGCCGAGTGTGAAGCGGCTGGGATGGGGATCAGCACCTCCAAATCCGAGGCCATGGTCCTCAGTCGGAAAAGGGTGGCTTGCCCACTTCAGGTTGGTGGAGAGTTCCTGCCCCAAGTGGAGGAGTTCAAGTATCTAGGGGTCTTGTTCACGAGTGAGGGGAGGATGGAACGGGAGATTGACAGACGGATCGGTGCAGCTTCTGCAGTAATGCGGTCGATGTACCGGTCTGTCGTGGTGAAGAAAGAGCTAAGCCGTAAGGCGAAGCTCTCGATTTACCGGTCAATCTACGTTCCTACTCTCACCTATGGTCATGAGCTTTGGGTCATGACCGAAAGGACAAGATCCCGGATACAGGCGGCCGAAATGAGCTTTCTCCGCAGGGTGGCTGGGCGCTCCCTTAGAGATAGGGTGAGAAGCTCAGTCACCCGGGAGGAACTCGGAGTAGAGCCGCTGCTCCTCCACATCGAGAGGGGACAGCTGAGGTGGCTCGGGCATCTGTTCCGGATGCCTCCCGAACGCCTTCCAGGGAAGGTGTTTCGGGCATGTCCAACCGGGAGGAGGCCCCGGGGAAGACCAAGGACACGCTGGAGGGACTATGTCTCCCGGCTGGCCTTGGAACGCCTCGGTGTCCCCCCGGAAGAGCTAGAGGAAGTGTCTAGGGAGAGGGAAGTCTGGGCATCTCTGCTTAGACTGCTGCCCCCGCGACCCGGCCTCGGATAAGCGGAAGAAGATGGATGGATGGATGGACAGTCCCATCTATTTTGACCCAGTTCATGAAATGCATGCTTGTCTGTGTGTGATTCTGTAGCATTCCTGCCAACTTTTCACCAATGACAACATCATTCCAACAAAATGTTCATCGGTCCACAGTCTACTTGACTCAACGGTGTCGTTTCCCAAAAATAACCTATTGACATCTGATTACTTTTTGCTAGAGATTTGGTGATGTTTTTTTGGTGAAAGTTCAAAGGCAGTCAAAGAGCTGGTTCCAGCGCAAGGGATGAGGTGCTTGTCCACAACGACATAAAAGTGGTCAATCCTACCCTTGATCCTTCCTGATCCAGTAAGAATGGCTGGTTGGCTCCTTCCTCCCTATGAGATGGCCTTCAATACTAGTGCAGGAATGAAAAAAGCAAAAACAAATTAGATTAAATTAAATAAACAGGGGGAAAAAATAATCATAACGTGAAACGATAATTGCATTAAACCTGTTACTGGTAACTTGCTCACATTTACATGATTTTTTTTTTTTTTTTAATCATTAAAAAAAGAAAAGAAAAAAACACACCTATATATCAAATGGTACATTTGGACAGTCACATTATGCCAGCGATTTTCAATCCCGGTCTTGTTGACCCACCGCTCTGCACATGTTGTATGTCTCCCTTATTCGACAAACCTGATTCAGATCTTCACCTCATTAGGTAAGAGCTCCATGAACTAATGGGTTAGTTCACTTCAATGAAAATTCTGTTCCAAACCTGTATACATTTCTTTGTTCTGCTGAACACAAAGGAAGAGATTTTGAAGAAAGTTTAACAGGCCGCTTTGGGCAGCCATTGACTTCCATGGTAGGAACAAAAGAAAATACTATGATAGTCAATGGCTGCCCAAAGCGGCCTGTTAAACTTTGTTCAAAATATCTTCCTTTGTGTTCAGCAGTACAAAGAAATGTATACAGGTTTGAAACAACTATCCCTTAACCCTTATGTGCTGTTGGGGATGTTTTCATCCACTATGGGGGGTTTTTGAGTCTTAATTTGGCCATAACTTTCTCTGTGTTTCAGCAAATGAAATGATTTTTGGTGACACTTTTTCAAAAACTCATCAGTACACAAACATAACCTTTAGTTACCTTTAGTTATGTTTGTGTACTGATGAGTTTTTAAAAAAAAATCACCAAAAATCATTCCATTTGCTGAAACACAGAAAAAAGTTATGGCCTTTCGTTATGTTTGTGGATGAAAACAGCCACTAAATTATATATATATATTATATATACATATATATATATATTTTTTTTAATGTTTGCAATAATTTAATCTATTAATCAACCTCAGTCCTG